>NC_047046.1:21683244-22285762 GCF_011762595.2 Tursiops truncatus
AGGACCCATTTCCTAAAACAGAAAACATTTTATTTCAAAGTTTTACTGGTGGAGTGTTTCAGTGGGGAGACAACTAAGAGTGATGTCTAGATGACCAGTTCTCCCAAATGTATGGATATTTGCCACCTACTCTGAAGATCCGAAAGTGCTTCTTGCTGTAAGTCCGGTATTTATCAGTTCTTTTCAGCAGGGGTTCATCAAAGCAGTATTCACAGTTTCTATCTCTCCCAAACCAGTAGCTGTCGTTAACACACTCTGTAACACAAAAGCACACCCCAGAGGGCTGTTAAATTTCATGTATCAAACACCTTTAAAAACTGTTCATAGGGGCTTCCCTGGTGGCACAGTGGTTGGGAGTCCGCCTGCCGATGCAGGAGACACGGGTTCGTGCCCCGGTCCGGGAACATCCCACATGCCGTGGAGCGGCTGGGCCCGTGAGCCATGGCCGCTGAGCCTGCGCGTCCATAGCCTGTGCTCCTCAACGGGAGAGGCCACAGCAGTGAGAGGCCCGCGTACCGCAAAAAAAAAAAAAAAAAAAAAAACTGTTCATAAAATCTGCTTGTAGGAAAATAGCCTAAGAAGGCAATCAAAATTATAGATTTGTCCATCAAGATTTTATAAGATTCAAAATCAGTGGGGAGAAAAAAACCAAATATTTCCAACGAGTTTAACAAATTATGGTTTATACATAGCCATGAAATGTAAGCAGTCATTAAAATTCTCAAATAATTTTTAATGACTTGGAAAAATACTTATGATATAATAATAACTTCCTACTTATTACTCTCCTGAGGCTTCCCATCATACTTAGTATGAAATCTACACTCCACATGGCAGGCTAGATGCTCAGGATCTGGCCCCTGCCCCCCTCCCAACTTCACCTTGTACCTCTCCCCTTGATCACTACACTCAGCTCCACTGGCCTCCTTCCACTGCCCCAAATATGCTGGGTTCAACCTCCCTTGTGGCCTTTGAGTTCTTCATTCCCAGTGATTTGAATGGCCATCTTGCCTTTTGTGTCTGCAAATTATCATCTTCCACTCAGCTTTCTGTATAAGCACACTCCCAGCTCACCACCCACTCACCATAATCACAAGAGCCTGTTCTGCTTCCCTCTATAACTGAAAATTATCTTGATTATTTGTATATTGTCTCCTGGCATCCCCCTATTAGAACAAATTCCAGGAGGGCAGCCTTGAGTCTCTTGTTTACGAATACAGCTCCAGCACCTAGGACAATGCATATGGTAGGCAAGCAAAATGTTCACGGAAAGACAGACTAGGGAAAATATTACCAACTCATGCCACAATCAAAGGACTATTTCCCTAATATCTGTAAAGTTGATGGAAACAAACCAAATGTCCTACAATGGATGAATGGATAAACAAATTGTGATATCACAAATTGTGATATTTACATACAATGGACTATTTTTCACCCATAAAAAGGAATAAAGCTAAAACTCATACATCTACAACATGGACGAACCTTGAAAACATTATGCTAAGTGAAAGAAGCCAGACACAAAATGCCACAGACTGTATGACTGTATTTATATGAAATATCCAGAATAGTTAAATCCATAGATATGAAATGCAAATGGTTGCCAGGGGCAGAGGAGGAAGGGATGGGGAGTAACTGCTTAATGGATATAGGGTTTCATTTTGGAGTAAAGGAAATATTTCAGAACTGGACAGAAGTGGTGGTTGCACAATGTTGTGAATGTACTAAAGGTCACTGAACTGTTCACATTAAAATCGTTAATTTTAGGGACTTCCCTGGTGGTGCAATGGTTAGGAATCTGCCCGCCCATGCAGGGGACATGGGTTCAATCCCTGGTCTGGGAAGATCCCACATGCCATGGAGCAACCAAGCCCATGCACCATAACTACTGAGCCTGTGCTCTAGAGCCCACAAGCCACAACTACTGAGCCTGCGTGTCACAACTACTGAAGCCTGCGCGCCTAGAGCCTGTGCTCTGCAACAAGAGACGCCACTGCAATGAGAAGCCCGCGCACCGCAGCAAAAAGTAGCCCCCACTCGTCGCAACTAGAGAAAGCCCACACACAGCAACAAAGACCCAATGCAGCCATAAATAAATAAATAAATAAGTTTTTTAAATGGTTAATTTTATGTTATGTGAATTTCACCTCAATTCCTTAGTTATATGTGCACACACCCATTGGTCCAGAAATCCCACTTCTAGGAATTTATCCTACAGACAGAATCATATGTATTACGAAAGGACATAAGGACATATGTACAAGGTTATTCACTATAGCATTATTCCTTTTTTTTTTATAAATTTATTTATCTATTTATTTATTTTTGGCTGCATTGGGTCTTCATTGCTGCGAACGGGCTTTCTCTAGATGCGGTGAGCGGGGGGCTACTCTTCGTTGCGGTGTGTGGGCTTCCCATTGTGGTGGCTTCTCTTGTTGTGGAGTATGGGCTCTAGGCGTGCGGGCTTCAGTAGTTGTGGCTCCTGGGATCTAGAGCACAGGCTTAGTTGCTCCGCAGCATGTGGGATCTTCCCAGACCAGGGATTGAACCCATGTCCCCTGCATTGGCAGGCAGATTCTTAACCACTGTGCCACCAGGGGAGACCTATAGCATTACTCTTATAGCAACAACTTTAATGTCCATTAGTAAAGGGCTAGTTCAATAAATTTATATATCTACAAAAGAAATGGGGATCTTTACATTCCGATAGAAGAATGTCTAAGATACATTGTTAAACATAAACAACAGGTTACAACCAGTGTGTTGTAAATTACAGTTGGTATAAATAATAAAGGGGGGAAAAAGAACACATAGATACTTAGTTGCTTATATGTGCACCAAATATTTCTGGAAGGCTACATAAGAAATCAGCAATCCTGGGAGGTAGTTGGGGGAAAGACAGAAATTGGATGAAGGCCTTGCACCTGTTTTCAATTTTGCACCTAATGCAAATATAACCTCTTCAAAAAGTTAAATTAATCGCTTAAAGAGTTTGCAGTCTGGTTGGGAGACAAACAGGGAAGCAACAACAATACAGCAAGTAGACTCTCGAGGGAAAGCACGGATGCAAGGCTGTGGCAACTCTGCCTGGGACTATCAAAAAGGCTTCATGAGGCAAGACAGGAAGGATAGATTGAACAGCCCTTTGGAAGGCAACATGGCAGTACCCATTACAAGGTAAAGCCATGCCCATTCTATGATCCAGCAACTCAACACAGGCTCTACCCTAGAGAGACATTTGTCCAAATGACCAAGGAGACAAGGACATTCATTGCAGTCTTGCTTGCAGGAATAAACACTGGCAACAACCTAAGCATCTATTAACAGGGAAAGGTATAAATGAACCATGGTATTTCTACTAGAAACCAGGAGCTTCTGGGACAGTTGAGAAGGAAAGGCATGGAGATTTTATCAGGACACCAACAGTCCAGGGAGGATGGACAGAGAGTGGAAGGGGAGGCTGCCCATGGAAGAGCCTGCTCTGACCTTGGCTCATTAGAGGAGCCCTCAGGAAAGATGTGTGGAGGAGGGCAGGGACAGCAAGGCAGGAGGCAAAGGGACCAAAACTCTCAGTGAGGCAATTAGGAGTAAGAACCCCAGGAAGATGGGCCCCTTCTCCTAGTAGTGAAGAATGGGGCACAGTTGAGATGGTGACAGGAGAGAGGAACATCACAAACAAGACAAGGATGTCTGCTCTTAAAACTTCTATTCTGGGGCTTCCCTGGTGGCACAGTGATTGAGAGTCCGCCTGCCGATGCAGGGGACACGGGTTCGTGCCCCAGTCTGGGAAGATCCCACATGCCGCGGAGCGGCTGGGCCCGTGAGCCATGGCCGCTGAGCCTGCGCGTCCGGAGCCTGTGCTCCGCAACAGGAGAGGCCACAACAGTGAGAGGCCCGCATACCACAAAAAAAAAAAAACAACACTTCTATTCCATGTAAGAGATTCAAGCCAGGACAGTTAACAGAGGGAGGGAGAGGGAGATGAAAAGCCAAGGCATCCATATTGGAAAGGAAGAAGCAGATCTATCTAATCCTATTCACAAACGACATAATCTTATATGTAGAAAATCCTAAGGAACCCACTAAAAAAGATTAGCCCAAATAAACAAGTTCAGCAACATTACAGGATACAAGATCAATATTCAAAAACCA
This sequence comes from Tursiops truncatus, assembly GCF_011762595.2. Classification (NCBI taxonomy): domain Eukaryota; kingdom Metazoa; phylum Chordata; class Mammalia; order Artiodactyla; family Delphinidae; genus Tursiops; species Tursiops truncatus. The sequence continues at coordinate 21,687,400 of NC_047046.1, forward strand.
CTTGTATTTCTACACACTAGCAATGGACAACCTAAAATGAAATTAAGAAAATAATTCCATTTACAATAGCATAAAAAGAATAAAATACTTGGGAATAAATTTAACAAAAGAAGAGTGAATCTTATACTCTAAAAGCTACAAAACATTGTTGGAAAAAATTTGAAAGACCTATGTAAATGTGCATGGATTGGAAGACTTAATGTTGTTAAGATGGCAAAACTCCCATACTATACACAATTCCTATCAAAATCCCAGCTGCCTTCTTTGCAGAAATTAACAAGCTCAAACTAAAATTCCTATAAAAAAGCAAGGACCCGGAATAGCAAAACAATCTTGAAAATGAAGTACAAAGGGCTTACTTACATTTTGCAGTTTCAAAACTTACTACAGGACTTCCCTGGTGGCACAGTGGTCAAGAATCCACCTGCCAATGCAGTGGACACAGGTTCAAGCCCTGATCCAGGAAGATCCCACATGCTGTGAAGCACTAAGCCCATGTGCCACAACTACTGAGCCTGCACTCTAGAGCCCATGAGCCACAACTACTGAGCCCATGTGCCACAGTTACTGAAGCCCACGTGCCTAGAGCCTGTGCTCCGCAACAAGAGAAGCTACCACAATGAGAAGCACGCGATGAAGAGTAGCAATGAAGAGTAGTCCCCACTCACTGCAACTAGAGAAAGCCCACGCACAGCAACAAAGACCCAATGCAGCCAAAAATAAATAAATAAATAAAAATTTAAAAACTTACTACAAAGCTATCATAATCAAGACAGTGTGGGGGCTTCCCTGATGGCGCAGTGGTTGAGAATCTGCCTGCTAATGCAGGGGACACGGGTTTGAGCCCTGGTGTGGGAGGATCCCACATGCTGCGGAGCAACTAGGCCCGTGAGCCACAACTACTGAGCCTGCGCGTCTGGAGCTTGTGCTCCGCAACAAGAGAGGCTGCGAGAGTGAGAGGCCTGCGCACCGCAATGAAGAGTGGACCCCGCTTGCCACAACTAGAGAAAGCCCTTGCATAGAAACGAAGACCCAACACAGCAAAAATAAATTAATTAATTAATAAACTCCTACCCTCAACATCTAAAAAAAAAAAAAGATTAAAAAAAAAGACAGTGTGGTACTAGTGAAAGGTTAGGCATACAGATCAATGGAAAAAAATTAAGAGACAGAAAATAAATCACATTTACAGTCAACTGATTTTCAACAAGGTGCCAACACAATTCATTGGGGAAAAAATAGTCTTTTCAAATGGTGCTAGGACAAGTGGATATCTACATGTAAAATAATCTAGTTGGAACTTACCTCACACCATATGCAAAAAGCAACTAAAAGAGAATCAAAGATTAATTGCAGGAACTAAAACTATAAGAAGAAAAAATGGTGATAAGGCTTTGTAACCTTGGGTTAAGCAATTCTGTCTAGATATGACCCCAAAGCACAAGAAACGAAAGAAAAAATATAAAAATTGGACATAATTAAAATTTAAAATGTGTGTGAATCAAAGAACATCATTAAGAAAGTGAAAAGAAGTGAATGGGGGAAAATATTTGCAAAACACATATCTAGTAAGGGATTTATATCTACCATATAAAAAAGGACACTTACAACTCAATAATAAGACAAACAATCCAATTTTAAAATGAGCAAAGATGGGGATATATGTTTATGTATAGCTGATTCACTTTGTTATAAAGCAGAAACTAACACACCACTGTAAAGCAATTGTACTCCAATGAAGATTTTTAAAGAAGTAAAATAAAAATGAGCAAAGGATATGAATAGACATTTCTCCAAATACATAAAAATGACCAATAAGCACATGAAAAGATGTTTAACATCATTAGAGCCATCAGGGAAATGTAAAACAAAATCACAATGAGACACCACTTCACACCTACTACGATGATGAAAATCAAAAGACAGATATTAAGTGGTGATGAAATGTGGAGAAATTAGAACCCTCATACATTAGTAGTGGGAATATGGAATAGTGCAGCTGCTGTGGAAAACAGTTTGGTGGTTTCTTAAAAACTTAAACATGTTATCCAGCAATTCCACTCCTAGGCACTAAATACCCCCCAAAAAATTGAAAACAGAGACTCAAACAGATACTTGTCACAAATATTCATAGCAGCATTTTTCAAAATGGCCAAAAGGTCCAAATGTCCATCAACAGAAAGGATAAAGAAAATGTGATATATTTATACAATATTATTATTCAGATATATTATTCAGACATAAAAAGAAACAAAGTTCTGATACATGATACAACATGAATGAACTTTGAAAATATTATGCTACATGAAAGAAGCCAGATACAAAAGGACAAATATTATGATTTCACTTAAACAAAATATCTAGAATAGGTAAATTCAAAGACAGAGAAAATAGGTTAGAAATTACCAAAAGAACTCAATGGGGAAAGGATAATCTCTTCAATAAATGGTACTGGGAAAACTGAATAACCACATGCAGAAGAATGAAATTGGACCCCTGTCTTACACCACTCACAAAAATTAATTTGAAATCGATTAAGGACTTAAACAGAAGAAGTGAAACCGTAAAACTAGAAGAAAGCAAATGGTAATTATGTGATGTGAAGGAGGTGTTAGCTAAGGCTATGGTGGAGATCATTTTGCAATATATAAGTGTATCAAACTGTATACCTTAAACTTACACAACGTTATATATGTCACTTATATATGTCTCAATAAAGCTAGGGGGGAAAAGAAATTACCAGAGGAAAAAATTTTGGAAATAGATAATGGTGATGGTTGTACAACATTGTGAAAGTACTAATGCCAATGGACTGCATACTTAATGGTTAAAATGACAAAATTTTATGTTATATATATTTTATCACAATGAAAAGAAGTAAACATTAAAAAATACTAAGGAATAAAGTTTTTAAAGTGCAAGACTTGTACCCTGAAAACTACAAAACACTGTTGAAAGAAATTAAAGAAGACCTAAATAAATGAAAGCTACCCCATGTTCACAGATTGGAAGACTTAATACAGTTAAGATGGGAATATTACCCATATTGATCTACAGATTTAATTCCAGCTGCCTTCTTTGCAGGAAGTGACAAGCTTATCTTAAAATTCCTATGGAAAAGTAAAGAACCATAGTAATCAAAATAATCTTGAAAAAGAACAAATCAGGACTCACTCTGGATTTCAAAATTTACTACAAAGCTACAGTAATCAAGATTTTGTGGTACTAGCATAAGGACAGACACATAGATCCATGGAACAGAACTGAAAATCCAGAATTAAACCCCACATTTATGGTCAAATGATCTTTAATGAGGGTGTCAAGACCATTCAAGGGGGAAAGAGTAGTCTCTTCAAGAAATAGTGCTCGGGGGGCTTCCCTGGTGGCACAATGGTTAAGAATCCACCTGCCAATGCAGGGGACACGGGTTCGAACCCTAGCCCGGGAAGATCCCATATGCCGCGGAGCAGCTAAGCCCGTGCACCACAACTACTGAGCCTGCGCTCTACAGCCTGCGAGCCACAACTACTGAGCCCGCACTCTAGAGCCCACGTGCTACAACTACTGAAGCCCTCATGCCTAGAGCCCATGTTCCACAACAAGCGAAGCCACGGTGATGAGAAGCCCATGCACCACAACGAGGAATAGCCACCACTCACCACAACTAGAGAAAGCCCACGTGCAGCAACAAAGACCCAACACAGCCAAAAATAAATAAATTTATAAAAAAGAAAAAAGAAAGAAATAGTGCTCGGACAACTGTACATTCCCATGCCAAAGGATGAATTTGGACAATACCTCATATCATGTACAAAAATCAACTCAAAAGGGATAAGAGCTAAAACTGTAAATTATTTAGAAGAAAAGATAGGTGTGAATCAATAACAAATAATAACAATAAAATATTATAGCTTCTCTTTATTGAGCAATTACTTTATGCTGGTCTCCCTAACAAGCTCTTTGTGTATGTAATCTTAAGTTTAAAGGAGATACACCCAACTTCACCCTAACTCACCATTTCTGTGTCCCACTCACCATACATCAGCCCTAAGCCTAGCTTAAATATATAGCTTAAATGAGTAAAAATTAGCTTCAAATGCTTACTTCTAAATTTAAAGTTGTATGTATGAATATTGCTATATTATTTCTCCATTTTTTACTGTTTTTTCCAAGTCATCAAAGTTGCACGTGACATAAAAGGGAAGGGTGAGTGACAAGATACAAAATGGTACATTAGCCATTCATTTCTTTACATTATTATTTTCTATTCCATTAATGTCAAGTTCTTTTTTTTTTTTTGTAATAAAGAGATCATTTTAATTCAAAACGGAGGAAAAATGCTACTTAAAACATACCGAGAGCAAAGCCTTACTGTTGGAACCAGGTGTCAGAGAGGATGAGTATATTTAAACAGCAAGGTTGGCTATTTTGAGATAAAAATAAGTAACAGGGAGTTAACAAATAACCTTCCCCATTCTGAAACTGTAAAACTGATTCTCTGAAACTGCTGCACCACCAGCAGGAGTTAAGTGGTGAAGTTTCTGTGATTAGATGACAAATGTTTGCAAGCTTGCATGAATCAGCGTTTTTCTAGGGAAAAGATCCACAACCCTCTTCAGATGGACAACACATGGCAGACGCCCAATTAATGTTTGTCGAAAGTACAAATGAAGGGGCTCTACAGCAAGTAAGAGCCCGTGCACAACCCAAAAATGCTTCCTTGGTTCCATCTTTCATCACCTTCAAACTCCAGAATCATTCCAGGAGTGTCTTGAGCTGTCTGTTGCAACAACTTTCTAAAACTGTTTTTCTGAACAAAATATTACAAAGGGTCTTACCGAGATTAGAGAATCCATCCTGAAGGGCCCATAATCGAGCCCAAGGGGCTGGGACAGGCTCCTCGGGTTCTTGGTCCTCGGGAATAGAATAGAGTTCCTGCGTAGACACTGTGTCTAAGGAGCTCAGCGTACCCGAGCTGGAGTGAGAGGACTGGCTGGACGTGGGCACCGTGCTGGTGGAGGAGCTGGACGTGCCCTGGGACTGTGAAGAGGAGCCATGTGGCTGTGAGGAGGGACCGTGGGACTGCGAGAAGCCACCTTGGGACTGTGGGGAGGCACTGCCATGGGGCTGATGACACTCCACATCCGTCTCCCGAGACATCACCACCTCAAAAATAAGTGTCCAACAGTAAGGTGAATTTCAAGGAACAAGACATCGTAAAGGTCAAGAGTAAAGGATGGGTATATTACAACAGCCAAAAAAAAAAAAAGATCCAGGATACGCATGCTCTGCAAAAATTAAAATTCTAGGGCTTCCCTGGTGGCGCAGTGGTTAGGAGTCCGCCTGCCGATGCAGGGGACACGGGTTCGTGCCCCGGTCCGCGAGGATCCCACATGCCGCGAAGCAGCTGGGCCCGTGAGCCATGGCCGCTGAGCCTGCGCGTCCGGAGCCTGTGCTCCGCGGCGGGAGAGGCCACAACAGTGAGAGGCCCACGTACCGCAAAAAAAAATTAAAATTCTAAGAGTTTAGACCTATCATTCTTCTGGGCTGAGCTTTTCATCACATCATTTTCACCTGATAAGTTTTTGTGTGACAGCCACAACCACAGAGGACAGAAACAAATTATTTGAAGGCTGTAAACAAGTAAAAAGCAATGAAACTGAATTGGGGAGGGCGAGAGACTCATAACAGCTTACACTCATCCAATTTTTTAAAATTAAAAATGGAACCTAAAATGTATTCGTTAATACAATCAACACTACACTTAAACTTCATATGTATTTTTGAAAAAGAAAGAAAGGGAAGAGTCAGGTGGTTTGGCACAGACTAAGAGAAACTCTACAGAAATTCGCTGCATCACCCCAGGGGTGGCTATTTTATACATAAAATGTCACTGTTGCCCCCTCTTCCCCAAACCAGCTCCTGGAGGGTAGGACCCAAGTTCATTCTAGATTCCTTTGACTCCAAACTAAGAGCTGGGCCACTTAAAGAGGCGAAACACAAAGACTGCTCTAAACAACTCCACCTAGCCCTTTGTGATGCTAATTAACTATGGGGCTCACCTTTTCAGCATCCTAAATGGCCTCCCAGCCCAACAGAAGCCTGAAGAAAACCAAGATGAGACACAGAAGACCATAACAGAGGTTCCCACCCCAGCTTTACAATTAATTTGATAGACAGTTAAACTCCAATAACAGAACCTACAGTAAAGTCAAAGTAACTTTCAATCCCTAACTTTCAATCCCTAATCTGATTAAAAAAAAAAAAAAGTGCTTTCTCTCCTGAATCCCACACTCAGGCTACCCCTCAAGGATAATATAGTAAACATGACTCACACTGATTATTGCATTTACACAGCTTTCCAAATGCAAAGGTCCTGATGAGTTTTCCTGAAAGCACACCAGGGAGGTAGGTGTTGCCAGAGCTAGGTCCGCCACTTCAGGACCTGCTGCTCTAATACCACCTCAGCCGAGCTGTGTCCTCCTGCAGCTTCTTGAGCAAGACTTCTCTGCCCTGAAAACTGGCAAAAGACAGTGTGTCAAAAGGTAGCTGCTATCATCGTTCATGATAAGAAGGGTCCACCAGGCCAGGACTACATTGGCCTCTGCCATGAGGAAAAAGCATAGTGGAGAGGTTATAAGCAAACAGATCTGGAGTCGAGTCAGATGTCTAAGTCAACTCTTTGCACGACCTTTACGTAGATCGCAACCTCTCTGAACCCAGAAAAGTAGATAGAGCTTGCGAATCAAATGAGATGATACATCAACGTTCCTCCCCCCACCCCTCGGTAATGCTTGATAATTGGGAATTCCAGGCCCAAAGAATCTGAAAGCAGGAAAAGGCCTTACAAGTGCAACACAGTTGTTTTTTTCCAATAGAGAAACTGAGTCCCAAGGAAGACTGGTGCCCTCCTACCCTACCCTCGCCACCCCATCCCCCACACTTCCTTAGGGACACTCGCAGAGCATCTTCCTACAGAAGTCGGTGTGTTTCCAGTTCCTGCAGCGCCTTGCAGCTAAGAATGGGTTCTTAGTAAGCATTTTCCAGATTGAACCTAAATATGGAAATAATTACTAACACCTATAAAACTCTCTACAGAGCAACTTCGCTCTCACTTTGAAGGGGACAACTTTGTTCTTTCTTATCCTTTACGTCTGGGCCAGTTTCAGCTTTAAAGTTACAAGGGAAGTGACCTTCACCTCGAAATTTATCTACAAAGAAGGAAGAGAGTCGTCCACGCATTCCTCTCCCCCTTCCCAAGCTCAAACACAGTACAAAACGGAAGCTTAGGAAATTCAGCTCGCAAAAAGACCCTGAGGACAGGATTCGAACCCCTCAGTACCCAAGAGAAGTTCCCACTACGACTCACCGCGAGCCCACCTAGCACCGCACACTCTGAGCAGCCGTAGCCAGCGGAGTGGCGCTAAACCCGCTGATACAAACTCCACCCTCAGCCAATCAAAACACCCCTCCGCCCCCGCCGGACCAATGACAAACAGCGGATGTGGCGGCCCACATAGCCTCAATGCTTTCTGGGAGTTGTAGTTTAAAACGCAGAGCGGGACTCAAAATCCAGGTTTCCCCCGGGTAGTCCCGCCCCCTCAACTTCCCGGCCAATCAGCAGCACCAGTCTGGTCGACCACTTTCTCTCCCCAACAGGTGACCGCGGGGAGGCCGGCCGCCAGCCAGATGTGGTGCGGGAGAACCAGGGCCTTGCTCCGGGTGTCGGGGTTATGGCCGACAGGGGTGCTCGGGAGGAGACCGCTAAACTGCAGTGCTGCGTCACTGGCGGGAAGCAACTCCCCCCGGTGTTGGAACTGCGGCGGCCTAGGGGGCCCCTTGCGGGGGGACCGGTTCTTCTGCCCTCAGTGCCGCGCGCTGCAGCCACCTGACCCCACGCGAGACTACTTCAGCCTCATGGACTGGTAAGGGAGGCGGTTTCGGGAAATGCGTCTGGGCGTGCGAGATGGAGGGCTGGTCAGGCTAAGGGAGGAGAAGGCGGGACCAGTTACATGGGTGGGCGGAGCCCTAGAGAACAGGGGCCGGGGGTGGGGCCTGGGAGAAGGTGGGTGGGATGTGTCGGGAGAGGAAACCGAGGGGCCGGACTGAGCGGCCAAGGTTTGTGGGATGACGACGAGAGTGGAGCGCGGACTGGTGGGGCGAGGAGTGTGATTAGGCGAAATTGAGGTTTGGAGCCTGCAATGGAGGGAGACTTGAGGGGCGGGATCTGAGAGAAGGAAGTTCAGAGGTGGGGCCTGAGGGAAGGGTGCTTGCGCGGCCCTTGGCGGATGGAGTCTTGAGGAATAGGTTCAGAAGGTTTAAAGTTGGGTTGAGACTTTTAAGAAAGAAATAATGAGATGTTATCCAAAATGAGAGAGTAAGAGCAAAGAAAAACTTAATGCTATGGGCAGAGTCTAAGGGAAAAGTGAGAATTGGAAGGTCTGAGAAATAGATGTTTTTTCTGTTTACCTCCGAAGGTTGAGGAGCTTGGAGAGGTGGTGAAGTTTGGGCGAAGCTAAACTAATGAGATAGGGCACGCTCTGGGAATAGAAAGCGAAGAGGATTCGATTAAAATAAAATGAGAGGTAGAGATGAAGGGACCTGGGCCTTAGAAAAATAGAGTGGGATTCAGGAATTCCTCTTCCCCTTAACTCTGGGCTCTGGCCCCACCAGTCACTGAGCATTTATGAAGGGTTGCAGTAACACTGCTCTTTACGTTGTTCAATCATACCAATCTTGTTCCCACTTCAAGGCCTTTGCATGTTCCCTGTGCCTGAATGACTCTTTCCTGTGATCTTCAGTTACTCCTCATCATCATTCAGGTCTCAGCTCAAATGTCATCTCTTTGTCCACCACATCTACCATTCTCTTATCCTATTCTGTTTTCCTTTGCAGTACCTACCACTTTTTGAAATAGCTCTGTCTATATGTTTATTGCGTCATCCCCCATGAGAACAGGAACCAGGCCCATACTATACAAATCTATAAACATTTGATGCATGAATTTCATCTCCTGATTTCCTTCCAGCAACCGCTCCTTCAGAGTTGACACTGCAAAGCTCCAGCATAGGTACCAGCAACTACAGCGTCTTATCCACCCAGATTTCTTCAGCCAGAGGTCTCAGGTAGCCTATTGGCCACCCATAATCACACCCAAACACGTGTGTACCCTGGGTGGGTGGCAGTGTCCTTATGGTTATCAAGGACAGAGCTGGACAGCCAGCTTCGCCCTGAGGTAGCCTGACCCCAGCCATCCAGATGCTGGACCTGTCTTACACTCAGAGCTTTTACCTGATTTCCCAGCAGAATTAGAACCCATCACCTGAAAATAAAAACAGCTTATCCCATACTGGTTCTCCTTTGGTCACTTCCTTATGTGCTTGCCCATCAGTATTTTATGAAACAGTTTGTGAGTGTAAGATGGCCTATTTGCATGGTAATATGACTATCTTCATTTCCACTTACAGACTGAAAAGGATTTCTCAGAGAAACATTCGACCCTTGTTAATGATGCCTATAAGACTCTTCTGGCCCCCCTGAGCAGGGGACTATACCTTGTAAGGTGATTTTCCCACCCTTCTATCATGACAGCCTGGTCCCATTGCTCTGTAGGACAGCTGCTCCCCTGTGTTCAACAGAAGAGTGCTTGAGACCCGAGCTAATCTAGGGACCCAACGATAATTAACCTCAAAGATACTATTACATGAGTATAGTTTTCTCTGAGTATGTCTGTAAATCTTACTTGCCCAATTGCCTTTTTTTTTTTTTTTTTTTACCATTTTCTATAAATTTCAAGGATTAGATAGTGCTGGCTTTTAGGGAAGAGTTGTTTTTTTGTGGGGGAGAAGTGAGCACCTTAGAATTTTAGGATTTAATAGAATTTTTACAAATATCTAATTCAACCTCCTTCCACTTTTTTCCCAAGTGGAAGAATGACTCCCCCAAGGTCACATAGTGCCAGGTAGCAGGGAGTGATCCCATCCCAGCACTCCTATCTCAGTCTAACTTTCCAGTACCCTACCCTCACACTTTCACTATTGAGACAGTTCAAGTTTTCCCTGTGAGTGGCATTCTGTTCTGAATGGTGAGGAGGATTTATGGTGAGGAGGATTTATGACTCTGGCCATAGTTTCTTGAATTAAACTTATTTTCCCTGCTTTATGCCCCAATAGCTAAAGCTCTGTGGAGTAGAGATTCCCGAAGGGACAGATTATGAAATGGACAGTCAATTCCTCATGGAAATAATGGAAATCAATGAAAAACTTGCAGAAGCTCAAGGTGAAACTGCCATGAAAGAGATGGAATCTATTGTCAGAGGTAAAAGATAAAATACCACCGACTGCATTTTATTGCTATTTTGAGTACATGTAGGGGTTAAGTGAAAAATGGATATAAAGACTACATATTGGCCTTCATAATGATTCAGGGAATTTTTTTTTTCTTGATTACGCTGAAACCCATTTTGTTTAGAGGTTAGGCTTGCAAAATTCCTAATTCTCTGGAAGGCGGACTTAAACCAAGAATGTAATAGTATTTTGCAGATTGCTGTGCTCCTTCCCACCCATGACATCCTTTGGATATCTCTGACAAGAAAAATAGGCCTCAGAAGTTCATGGGAATGCCCAAGGTCACACAGCAGATATAGCAGAGCAAAGTTTGAAACCTTGATCTTATGATCCCATATTGCTTTACTTTCCACTTTATTCCATAGTGTATCAGTCAGGGTTCTCCACAGAAACAGAATCAGTAGTGTATGTGTATGTGGAGAGAGAGAAATTTATTTTAAGGAATGGCTCATGTGATTATGAGAGCTAGCAAGTTCAAAATATGTAGATAGACTAGCAGGCTGGAAGCTCAGGCAGGACTTCTATGTTAGTCATGAGGCAGAATTCCTTCCTTGGGAAACCTCAGTTTTTGCTTACTACCTTCAACTGATTGGATGAGGCCCACCTATGTTATGGAAGATAATCTCCTTAAAGTCAACTGACGGTAAATGTTAATCACATCTACAGAATACCTTCACAGCAACATCTAGACTAGTGTTTGATCAAACAATTGGGCACCACAGCCTAAACAAGCTGGCACATAAAATTAACCATGCCATATAGAAAAGGCTCCAGGTTTCTCATTCAAATTATGCAGATATGAACTTTCACAAATGTTATGGCATGCCTACTGTATCAGGCACTGTGCAGGACACCGCGGATACAGCAGTGAACAAGAAAGACATGGCCTGGGCCTTCTTGGAGTTTATATATTCCAACTCAGTGTGTCCCAAATGGAAGTCATGAGCATCTCTCTTCTGCTCCTCTGCTGATGTTCGCTTTCTAAATGAATGACGCTCTGCGGTTGTACAAGTCCAAAACACCGAGGAGGTGTCCTTCACAACTTATTCTCCCTTACCCCCATAGACAGTCCATCACCGAGTCTTGAAAAGCTGACCTTCTAAATGTGTCTCAGATCCATCTATACATTTTCACTGCCACCACCCTGTCCCAAGCTACCATTCTCTCTCACCCAGACAACTGGAGTAACTCCACACTGGTCCGTCTCTACTTCAATCTGATATATTCCTACCCTGTCACTTGTGTGATCTTTTTGAAACCCAAATCTAATCATATCACCCTTGGCCTTGCTTAAAAACTTTAAGTGGCTCCCCGCCCCCTGCCTCGGGTTAAAGAAACCTGCATGGCTTGGCCTCTGCTTCCTCCCATTTGCTCCTTCCACTCCAGCCACACAGATTGCTTCTAGTTCTTCATCTGTACCTTGTACCTCCCTACCCAGGGCATTTGCACATGCTGTTGCTTCTGCCCGAAACCCTCTTCTCCTCTACCCCATCTATTTAACTCTTCCTCCTTCAGATCTGGGGGCAATCCTCACTTCCTCAGAGAATCTGCAGACGACCTCTCTGTCTATACCTTTTGGTCGTGGGTACCCCTCCTTTGTAGGATTAATCACTGGTCTATGTGAGATTACTGGACCAATATCAGCCTCCTCTACTAGACCAGAAGTTCTACAGAGGCAGAAATTGTGTCTTCTTTTTGCTTCCCTCACATCCTTAGCACATGCAGTAGTACTTGGAGTATAATAGGGACTCAGTAAATATTTGTCAAGTGAGTGAATAAATAACAAACAAAGAAGTTAAAAGCAGTAAAATAGAAGTTGTGGTGGGGGAGCTGTCAGCTAGGGTTGTACCAGCAACATTAGGGCTGGGTGGTGTTGGGGAAAGAGAAACTCGGGATTTTTAGTCAGAAGGCCCAGCTGCACGGCTTTGGAAGGCAGAGGTTCATGAAGCTCTGGGTGAGGTGGACTTGGGTTCAGTCCCAACACTGCCACTGACTTTTTGTGTGACCTTCAGTGAAGTGACTTCACTCCTCTGAGCTTCAGTTTCCTCATCTGTAAAATGGAGATAATATTAGTACTGGTTGTTGCAACAATTAAGTTAAAGCATGTAAAACACTTGACACAGTGTCTGGCCCGTGGTAAGTTCCCAATAAATGGTGGGGGTTATTTCTAGCTCTATAGTTAACATCTCGTTTTGAGCAGGTCACTGACCTTCATTTAGAGTAATTCCTAAATTTCCTTTTACCTGCTAAGGCCCAGGTAATGTGAACGTTCAAGCGCATGAGCTAGATAGTTTTGGGATCAGGACTTCAGAGCCTCCAGACTCCTAATCCAGTGTTCTTTTGTCAACACCACGTTGCTACCTGAGAAGCGAGTTTGCAACCACTGGACCAGAAGTCAGTTGACTTGGGGTCTGCTCTTAGCTCCTCCACTCACCAACCATGTGACCATATATGTTCTCCCAGTACCTGTCATTGCTTACCATGGGGATATAATGTATTTGAAAGTGCTTTGAAAGCAGGCACCATATAAATGATTGGTACTGTTTGTATCTGAAAAAGGCACTTATCATACAATTTTCCAATGAGGAGACAATAAAAATGTGAGGTAGCTGTCCTTTACTTCATCTGGCATCTTCTCACTTAAGGTACAATATGATCGAAATGTTTCATTTTCCTGAGAGGCTGTATAATTTGCTAGTAGTTGCCTGAGACACTTTAATGCCCTGCTGATAGGCAAGTCCCGCTTGTTAATTTTCTCCTAGCTGAAATCTGGAAGACTCAGAGTGCCTTGTGGAGATAATCTAAGGCACTTCTTTGTCTTTTTTTTTTTTTTTTTTAATGCTTCTATAGCCATTTTATGAGCTTTGGTGATTGCCCCTCAGACCTTTCGTGGATAGAAAAACAGTGTAACTAAGATCAGCCAGAGCTGCACTAAACAGGAGCTGCCATCATGGAACTGTAGAGACAGGTTATGAGGCCTTACCCTTGAATCCAAACTCCCTGCTCTGTTGTGTTCACAACAACAAGATGACAAAGCGTTGTCTTCATATTATGAGTCTATTTAAGTAGAAAAATTAAGATAATGTTTTTCTTTTTCAGCTAAACAGAAAGAACTGACTGACAATGTGAGCAGAGCTTTTGAAAGAGGTACTTCCTTCATTTCTTGACTTTCTTAAATATGGAAAGAAATTGTAAGCACTGAGGTATAACCATCCATTCAATAAGTAGCTATTATATGCCCATCCTATGACAGGTACATGGGAGCTATAAAATATAGATGAGTCTACATTTCTGCCTTCAAGGATTCACAGTCTTGCTAGAGAAACAAGGGGTGTGCCCATACCAGTGATACGCCCATTGAAGATTAGATGAGAGAAAGTGCTCCCATTCCCCTTTAGCAAGTAGGAGAAGATAAGGTGAGGGATGTGGGCTGAAGACAACACAGGCAGGCTCTGAGGGCAAGGCTGCACAGTCAACATTTGGCAAAGCCCGCACACCCCTTTCTTCTGCAAAGCCCAGGAGGAGAATCCCATGGCCGAGCAGTGCCCAGATTGCAAATAGGGCGTGTTCATCCTTGTCCCCACTGCTCCTGGCTCTCAGGCTAAAGAGACTAGATCTATTTCTAGCTATTTTTAAGCAAGAACAGCCTTCCTCTCCATCCTGACTTGTGCCACTCCTTAAATAAGAGCTTAATAGCCCTTTGGCTTAGGGATCGTTTGACTACAGAAAGGAGAACGCAACTCATACTAGCCCAGATAAAAGGAGGTTACTCTAAGGAATCAGGTCTATCTCTCAGAATCCAAAGTCCCTGAGATGAGTATAGTATTGTGTGATAAGAGCTTTTCTAGAACAAGATCTGGGAACCAGAAAGCAGTCTGGAACCAAGACTGTGGTCCTGAACTTGGTGGCCTAGCTGACCACTCCGTCCTTCTCCCCACCGCTATACACCAGTTCCATCTGCTTCCTTATTGGTGTACAGTGCTCCAAACTGGCCTCCCCCACTGGATGACTCCTCAGTCCCCCTTGGTCTATTACCTCATAAGAACAAGGCCTTTTACCATCTGACTAGAGTCTTCTAGATCCAATCTAGATTCCTGGGAGGGGGGATTTGATTGCCCCAGTTTGAGTCAGATGTCCACTCCAGTCCGATCACTGAGGGCCAAGGAGATAAGCTTGCACAGTGTACTGCCTACTTTGTAGGGATTGTAGGAGTTTATTCTGAGAAGCAGGCAGAAGGTGGCGGGGAGGGAGGGGTGTCTCTAAAAAGATGGGTAGGAATATAGATTAATAGCAGAAAAGACAGGAAGCTGGCCCAACGTATCTGCCTGAAATCCATGTCCCCAGCCTACTGGTTAAGATGGTCAGATTATGTTCCACCAAGTTCCTGTTATACCTTTGTGGGCTTTTATTTTTTTAATTATAAAATACAATTTCTTAAAGAATGAATAGTACATAAGTACAATGGAAGAATAACAACAGAAGAAACACCCATGTCCCCACCACCCAGATTAAGAAATAGAAAAAAGGTGCTCAACATCACTAATCATTAGGGAAATGAAAATCAAAACCACAGTGAGATACCACCTCACACCTATAAAGATGGATGCTATTAAAAAAAAAAGAGAAAATAGCAAATGTGGGCAAGGATGTGGAGAAGTTGGGACCTTGGTGCACTGCTGGTGGGAATGTAAAATAGTGCACCCACTGTGGAAAACAGTATGGCAGTTCCTCAAAAAATTAAAAATAGAATTACGGTGCAATCCAGCAATTCCACTTCTGGGTGCACACCTAAAGAATTGACAGCAGGAACTCAGAGAGATGCACTGTCACAGATAAACAAAGCCAGATACTAGTTAACGTGGTAAGGACAGATTTGAATCAGTAATAACTATGGTGATAGGGAAAAGAGTCCAGTGTGAACTGAACTCAATTTCGATTTGTACAGAGATAACTGGGCATTTTAAAGGGAGAATGAGGGAGTAGGGCAGGGGTGCACAGGGGCTCAGTGGAATTGGGGAAGTGAAATATTACAAAAAGCGGGAAGAAGGAGTTGGTCCTATGAAACCCATCTGGGTTTGTTAATTGGCCCTTATGGAAGTTAGGCTCCCACCCTCCCACAGAGCCTGGAGACAGGGGCCCTATCATCAGGTGTTGACTGGAACAAACAGCAAGAAAGAGACAGAAGAGACCTTCTTTCCTCTGAGCGACATAAGTCCATTTCTCACTCAGTCTTTTGTCTATGAAGGACTAGCTGAGCCATCTGTTGAGGCCTGATAGTAGAGGATATTTGGGGGATGACATGAGCAAATGTGCATTTAATGAGGAGCATCTCTATGGAAACGAAAAGGAAAACAAAGGTCAATGTCTGGAGCCGACTATAACCCCAGTTTCTGAGTCCAGAGGGCAGCCACCTGAGAAGACACTGACCGCTTAAGCGTCTTTAGGTGGTGGCATGAGGACAGCAGAGGCAGTCTGACGCATCTCCTGGCTTATAGTTTGAATGTTTGTGGTGATGGCAGAGACATCAGCATCCCAGTCATGGTTATTCCCCAGAGCACAGTATGGAAGGTGTGTACTTTCTGAGTAGCCCGTGTACCAGCAGCTCCAGGCACAAAGGTTGCCCGTGATTCGTTGTGATGAGTTCTTTGAAGTTTCTATCAAGTCCTCCAGCTTCAGCTTGCAGGACTTTACCAGATCCTGGAGGAAAGGGGCAGCTATAAGACAACCTGAGTCCCACTGAGGATCTGGGCAGTCAGGTTTTAGTTCTTAGTGACAGTAAGTCAGGAGGGAGGGAGGAACATTGGAAACATTGGTTTGGAAAGTTGTAGCCAGATGTTGAAAGAAACTAGAAGAATTGAGGATTTGCTGAGGGCCGACAAAATGTGTAAGGATCCAGTTCAGTTTACAAGTAGATAATAAAACCTCAAAGACAATGAACAGGACAGGATTCTGATCACTCGCAAGGTTGTGTTATTCTTTTCCACTGAAACATAAAATTTCTCTCTACAATCACCCCCTCTTTTTAATCAAAGATAAAGTGACATTGTTCTTGTTTACAAAATAAATTTAGTTTCATGAAATTTGGCCTGATTATTTATTAAGTGCAGCAAGAATGGTAACTGACCATAAAGGCCTTTTTAAGTTTTCCTAATGGAACTTTTTACAGGCATAACTGGTTTTATTGCACTTTGCAGATACTGCATTTTTTACGAATTGAAGGTTTGTAGCACTCCTGTGGTGTCAGATGATGGTTAGCATTTTTCTGCAATAAAATATTTTTAATTAAGGTATGTACATTGTTTCTTTAGACATAATGCTATTGTGCACTTAATAGACTATAGTACAGTATCAATACTTACATGCACTGGGAAACCAAAAAATTTGTGTGACTTGCTTTATTTCAACATTCACTTTGTTGCAGTGGTCTGGAACCCAGCCCCCAGTATCTCTGAGGTCTGCCTGTATCTCAGATTAGAATCTGCCTGGAATCTCAGATTAGACTTGAAAAACCTCTCTGCTAGGAAGTCAAGCCAAGATTTCTCCATCAGAATTCTTCACCTGCATTACCTATAGTTTAAGGTGAATTCCTGTCTTCCCAACGTCCCCCAAATATTCTAAGATTCATGGGCCTGCCGAGTGCCCTTAATCACCTGTAAGGCTGGGAACCCTGTAAACCAGATACCAGGCCAGTTTTTGCAATAGGGCTTTGAAAGCATTATCTCTATAAAATCAACCTATTTCCTTAAAATTGATGACTTTATGCATCATTTTCAAATATGACATTCCCGTCAAAGCCTTATTTTTAATTATGTCCTATCACAAAGAGGACAGATTCTTACTGAAGCTATGCAAATAACTATATTGCCGTGAAAACAAGAATACTCAACAATAGTTTCTAACTTTTTGAGGGATCAGGCAGGGAGAAGAAGATGTTTTAATTTTGTTTACGAAAGTGTATAATTTACTAGATTGTTAATGAGTCATAGATAGCTTAAGAGAAAAGGAAAGGGGATTTCCTCATATTAGAAAATAGAACATTTAAAAGCCAGCAATAGTTCAAATAAAAAATTATAATCAACTTATCAGTTTACTCAATCCTATGTAGTTAATTTTGTTCTGCTTGATCTTGGGTTAGCAGTTTCATGAACCCATCAGCTTTTTCATTAGCATTTTGGAAATTCTGACTTGGTCGACTGATTTGAACTCAGTAATGTAAGCAATGCCATCAGAAGCCTGTACCACAGAGTACCTGGTACAGTACCTGTTTATTGATCACAAGTACTCTGGCTTATAGCTGGTTGTAAGAGCTTTTAGGAAAGCATCAGAGTAAGGTAACAACCATCCATGGATAGCAAAAGACTTAAAATGGCCATAGTTAAAGATCTGATGAGAGGTTATTATAAAAATAACACAACTGAAAAGGAAATCTAGTTGTTTCTGTGACATATCACATTTTAAAATAATAACTGGGCGATAACATCTTTTTTTTTTTTAAACAGAAGAAATTTATTTTCTTACAGTTCTAGAGGCTGGAAGTCTGGGGTCAAGGTGCCAGCGTGGTTGGGCTCTGGTGAGAGCTCTCTTCTTGGCTTGCAGATGGTTGCTTTCTTGTTGTGTCCTCACATAGCACAGAAAGAGAAAGAGAAAGAGGAAGAGGAGTAAGAGAGAAAAAGAGAGAGAGAGGGGGAGAGAGAGAGAGAGGAAAAAGCCCACAGTTTTTTGTTTTGTTTTGTTTTTTGCGGTACACGGGCCTCTCACTGTTGTGGCTTCTCCCGTTGCGGAGCACAGGCTCCGGATGTGCAGGCTCGGCGGCCATGGCTCACAGGCCCAGCCGCTCTGCGGCATGTGGGATCTTCCCGGACCGGGACACGAACCCATGTCCCCTGCATCAGCAGGCGGACTCTCAACCACTGCGCCACCAGGGAAGCCCTGGGCGATAACATCTTACCAGGATATATCATGGATAATGAGGGCATTGACAAATTCTAAGAACTTTGTACAATTTCTGAAATAATAACATTTAACCCATATAAAAATAACCTAGGGAAGGTTAAGTATCTTTTCTTTGACCCTGCTTCCATTGTAATTTAATATATCAAATAAACCTACTCAGTTTAACATCTCTCTTTTTACAAGGTGAGAGAACAAATCCTTTGAGGTTTTCCAGGGGACCTCTCAGAAACTTCAAAGTCAGTTCAAAATCAAGAAGACTTTATTGGGCTTCCCTGGTAGTGCAGTGGTTGAGAGTCCGCCTGCCGATGCAGGGGACGTGGGTTCATGCCCCGGTCCAGGAAGATCCCACACGCCGCAGAGCAGCTAGGCCCGTGAGCCATGGCCGCTGAGCCTGCACGTTCGGAGCCTGTGCTCCGCAACGGGAGAGGCCACAGCAGTGAGAGGCCCGCGTACCGCAAAAAAAAAAAAGTATGCTTGCGTTATATTTAATGTTAACAACTCTGAAGACATATCCATTTTATTAAACCAAGAACATCACACTAGTTTTATTTACCAAAGATTTACCCAAATTACATGGAATTGAAAACATTTGAGTTGGTTCTTATATTTCTGGAAGTTTTAGGAAGATTTAATTTATGTAAGTACTCATTTCTCTCTAAGCAAATTAGGATACAGTTCCTTCAGAGGATTTTATAAATTAATTTCATAATACCATCTGAAGGTAGGGAAATATATGTTTATGTATATGTATAGATATATAAATATACAGACAGATGCAAATAGATCTTACAGGTTTCATTAAAAAATTCTGTCATGAATCAGGCACAAATAAGATAATATAAAACTCACTTTATGTGAGGTGATGGATGTTAACTAAACTTTTTGTGGTAATCATTTTGCAATATGTACATATATCAAATCATGTTATACACCTAAAACTAATATGACTTTATGTCAGTTATATCTCAGTAAAACTGGGAAATTAAAGAAAAAAATTTAAACTCTCTAGTTTATATGGGTAGTTCTCATTTTTGCTCTATTTTATATATTTATCTGAATTGAGTTTCTGGCAGATGGAGCAAGTTTTAAAAGTTGCCTGCTCAACGTGAGTTGTAGAGGTTTTTTAAAGGTTTTTTTGGTTTGGTTGTTTGTTTTTTTGTTTTGGGGTGGGGTTTTTTTGCCCTGATATATAATCTTAGTGGAGTCTGTGGACTAAATATCTGTTTCCAGTTAGCTTTTTTTTTTCTTTTCAGCTTCAGGTGGTTGCTTTTGGAGGTACCTGAGTCCCTTGCAAGCCCCTGATGGGGACAGGAGGCCCAAAAGTCCAGTGCTTGTAGGGAGTTGGGGGGCGGGAGTGGGAAGGGAAAGGTCTGGTAGGATGGACAGAGGGACTGAGGAGGTAGGGGCTTGAGGGGGGCATATCAAAGGATGCGAGAGAAGGGAATATGGAAGGTGGTGAGAGGAGGGAGGAGGAGGCGAGAGGTCTTAAAGGAGCCAGTGTGGGGAATCTTAAGTCTCTCAAAGAAGCCAGAGAAATTCCAATTTTTCCTATGTACAGGTAGACCACAGAGGTACTGCGGGTTTGGTTCCAGACCACCACAAGAAAGTAAATATTGCAATAAAACAAGTCACATGAATTTTTTTTTCCCTGCATGTCAAAGTTTGTTTACACTAATTGTAGTCTATTAAGTGTGCAGTAGCATTATGTCTAATAAAACCAATTAATTAAAAAATACTTTATTGCTAAAAATTGCTAACCATGCTCTGAGCCTTCAGTGAGTCATAATCTTTTAAACATAGCAACATCAAAGATCACTGATGACAGATCACCAGAACAAATATAATAATAATGAAAGTTTGAAAAATTGGGAGAATTACCAAAGTCTGACACAGGGACACGAAGTGAGCAAATGCTGTTGGGGAAATGTTATACATAGACTTGCTCAACGCAGGGTTGCCACAAACCTTCAATTTGTAAAAAACGCAGTATCTGCAAAGCGTGATAAAACAAGATCTGCCTATAAAGTCACAGCAGCAAGAAAAGAGGTAGATCAAGCACCATGGTGACACGCAGTCAGTAGAAGTTCAAGAAGGAGGAGGACTGACAAGTTCCCATGGGAGGAGCAGGGTCAAATAGAACATAGAGGCCTCTCAGGGAGCCAGGAAAAAGAAAATGTCCAGCCCGGGAGTCAATCCCCACTCAAAACGAGGAGCTGGGGCTTCCCTGGTGGCGCAGTGGTTGAGAGTCTGCCTGCCGTTGCAGGGGACACGGGTTCGTGCCCCGGTCCGGGAAGATCCCACATGCT
This sequence comes from Tursiops truncatus, assembly GCF_011762595.2. Taxonomy (NCBI): domain Eukaryota; kingdom Metazoa; phylum Chordata; class Mammalia; order Artiodactyla; family Delphinidae; genus Tursiops; species Tursiops truncatus. The sequence goes on from NC_047046.1 coordinate 21,708,005, forward strand.
GTGGAGCGGCTGGGCCCGTGAGCCATGGCCGCTGAGCCTGCGCGTCCGGTGCCTGTGCTCCGCAACAGGAGAGGCCACGATAGTGAGAGGCCCACATACAGCAAAAAAACAAACAAAAAAAAAACCACCACTGCCTTCAAGCCCCTGGTAGGCCCTTTGTAATTGCATTCCCCTTCCCTGGTAGCAACTATTCTCCTGAATTTTTGTACTAACCATTCCCTTGCTTTTCTTGGTAGTTTTAACCATATATGAATATAACGGTGTATTATGTTATTACACATAAATCTAAGGGTTTCTCAACCTTGGTACTACCAACATTTTGGGCCAGATAATTCTTTGTCATGGGGGGCTGTCCTGTACACTGTAGGCTGTTTGGCAGCACCTCTGGCCTCTGCCCACTAGATGTCAGTGCCACCTCCCCAGGGTGACAACCAAAAACGTCTCCAGACATTGCCAAACATCCCCACAGGCGAGAAATCACCCACAATCAAGAACCACGGGTCTAAGGGCATCTTTCCAGAACCTGCCAGCCTCCTGGGGGCAGCTCTGTATCACAGCACCTGGCACAGAGGAAGCACCAGGTGCTTCCACATCCTCGTCAGGGTTAGACCACTGTGTATGATAGGGGAAAACTCTTAAAACACAACTTAGTTATTGGGTATTATCCTGAAGAAGAAGAGCAGCTTCTCATTTAAAGTCTGAATCCTGTGAAGAAGCATGCTTTTGCTCCCATTGGTTAAGCCCTTTATCCCCTGAACAATCCAGATGTTTTCTCTTTCTCAAATCTACTGAGTAATTGATCAGCCTTCCAGAGCCCAGGGCTCAGCTTTGATCCAGCTGCCTTGGATAATAGAGTGATTTTATTCTTGCTTGAAATGAAGCCTCGCATTAATGTCTCTCTTTATTTCAGATGATTTTGAAAAAGCCAAGGAACTTTTAACAAAGATGAGATACTTTTCAAACGTTGAAGAAAAGATTAAGTTAAAGAAGATTCCCCTCTAATGGTTGCTAATTTTAAAGTTTTAAAAATAAAGTTCTTATCTATTTCTTTTCTGGACTCTGCTGATTCAGAGTAGAGGTGTTTCAACCGCTTTGACCATCTTTCTTTTCTTTCTTTCTTTTTTTTTGGCTATGTTGGGTCTTCGTTGCTGTGCGCGGGCTTTTCTCTAGTTGCAGTGAGCAGGGTCTACTCTTCGTTGGCGGTGCGCGGGCTTCTCATTGTCATGGCTTCTCTTGTTGCTGAGCACGGGCTCTAGGCACGCTGGCTCAGTAGTTGTGGCTTACGGGCTCTAGAGCTCAGGCTCAGTAGTTGTGGCACACAGGCTTAGTTGCTCCGCGGCATGCGATATCTTCCCAGGCCAGGGCTTGAACCCGTGTCCCTTGCATTGGCAGGCAGATTGTTAACCACTGCGCCACCAGGGAAGCCCGCTTTGACCATATTAGTTAAACCTGTGGCTCAAGCATTAGTGGACGCAAAGCTTGCATGTCAGCAGAAGCACAGCCCAGCCAGGGTTTGAGTGATCGGTTCTTCATGGGATACTTGATATACCATGTTCCTCATCTAGGCCTATGGATAAGGAGGTGGAAATAAGGCCAACTCGAGGCCCTCGAGGGGAGGGGAGTTTTTCTGCAAAGGGCCAGTAGTAAATATTTTAGGCTTTGTGGGCCATACCGCCTCTGTTGCAAATAAACTCTGCCCTTGTAGCACGTTATTTACTAAACAGGCAGTAGGCTAGATTTGACATGGGTTTGCCACCCTCTGCTGTAGAACCACATCTTCCTTCCAATGGCATGACGTTCACAAATAAAAGTCTTGTTAGTGTGTCCTTCAAGGAATTCTGTTTGGCAACCATGCAAAGCTGCCTGAGGGTCTCTTTGGTCTACACTTAAATACATAAATGCATTTTATCTACATGAAATATACATAATATTATCAAGAATTAGTCTGGGACCTTCCCTGGTGGTCCAGTGGTTAAGAATTCACCCACCAATGCAGGGGACACGGGTTCGATCCCTGGTCGGGGAACTAAGATCCCACAAGCCGCGGGGCAACTAAGCCTGCATGCCACAACGAAAGATCCCGCGTGCCTGTAACTAAGACCCAATACAGCCAAAAATAAAAGTTAGTTTTAAAAAGTTAGTAACTGTTTTAAAAAAAAATGAATTAGTCTGGTATTAAACACTAACCACATGTTCAGCTCCACCTTGGTGGAGTGGAGCATTTTTAATTTATTTCTGAACAGCTGCTCTCCTGTCACCGGAAGCAGCTTCCCTTCCCTTTTTGGATCTTTGGAAATTCAGTTGGAAGTTCTTGATTCAATTCCAGAAGAAAAAAAAAAATTTTTTTTTAAGTCTTCTGGATCAAGGAAGATTAAAATAGAAAATTCCTATTAAAAATTCTGAGAAACAGCATTCAAATTCTTAGAGAGAATTGCTTGTTTATAAGTGAAAAAATTCAGGGTTCTGAACCGAGCTTTAAATACTACTCCTAGAGCTTTGCATCGTCCCTTGTCATTGTCTAAGAATTTATATCTTGTGCATCCTGATCCAGTTATACTCAGTTAACATTTCAGGATTTATGTATCTTCTGAAGGCAGATGAACCACAGCAGCTGTCTGGCTTAATGGTACTGGGGAATATCAGTACAATCTCCAGCCCCCTCACAGTTTACAAGAAGAGCGAGTTACTTGTCTGAACACACACAGGGAGTCCTTTAAGTAAATAATTACAAAGCAAGCAAATGTCCTGATTAGTTTGGGTGCTTCTGAAAAGAAGGAGAAAATGAAAGTAGTGTTTGAAATATGCCTGTAGACATTCTTCCATCCTTCAGAACAAAGATGAAAACCAAAACAATCTGACCACAAAAAGAAATCAGATAAACAAATTTGCTTCAAACAACATCTTTGGAGGAACTTCAAAGAAACTTTCCCTTACCTGTTGCCATCAGCTGGAAAGGCCACTGGACCTCCCAGCAAACCATTTCTTTTATTTTTCTTTTTCTTTTTGGCCGCACAGCGCGGCATGTGGGATCTTAGTTGCTAGACCAGGGATCGAACCCATGCCCCCTGCATTGGAAGCATGGAGTCTTAACCACTGGACCGCCAAGGAAGTCCTGAGCAAACATTTCTGATTGGGGGAATAAATTTAAAAGACTTTATTTGTGAGACATGGCTTCTGAGTCAGTGGAATTACTTATTTTTCCCCTCTCTTCCAAATTCTTTCCCTTTTAGTCTAAACTCCAAGGTTAGCTGGACTCTAAATCCAGGAGCCCTTTCAAGTGTTCCCTGACAAAGCCCTACGGGAGGGATGCTTCTAGACCTCTGAAAGGTTAGCAGCCCTATTTGGGTTAAAGTTTCTGACTGAGTTAAGGAAATTAAGCACCTACCTCCTAACCCCACATCGTTCTTAATATGGCATCAGAACAAGTCGGAAGTTTTGACTAATTTGTGACTGCTCCAGTGTCAAATAGGCCTGGTGTAGGGACTGAATGTGTCCCCCTCAAAATTCATATGTTGAATCCCTAACCTCCAGTGTGGCTGTATTTGGAGATGGTGCCTCTAGGGAAGTAATTAAGGATAAATGAGGTTGTAAACGTGAAGCCCTGGTATTATAGATTAGTGTCCTTATAAGAAAAGACACCCTTGCTCAGTCTTCCCACACTCATGCACCAGGGAAAGGCCCTTTGAGAAAGCCAGGGAGACACCTACCATCTACAAACCAGGAAGAGACTCCTCAACGGATAGTGAAACTGACCCTGACAGCACTTTGATCTTGGACTTCCAGCCTCCAGACTGTGAGAAAATTAATTTATGTTGTTTAAGCCACCCAATCTGTGGTATTTTGTTACGGCAGCCTGAGCAGACTACTATACCTGGGGTTTTTTGTTTATTTGTTTGTTTATTTTATTTATTTTATTTTTGACTGTGTTGGGTCTTCATTGCTGCACACGGGCTTTTCTCTGGTTGCAGTGAGCGGGGGCTATTCTTCATTGCAGTGCGCGGGCTTCTCATTGTGATGGCTTCTCTTGTTGCGGCTTCTCTTGTTGCGGAGCACGGGCTCTAGGTGTGTGGGCTTCAGTAGTTGTGGCATGCAGGCTCCATAGTTGTGGCACACGGGCTTAGTTGCTCCGCGGCATGTGGGATATTCATGGACCAGGGCTCAAACCTGTGTCCCCTGCGTTGGCAGGCGGATTCTTAACCACTGTGCCACCAGGGAAGCCCCTACACCTGGTTTTGAATTACAGCTCTGCCACTAATCTGCTATAAGTCCATGATTGTGCTAAGCTTCATTTCCTCATCTTTAAAATGGTGATAATAGTAACACGCTCACAGGGTCATTGTGAAGATTAAATGGAATAAATTATGCAAATTGTTTAGCCCAGTGCATGGCACATAAGCACTCAAATGTGATTTTTTAAATGGTAATGACTACTTTTGTTTTTATTTTGGCAACAAAGTCATGCCTTTTACTGCAGAGTAAATATTCCCCTTTCAACAAAGTTTCAAGCACCTACTTTGTGTAAGAGAATGCTCTAACCTGAGAGAGTAACACAGAACAGTGAGATGCTTCCTGTCTATTTGGAGAGAAGACTTTTACACCAATAACCAAAACAATGTTAAAAGTTCCCATTTGCTGTGCACTAACTGTGTGCCAGGCACTATGGGCAGTACTTTGCATGATTCCATCAAAGTAAACCCAATTCCACCAAAGTAAACCCAATTCTTCATTTTACAGATGAAGAAGCAAGCTCCCAGAAGGTAAGAGAGTCAAGAGCAGGGATTCAAACCCAGGCCTTGTCTGCAAAGCCTCTGCTCTTAGGGAGGCTGAACCGGCCAAGATTAAGTACCAGCCAAGGGGACTAAACAATCTTTACAAGAGGGGCCATTTACCAGGGCCTGCTCCATGCCAAGCCAAAGCAGGATTTGATCCAAGTCTCTGTTTCCAAAGTTAGCACATACAGCTTCACTGGGCACAGGGAAAGATCACTCCCAGGTGTGGTAACCAGGGAAGAAGTCTTCAGGGAAGAGGGGAAGTGGCATCCAGACAAGCAGAGAGAGCCTGTCAGGTGTCCCCAAGACCACCCCCAGTTTCAACGACTCAAGGGGAGAGCCCACAGGACTGGGTACATAGTCCTACTCATGGCTATGATTTATTACAACAAAAGGACACAAAGTTAAATCAACAAAGAGAAAAGGCACATGGGGTGAAGTCTGATGGAAACCAGGCACAAGCTTCCAAGGCTCCTTTCCCTAGTGGAATCACAGAGAACACACTTAATTCCCCGGCAACAAGTTGTGACAACACGTGTGAAAATGCTGTCTGCAAGGGAAGCTTGTTAGAAACTCAGTACCCAGAGTTTTTCTTTGGTGCTGGTCACATAAGCACTCTTTGTCTAGCATGTGCCAAAATTCCAGACTCCAAGAAAGAAAACAGGTATTCAGCATAAATTACATTGTTTGTACAAACAATTTAGGCAGAGTGAGCCACTCTTATCAGTTCTGGAAATAGGGAAACCCTCCCCAAATCCAAGTTCTCAGACACCAGCCAAGGGCCAACCTTGTATGCAGGACTTTATAAGGATGTGCAATTTTGGGGGTGCTGGGTTAACTTTTCTGTACAGAAGTCAAGGGGCCGTCCTGTCACAGTTGAGGGAATTCTATAACAAGGAATCTATAATCAGAGAGGAAGGCACCTCCGTTGCAAAAGGGCTTTTTCCTGTCTCCGTGGCCTCCACCAGGCAAAGAGAAAGATGCTGCTGAGTGGACAAAGCAGTCATGCCACATAGTGTGTTCAGCAGCAAGTGACAAATAGCTGCAGCAGACTCAGACCTAAAGCTTTGCTTTGACAAAGAATTCCTTTGGTCCTGTCACTTTTGATAACATGTTGGATATATCAGATGTGGCCAGATGAAAAAATAAAGAGAAGACACCATCTTTTCCTTTCTAGGTATCACTGTTGGGAGGCAAGAGAGACTCAGCAGAGTTCAGAGGGGTGAGGGCTCCAGGGAGGAAACACACACGGGTGATGGTGGCGGAAGTGGCTGCTATCAGAGAGGGGTGAGGTCTTTGAAGAATTGCGAGCTGCCACAACTAGAGAAAGCCCTTGCACAGAATCGAAGACGCAACACAGCAAAAATTAATTAATTAATTAATAAACTCCTACCCCCAACATCAAAAAAAAAAAAAAATTGCGAGCACACGCCCCATCTCAAAGCTGGGGAGGAGGCGGAAGATGCTACTCCACCCTGTTAATTGCTGCCATGGCGAGATTCAGACGTGGTGTTGACAATCTCTGGATTGTTTCAAGAGAAGCTGGAACTGGGATTTTAATAGGAAATTTCCCTGGGGCTGCCTGTGGAAACACCAAGAAAGAGCTAAGTCAGCTGGGGAAAGGAGAGAGGTGAGAAAGGGCTGCAGAGGAAGTGATATGAGAGCAGTAGGGTAAAAAATGAGACAGTTCACCCAGTGAACCAAGGAAGGAAGAAGTTAGGTTACAAATTATATTTGTGATACTGCAGATTTCAGAGAATCAGACAGAATTGGTTTTTGTATCTGGTAGTTCCTCTTACTCACTGTATGACCTTGAGCAGTTAAGTTCTCTAGGTTTCATTTTTCTCATCTGTAAGACAAGGATAACCATAGCACCAACCTCAATCATGACGAAGTACAAATCTGACATCAGGAGGGAAGAGAATATAAAATAATGCACACAAAGTGCTCAGCACAAGGCCTAGCAGTACACTCAGCAAATATTAGTGGGAAGCATAGAATGAGATGGGGGCAGAGAGGAGGGGTCCCTAACCTTGACCAGTGAGCTAAATCTTGAAGGATTAGAGGCATTTGCATTTTCAAGTAGGTTAGCAGGAGAAATGGCATGCATGCAAGTAAAGAAGAATCTTACTGCAACAGGGTGAGGGTGGGAGTGGGAAGGGGTAGAGATGCTGTTGAGAAGGAGGCAGCCAGATCAGGAGAAGCAGTGTAGACATTGGAGTAAAGGAGACCCATCTGGGGACTTCGGTAGAGTTGAGAGCTGATGGTTCCTTAACGAAGGCAGCATTATGGTAAGGGGACAGTAAGGGGACAGATTCAACAGCATTCTAGGAGATGGGACCATTAGGACTCGGCAGCTAATAGGGCTCTGATGAGGGCTGAGTCAAGGGGACTCAAGTGTCTGGTGTGAGCACTAGGGGGATGGAGAGGCCTTGACCCAGGAAGAGGGGCTGCAGCTTGCGGTGGGGGGGCGCTGAGCTCCACTTGGGCAGGTTGTATTTGTGACCTTGGAACTTCCTATAGATGTTCGATAGGCACCTGGAGGATGGCTTACAGCTGAGAAAGACTGTCTGGGCAGGAGACACAGATCTGGTGGGTGGGCATTTAATAAGCACGTTACACTGCGCTTCTCACTGAATCCTCAAATGGGCCCTTTCAGGCAAGAACTATCATCCCCATTTCATGGATGGAGAAACTAAGGCTTTGAAGAGCAGAGTAGCTCTTCCAAGTTCACATAGTAATAGTTTGGGGGAAAATCAAACTCGGGTCGCTAACTTCAGAAAATGGGCAGCTGGTACACAGTGTAGGTTTGGGAAGATGAAAAAGTTCTGAAGGTGGATGGTGGTGACGGTTGCACAATACGAATGTGCTTAATGCCACTGAATTGTGCACTTAAAATTGTACACTTAAAAAGGGTCAAAATGGTAAATTTTATGTTATATATTTTACCACAATAAAAAAAAAAAAGAAAGAAGGAAAAGTGGTCCTGACCACCAATTATATGGCAAGTGTTGGCTGAGGAGCCATCATTTCCCTCTATGCTGTTTTTATGTTTGCTTTCATCCCTATGATAATATTTTCTATTTTGTCTGGCTTCCTTAGTTTCAAATTCTCAGAGGAGAGGAAACCTCACTATAATACCTATGGATCTCTTAGTCACAAGAGTTACCAAATTTCCTAGGGAATTTGGTATATATTAGGTATACATATATATATTAGAAAAAAATAGCACATACCAGTAACAAGCAAGGTAGTTTGTAACACACACTGACCTAAGCCAACTCGGTCATGCATAACTATAGGGTTCCTTTCAGTAAGTGTCAGAAACCACCAAGACTATGAGATAGGTGAGGTTGGCTATTCCCCCACTACCTTTCTACTGGGTTTGTTTTTTTAAAAAGTTGCATTTAGATATATATACCCTGAAGCTCACCCATGCAAAGTGTACAATTCGATGGTTTTTAGCCTATGGAGCTGTGCAACCATCACCAGGATCTAATTTTCTTTTTTTTAATTTATTTATTTATTTTTGCCTACACTGGGTCTTTGTTGCTATGCGTGGGCTTTCTCTAGTTGCAGCAGGCGGGGGTTACTCTTCGCTGAGGTGCGCTGGCTTCTCATTGCAGTGGCTTCTCTTGTTGTGGAGCACGGGCTCTAGGTGTGAGGGCTTCAGTAGTTGTGGCATGTGGTCTCAGTAGTTGTGGTGCACAGGCTTAGCTGCTCCTCGGAATGTTGGATCTCCCCAGACCAGGGCTCGAACCGTGTCCCCTGCATTGGCAGGCGGATTCTTAACCACTGTGCCACCAGGGAAGTCCAGGATCTAATTATGAAACATTTTTGTCATCTCAAAAAGGAGTTTGGGGGCTTCCCTGGTGGCGCAGTGGTTGAGAGTCCGCCTGCCGATGCAGGGGACACGGGTTCGTGCCCCGGTCCGGGAGGATCCCACATGCCGCAGAACGGCTGGGCCCGTGAGCCATGGCCGCTGAGCCTGCGCGTCCAGAGCCTGTGCTCTGCAACGGGAGAGGCCACAACATTGAGAGGCCTGCATACCGCAAAAAAAAAAAAAAAAAAAAAAAAGAAAAAAAGGAGTTTGTACCTTTCCCAACCCACCTCCCCTTCCCCTCCCCACCGCCTGCCCTAGGCAAATAATAATCTGTAGATTTGCCTAGTCTGGACATTTCACATAATGGATAAATGGTCATTTGTGACTGACTTCTTTCACTTAGCATAAATGTACACGTTTTTCTGTGGGCATATATTTTATTTTTCTTGGGCATATGCCTAGGAGTAGAATTTTGTATGGTAACCCTGTGTTTAGTCTGTTGAGGAATTGCCAAACTGTTTTCCAAAGTGGTTGTACCCTTTACAATCTCACCAGCAGTGTATGAAGGTTCCAATTTCTCCACACTCTTGTAAACTCTTGTTATTGTCTTTTTAATTTTAGCCATCCTGGTAGGTATAAAGTGGTATCTCGTTGTCTTGATTTGCATTTCTGACTAATGTTGTTGAACATATTTTCATGTACCTACTAGCCATTTGTAAATCTTTTTTGAAGAAATGTCAATTCACATCCTTTGCCCATTTTAAACCTGGGTTATCTTTTTATTTATTTATTGGCTGCGTCAGGTCTTGATTGTGACACACAGACTCTTCATTGTGGTGCACGGGCTTCTCTCTAATTGTGGTGCTCGGGCTTAGTTGCCCCGTGGCATGTTAGTTCCCCGACCAGGGGTCGAACTGGCGTCCCCTGCATTTTAAGGTGGATTCTTAACTGCTGGGCTATCAGGGAAGTCCCTGGGTTGTCTTTTTATTGCTGAGTTGTAAGAATTTTTTTTATGTTTTCTGGATACAAGTCCCTTATTGGATATATGACTTGCAAATATTTTCTCCCATTTTGTGAACCATCTTTTCACTTTCTTGATGATATCCTTTGAACCACATTTTTTTTTAATTTTGATGAAGCACAACTTATAAATCTTTTCTTATCCTTTTGGTGTCATATCTAAGAAGCCATTACCTAACCCAAGGTCACAAATATTTACTTCTAAATATTCTCCTCCATTTTGAGTTAATTTTTATGTATGATGTGAAGCAGGGGTCCAACCTCGCTCTTGCAAGTGACTATCCAATTGTCCCCAAATCATTGTTGAACAGTCCATCCCCCCCACATTGAATTGTCTTGGCACCCTTGTTTAAAATTAACTGATCATAAATGTAGTACATTTCTGCATTCTGAATTCTATTCCGTAGATCATATGTCTATCCTTATACCAGTCCCCCACTGTTTTGAAATTGGAAAGTGTGTTGAGAAGCTGGAGCCGGTGTATTGAATTAAATATACGCAGATTATGACCTGCTGAATAAGGGGGCACAAACCACCCACTTGGGATCCCCAGGTAGTTCCCTCAGCATCCGAGCTCCCACTTTGGGGAAGTGAAACCCATGGGGTGATTTTGATTAAAGGCAAAGTTTCAATATACCCACACAAAGGAAGTAAAGTCACAAGAATTTTTACTTACAGATCCCAGAAAGGGAGGTGGTTTACAATGAGCTGGGGGAAGGGCAGTCCTCCATCCCAGGTCAGAAGTAAGCAGGAGATAGAGAGCAGGGTAGTAAGCACCTATTACTTATTAGGTAGTTGGGGCAGAGGTGATTAACTTTTTACAGGCTTAACTCTCAAGTGGTTACTTTAAGAGGTGCCCTGGGGAAAGCAAAGTGGGAACTTAGCAGTGGGGATGCTAAACTCAAGTCCTTATCTAGATGTTCAGACTCTGGATGTGAGCAAGGTTATCACATTGTAAAATGCCTGGGCAGCAGCTCAGAACTGTGTGTTTTTCTCATCACAGAAGAGAGGTTGAATGCACCAACTTTGTTCTTCTTTTTTAAGATCATTTGGCTTTCTGGGTCCCTTGCTATTCTGACACCAGTGCAATACTGCAGTGTAATTCTGACACTAACCACCTACAGTTAGCATCAGACTCCACAAGTTTAAGGGCACAAGATTAGGTCAAACAAGATTTCCCTTATTTCAGATGCCAGCATCACGTGGGGTCCTCAGGCCACCTATACTTATGACAGACCAGCTACAAATCCAGGAGGTTCCCGTGACACCTCTTAGGTTCAATAATTCACTAGAATGATTCACAGAACTGAGGAAAAAGTTATGTTTATGATGACAGTTGCATTGTAAAGCATACAAATGAAGTGACACATAGTACAAGGTATGGTAGGGTCCTGAGTGCAGAGTTTCCATGCCCTCTCCCCATGGATCCAGGGTATTTCACCCTCCCAGTATATCAATGTGTTCACCAATCAGAAAGCTCCAATGAGCTTTGGTGTCCAGAGTTTTTATTGGGGTTTTATTGTGCAAATATTATTGATTGAATCATTGGCCGTGTGGTTGGATTCAATCTTCAGTCTCCCTCCCCTCCCTGGGGGCTGGGCTGGCTCAAAGCCACAATCCTCTAATCACTGGGTAGTCTGTTCGGTGACCAGCCCCCATCTGGAGTCACCTCATTCATTAGCATAAACTCAGTAGTGATCTGAGGAGCTCATGAATAACACACACACCTATCACTCAAGAAATTCCAAGGGTTTAGAATCTCCCTCCAGGAACCAAAGACCAAATTCTTTTTTTTAATTAATTAATTAATTAATTTACTTTTGGCTGTGTTGGGTCTTTGTTACTGCACATGGGCTTTCTCTAGTTGCGGCAAGTGGGGGCTACTCTTCGTTGCAGTGTGCAGGCTTCTCATTGTGGTGGTTTCTCTGTTGCGGAGCACAGGCTCTAGGTGTGTGGGCTTCAGTCGTTGTGGCACACGGGCTCCATAGCTGTGGCTTTCATGCTCTAGAGCGCAGGCTCAGTAGTTGTGGTGCACGGGCTTAGTTGCTCCGCAGCATGTGAGATCTTCCTGGACCAGTGCTCAAACCCATGTCACCTGCACTGGCAGGTGGATTCTTAACCACTGCGCCACCAAGGAGGTCCTAAGTATTTTTCTATATTATCTGAATAGTCAAAATTTATAACAGGGTTGGAACTATGTTAAGTAATTGTATGTGGCTGATCATAATACTCCATCTAAAATATCTGTGCAAAAAAGAGATGTCCAAAACCTATAGAAATAACTAGAACGCATCCTATCAATAAACTGAGTGAAAAAAAAATTATATCTCAAACATACAGGAAAAGAGTTAAACTTAGACATGGAAAGCATATTTCCAAAGCATAAAAAAAAGAAGCTATTCACTAGTGTACCAGCTCAGTGAAGCCATTCCACATCTTGCTGAAGTACAGACTATTAAAAAATTAATAACTGCACTCAGTCAATAAAGTTTACATTAAAATAAGAAATCAGCACAAAAGATTCTGTGAAAGTAAATGAAATTTCTACCTTTGGCCATTTGGGATTGAGAAGTCGGGCTTTGATTGCATCGTCCAGTGCCTTGTCATACTGCTGGATTTTCATATAGGCTGCAGATCTATTGCTGTATAAGATGCAGTTCTGAGGGTCAACAGCTAGGGCTTCATTGTACAGAACAACAGCTGTGTGGAAATCTCTATCATGACAGGCCTGATTACTCTGACGAACTTTCTCAACAAATTCAGCTTTGCTCAGCGCTAGTACATCAGGACTTCTCTGGCCAATAGTCTTAGCACCAAAGAGAGGAATCTACAAACAAAGAAACTTAGTGAGACAAAGTTTAGATAATCCAGAGAGGTTCCTTGTCTGAATTACAAGAGATCATGGACATTCTTCATAGTCTGCTTTATATATATATATATATATATATATATATATATATATATATATATATATATTTTTTTTTTTTTTTTTTTTTTTTTTTTTGGTGGTACGTGGGCCTCTCACTGTTGTGGCCTCTCCCGTTGCGGAGCACAGGCTCCGGAGGCACAGGCTCAGCGGCCATGGCTCACGGGCCCAGCTGCTCCGTGGCATGTGGGATCTCCCCAGATTGGGGCACGAACCCGTGTCCCCTGCATTAGCAGGTGGACTCCCAACCATTGCGCCACCAGGGAAGCCTTGCTTTATATTATAGTTAACTTTTGTGCTGTGAAAGACAATAAACTTTCCAAGAAGCAGCCAACATAGTACCTTAAATACAAATGTATCACTATATATGTATGTGTGTTCACATATGTACATATAGTTATAAACATACATATTTATACATGTATATTTTGATTGAGAGAATGAATGAATAATTGCAAAAATGTACTCAGGCTTTTCCTTGGCAATTTAAAGTTATACTAAGAAAAAAACCAAAAGGGACTTCCCTGGTGGCGTAGTAGTTAAGAATCTGCCTGCCACAGTGCTTAAGAATCCCCCTGCCAAGGCAGGGGACACGGGTTCAATCCCTGGTCCAGGAAGATCCCACATGCCATGGAGCAACTAAGCCCATGCACCACAAGTTCTGAGACTGTGCTCTAGAGCCCGTGAGCCACAGCTACTGAAGCCCACGTGCCTAGAGCCCATGCTCCGCAACAAGAGAAGCCACTGCAATAAGCCTGTGAACCACAATGATGCAATGAGAAGCCCCTGCTTGCCACAACTAGAGAAAGCCCACGCAGCAACAAAGACCTAATGCAGCCATTAAAATAATTAATTAATTAATTAATTAAAAATAAAATCTGCCTGCTAATACAGGGGACATGGATTTGAGCCCTGGTCCAGGAAGATCCCACATGCCATGGAGCAACTACTGAGCACCACAACTACTGAGCCTGCGTTCTAGAGCCCATGAACCACAACTACTGAGCCTGCTTACCACAACTGCTGAAGCCCGCGCACCTAGAGCCCAGCTCTGCAACAAGAGAAGCGACTGCAATGAGAAGCCCGTGCACCACAACGAAGAGTAGCCCCTGCTCACCACAACTAGAGAAAGCCCATGCACAGCAATGAAGATCCAACACAGCCAAAAATAAATAAGTTTAGAAAAAAAGAAACAAACCAAAATACAAACCTGTGCAGAAAATATGATTTCAATTATGTGAAGATGGTTGCACTTAAGAAATTAATGAAAGGGACAAGATTAAAATATTAACTATGCTGAAGACCTAAATAAACGTTTCTCCAAAGAAGACATACAGATGGCCAAGAGGCACATGAAAAGATGCTCAACATCACTAATTATTAGAGAAATGCAAATCAAAACTACAATGAGGTATCACCTCACACCGGTCAGAATAGCCATCATCAAAAAATCTACAAACAGGGACTTATACCTGGTGGCGCAGTGGTTACAAAACCACCTGCCACTGCAGGGGACACAGGTTCGAGCCCTGGTCCGGGAAGATCCCACATGCCGTGGACCAACAAAGCCTGTGCGCCACAACTACTGAGCCTGTGCTCTACAGCCTGAGAGCCACAATTACTGAGCCCGCGTGCCTAGAGCCTGTGCTCTGCAACAAGAGAAGCCACTGCAGTAAACATCCCGCGCACCGCAACAAAGAGTAGCCCCCGCTCGCTGCAACAAGAGAAAAGCCCACATGCAGCAATGAAGACCCAACTCAGCCAAAAATAAAATAAATTAAAAAAAAAAACTATCTACCTGCACACCTGCCAGATTTCCCAGAGCAGAATGCCTCATTCCTGATCTCTGCCCTGAACTCCCTTCAAAGTGTGTTGAAAGTCAGCTATTGCAGTGGCTAATGACCTAATCCTTATAAAGCCGGATGGTGAGTGACATTCTTTAGTTAGTATTTGATTTAGGCATCAAGGTAACACTGGCCTCTTATAATGGATTGGGAAAATTTCCCTCCTCTTCTATTTGCTGGAAGAGTTTGTAAAGTATTGCTGTTAATTTGTCTTTAAATATTCAGTAGATTTCACTGGTGAAGCCATGTGGACCTGGTCTTTTCTTTGTAGGAAGATTGTTAATTACTAATTCAGTCTCTTATTATAGGTCTATTCAAAATTTCTATTTCTTCTCAAATCAGTTTTAATTTGTCTTTCTATGAATTTATCCATTTCATGTAAATTATCTAATTTGTTGGCATACATTTGTTTATGATTTTCCCTTATAATTCCCTCTTTCATTCCTAATTTTATTAATTTGAGTCTTTGCTTTCTGTGTCTTGATCCATCTAGCTAAAGGTTTGTCAGTTTGTCAGTTGTGTTAGTCTTTTCAAAGAATCAACTTTTAGTTTCCTTGATTTCTCTCTATTTTTTCTACTCTTTATTTCATTTATTTCTGCTCTAATCTTTATTATTTCCTCCCTTCTGCTTGCTTTGTATTTAGTTTACTCTTCCTTTTTCTAGTTTCTTAAGGTGGAAGTAATTATAGCTAAATTTCCCTCTAGGCATTGCTTTTACTGAATCCCATAAGTCTTGGTATATTGTATTTTTGTTTTCATTCATCTCAAAGCATTTCCCAGTTTCCCCTTGGATTTCTTTTTCACCCTTTGGTTCTACTAGGGTTTTTGGGTTTTGTTTTCTTTTTCTACTAGGTTTTTAAAATAAATTTATTTTATTTATTATTTTTGGCTGTGTTGGGTCTTCGTTGCTACGTGTGGGCTTTCTCTAGTTGCAGCAATTGGGGCTTCTCTTGTTGCAGTGAGTGGGGCTTCGCTTGTTGCGGAGCACAGGCTCTAGGGCACGCAGGCTTCAGTAGTTGTGGTGCGAAGGCTTCAGTAGTTGTGGCTCGCAGGCTCTAGAGCACAGGCTCAGTAGTTGTGGCACACGGGCTTAGTTGCTCTACGGCATGTGGGATCTTCCCAGACCAGGGCTTGAACTCTTGTTCCCTGTACTGCGCCACCAGGGAAGCCCTCTACTAGGTTTTAATGAAAGCAAGTTTCACAAAAAATTCTTCCTTCAGTAAGGACATTTAGCAAGCAGGCACAAAATAGTGATACGACTTATTCTAGAATCTCCAAGTCCCAGCTCTGTTCCTCTTTGTTTCTCCAAAATTCATTACACAAAATGTTTATGTGAGGCAAATGAAAAAGTATTCCAGTGGCAGGGTATGACCAAGAACCCTCCCCACCAGTATGGAGCACAGGACTAGTTAAGAATCAAACCGAGAATGCTATCTTGAGTACAAGAGGGTGAAGGGCTCACTAGATTTTTATACCTTATTAATGCCAGGATGAAGACACCCCCAAAGTAATTCCAATTAGTCCACATCTTAAACACCACTCATCTTATCAATGAAAAACTGATTTCAACATTGATAATGTTAATGAGCAGAAATTCTAGAGTTCAGAAAAGGGAAAGACAGCTGAAGCACTTGTAAGAGTTGCCTTTAATTGAATCTCCTTGCCACCCAGGAGTGTGTATTGTGGTTAGGGAGGAGCATACCCGCCTTGGGGTGGACCAATGTCAACACAAACATTCCATCACACAGTCTGTGGAGAAATAATAGAAAGAAAATTGTAGGTCACATCACAGTGTAATGCATGGGAAAATATCTCTAGATAAAACTTTATAAATAAACTCAGTTTTATTTTTTTAAATACATATCAGAGCTGTGAGAACAACACATAATGAATAGCTAAGAATGAGTATGGGAGCTCCTCCATTGTTCCTCAGGACAATGTGGAAACAAGGCTGTTGCTTCAATGCCCAGACCTATTTCCCATTTATTCTGCCTGAGTCATGGGCACCAAGGAAACCAGCCAAGGTCCTGGGCATTCTCATTGATGCTAACCCCAAAGAGCCGTGTGAAAATCCTTCATTTCCTATTTTCAAGCCTACCCCTGGCAGAATACATTCTCCAGAGTACTCCAAGAGCTTCAAGTAGGCCCACTTGTCATTCCCTGCAATCTATAGTACCTCCCCTCTTATGCCTCCAAAAGCATCACAAACATCTGATATGCTGGATAGGTCGGTTTGGATGCAAAAGAAGGAAGCTGTCACCAGAGAGATGGAAAAATGTATGCAAAAGTCTGGAGGTGAAAGAGAAGAAGCAAGAGGAAGTCAATAGAAAATTGAAGAAAATCCAAACTGCTGGATGCAGACATCAGGTGGGGATAGAGATAAAGCTTGGGAGGTGGGAAGGGTAGGGAACCTGAAGGAATGTGGAGTCTAGTAAGGAGGTTGGACCCTCTTAAGAGTAATAGAGAGTCATAGAAGGGTTTAGAGCAGGGGAGGAGCACATCAGGATTGCATGGTGGACAAATATCTCTGGCTCACGGGCTGGAGGGCAAGAGTGGAGCAGGGAGACCAGCTAGGAGGCTCCAGTAGGGAAGAGAAAAACAGAGCTTCTGGGGCTTCCCTGGTGGTGCAGTGGTTGAGAGTCCGCCTGCCGATGCAGGGCACACAGGTTCGTGCCCTGGTCTGGGAAGATCCCACATGCCGCGGAGCAGCTGGGCCCGTGAGCCATTGGCCGCTGAGCCTGCACGTCCGGAGCCTGTGCTCCGCAATGGGAGAGGCCACAACAGTGAGAAGCCTGCGTACCACCAAAAAACCAAAAAAATAACAGAGCCTCTGGAGTCATGGCGATACCGATATCCCAGTTCTTCTGCAAAATCCTAATTGCCTGCACGAGTAAGCTGCCACCCTCTGGGACTGTGCTTACCCGGCAGGTGGGAGTATCTGCCATTTCCTTCCTCTTCTGCTCCAGGCTCCCTTGTTGATGTCAACCCGAGAAGCCATGTGAAGATACCTCATCACTGCCATCAGTGCTCACCAGGACAACGCCAACAACCAAATGACCCATTAGTCAACAAATGATGACCAAGGGAAAAAGCAGACGGGAGGTCTAGACTAACGGAGACTCAAGAGACAGGCAAGGGCTTCCCTGGTGGCACAGTCGTTAAGGATCCGCCTGCCAATGCAGGGGACACGGGTTCAAGCCCTGGTCCGGGAAGGTCCCACATGCCGCGGAGCAAATAACCTGTGTGCCACAACTACTGAGGCTGCGCTCTAGAGCCTGCGAGCCACAACTACTGAGCCCGTGTGCCACAACTACTGAAACCCACATGCCTAGAGCCCACACTCTGCACTGAGAAGCCACCGCAATGAGAAGCCTGCGCACCGCAACAAAGAGCAGCCCCCGCTTGCCACAACTAGAGAAAGCCCATGCACAGCGATGAAGACCCAACACAGCCAAAAAAATTAATTAAGTAAATAAATAAATAAATTTTTTAAAAGACCAGTAGGATATTAGAAATGAAAAAAAGAATTAAAAGAAAAAAAAGAGACAGGCAAACCTAATACGAGGTTGAACTGTGATGCCATCAAACCAACAGAAAAAAGACATGTGGGGACACTTGGAAAAATGTGAATACAGATGAGATGATTTTAAAGAATTATTAATTCTGTTTAGGTGTGATAAAAGCATTGTGGTTATGTTTTGTTTTGTTTTAAATATTTGTTAGAGATAAATGTTAAAGCATTTACAGATAAAATACAAGTCTGGGATTTGCTTTAAAATAATCATGAAAAATTCCCGTGCCCTAACACAGTATTTCCTATTTACATATTACATCCTTTTTTATCCTAATACGCACACATTTTTTCCAGGCCTGTAGCCATAATACGCCAATTCTTTTATGATCCGAGAACAAATGCTGCGTTTGAGAAGGGGCTCCTCTATTTGGAATGTCATTGGCAACACGTGAACGTACAAGTTTCACTCTGTCCTTGACAGCCAAGGTCGTTCTCCTTTTTTAAGCAGGAGCATTAATTCCTTAGGGATTGTGATGGTTAATTTTATGTATTAACTTGATTAGCCTAAGGGATGTCCCAATAGCTGGTAAAACATCATTTCTGGGTGTGCTTCTGAGGATGTTTCTGGAAGAGATTAGAATTTGAATTGGGGAACTGAGTATTGCAGATGGCCCTTCGATGTGGGTGGGCACCCGCCAATCCACTGGGGGCTCTAATAGAAGAAAGAGGAGGAGGAAGGGCAAATTGGCTCTCTCTTTCTGCTTGAGCTGAGACATCCATCTGCTGCCCTTGGATGTCGGTTCTCCTGATACTCAGGCTTTCGCACTCAGAGACTTACACCATCAACCCCCTGATTGGCAAGCCTTCAGACTCAGGCTGAATTACATCACTGGCTTTCTGGTTTCCTAGTTGCAGATGGCAGATGGTGGGACTTCCTGGCTTCCATAACCAAGTAAGTCAATTCCTGTAATAGGTCTCCTCTTATATATATATATCCCAGGATATATCCCTGTATATCCTATAGTTTCTGTTTCTCTGCAGAACCCTGACTAATGCAAGGATCTTCCCTCGAATATGCATTTGAGGATCCTCAGCAGGAAAAAAAAAAAAGTTTCTATTTGCTTGTGGAAAGCGGTAATGATATTCCTGGTTTTGGAATCAGTCAAATCTTTCCAGAACCATCATTACTAACTGTGAGACCTTGAGATTTGTCCTTCACCTCACTGAATCTTAGCCTCTAATTCTGCAAAGGGGTGATATTAACACCGTAGTACAGAGTTGTCGTGGAGCCAACATGAAATAGTGCCCTCAGCACAGTGCCTGGTACATAGTAAGTGTTCAATAAATGCATGCTGCTGGTGGTGTTTGCTTCTTTCAGCCTCTTGTTTTTAACCTCATGTCCTAGTCCATCCGGGCTGATATAACAAATATCATAGACTGGGTGTTATATAAACAACAGAAATTTATGCTCACAGTTCTGGAGGCTGGGAAGTCTGAGATGGAGTCACCAGCAGATTCAGTGTCTGGTGACAACACATTCCTAGTTCATAGATGGCCATCTTTCTGCTGTCCTCACATGGTAGAAGGGGCAGGGGAGCTTCGTAGGGTCTCTTTATAAGGGCATTTGTGAGGGTTCCACCCTCATGACCTAATCACCTTCCAGAGGCCTAATACTATCCTAATACTATCATATTGGGGGTCAGGATTTCAACACATGAATTTGGGGGGACACAAACATTCAGTCCATTGTACCTCATCAATTGTTTATTTCAAAAACATTTATCCTTTATGGCCTAATAAATAGTACATATTCATTGGAAAAGAATAAAAACTTATACCCAGAAAGTGTAAGCTCTAGTATTGCCATCAACATTTTGGTTTGGTGTCTTTTCTTCCAGAGGGGATGAAGCCTAATATTTTTGTATTAACATCCTGACGAGGTTGTTTCTTGCTAAGCTCTAGTAACTAATGACTATTAATTATGTAGACAAATTACTCACCCTCTCTAAGTTTGGTTTTCCTGTCTTTATATAGAGTCATATGAGTATCTGTGGTCTAGTTGCGATAGTGCACAGCTCTTATGTGTGTATTGGACACTAGCACACAGGTACGTGAGTGTGCACATACACACAAATAAGAAAAAAAGACTGGAAGGATATTCATAACAATCATGCTTCTAATGGGATGCTATTAAGGCGATTTTTATTTGCTTCTCTAACCTTTTATCACCACTTCAACTAATTTTTTTGCTAAGAACCTGTGTTTTTTTCCACACACGCAGGCTCAGCGGCCTGGCTTACGGGCCCAGCCGCTCCGCGGCATGTGGGATCTTCCCGGACCGGGGCACGAACCCGCGTCCCCTGCATCGGCAGGCGGACTCTCAACCACTGCACCACCAGAGAAGCCCCTGTGTTAGTTTTAAAACCAGAAAACTTTTTTTTTTTTTAATAAAAAGATAAATAAGATTAGCCACCAGGAAAAAGGAGTCAGGAAGGGATTGTCTAAGTGTCTGTATGTCTCTGACCCACCAATCCTATGAGAGGTGAGCCAGAAGTCACCTCTAGGAGGCAGGCCTGGATTGTCACTGAAAAGAAGAGATGCTCTCAGTAGCCACTGTTAAGTTCCATAGCCATTCTCCCCAAGTTAGTGTGGGAGACAGTGCACAATGATTCTGGTTTTTTCTTCCAGAGGTCCGAAGCTCCATGTAGTCTCTCTCAGACACATTATACTGAGGCTTTCACTGATTCCCCCAAAGCACTTTTTCCAGGGAATTCAATGAGATGGAGCAAAGCCTAGACGTTTAAGGCAGGATCTAGGGTCTCAGACCTGGGGCTGAACACTGGCTCCATCACTTATAGCTGAGGGAATTGGGAACCATAACCTGCCTCAATTTCCTTATCTGTAAAATGGGGGCATAAAAGCATCCAATTTAGCATTATTATGAGGAATACTTGACTTTATCTGGGTAAAGAGCACCTGCAAATAGGAAGTACCTAATAAATTATTAATTCTAATACATTGCTTGATAAGGGGCATGCAACTTAGTATAGAATTGTGAATTAAAGGATAAAAGAATGAATTTGGATAGACATTCAAGAAATATAATTATGTGGAAAAGAAGTTTCAGAATAATATATAGAGTAGGACTCCCTTTTATAAATGTATATTTGTATGTCTATGTGTATATAACATCATCTGGATGGATTTTTTTTTTCAGGTGAGGAATGAGTTGACCATTTGTAGAAGTGACCCAGGAGAATATCTTTTATATCCAGTTGAGGTAAGTAGGGTGTTACCTTAAGGAGGCAAAACTGCATTGTAAATGTCAGTAAGAAAACTTAAACTGAATCAATCATATTACATTAGACAAAGGGGTCCATTTACTTTTTCCCAGACTACCATGAAGGCAATGGAAATGGAGAAAAACGAAGAGAAACCTGGAGGCCTTTGACGAGCCCATAGGACTTGCTAACTGATTAAATATGGGGGGGGGGCGGTGAACAAAAAAGAGGCATCAGTGATGATGCTTAGGGTTTTGGTTAGAAAGAGAAAAGCATCTTCTAACAGCTGAAACTGGCCTGGTACTATCAGGTGGACCCTGGTGTTCCCTGTTAAACAATTTCACAGAACATCAACATCAAACAGGGACAGAGATGTGACTTCTATGGATCAAGATAAAAGCAAGACCCCTTTGTAATCCTGTCTGTAACCCAATCCTAAACATTGTCCAAAGCACAAAATGACCAAACATCTCCCATCCTGGCCAATGCAAGGACTGTTGCTTCTTTACCAACTGTAGGTTTAGCCTCCCTTCATTCCCCCCACCTTCTAGGAAAGATTAGCTAAGATAACCATAGAATTATCTCTGCTTTCTGACAGTATTAAGTCCAGAGCAAAGCCCTGCTTCTTTGACCTGCCCCCAAATCCCCCTATGACACACAGAAATCCTATAGGAAGCCTTTCCTAACACCCTCTTACTGAGACACTCCCTGACTGCAGTAAGTCAATAAATCCATCTTTGGTCAATTACAGGTGTGTTCTTGGTGGTCTTTGGCTGAAGGGCATTGACTTTGGTATAAGTAACTCAGACTAGATGATGGTGCCATTTCCTGAGATGGGGAAAATGATTGTGATCAGTGGTTGTGGTGACAAATTCTGCTAGCCCTTTAGCAAGACTTTGTCTCTGGTGTCCCAGATAGAGCCTGGAAATCTTGCCAGTCCCTCTCAGAAGAGCTCTAAGGTTTTCCCTCATCCTCCATGCTGTTCCCTCTAAGGCATCATCAACTTCATTTACATTAAAACACAGAAGGAATTACTAGCTGATTTTTAACGTGTACTATGTGCCAAGAAGTGTCCTAAGGGCTCTAGATGTTTTAATCCATTTAATTCTCCCATCGGTCTTATGAACATAGGTACTACTGTTTTCAGGTTTTCCTACTGAGAAAACTGAGGTACAAAGGTTCCATAACTTGCTGAGTGAGGATTCGAACCTATATCATATTCTAGGTTGGCCAGGGCCATCCTCCAGCCCCGGAGACTCGGACAAGCAGCCATCTTGTTTGTAGTCCTCAAGGACTTCAACTCCCGGCAGACCTTGCGTCAGCAGTTCTCCACACACAACAAATCCCGGCGTGCCCCGGGCGGCTTGGGGTGGAGGGTTCTAGAAGGCGTGACGTGGGGTCGGGAGCGGGCTCAGAAGCGGGCGCTTCTTGGCAGTCGCTGTGGCAGCCGCTGCCGGGTCTGGGGCCGCGGGCAGCCGGGGCCGCGGGCGCAGCCTCCTCACCTCTCCGGCCATGGCCGCGCTTGGCCGGCCTTTCAGCGGCCTCCCGCTGAGAGGCGGCTCGGACTTCCTACAGCCGCCACCGGCTTTCCCCGGCCGGGCCTTCCCGCCGGGGGCGGACGGCACCGAGCTGGCCCCGCGGTGGGAACCCCGCGCCGCCCCGAGCAGCCCGGGCGGGAGCGCGGCGCGCGGACGGTGAGGATCTCGGCCGGCGGGCGGGCGGGCGCGGGCTATTTGACCCTCCCCGCGACCTTCGGCGGGGGCTTCTCAGCCCCAGGTTGCTGATGAGGATACTGAGCCCCACAGTCGGTTACCGTTAGTCGCCTGAGGTAGCAAAGCGCGGGGGTCCGCTTCGGACCCTGGCCCTCCTGCGTCCCGGGAAGTGAGGAAACGGTCCGAGCTCGCCCAGGGCGTGCGAGGAAGGGAGCCGGGTCGAGCCGGGCCTGGAGCTCCCGTGGGCGCGCACTCGCCTCGCTCTCTCCAGACCGCGGCGGAGCCGCCGCTGCTGTTAACTTTCAGCGCCTCTCGGACATTGAGTTTTCTCATCCGCAACTTGGGACAGAAGTGGGTCCTCCTAGTGGGATCATAAAATAAAGTGCTTAGCCCGGTACCTGCCCCGATACGTTTTCCCTACGGTGGTCCCCCTCAATTTATCTCCTCCGGTCTTGACCAAATGAGAAGTTTAGATTTCAGTCTCTATACCTGACTGACCTTGTGACCTGTATATCCATCCCACTCGGCAAGGAAGGGGACCGCTGGTGGGAATGGGGTGGGCAAGATTATCGGAGCCAGAAAGTGGATGCTGAACGCACCCGCTCAATAAATTTCTCAACTGACTGATTTTCTGGTTTGTTTCAACAGTGTTTCAGTTCACCATAGAAAGAAACACAAGCGAGAGGAGGAGGAGGATGAGTAAGTTTCAGGTGCCTTTTATTCACTTAACGGTCACTTAATTTAACCTATTTTATATCCATGACTATTTGTTTTTAAGTGAAAGTGTGAAACATCAGGTGTCTGAAAGGAGGTCCAAGGAACTGATAACATGGGTTACGTTTTAGAGAACGGAGCTGGGCAGGTCAGAGGGAAACTTGTCACTCTGTAAACAATTGTATAGCTTGGACATGGAAGCAACCTAAGTGTCCATCGACAGATGAATGGATAAAGAAGATGTGGCACATATACACAATGGAGTATTACTCAGTCATAAAAAGAAACGAAATTGAGTTATTTGTAGTGAGGTGGATGGACCTAGAGTCTGTCATACAGAGTGAAGTAAGTCAGAAAGAGAAAAACAAATACCGTATGCTAACACATATATATGGAATCTAAAAAAAAAAAAAGGCTCTGAAGAACCTAGGGGCAGGACAGGAATAAAGACGCAGATGTAGAGAATGGACTTGAGGACGTGGGGAGGGGGAAGGGTAAGCTGTGACAAAGCGAGAGAGTGGCATGGCCATATATACACTACCAAATGTAAAATAGATAGCTAGTGGGAAGTATCCGCATAGCACAGGGAGATCAGCTCAGTGCTTTGTGACCCCCTAGAGGGGTGGGATAGGGAGGGTGGGAGGGAGATGCAAGAGGGAGGAGATATGGGGATATATGTATATATATAGCTGATTCACTTTGTTATACAGCAGAAACTAACACAACATTGTAAAACAATTATACTCCAATAAAAATGTTAAAAAATATATATAAGCGATTGTAATGTTTGAACTTTGAGCCATGTGAATATTGTTATATGCACAAAATAAAAGAATTCGCAGAAGGCTACGTATTGAAAAGTCTTACACTCCTTGCTCCCAGTTCTCCCCAGAAGTTACCCTTGTTGCCTGTTTCCTATGTCTCCTAAGGAAGATAATGTAAAAATTTACAAGTTTATGACTGTATATGGTTCTGGTTTTTTACATTGTAAGTAAGATACTGTTCACACTGCAACACATCGGATCTTTTCATCTTACTCTCCTGTAGCTTGTTGCATATGGGCACATAGAGTTCTACCTAATTTCTTTTTCAACAGGTGAGTGGAATTCTATTGTAAGGCTAGGTACAGATAATTAACCAGTCTCCTAGTGATGGATTTCTAAGTTAATTCTAATCTTCGTTATTACTAACAAATCTACCATGACCACCATTCTTTTTTTTTAAAAGAATTGGAGTCTAATTGCTTTACAATATTGTGTTAGTTTTTGCTGTATAACAAAGTGAATCAGCTATATGTATACATATATCCCCATATCCCCTCCCTCTTGCGTCTCCCTCCCACCCTCCCTATCCCACCCCTCTAGGTGGTCACAAAGCATGGAGCTGATCTCCCTGTGCGATGCAGCTGCTTCCCACTAGCTAGCTATTTTACATTTGGTAGTGTATATATGGCCATGCCACTCTCTCACTTCATCCCAGCTTACCCTTCCCCCTCCCCACGTCCTCAAGTCCATTCTCTACGTCTGCGTCTGCGTCTGCATCTTTATTCCTGTCCTGTCCCTAGGTTCTTCAGAACCTTTTTTTTTTTAAGATTCCATATATATGTGTTAGCATACGGTATTTGTTTTTCTCTTTCTGACTTACTTCACTTTGTATGAAAGATTCTAGGTCCATCCACCTCACTACAAATAACTCAATTTTGTTCCTTTCTGTGGCTGAGTAATATTCCATTGTATATATGTACCACATCTTTATTCATTTATCTGTCGATGGACAATTAGGTTGCTTCCATGTCCTGGCTATTGTAAATAGTGCTGCAGTGAACATTGGACCACCATTCTTTTTAAGTTCTTTGTATATATTTGCAAGTAGGTAAATGGATTCCTAGATGGGAAATTGCTGGATCTTAAAGTATATACATTTTGAATTTTGGAAAAAGTTGTTGCCAATTTATACTCCTTTGACAGTGGGAATGCCTGTTTCTCCATCTTCTCAGATGGAGATTTTTTGATCACCACTTAACTGATAGGTAAAAAATTACATCTCATAGGCAGACAGTCTTAAAAAAAAAAATGAGTAAAAGATTTCCCCAAAGGGGATATCCAAATGACCAATTAAATGAAAAGATGTTTGACCTCATTGGTCTTTAGGGAAATGCATATTAAAGACACAATAAGATACTCCACCACCAGATACTGGAGGGTTCTGTAGCACCAGGAACTCTCAAACACTATGGATGAGTATGTAAATTGCTACAACACTTTGGGAAACAGTTTTGCATTATCGCATGAGTTGAAGATGCACATACCCATTTACCCAGCAGTTCTCCTCTTGAGTATGTACCTGTGCTCATCAGGAGACATATACAAGAAAGTTCATAGCATCCTTGTTCATGATAGCTGAAAATTGGAATGTCCCTGAACAGTACAATGGATAAAGTAAATTTTTTGCTGAGTTCAATTCAGCAAAAAAAAAACAAAAAAACCCCACATCTATCAACCTAGATGTGTCTTACAGTATGAGCAAAAGAAACATCACAAGAATGTATATGTATACAGTATAATTCCTTATATATAAGGTTCAAAACCAGGCAAAACTAAAACCTTGAAGATTGCATATCTACATACTTGATAATGTATTTTTTAAAAAATGAAGTGATTACCATAAAAGATAGTATTTACCTACAGAGAGGAGGGAGTAGAGTACCATTTTGGGATTCTGACAGCAGTCTATACCTTGTATATTATTTTCATGGATTTTTTTTTTTTTTTTCCCCCTGGTACACGGACCGGGGCACGAACCCATGTCCCCTGCATCGGCAGGCGGACTGTCAACCACTGTACCACCAGGGAAGCCCCTGGATTTTTGTTTCATAATTATTGTATGTACTTTTATAAGTGTAGGCATTTTATAATTAAAGAAATTAGATCACTGTTTTAATTTGTATTTTGTAAATTATAGGCGGTGTTGAACATCTTTTAAGCCATCTGTGTTTCATTTTGTGTGAATTGTTCATGTTTCTGCAAATTTTTTATTGGCTTATTGGTCTTTTTCTTGTTAATCTATAAGAAATTTTATTAAGGAAGCCAGTATATTATATATGTTTTGTTTTCTCCAGATTTGTTGTCTTTCAACTTTGTGTATGTTCTTTTTTTTTTCTTTTTTTTCCAGCAGAAACTTTGAATTTTCTCATCTGGTTGATACATAGACTAATGAGACAGTTGATTTGAATGTTGTCTCAGTTTAAAAATACTTCTGGGAAAAAAAAAAAAAAAACACTTCTGGTACTTCCCTGGCAGTCCAATGGTTAAGACTCTCCTCTTCCAATGCAGGGGGCATGGGTTTGATCCCTGGTTGGGGAACTAAAAATCCTGAATGCTGTGGCGTATGGCCAAAAATTTTTTTTTAAATAAATAATAAAAAACCTCTGGACCAGACAATATTTATGTTCTTTATAGCCTTGGGATTACCGTAGATACACAGGGACCTCTTTGCTTTTATCTTTTGGGGTTCCTTATAGGAGATTATTGAATAAAGGTTCCAGTGTCATAAATAAAAAGTTTGAAGTGTACAAACAATTGGCTTTAAAAGTTAACCATCTTTTATATAACTGATTCATTTTTTTGTGAAGCTGAAACTAACATACCATTGTAAAGCAATTATACTCCAATAAAGATGTTAAAAAAAAAAGTTAACCATCTTTGATATACACGTGGAGAGATTGAGGCCCTGAGACTGGACAGTTGGATGTCAAATACCTAGAAGTGTGCTGCCCGCCTGCCACTTCCATAGCTCTTATCAGAACTTTAAAGTCTTTTATATCCCATTTTCTTTGGGACTTAATCATCATTGATCTCTAAGTATTTGCAAAGTGGACCTAGAGGCATGAAATAATTTAGCCCAAATTATGTTGGAGATCATAGATCAGAACCCAGCTCTGATACTCAGTTGCATTTAAAGATCTTTTAAAATATATATATATATTTATTAGGCTGCTCCAGGCCTTCATTGCAGCATACAGGATTTTTTAGTTGCGGCATTTGAACTCTTAGTTGCGGCATGCATGCGGGATCTAGTTCCCCCACCAGGGATGGAACCCAGGTCCCCTGCACTGGGAGCATGGAGTCTTACCCACCGGGCCAGCAGGGAAGTCCCTCAGCTATATTTAATAGTTGAATTGTTAGATATTCTAGATTCATTCTGCTTTTTCTTACATGACTTTTTTTTTTTTTTTTTTTTGGCTGTGTTGAGTCTTCGTTGCTGCACGCGGGCTTTCTCTGGTTGCAGCGAGTGGGGGCTACTCTTTGTTGTGGTGCAGTGGCTTCTCGTTGTGGAGCACAGGCTCTAGGCGTGCGGGCTTAGTAGTTGTGGCACGCGGGCTCAGTAGTTGCGGCTCATGGGCTCTAGAGCACAGGCTCAGTAGTTGTGGCGCACGGGCTTAGTTGCTCTGCGACATGTGGGATCTTCCCGGACCGGGCTCAAACCCATGTCCCCTGCATTGGTAGGCGGATTCTTAAGCACTGAGCCACCAGGGAAGTCCAACATGACTTCTTACGTCTATAACTTTTTCTTCTGCTTTCGAAAACGTCACATACTTTATCCAAATACTACAGAAATGTTTGATTTATGGATAGACATTCTTAATACTTTCTTATGAATTAAAAATAATTATACACGAAACATCTCATTTAATAATTGATTCCAGTCAAAAATCTAGGTTCAAGAGAGCATTATTATTTGTCAGATTTTATATTGCCAGAGACTTGAATGTTGATTTTCATAGTCTTGACATGAAATAGAAATTTCTTTCTAAAATACATGCTTCTTCCTTTGACTCTTAGTTTAGAATCAGAAGCTGTGGTAGCCATTAATGAATTTTTTGGTTGCAGAGCTGTGTTCTGGTCTTGAGATTGTGCTTGGTGATGCCCAGGCAATAATGTACTTTTGGTCTAAATACTCAAATAGAGCAGGGCAGGTTGTCTATTTAACTTGCTTCAGGACAGGTCTCAGCTAAACACCAGGCAGGTCATAGTGCTTGCAGATACTAGTTCGTGGTAAGAGCTTGAACAGTTGAATTTCCCTAACAAGGCAGGAGGTTTTAGTGAAAGTGGCAAAGAGGTAGGATTCAGGGTCTGTCTCTGGGGTCTGGTACCCAAAATATCAATACAACTCACCTTACATGACACTTTGGAGGGAGCACTTTAGTTTTCGAGGTCCTAGTTTCCACATGTGCAAAACAAAGAAATTGGATTTGATGAACTCTAAGGTCTCAAGGAAATACAAAATTTCTAGGAAGTGAGGATAGTTTATGTTGCAAGGCAGGAGAAAAGTGCACTCCATTATTAGGGACCCATAGGGCAAATGACAGCCTCTGCCATTTTTGGAGAGAACCAAGAAATCAGCAATATCATTTGCATCTGTAGTACTTGCTGCAGACCTGATGAAGCGAATATTTTTGCCCTAAGGGAATATAGGATGCCTGCAGATTACCTCCTCATATGCCCAGTGTAGTGGAGCAGCAGCAATTTGAAAAAATATGGCTGGCACTGAATTGCTACTTTGTGATTTTTGTATTCTTTACTTCCCACTTGACCTTTCCAGAGCTGAATAAGTAAGAACGACTTTAAATTCCCACAGCGAACACTTCTAATCTGGAAAAGCAAAAATCTTGCAGTTGCAACCTAATTTGACAAATGTCGGGAAGGGAAACATCTCAGGGAGGCTGTGAGAATGACAGAAAAGAAAATGTGTGATTTTCCATCTTGCAATCACACACTGTCAAAAATTAGAGGTTTTTCGTAGAAGAATTTGATTAGAGATGGGGGATGATACACATTTCATTTATATTAGCCAGGATTTTCATTGATTTTTTTTTTTTTTTCAGTTGTCCAGTAAGAAAGAAAAGGCTAACTGAAGCAGGGCTCTGTGCTGGTCCTAATGACTGGATTCTTTGTGCACATCAGGATATAGAGGGTCATGGAGTAAATCCGTGCACTAGTGGCCTTTCTGCACCTGGCATGTTAGATGTTATTTGTGAAGAGATGGATCAGACAACAGGAGAACCACAATGTGAAGTTGCCCGAAGGAGGCTTCAGGAAATTGAGGACAGGTAAATGGGCAGCATATATCTAGCTGCTTATTATTGTTCCTATGTAACAGCTCTACTCTTTCAAGTTAGTCTAATTCATCATTTGGTGATTCCTTGATCCTCGATATATCAGACTATAAAAATCAGAAAGCTCAAAGTACACACTTTAAATGTTAAAGTAAGTTCTTCTCATAGAACTGTACTAAATATTTTCACTTACTATCTCTGAATATTACTTTTTGGTATGAGGGTTTTTAGGGACACATTCTTCAAATTTGATTGCCTCTAATGTAAAACATTTTGGTTAAATGTTGAACAGCTCTTTTGTGTATACTTTTTTCTCTCAGGTATAGTCTCATATTTTACTTGATATTTTGCTGTAGCACCTGTTGCGTTTATCCTTGTTTTTATTTTTTAAATTTTTTCCAATTAATAAATATATAATAGCTTAACTAAATAATTTTTCTTTCTTACTTCGCTTCTGTCTTTATTTAGAATAATTGACGAAGATGAAGAAGTTGAAGCTGACAGAAATATTAACCATCTTCCCAGCCTTGTCCTTTCTGATACCATGAAAACAGGTTTGAAGAGGGAATTTGATGAAGTCTTTACAAAGAAAATGATTGAGTCCATGTAAGTTTTGGTTTCTGGTTTCCATTCAGTTATGATCTTGGAGGGAAAACACAGTCTCTAGACATTTCCTGATCGCCAACCAAGTGAAAGCATAGTACGTTTGTATTTAGCCCAAGTCGGAGACCTTTTCTTAGTTCATTGGGGTGAGCAAAACGCTACGCAAGCAGGAGTTGGCTGCCTTGTGTACTCAGCCCTGGGTTGTTTTGAAGTCCCAAAATGCACTAATAGTCTAATATTTGGAAATGGGAGGATTGGCAAGAAAGAACCCATTCTCATATGTATATGTGTAGCTGATTCACTTTGTTATACAGCAGAAACTAACACATCATTGTAGAGCAATTATACTCCAATAAAGAAGTTAAAAAAAAAAAACCCATTCTCTCAAATACCTATGATAGGATGTAGGAACCACATTTCAAAAGTACCTTTTACCTGGCTCTCTCAGTTATCTAGGACCACTATTAGGACCTAGGAAACAAAAGTCTCCCAGCAGTCAAAAAAGTTATCACAAAGGCCACAATCCACAGCTCATATTCTTACCTCATAGTGTGTAGCCCCTCAGGCCTTTAGCTCTAAGAGCCATTTTGCACTTAGTTTAGACCCAGTTTGATCAGCTCAGTTATCTGGTTTCCTCAGTCATCAGAGTAGAAACACAAAAACAGCAGAACAGACAAACTCATAGTAGTCAATAGTGACAGTACAGTGTGAGAACAGGATAGGCAACTGGAAAGCAAACATAAGAACCTGAAAAGCAAAGCAGCCTGGAGCCCATTTACATAAGAACTAATGATAGCCCTGTAATTCTTGTAGTCCTTGAGCTTAGATGATTTCAAGTGGTCATTACCGACTCTGTAAAGTACAGTTGTCTCTTAATATCCATGGGGGGGATTGGTTCCAAGACCCCCTGCGGATACTAAAATCCAAGGATGCTCAGTTCCCTTATATAAAATGGTCTGAGGGCTTCCCTGGTGGCGCAGTGTTTAGGAATCCACCTGCCAATGCAGGGGACACAGGTTCGAGCCCTGGTCTGGGAAGATCCCACATGCCACGGAGCAACTAAGCCCTTGTGCCACAACTACTGAGCCTGCGCGCTAGAGCCCATGAGCCACAACTACTGAGCCCGCGTGCCATAGCTTCTGAGGCCCGCACGCCTAGAGCCTGTGCTCTGCAACAAGAGAAGCCACCACAATGGGGAGCCCACACACTGCAACGAAGAGTAGCCCCCACTCGCCACAACTAGAGAAAACCACGCAGCAATGAAGACCCAACACAGCCAAGAATAAGTAAATTAATTAATTAATTAAAAAAATAAAATGGTCTGAATCAAAAACCCACAGATACAGAGGGCCAACTGTAGTAGGCAAGTTATAAAGTGCCATTTAGATGTTGCCTAGAAAAGACTTCAGATAGACTTGGTACTCAGTGAGGGTAAGTGTCAGATATCTGAAAAATTCTCTTAGGATACAGTCCCACTGATGCCAGGTAGATGAGGCAGTATTGTCTTTAGACACAGTGGGTTCCACTGCTGCTCGATGTTAGCACACAAGGATTTTGCATTAGCCTCCTAGCTTGATCTTATAATTCTGACTACCCAGCCCTTAGGGTGGGTAGATAGTTTAGCCAAGAGTAAGCAGGTCACATTGCCCTCCAGCCTAAAACATAGCACTTTCTGTTCTTGGTAGTTTTCCAGAAGCTAGCCTTGTGTGTGTGTGTGGGGGGGGGGGGTGTTCTTCATTGTCTGTGTTTTATTTTTCCTTACTTGCCCTTGGGTCCCAGAAACCATCAAACCATCACTAGATGGAGAGGGCAGCGAGGGGGTGGGGTAGGCACAGACAGTGGCTTACTGCAAAAAGCATTATGTTTCATAGCTGTACTAAGCAAAAGGCATACTGAGATATTTTTAGTGTGTTTGGCCAATGTTTCTTTTTCATTTATAATGGTTTAGTACAAGATAGTAGCTCACATCTGCTAATATTAACCACAGTTTAAGAAAACACTATAATAAATCAAGGGCCTCTGTTTTACATGTTGAATGTTTATATTCTAATCACAGCATCAGTACAACCAGTTGGTTTGCTTAAAAATGCATGCAGAACTGTAAAATTTAATGTACTTGAGTGGCCTTTGTAAAGATCAATTTGGATTGTCATAAATCTCCTATTTAATCCCATCCGTTTTTAGATGTTAGGTAGCAAACATTAGTTTTTCAATGTATATCTTTTATTTTCATGTTATAAAATTATTGATAAAAATCTGTATTTTATGTCTTAGGAGCCGTCCTTCCATGGAGCTTGTGCTCTGGAAACCTCTCCCTGAACTCCTTTCTGATAAGCCAAAGCTGTCATCTAATGCTAAGAACTACACAGGAGAGAGCCAAACTAAGCATGCAGCTGCTGGCACTGCCTACCCTCAAAGAACTGAACTGTTCTTGGAACCTCGGCAAACAGGGTTGCCTGTTTACACTAGTTTGGAGACAGCTGCTTGCACAGAAGAAGAGATGGAACTTTAGACACCAGTTTCTATACTAAAGTTGTCAAATTTTAGAAGGCTTATGTGTTCAGTCATGAGCCTGCTTGTACAGTATAGGGACTTGAAAGTTTTGAAACGGGTGTAATAGCTCCACCTGTGATTTGGGGTGGGACTCTCATTTTGGGTAGCCATTTCTTGAATTCAACTTTTGCCAAGGAAACTTGTCTCAAGAGAAAAGCAGTTTTCTAGGGGTCTTATTAAAGGAATAAGGAGTACATTCTGCAAAGTCAAGTATAGAAGCTATATGTGTAAGCATGACTTTTAAGTCATCTGTCACATTGTTTATATCATTCAGATACTTGAGTTGAAAAAGATGCATTAAGAAAGTAGGATGCTCTCCTACTATGTGTACTTCGACAGTCGAGCCACAACTTCATCTGTAGTTATGAGCTCTGTTTACAGTGGTGACTATATATGAGTGGGGAGAAGGAGAAAGGAGGCAGTAGCTTAAGCCTATGCTGGGGAAATTAACAGAGGCTCTGAAACCTGTATATTAGTTGTCAATTCATTGTAGCTATATTGATTAGCCAGTAGCGTTGTGGCTCCCCTCTTTGCCTCTGAAAATGGAATGAAAAATACAAAGAAAAGGTTTTTCCTTTGAGGCTCTTTCGCCTTGTGCTACTGTTGCTCCTTGGTTTCCCTTGCATAATCGATAAGCCCAGCTATTCAGTAATGTTTACAGCTTAATTAACTTTGAGTGATAGTTTAAAAGGTTGTGAGGTAAACCATGTGCGAATTGGCTCTGGGAGAAGCATCCCTCAGGTAATACTGGGGCAGTGCTGTATCAGCTAAGCCCAGCATATAACTTCTGTAGTTAAAAAAAAAAGTTGTGCCTGTATAAGCAAGTTGAGTTTTTTAATGTTAATTTAGAAAACAGTGACTGAATAATTAGCTGAGCACATATGGGCAAGTGACATTGAGATTTACTGAAATAGCCAGTTTGCCTATTGTTTCAACTATGGTGCAGTAAGCCTAAAAGTTAGAGAATAGCTTCCTGCTAGCAGGAAATCTTCATCTTGAGGACCTTAACCAGGCTCAAGGCGTCCTCTGAGGGTAACCAGGATTGAAGTTTTTTATTTCTCAGGAAGAGCTCTTCTGCGTGGCAAGGACTCAGTAGTACGAAGTAAAATGACAATTTCTTTAGTGCTACAGAATATCCACTATAACTTATTGAGTGTAATACTAGCTCTTTTATCAGACAATGGGAGACCACCCCAGTTCTTTCTGTTTTGTTTTCTGGGTTTCTTTTGCCTTTGTTGGAATCAGATACCTTGTCTAGAAAACATGGTTTATGCCAAGTAGAGGTGACTTTAGGAGGCAGCTCCCAGGCAATTTTGAAACCCATGCCGAGGTCCCTCCCCTTTTTACAGATGGCATAGAAGTCACAAGTCTGTTAACTGGACTGTTTCTTCTCCTGCCTGTTGTTCCTGCTTTCTCTATTTCTGTCTGGATAGTCAGGAAAAGATTTAATGTTTAATATTTAAACAAAATATTTAATGTCTACACAATAAAATTATTCAAACTTCAAACCAGTATTGAAACAGTTGGAAACCAGCTAATAGTTTCTTAATCTCAGATTTAGAGATGAATGTAAACTGTATTCTGTTGAAACGTGCAAGTGTTTGATTCATGCCGTTTAAAAAACTCCTGCCTCTAGGTAATTGTTAATGGGACCAACTTGTAAAGTTTGTAGCCTTAAACCTCCATGCATTTGTTCTGCTACAGCTCAAAAACATGAAGTGACTGCCTGGAATTTGGAGTTAGTCCCAGTGTTCAGGTGAAGGAGAGGTGACAGCTTTCCAAAGAAGGACCCAAGCACACTAACACTGTCTTCTATAGGGATTGTTGGGCAGGCCTGGGATCCAGGTCTGTACAGTGAACAGGAGGAAAGAAGAGCTCTGAAACAAGGCTCAGATACCACGGGTATATGTAGGAGAGAACTAATAAGATTCTGTTAAGATCCAAGCAGAACTTGTTTCAGAAGTCATTTTACCTGACATGATCATTATTTCTGCAGGAAACATGGATGTTCAATGCTCCTTTTTAAACTTTATCCTGCATATGTTTGTACAAAAATTGTCGTCTTCATCCATGTGGTGCTTACTCATCTGAGCCGTCTCCACAGTCCCCATGCCTCTGCTTTGTTTTTCTTTTGTAGAGTAAGGCTTTTGCTTTTGCCTTAAGGTTTCCCTAGGGAATTAACAGGTCTTCATTTTGTACAGCTTTTGCAGCATGGATCAAACATTGGCTTACTATGCTAATGTGTGAAGAGAAAAAATTATCTAAAGCAGGTGAGCTTTAATGAACAAATGTGTATTTTCTCTGAGTTTGATTAGGGTGTGTGTGGTTTTGTTTTTTTTATTTCATATGAAGAAAGTTAAGTGCGGTTCTCACAGATATTAATCAAATAAAAATTGCTACTCATTCTTGAAAAGGTGCAAATGTAAAATTTTAAAAATGAGTGGAAACTAGAACCATGAGAAAAATGTTCACCAGTGGGTTCATTAATTATTTTGTATCTGGAACTTGGTTTTGTTTTTTAATAGTGATAAGGATGGTGGAGTACTTGGAAAGTTGTGGAAGATGCTGTTAATTTTACTTTAAAATGAGAATCTGGTGTTTTTGTATTTTGTTTTCAATAAAACTTAAGTGTTTTGGACTATTTGAGATATTGTGTTCCTGCACTTAAGTAAATGAAATCAAGTTTGGGACCTTTAAAAATAGGGAGTAGGAAAATTCCTCTAGATGTCCAGTTACATGGTCATTCCTTTCTTGAGTTGACAGGTCACTGGGTGGCGGTATTGCGTGCATATTTACAACCATTAGTTGATAAATGTGGATCCCTGACTTGTGGGCAGGCAGAGTTTGAGTTGCGGCTACAGAAAACTCAGGATATTGTTTTCTTTACCAAAATTTGGAAATCATAGCTAAAAGTTATCTTTTTATGGATTTGTAAACTAAGCCTAAGTAGATAGTGACAATTTAGTATAATAATCCAATTCACCAGGTCCAGGGTTCCTACTTGACCAGTGGTCTTTTTACAGCAATACCTAACATGTTTAGGTTTCACTGAAATAATCTACAATAAAGTATGGTTCAGGCAGTGTAACTTTAAACTCCTTGAGGGAATATAGTTTTGTATGTATCAGTTTGGTTCAGATATTCTACTAGTGGCATTTGAGAGATGAGCTACATGCAGTTATGTGGTGTTAGACTATATAGCTCCAGCAAGACAGGAATGTTGTCTTTCAGCGACTGGTTAGTGGGTAAACAAGCCAGTCTTCCTGTCCCTAATTAACTTTAGAAGTTAGTTAGAGGGTAAAGATTTAATCTTAGAAGATTAGAATTTGATGCCATAAAATATTCTTGGAGTAGGAGGTATTAATTACCTCTGCCTACAGTTCTGTCCCTACTTTGCCTGCTCCAGTAACACACCTAGTAGAAAAGCAGAGAAGCACACATTGGTGTTACAAGGCCCAGGGAAATGGTGTACAGGTATCTGTCACCTGCTGCTTTGAGTTATGGACAACCTTCTGCATTTAACAGAAATCTTGCTTTGGTTTTGCAGAGAAAGATGTTTTTATTTCTAACCATTCCATTTAGTGTTTCAGTATGAATATAGGATATCCTGAGTGTTTAGTAATTTTCACCCATCTGTGCAGGAAATGAAAACTCAATCTACACAGGTTGTGTCCTGTGTGTTATTCCTGTTGTACAGCTGTTTCTTTCACGTGATGTCATTGAATGTAAATTAGTTGAGCCCCAGTCTTCAGATGCTTGTTCTATAATGTTGAAAGCTAAAATGTATCTGTAATTACATCTGCCTACACAATCCCTAAATAGATTCTCAGCACTTGTTTTCAGTTCTAGAAAATCTGGTGATCAGGTTTTTAATTGTGGGGCAGCTGGTGGATTGTTCTTACACTTACAAAACAGAAACTCAGAGATTAAGCAAGTTTGCATTGCCAAGTACTAGGATTGGGCTCTGGTTTCAGCAACCAGGGACCTTAGGCTCTCTTGCCTACTAGTATGCTTGTGGACACGCCCCCAGTCACACCAAAGGCATTCCCTTGTACTTGGCTGTAACCATAGCCTGCTTTGCCTTGCTGCTGGGGATTCTTCGAATCCCATCTCGTTTGGTCTGCTCACTCACTCTGACCTCCCCAGAGGTAGTCAGTAAACACTGGCATAGAATGCTGGCATGGGTAAAATAATTTCTATAAATTAGGGGACTCCTTTAATATCTTGTAAGTGGATTCCCAAGGAAAAGATGCACCTTGGATGATGAGGTTATCAAGTCTGTAGTTTGGGGGTTGTAACAGGTTCATTCTTTTGTGAAACATATCCTAGAGTGTATATAATTCTGTAAGAGATTAAAGCCCTTCCAAAGTGGATTAGGAGATAACAGTTAACTTTTGAGTGCTTGGGACGGTGCCTGGCATATACTAAGTGTTTATAATGCATCGTCTCTTTGAATCCTCTAGCAGCCTTTAGAGATACTATTATACCCCTTTACAGATGAGGAAATAAGTGGTAATTTATGCCCAGGGTTACCCAGCTGAACTGGTGGCAGAGTTGAACCCAGGGAGTTGGAGTCTAGAAAATCCTCTTAATCTCTATAATAATAGCAAAAGTATTGATATTTAATGGCATGTCCTTCTCTAACATGTTAATAGCAAAAGTTAAGTGTTCTAGCTCTGCCATTTACTAGCTGTAATACTGGTCAATTAGGCTGAAGAAACTGTCTCAAATATAGTAACTGCTCAGTGTTTACTTCAGGCAGCCAGGAATTGAAGCAGGCAGTAATTAAGGGGGGAAAGCCTTCAGTCACTTTAAAAAGTGGCATGCTCACTGAAGTGGGATAAATCACTACCATGGCAAACAGTGAAAACCGAGAGAGAATAACAACAATAAGACTTGAGGTTCAAGAAGGAATCAAAGAACAAAGACACTGCATTGTACTTTTTAACTGAACAGGTAGTTTTAAATAAATGGAGAAATCACCTTCCAAAAGCTACACTAGCAGGGAAAGATTCCATCAAGCATTTACATAGTAAATTTCTATTTTACAAAAGATTCTTGATCTTTACTTGAACTGTACATGATGAGGGAAAAGGAGCCCCCTCAGGTAGGTGTCCTCTCTGCTTGCAGAAGCAAACTAAAGGACCTAAGATCAGAGGCAAGCCTGGGATGCCAAGATGGGTAAAGAGAAATGATAAAGGGCCATTCGTTAATTCCATGTCTAAGACACTTTTCTAGTGATGCTTACGTAAATACTTTAGGGCAAACCACTGCCCTTAAGATAAAGGTACAACCTCAGAATCTCTAATTCTGGATTATAGTAATGTATCTGTGTACCCTGGACTGCTGAATGTCAAAAGACAATACTTGGGGTGACCTATGAGGTTTGAACAAATACTTTAGAGGAATTCTCTAGGACCATACACCCTCTACTTTGGCTTTCTGAATGAAGCACAGGCTTCTGTGCTATATCCTCCAGCAGTGTAATAGTCAAGAAAAGGGCATCAGTATTGGATCACTCCTTAGACACTAATCAGCTGGGGAAAGAGTTCACTGGCAAAAGTGTCCTCCCAGGAATGGTCTACACCAAGCAGAGAGGACATGTCACTCAAGGGAGAAGGGGAACCCTCATAGCTACAGTCACTATAAGCATCCAGTAGGTAGGAAGATGGCTTCAGGCAGTGGCTGGTTGAAAGCAGATCTGAGATACCCAGCTCTGGAATGAAGTCATCTTCTACAAGTTCTTCCTTCACTGAGACAGTGAATTCAGGGTGATCTTTCTCTAAGGGACTGGAAGGTGCTTCCTCAATTTTCACTACCACATTAGCTTGGCTCTCTGTCTCAGAGGGTATCTCTAAGACTAGGGGCTTTGTATATATGTGGTCAAAACGAATCAGTTCATTAATGGCTTCCAGCTTGGCTGATGACGTCCCCAGGGATGGAGAGGGGGGTACGGGTAAGGAACTGGGTCCTTCTGGGTCGACTTCTGGGAGCTGCTCCAGGCTGGCAGACTCTGGAGAGGGACATCTGAAGAACATAACTGGGTCCAAGTTGAACAAAATGCCCAACAGGATATCAGACTGTAAAAGGAAAAATTAAATGGAGTTCAACTATTAGAATGCACTGAGAATCTACCTTAGTGCTAGGTTCCAAAATGTAAATTAATCATTAGGCTATAGGATGACCTCCAGGACCCACCAGACCCATTTATCTATACTCCACTCCATGTCCTAAACCACCTGGAAATAGGAAGGTAGTTAATGTTCACCTCCAACTCAACCGAAACTACCTTCTCTGCCCTCATATGTCTGGTTAGGGATGTCAGGCATCAAACAAATGGAATTAAATAGTTATACACCTCTTTAGTAAACCTGAATAAGCCCTACCTCAGAGTCTGAAGAGTCAACACCGTCAGAATCCATGGGGAGATGTTCTGGAGGGGTGACAACTGGGCCTGCACCTGCTGCAGAGGTGCACGTAGTCTGAGTGCTGCGGACTCAGCAGACCCGGCCACCGGCCTCGCTCCATTCCCCTGGGAGGAAAGACCATAGTGAATGAACAGCTCCAACAGCTGAGAGTCCCCAGGGAAATACTTGCCAGGAAGCTGTGATTCTTGACTTTCAAGAAAGCTAGAAAACTATTCTTTAGAGCCGAAACCTTTCCCTTAAACCTTTGTTATTTCCATTTTCTCGAGCCCTCCTCAAGAAGAGATAAGAAAAGGAAGGTAAGACTAACTTCATTGTGATTTTCTGTACAATGAAACATTTTTCTTCCCCAAGCAAAGATTCAGGCAGGACCAATATTCTTAAATAATATCTTACTTATATTCTCAATAACGTTCCTAGTAATAAAGTTCTATAGTGAATTTCAGCCCAGAATCTTTTTGGATAGTAATTTTTTTAAAAGTTTGTCCTAAACATTATCTTCTGAGTAGAACTGCCCTACTGTCAACCTTAGACCACTTAAGTATTATCACTGAACTTGCCATGATTCGTAAATTAAAACCCATACATCACTCTTCTATCAGAAAGGTGTCACTATCACAATGAATCCCTTCTCTTCTCAATCATATTCATCAAAGAACCACTATAATTTCAGTAGCATTCAAAGTCAGGTTTGACTGGCTCTCTTATCCTGGTTCTCCTTAATGCTGGCATGGTAGATATATCTTGTCGACTACTGGCATTTGTTAGTACTTGCTCTTGGAGAGTCATGTAACTTATTTTAATTATTAGGACTTAGTACTATTCGCTACACTCTTGAAAAATGAATAAGTATCATTAAAGAAAGAGGTCATGTCACTTAAAAGCAGTTCTCACATACGGCACCAAATAAAGGACATGACTTACTTTGGTCTCTGCCTCCTCTTCAGTCACTAGGGCATCCATCCCCAAGCGCTGTCTCAATTCCTGGTTCTCAACTATGAGGCCATGAGTTTTCTCTCGTAAAAGCTGATTTTCTAGCAAAAGTTTTTGGTTCTGGAAGAAAGTTCAGAAGAGGCTATTAAGACATCTAATTCCTTCACTTAAGAATCCACCTGACAGCGTTTCACTACAGTAGGTTTCCTTTCCTTCTCCCGGGTCTTTTGGAAAACTCTATGCTTATGAAGTTGTTCACAGTGGGTATTAGAAGGCAAGGTTATAATTACAAAAAAAAAGCTATTTAGGAAGTGCCATCTCACGGGGTCACATATAACACAATGCCCCCAACTACTAATAGAGACTTCAACAAAGAGTGACTTGTGGCTTTAATTTAGTGACTTGTGGCTTTTAATTTTAAATATGACATTTAAAAAAATCCTATCTTGAACTGGTGGGTAATAATAAAAGTGGTAGTGGTGGGCTGTAAAATCAACATGTTAAAAAAAAAGAACACCACAAATATGCTTATGTATTCAAGATGTGTAACTGGCAACAATTTAAGTTTAGGTAACAAGTAGACCCTAGAAGGGGAAGGGAACCGTTAGTGGACTTTTGGATAAGCCAGAAAAGGTCTCAACTTTAAGCAATGATTTCCTATCTGCTTTTACTAATTTTTTAGTACTAACTGATAAAACATTGTTGTAATGTAATTCACCAGCTTTGAGATAGAGCTAGCACCAAATGCCAAGAAGGTCAATCATTTCTGCTCTCATCAAGCTTCACCACTTAACCAACTATCTATCTACCCTAACTTAGATTAACTAAAAGTTTAACTTTTAATTATATGTCCAATTGTCTTCTAAAGGAGATGAAGCAACCATTAACCAAGGGAAAGATATACAATGGATAAAAGATACGAGTTAGGCCTTAAGTATTTTTACCTCTTCTTCCAAATCTACCACTTGTTGCTCCAGCTCACTCATTCGAGCTTTCTTTCGGTCTCTGGCAGTCTGAGCTGCTACTCTGTTTTTCAGTTTCCTGAGAACAGAAAGAGATATACCACACTGAGTCATCTCAAACCTTATTTATATCTTTATTTGAAAACTTGGCCACCTGGTGCTTTCATTTTAATTTACAGTATAAGGTAGACTAATGGTAAAATACACTTCAGGCTCCTCCCCTCAAGAAAACAAAACCAAAAAAAAAAAATCAGCCTTCTGTGGATCTAGCTTGAAGACCTACTTTACTCTCCCCCATACTGAGTCATCCACCTCCGTCTCATCCCTGGCCACAGCACAAAGGCTGGACACAAATATTATTCACCTTGCATCATAAGATATTTCCTCCTCCCCTTTCTACTCCCCCGTTGCTTCCTGACTCCAATCCCCTCAAACAGGATCCAACCTGGACTGATTAAATCTAGTAAAGGCTGCAATCGCGCTAGAACATAAACCCTCCCTCCCTAAACCCAACTCAAAAGAGGGAGAGGCTGATGCGACTTTCGCCCTGGTGCTGAAAGCCTAGGCCCGTGTCTACTCCAGGAGGCACTTCATAAATCACACAAAGCACAATGATCATAAGAGAACTAACATTTACGGAGAACTAAGTACTAGGCATTTCTCAATCTCCCCAGCAGCCTGAAGTAGATACCATTTTAAGGATGCAGAGGCTGAGTTTGACTAGTGAGCCTTACAGCGCTCCCAGCCCCCTTCAACAGCTGACATTTCAGTTCCGTGCGCCTCCAAAAAAAGTAGGTTAACCAATTGGCTTCATGTCACAGCCCAAGTTCAGAAAAGCTGACCACGGGTTTGTGGTCACAGCTAGAGGGCCTGGAACCCAGGTACCCTGATACCCAGCTCTGGTTATCTCTAATTAGATAGAAAAGAAGTAAATAAAAAAGGCCTGCGCAGCTCTGGACTCCACCCAGCGCGGTGGATCTGCTAGTCCAGACTTCCTGCCCCGCCCCGCGCCACGCTGGCACCGGAATGGCCCGGCCACCAACGCCTGAGCGCTGCGAACGGTCAGCGCGGCCCCAGGTCCCTGTCTCGCCTTCGAATTCGGTCCCAGACCCCAGGCCCTCGCCCTCCGGCTCCGCGCCTCGACCCTCGCCCACCTCCGCAGCGCCTTCTCCTCGGGGCTCAGGTGCGTGAGGCGCTGTCGTTTGCGCGCCTGGGACGGCCCCCCGCTCGCCGCCTCCGGGCTGGCCCCTCGCTGGCCCGGCACCATGACCGGCAGAGCCCGGCCGACCGGGGCTCCGGCGGCGGCGGGCTGGCCGGACAGAAGCAGAACTTTGGGTGCCCCGGCGGCCGGGCTCTGCGCGGCTGCCACCACCACCATAGCCGGAGCGTGTCTACGCGAGTACGCGTCTCCGCCGCCCAGCGAGCCGGTCCCACCGCGCCCAGCCTTTCAACGATCGTGGCCCTCCGCGATTGGCCAGCGCCGAGTGACGCAGGCCTATCTTGGCTCCCATTGGTCTGGCCAATACGGAGGGGGTGGGGCCAGGGCGTCTAGCGTGGCGGCCACGGTGCCGGGCATTTTTCGCCGGGGTGACGGGTAGGCGTAACTCGGCGCTGGGAGGGTGTGGGGCACCGGAGGACCGGGTCTAGGGAAGCCCCGTGCTTGTGAGGAAGGGTCCAGAGCCAGGCGGAGTTTTCTCAATAAATGGAATTTCCCCCTTAGGCTGACGCAGAGTTTAATTCCAAACCGAGAGATTTCCAGACCAATTTTTACGGAGACTAACAGATTTTTACCCGCTCCTGACAGAATTGTATCTTGTGCGCCACTTAGGGCCCGGAGCTGAGCAGAAAATCGAAAGACCAGCGCGAATCGGGGCTTGGGTTAGAAAAAAGCCTGCAAAGAAATTCCGCGAAATAAGTCTTTAGGGAATGAGATAGCGCGTTTTAAAACTAGGTTTAACTCATAGTGAAGGCTTAATAAACCTTACGTGGTGTTCTCTCAGAGTGGCAGGAATACGTGTAATTTCATTTTTCTTTGCATCTCTAAACTTTCTGCTATGAGCGTACATTATTATTATTATGAAATGAAAAAATGGCATGTAT
Organism: Tursiops truncatus; assembly: GCF_011762595.2. NCBI lineage: Eukaryota > Metazoa > Chordata > Mammalia > Artiodactyla > Delphinidae > Tursiops > Tursiops truncatus. The sequence goes on from NC_047046.1 coordinate 21,751,299, forward strand.
AAGACATGAGGGGAGGTTCAGGGCTCTTGCCCGCGTGTTGCGGCGCAAAGGGGCGGGGGGGGGGGGGAAGGGGGACTTGTGAAAGAAGGGCCTCCGAACGGTAGCTAGGGACCAGTTTAGACACAGGAATATTAAAATGGAGAAACCCGAGGAAACACCCCACACGGGCATTTTCACTTTTTTGAAGCAAATTACAAAACGTTAAGTTCCCTAGAATTACAAAGCAATACGTTCTTTAATAAGTAGTTACTGCTTCCTCAATGCCCAGCACTGTTCTAGGTTCTAGGGATGCAGAGATGAGTAAATCTCCTAGCTGGTGGTTGGAAGATATGCAAAAAGTGAAAAGATAGAACCCTTCCAGGTAATTCTTCGATATTACTAAGTCAGGTTAGCTCTTCAGTTATATTTTGGTGGGAAAAAAACAGTATGGGAAGAAGGAATGAATGAAAGCAATTCAGTCTTTCGATATATAGGCCCTTTCAAGGGCATAGTTTCCGTCATTCCCAGAACTGGACTGTGAGCCTCCTAGTATTTTCTTCTTCAAATTGGCAGAGTAAATCAATGACTTTGTTTAAACTGAGCTGGCCCAGCTCAGGCCATCCTGAACACAGGCTGCTTCTGTGGACTGGGAAAGAGATGGGGACTAATCAGAGACCAGGACAAAACAGCCTGCCTCCTTTTTAACTCCCATCAGCCTTGAGCTAGCTGGGTCCTAAAGTGCCTGCAGGGGTGGGAGACTCACTACTGGCCCTGGGACCTTTGGGGAGAATTCTTCAGAATACCTTCTGGTTGAGACCTACTCGTTCCTGTTAAAGGACCTTGGAAAGCTGTAAGAGGTTCTGAGAAAAGTCATGTAATTGTCATGCAGTCTTTAAGTTAATATTTGTGAATGCCAAAAGAATGTCTGGCACTGTGTAAGAAATCTCAGGGAAACTAGAAGAAATTTAAATCATTTAGACATAAAAAGAAAATGCATGAGGCCTCTATTAGTCCATCATGGTGTAAATGAGTAACCATAAGGAGAAGGTACAAGATGCTGGGGCAGAGGAGAAAAAGCCAGTGGATTGCATTTTAGTCTTGGTTAATTGGGTAGAAATGGAATGTTGAAATCGACTCCCCCAGCTTTGTTTTCAAGGCTTTCATCTTTTTGATAAACATGTTAAATCATACTCAAAAACAGTAATTGGACCCAGTGCAGATTGCTGTCTGTGGAATCGTGAACACTCGTGTCCAAACCTTTAAACAGTTTTATATCCTCTCTGTAACACTTCTCTGATAATTCTTGCATCAGATGCCAGTAATATTTTAAAACAGTTACTAGGCACTTGTGATAAGAGCTATAAAATGTATAAAATACAAAGTTCTTAGTCTTTGTGAAATGCAAGAAACAGTAGAACATTAAGTCTAAATAAGTAAAAGAACTACACCAAACCCAGTAGCAATCTGAAACTAAAATTCAAGAACTGATCTCTAATATGGTAGCCACTGACCACAGGTGGCAATTGATTGTTTTTCCCACCTGTCTTTTTCACAGTCTCCATTCTAGCACTCTTCACTCACATCACTCATGCTTAATCTTCCCAAGGTGCACTGCCCTGAGGTAAAAAAATCTCTGGGGCTTCGAACAAATAGACCAGTCAAGCTATTGGTGATGAGATTGAAAAAGGAAATGACCCTCATCACTGAGTATCAATCCCTTTCCAACTCCATTGGTTCTAATTCCTTGTTTTCAACAAAATTGATGGAAGATAAGATTGAGTTGTCAGCTGGGACTGGAATACAATAATTTTTAATAATAGGTCATTATGTGACTTGGCTTCTAACTTAAAAGATGTTCAAACAAGTGAAGGACATCGTTATAACAAAATGCCTTCCTTCCCCATCCATTTAGTTATACGAACAATGTTTTGGGGCACTTTTTTTAATTAAAAAAAGGAATAAAATTAATGCTGAATCCTGCCTCACTATAGCAATAAGTATTGTTAATCCACTGATACATGGTGCAAAGATACATTTCCAATATTTTACTCTCTATGTTTAATAATTATCAAAATTTGGAATATTTGTTGTTTTGATAAAATTTGTACTGATTTTAATTGTTATGGTAGCTCCATGTAGAATAATTTTTTATGGTTTGAAGAAAGCTTTAAAATATTTAAATGTGTATATTTTTATACAAGGTAGCCTATTGGGTAATCAATAGTAGACTTTTAAACATAAAACTATATTACATTGAGATAAAAGTCTGTAAGGAAAGTAGAATGGAAATATAACTTAAGAAAGAGAAATAAGGGAAGTTTTCTGGTTCTTAATAAAGAGCTTGTTGATTTTTTTTAACTTTTGATTTTGATATAATTTCAAACTTACAGAAAAGATGCAAGAATTGTACAAAGAGTTCCGGCAGACTCTTCACCCAAACTTTTTTTTTTTTTTTTTGGCTGTGTTGGGTCTTCATTGCTGCACGTGGGCTTTCTCTAGTTGCGGTGAGCAGGGGCTACTCATCATTGCAGTGCGTGGGCTTCTCATTGAGGTGGCTTCTCTCGTTGCAGAGCATGGGCTCTAGGCACACAGGCTTCAGTAGTCGTGGCATGTGGGCTCAGTAGTTGTGGCGTCCGGGCTTAGTTGCTGTGTGGCCTGTGGGACCTTCCTGGACCAGGGCTTGAACATGTGTCCCCTGCATTGGCAGGTGGATTCTTAACCATTACGCCACCAGGGAAGTCTGCCTCATGTCTTTTCTGATGTTGACATTTTTGAAATGTATTGGTCAATTATTTTGTAGAATGACCCTAAGTGTGGGTTTGTCTGATGTGACCTCATGATTTATGTGTTTTGGGCAGGAATACCACATAGTGATGCTGTTTTCTTCTCGGCGCATCATATCAGGAGGCAGGAGATGTCAATTTGTCCCATAACCAGTGATATTAACTTTTACCAATTGGTTAAGATGCTGTCTCCTAAAGTTAATTAGTAGCTTTTGTACTTATTAATAATACCTATTTTGACACTGGGGTGTCATTGCTTCTAGGTTGTCTCAGTGGATAGAACTAGGAAATAATATTTGTATATATATGTGTATACATACCCACATAAAAAGATATAGAAATATATAGATGTTTGTATGTCTATACCTATTTTTATATTGATCTATCTTATATATTAAAAACTCATGAGTGCACACCAATAACTCCAACTCTAATTCAACACCAAAGGGTTTGTTCTAGCCTTCCCTCTTTTCATGATTTTAACTCTGTTCTCTGACAATAAGGAAACAGATGCCTATTAAATTCTCATGTATACAAATGTATGTAATTAATCTATTGGCAATGGCTGGTTGAATCCTTGGCCCCAGAATATGCAAACCTCCTCACCCCAGCCAGCTATTCTTGGCCAAATCCTTGACTCATATTTCCAAATGTGTGATGATGGATGGCAAATAACTGGTATTTTGATTCCATTGAACACAGCTAATAGAGTGATACAAAAGTTTTACTTTAAAATGTCAATACTCCCAGTTGCATTAGAAATGACATCCATTGCAACGAATATTTAAGCTTATCATGAGAAATTTTAGATGTTTAAAATGTGGGGTGTATTTAAAATGTGGTATCTAGTTTTACTAAATTATTTTAGGGACCATGTGAACAAAAAAGTTTTAAGACCATTGTAGCAGAAGAATAGAACCAAACCATTCGGAGAGAGAAACAGAGGACAAAAGTGAGCCAGTGAGAGACAGAGAACAACAATCATTCCAAAACATATAAGAAAAGAGGAAAACACAAGAAACATGGTAAGGAGAAAACATGAAATAACATGGTAGGAATACGTCCAAATATATAAATAATCAAAAATAAATATGAATGGATTATATTCCCTTCGTAAAAGAAGGAGACTCTGGTTTAAGTGAAAAATCCAAATTCCAGCTATATGCTGTTTATAGGAAATACACATAAAACTAAACAGCATAAGAATGGAAAATGGCTCACCAGGCAAATGTATATAGAAAACAAGCATATGGAGCAACATTTGTATCAGACAAAATAGAATTTAAAACAAAAGCATTTAAAAAGCACAAAGAAGGGTGTTTCATGTTGATTAAAGGCACAAGTTATGAGTCATGCATTTTACAAACATAGCAGCATAATTTTGAAATGTATAAAACAAAAACTGAAAATAAATAGTGAAATTGACAGATCCACAATCACAGTGGGAGACGAATACACCTCACTCAGAATCAACCAATAGAGCAGACAGGAAAGATGTGAATAGCACAATTAACAAATATGATCTCACAGAGAACTTTCCTCTCCACCAGGAACATGTACAACATTTGATGTCATTTTACTCTTGCAGAGTGAGATTGATCTTTGTGCTTCAGGGTTTAGAAATGGAATTGTTTCCAAGTTTTAGCTTTTATGAATACAGCTGCTGTGAGCACTTGTGTACAAATCTTTGTGTGAAAAAAATCTTTGTATTTTCATTTCTCTTGGGTAAATATTCTATACCCATTGGGGAAACTGCAGGATCACGAGGTAGGTGTATGTTCAACATTTTTAGAAACTGCCAGCTTCCCAAAGTGGTTTTATCATTCGACATTTCCACCAGCAACGCAAGGCATTCTTAAACTACTATAACAGATTGTTATTTAACTCTTTCATTATTACCCAACTTTTCATTTGTTTATGTTGCTATGGTTTTTTCCAACTGGATTTTGAAAAGCTCATTAGAAACAGAAGCATGCGTTATACTTCTTTGTGTTTAGTATAGTGCTGAGTACACATTAGACATTCAATAAATATATTTTTAAATAATTATTAAACTGTTAGGTTGTCCGCAATATGCTTTAAAAGACAGAACATCTTTTAAATTACTCTGGCAGACTGCTACATAATACCATTTTCTTGAAAGCAGAATTCAACACAAGGTTGGTCTATCTTGGACTTATTACTAAAGCCTGGAATGTGCTCATTTTAAGGCACTAAGGCAATATTTCTAGTTACTTACATGGTGTCTATTCTACTTCCTTATTAATAATAATAATAATAATGTTTGTTCAGGGTGCCTAGCTGAAAACACTCAGCTTCCGGATTCCCTTGAAATTATGAGTAGCTGTGGAATAAAGTTCAGGCCAATGTATAAGTGGAAGTTCTAGGCAGAGAGAATTCCAGGAAAGCTTGTTAAATGGAGAAGACTCTACTGGGATGCCTTTCACCTTTTTCCTGTTGCCCCTTTCCCCCAGGCAATGCTTCTTCTTGCCTGGAATGCTGATGAAAGTTCAAAAGGTTGAGACAGTTCAGCAGCCATCTTGCAAGCATGAGGAAGGAAGCCACAAGCTAAGGATGTCAGAGGGGAAAGACAGAGGAGTCTGGGTTCCTGATGGCATCATGGAGTGACCATCTAGCTCTGACCTAGCTCTAGACTGCCCACTTCCAGATCCCAAGTTACGTGACAACTAGAAATATCATGGTGGCTGGGTTTCTATTACATGCCATACAACACAATCCTCACTTTTACAGGCACTTACCATACTGCCCTAAGTTAGATTCTCCAAATACCATCTTTGTTTTTCTCATGAACAGGCTACTAGTATGGCTGAGGAACTAGTATGCTTAAGTATGGCATCAGGAAGTAGGTGGATCCCAAGGACATAATTTTTATCAGTGGCACTTTCTTCTGACACCAGGAAAAGAGATGAGTCACTTAGCATTAGCATCACTATTTTGTGGCCAGAAAAATTGAGGTCCAAAGGGACAAAATAATCATCTTAAGGCTGTAGATTACTTTTCCAGCTTATCTATCTGTCCCATACTTCAGTCCTACCGTTTTCCTGGAATGCCCTTTTCCTCTCTCTGTTTACACCATAGTTTCTCAACCTCAGCATTACTGACATTTGGGGCTGGACAATTCTTTGTTGTGGGGTGAGGGCTGTCCTGTGCATTGTAAATTTTACTAGCACCCCAGGTCCTACTCACAAGATGCCAGGAGCACCACCCACTCTTCCCAGTTATGACAACCAAAACTGTCTCTGGACATTGTCAAATATCCCTGAGAGCCAAGACCTCCCCCAGCTGAGATCCACTGCTCTAAACTGTGTCAAACATCACCCTTCTGTGCACCTGCACAGACTTCCAGCAACACACCTGTGATACTTGGCAGTACAATCCACCTGTCTTGATCTCCACATTAGACTGTGAGCTCCCTGAAGGCAGGGACTGCATCTGGCTCATCTTTGTAATCCCCCTGCCCATCTACTAAATAGATTTTTAAATGGTCCAGGAGAAGAATGGGAACAGATTTCAGGAATCCTGGCTCCTTGATGCCATGATTTTGACACTCACTCTTAAAGACTCCGGTGTCCCACGCCTTTGCTTGGTGTCATATTTTACAGGCTTCCACGCTGTAGTCAAGATTCTAGCAGGAAAGCGCTACGTTGCTCATTGTTCTAAACACAAGTTAAATGGAAATGGAAAGCAAAAATTGTAAGACAGGGGCTTCCCTGGTGGCGCAGTGGTTGAGAATCTGTCTGCCAATGCAGGGGACCAGGTTCGAGCCCTGGTCTGGGAAGATCCCACATGCTGCGGAGCAACTGGGCCCGTGAGCCACAGCTACTGAGCCTGTGCGTCTGGAGCCTGTGCTCTCCAACAAGAGAGGCCGTGACAGTGAGAGGCCCGCGCACCGCGATGAAGAGCGGCCCCCGCTCGCTGCAACTAGAGAAAGCCCTCGCACAGAAATGAAGACCCATCACAGATAAATAAATAAATTTTTTTTTTTAAATTGTAAGACAACTTTTCATACTCTCACAAGGAGAAATGAAAAACCCTTAAACGATAGGGGAAAGAGCAAAGGTCTATATATACTATTTTTGTTTCCTTAATGGAATCAAAGTTGCATCTGAATCTTGCAAAAAGTGCTACGTACACCCCTCACCCAGTTCCGATTTCCCCTGATGTTGTCCTTTTACACGACCATGGTACATTTGTCACAACTAAGAAACCGACCTGGATGCACAGGGATTCAGTACCCTCGAGAGATGGATGAAGTCTTTTGGTTTGCTAGGACTAATGATTCTAGTGCTTTTAATTTCATGACTGTTTTCAAAGGCGGACGTTTTTGAACCGTTTAAGTAACGTTGAGACGCCAAATGCATGGGCAGGAAATCCTCCTGGTGGTGTTGGCGGATGTTTCCTTCAATCCTGCGGCTGCCCACCCCTTTCTGGAGAAGAGTTGCAACACTTCTTATAGTTCATTTGTGTGTATTAGGGTTCTAAGAAATTCAGTACTCCTTTGGCTTCCACAAAACGCTGTAGTTCACTTGCTCGGTAAATTAAACAGAGCCTAAAAGGGCACAACAACAAAAGGAAAAGGTTCGTTTGAAAAGTGAAAAGATATTGCACGCTCTCTTTTGCACTTGGCATTGACCCAGAGCAGTAAATGGCTCAACATTTGGTTTTGTCTCCTTAAAGAAAGCACAAACTCTCCATTGTCGGTACCTTTATTGACACCAAGGTTCAAAGGTGGCAAGAGAAGCAAGTTTTATCTTACTTGAAAGAAGTTTAAGTGCTGTAGGCCCCATTAGTACTAAGAGAATAAACATCAGTTCACCGGCTTTGAACTTTTTTTAATAAAACTTTTTTTTTTTTTGGTGTAATTCTATATTGACAGAAAAGTTGCAAGGCCGGTACAGAGATTTCCCATATGCTACCAACCCCCAACCTGGTTCTAGTTTCCCCTAATGTTATCAGCCTACACTACCATCGGTACATTTGTCAAAACTCAGAAACCAACACTGACACAGTGCTATTAACTAAACTCTAGACTTTATTTGGATTTCAACAGTTTCCCTCTTAAAGTCTGTTTTCTGTTCCAGGATCCTGCCTTGGTTTTGATTACTTAGCTTCTGTATGGAACATCTATTTTTGCAAAATGTTTCATGACTAATTTCAGTAAATGATATTTGTTTGAAGTGCTGGATTTACTCAAGTGCAACCTTCCCAGACACATACGTACCCTGAGGCTCTAATTCCAAAATAACAGCAACTGAATCCCTCCCCCACTGGTGAGGTGGCCTTGCCTTTAGGTGATGCTGTGAGGTTTTTCATGACCTGGCTTGTAGGAGACTAGATTTCCTGAGAATGGCCCAGGGTCTCTCAACATTAAAAAAAAAAAAAAAAAATCCTCTCTTTTATTTATACTGACTTTGTACATCTGATATTCCTGTGGGGAAAGACAGCAAGCTGTACATATTCTGTTGTCTCATAAACTTTTTTTTTTTTCATGACAACATCCAGGATTTATGTGATTCCAAGAGTCAGCTGGGTAAAATATAGATGAAACTCCGGTGTGTTGAATAAAGGAGATACGAGAAGAGAAAAGCTTTGGGAGCGGAGGAGTAGAATTATGATTGCCTCTGAGAATACTGGGACAGAGACCACCCATCTTCCATTTCCAGACACTGTAAGAACAGTCCTTATAACCTGGGTGCTGGGAGCCTGGGCTTGTGACACAGATGGATGGACATCAGGCAGGTTTTCGGCTCTAACATGCACTAGTTAGGGAACCTTGGATAAGTTACTTAACCCCTCTGAGCCTCAGTTTCCCTGTCAGAAAAATGGGAATCAAGAGTTGACCAAGATAATATATTAAACACAGTTCATGACACAGAGAAAGCACACCATGCATGTTAAGAATTATTGTTACTGGGAGCCATCCACCCTAATGCCGAGTACCATTCCCACAATCTTCCTAGTTTCCCATTAATCTCATCCTTTCTTCTGTCTTTTGATATTTGGCAGCCAGGAAGTTTGACAGGTCCCAGAAGGTTAAGTAGAACAATGGTGGGTCCAAATCTTTAAAATATGTCTGAGTATAAAATTTGATCACTGGTCACAAGCAGGGACAGGGTCCATGAAGCAGGAGATGTGTCATAGCAATGGACACCAGGCGAGTTTTCGCCAGCTGCTCCCTCCCCCAACAAGAGAACAAAATGCCCACTTGATCCCTGGGTGGACTGGACCTGGCCATGGGCTGCTGATGACCAGCTCTGTCAGTGTGACCTAGGACACCATTCCCAGCAGAGAGCAGCAAACATTTCCTGGGTACACAGACCCCTGACCTCTGGTGAGATTCCGGGGCAGGGTCTGGATGAATGCCATCCCTGGGGGTGGGGGACTTGAGCTGCTCTTCACAGAACAGGTGAGCCAGCCTGCAGGATCTGGGAAAGAAGAGGTTGGATCTCCAATTTAAAAAAGGAAATGTCGTTTCCTACTGAACACAATCATTTTCTGTTTGGAAATGAGTCGTAATTTCCAGCCTAGAGTTCCAGAATTACAGAGTTTATTATAGTCCTTAGCACCCACAACGTGCTCCCAAAAGCCCTTTATCATGGTCTGTGCCAGAGGTGGGGGACCGACCACTAAACTTGAACAGGACGGTGGAGGTTAGTGCTTGACTCTGCTGGGTGACCTGGAATAAACCATGAACCTCTTCAAGAGTTTTTTTTTTTTTTTGAGTGGTTCTGAAGCGCCTAGGGACAGGACAGGAATAAAGACGCAGACGTAAAGAATGGACTTGAGGACACAGGGAGGGGGAAGGGTAAGCTGGGACGAAGTGAGAGAGTGGCATGGACATATATACGCTACCAAATGTAAAATAGCTAGCTAGTGGGAAGCAGCCGCATAGCACTGGGAGATCAGCTCGGTGCTTTGTGACCCCCTAGAGGGGTGGGATGGGGAGGGTGGGAGGGAGATGCAAGAGGGAGGAGATATGGGGATATATGTATATGTATAGCTGATTCATTTTGTTATACAGCAGAAACTAACACACCATTGTAAAGCAATTATACTCTAATAAAGATGTTAAAAAAAAAGAGTTTTTTTTTTTTTCCATTGTTGTTTGTTTTACTAGAAAAGACAGGAGTGTACATGAAAGCAACCTAGCAGAGTGCCTGCAACACAGGAAGGAGTTTCTTGCATTTAGTTCCAGGCTCCCATCCTGGAACAAAGGCAGCCCATCCCAGCCTGAGCCTCTTCACTTCACTTGGGAGGCCCTGACTTGGTATCTGAAGGAGGATGACAGCAGCAGAGACAACCCCCTGTTTGAACTCCCCCTGCCCACAAATGGCCTCTTTGGTGCCCGGGAACAAAGTGCAGGTGACCAGAGTGCCCACCCGCCAGCCTTAGACCCCCATCCAGGGCAGCACTGTCCAGGGACAGGTGCATCCACTGAAGGAACGAACACAGATTCTCCGACATCCCAAAGATACATACTGGGGGACAGGAGTCCTCTAGAGTCACTTTCCAGGTGACCGGGTGACTTTACAACACAAAGGGCCTGTGAGTCTGACTTTTTCTTACCTTCTGGAACAGAGAAAGGGGGTGAGAAGATAGCGGCCCTGGGTACAGCTTTGAATGGGAATAAACATTTCTCAATTGAGGTGTTTCATCAGTGTCTTGAAAAATCAAATTTGTTCAGGCTTGCAGGAAATGGATTGTCTAAGTGTCACTTTAAAAATTTGGTGGGGGGGAATTGAAAACAGTTTTCTAAAGGGACTCCTCTACTCTTGATCAGCAAATGTCCCCCACCCCTCCAGGAACCAGGACAAGAGAGAGCAGTTTGTACTGACTTGAGGTTCTCCTGAAAATTTCCACCCTTTGCCTGTGCTCAAACATTTGCATTCAAGGATTTTTAAAAATTTATGTGTCCACGTGCAATAAACTGATATTTCCAACGTCATGATCAGAACCACAGCCAGAAAACCTTGATTTGGGGTCATTCATTCATCCCGAAAGCTGTGCCACGTTTATCTTCTCTCGGGGAGCAGAATCTAGAAGAGGAGAAAGATAATAAGTAATTCTAAGGTAGTATAACTGTAACCAGCCCTTAGGAGTGGTACCGAGGAGCGAGGACCTAACTCTGTAGGGCCATCCGGGAAGGCCTCATAGAGGAGGCAATATTCGTGAGAGCCTTGAAGGATGAGTAGGAGTTTGCATAGGATTTAGCTTTACTTTTTCCCTTGCCACTTCTCCCTGCTAGAGCTAGATGCCACCTGGACCCTGAGCTAGAATCTCAAGAAAGCAGTAATAGTTCACCTGCGGCTAAAAAAGACCTGAAACTAACACAACATACATGTATTCAACCTTTGACACCTGCTACTATTCCTGAGACTAAGTGGATAAGAAGATCCTTCCAGATTTCTGTATACTTATGTCAACTCTCCTGGGACATCCTTTGTCCCTTTCCTACTCTCATCCTTAGTCTCCTTCAAGACTTCCTTGGTATTTTTGTTTTAACCAAGAACTTTTCTTTAAAAATGGAGGCAGGAGTGAGAGAGAGAGAGAGAGGATTCCCTCCCATCCTCCCCACCCTTCCCTTGTTTGGCTTTAAATTCTGCCCAGTCACTCTCTCCCTGGTTCCTTGCTGTGCTTCTCTCCTTAAAGGAGTCAGAAGGGACTTCTGGGTGTCTGAGCTCAAGCAGTGCTGTCACTCTCCCGAGCCCCAGGGACGGGTTATCTCTCGGGATCAGGAACCCGGTGGGAACCCGGGGTCCTAGGACCGGAGGCTGTGCCCCCCATCCCCTGCAGCTGTCCTCACTTTGTACAATGAGGTAGCTGACCTTTTCCATTTCATCTTGTTCTTTTTTCTCTGCACCCCACTTGGTTTGGCAACCATGAATCAACCTGTTTCCTCCTTGGCATTTCTTACGTGTATCCCACTGAAATTAAAAACTCAAAAGGAAGAGGCCTCGTAGACCTTGAAACGTTCAGCTTACTTTCTGGCCTTGGCCGCTGGCTTGACTGGTCCCACCTGCTCTCCTGGGAGAGTGCGCAGCTGACGAAATCCAGAGGCCTCGAAACCTCCCTTAGAGTAAGTGTTCTTGTTTGCACATCCTGGTTCAAAAGCCGGAACCACTGGTTGGAAATCAATCAGGGAGTAAAGTTACTAAATTAGTGGATCTGCTTCAAGCTTCAGGCAGTGGCCTTCCTGAGAAAGGCAGAATCTGCATGTTTCTTTCACAGATTAAAACCTCCCTTGTTTGTTTACTCTCTACTTCTGAAAGTTCTTGGAACACTTTTCCAGGAAGAAGCCAGGTAATGGGACATCGGGAAAATAAAGAACAGTACGCCTTGTTTGTATCCTCCTTACTCCCTTTATTTTCAAAGTAACCAACATGAGGATGTGTGAAATAAGTCAGTATTAGGAACATTAGCTAATGAGTACAGGACGTGAGCCAGGAACTGTGCAGAGCCCTTGGCATCTACTCTTTAATTTCTGCAAGGTAGGAATTGGCTCATTTTCTCAGAAGAGGAAGGAGTTAAGCCCAAGGTCATGTGGTAGAACTGGGATTCAAACTTAGATCCCTGTGACTTCGGAGATTGTCCGGTTTCCTGGAGGTTGCACAGGCATGGAAAGAACCCAGGCCTGGCCTATTGCTTTTAGGACAAGATGCTTCTGAGGCAACCCCCACCTTCAGTGATTTGCATTGTATCTAAGAAACTGAAAACCCAAGTCAAGGTGTCTGAAACCAGAAAAAGAATATTCCTTTCGGTCCCTGTTCCCCTCCATCGTTGGGGGTATAGACTAGGTGACATTTACTGTGCAAACAGCAGACTGGGATCCAGGCAGAGTCCACACCTAGCTGAGTAAATAGCACCTAGAGGCCCAGGCAGGGCACGCAAGTTCCCCAGCGAGGCCTCATTTTGAGAGGTAAACAGGAGAAGGGGTCTGTGGGCTGGGAGCCGGGAGCGCGGAGCGCTGGTCCTGGTGCTGCCACTTTTACTTCTCTGCCCTTCATCTGGAAGTGGAGGAAATCAACTCAATGATGTAGGAATCTGGCTGCAGGGGTCAGTTTGCCTTGGGCAGTGCGGCCTGATGGGTAGGCCTGCGGAGGGTAGAATCCAGCTCCCTGGGTTCAAGTGTGAGCTTCACCACTTACAAACTCTGTGACCCTAGACAAGTCCTTAACTTTTCAGAGCCTCTGTTTTCCTATTATTCATCCAAGAATAATAGTAGGACCCACCTCACAGGGTTATCAAGAAATCAGAGTCAGAATGCACAATAGAATTCTAGAATATTCCATCCTGGCTACAAGAGTTCTTTCCTCTGGCTTTTTGTTGTTGTCGGGGAACCTGAGATTCAATTCAAGCAATAGTTAACAAACAAACAAACAAAAAAAGAGTTAACCTCTTAGAGTTAAAGCTTAGTTCAGGGCTGGTATCTAGGAAACAGATGTTGGGAACTATTAGTGATTCCCTAATTGTGCAAATATTCACTGAATGCCTGGCACCTGCAGGGCTCTTGTGTCCAGGAGGAGATACGCCCAAATGGTTATGACACAGACGTAACAGCATCATGCAGAGGATAAGGAAGCTGCCCTGATGCTTCAGAAACTTCTCTGGAGGCCCAGACACAGCAAAACTCATGGGAGAATGTGTACTTTGTGGTCACCATAGCACGTTTTCAGTCCCGACGTGACACAGGTCAGCTGGATAATCTTGGAGAATTTACATAACTTCTCTGAATGATTTCCTCCTCTTATGATGGTTAGTTTTATGAGTCAATTTGGCTAAACTATAATACCCAGTTAGTCTGTTAAACACTAATCTAGGTGTTGCTGTGAAGATATTTTGTAGACGTGATTAACCTCTGCAATCAGGTAAAGGGGATCATCTGAGCGGGCCTCCTCCAATCAAAGACAGGCCTTAGGAGCAAATCTAAAGTTACTCAGAAGAAGAAATTCCTTCTCAGGCAGCACTGGCTTCTGCCCAGTTTCCAGCCTGCCAGTCTACCCTGCAAACTTCAGACTTGCCAGCCTCACAACCACATAAGCCAATTCATATACATATATGAGTCTTTATCTATATACACACATGTATATGACTCATCCCTCCTCCTGGTCCTGGTTCTTTGGTTGGAGGCAAGCAGACACGCTTCTTCCCTTTCTCTTCCCTGACCCCCCCAGGACCCACTACCTCCTGCTCCTCTCAGTTTTCCCACATCTAGTCGTGAAACCACAGAACTTGGACCTGGAGGGCCCCTAGGGGCTGTGTAGTCCACCCTCCTCTGCATGTGGATGAAGACATTCAGACGGAGAAGACCTGTGATTTGTCCCAGGTCTGGTGACTAGCACTGAAGGCTGCCGTGCAGGGTTGGGACAGGGATGGGACCAGAGAGACATTTGCCTCAGGTGCAAAATTCAAGAGAAATTCAGTAATCAAGATAAAGAATACTTTGATGCAATTTTTTTTTTTTTTTTTCGGTACGTGGACCTCTCACTGTTGTGGCCTCTCCCGTTGCGGAGCACAGGCTCCAGACGCGCAGGCTCAGCGGCCATGGCTCACGGGCCCAGCCGCTCCGCGGCATGTGGGATCTTCCGGACCGGGACAACAACCCATGTCCCCTGCATTGGCAGGCGGACTCTCAACCACTGCGCCACCAGGGAAGTCCTGATGCAATATTTTTAAAAATCTAAATTGCTGCAAAAGAAATCTGTGAGGAACAAAGTATCCCATTTTTTGTTACTATTTTTTTAATGTTTTATATTGGAGTATCCTTGATTAACAATGTTGTGTTAGTTTCAGGTGTACAACAAAGTGATTTGGTTATACAAGTATCTATTCTTTTTCAAATTCTTTTCCCATTTAGGTTATTACAGAATATCGAGCAGAGTTCCCTGTGCTATACAGTAGGTCCTTGTTGGTTATTTTAAATATAGTAGTGTGTACGGGTCAATCCCAAACTCCCAATCTATCCCTTCCCACACCCTTCCTCCTGGTAACCATGAGTTCGTTCTCTAAGTCTGAGAGTCTGTTTCGGATCAGTGTTGTTGGTTTTTCCTTGTGCTGCATGCTCCATTGAGGTTGGCACAGCACCGTTGCCCTGTGTCCACTGGGGTCTTTGTATTACACATGGCGTCACGTGCTCCCTGTGGTGCTGTCATTATCATGCGTGTGCTTTCCTCTGGCCACCGAGACTGCACAGAGGCGGCCAAGGGACTGAGGGGTTTTCCCGGACGCGGGACTTTCAGTGCTTAAATTGGAAGAGTCCCAGCAAACCAGGATGGTTGGTCGCCTATCAGAGAAAGAAGCAGGGACCAGATCTTATGCACTTTTGTGTCCCTGAGTCACTTGATTGCACTCAGTAATTTTTCTTGACTGAGTTTGCCCTTTCTGGCAGAGCGCTTGTCAGGCACTCAGCACATCCCTAATCCGTTTTATATCTGAGGCACAGAAAGGAAAAAGGGACTTGGCCAGGACCCACTGGCTAATCCCTGGTGTTCCTGTGCCCAGCCCGCCTGCCTCCTGAGTGTCCGGCCTGCTGCTGCTCACCCATGATCGTCCCCCGGGATTCCTGAGATATGGGTGTAACTAGTGTAACCGGTAAAGGCTTAATTGCCTAAAACCTGTCCAGGAGGCTGGTGGTCTTTATTTATTTTTTTAAACAAGCACTAGATTTGGAAACTCTATGCCTAGACACAATGGTCCTTTTGCTTCTAGGATCAGTACACCCTGCCTTCAGCTAACAGACTTGGTGTGAGTTTTGGCCACTCAAAATGGATGTTCTCTTGCTCTCTGTCCATCCCCCTGCTCTACCAGTCCCTGCTTCACTCACATGACTACCCAACCCTCTTCATTATAGGGCTTCATTAATACCTGTTTATTGATGAGCCCACCTGATGTCAATTCCCCCTATAAAGGGCAGCCTCCTTCTCCTCCAAGCAAGGAAGATTACTGCTATGTCCTTCCTGCTGTCTGCTGTACATGGTGGCGGTATTGCTCCAGGACACTTTGTGTAAGATCCTCTGTAGCTGTCTCCAGGCTCTTTTTTTGGTCTCAAGGCTGGGCAACTACAAGGCTCTCAGGCCTGCGAGGTGCAGCCCAACATCTGGGAACATTCCAGGTAGGTTGCTAACTAAACAGCCTTGACTCGGTCACCTGAGTCAAGACCCCTGACTGCCTTGGGCCCGAGTTTCCTCAGTTACCAAACGAAAGCCTTGAACTTGCTATTCCAGGAGATAGCAGGGTGCCTCTGTGACCATCAGTTTCCTCATCTGTGAAGTTGGCATCATGATACCTTTTAAGGTAATTGTGAGGATGAAGTGGGATGATGTATGGAAACCGCCTTGCACAGTCCCTTGTGGGAGGTCATTTGTTTTCCTTCTTTCTAGTTCTGCTGAGTCTAAAGTACAGTGATTTTATGATTCCACTTTTACAATCAGTAGCACAGTTCATTTATTTCACTCCAAAATGTCTTATTGTTCACCTACTGTGTGCCAAGCATCACCTTAGATATTAGGTGCTAAGCACGTGATGGTGAGCAAGAATCTGGTTAGAAAACACCCAAATTATCCAGAAATCTCCTGCAAAGAAAGAACGAGCAAAAATACCAACGGCAGAAAGCACCTAGAGGTCAGAAATCATCCCTGTGATTAGCCATTTTAGATTGAGTAGCTGCTACTTAGCAGGTGGTCACAATTCTCCCAAGTGGCTGCTATTCTTGTATTTAAAACACCTGCTGCTGTTTCCAGGATGCTAACATTTACTTTGGTCTTTATGTCAATGCCTTTTGTACAGAGAGCCAGCTGTGGGGCTTTTCTGTTTCAACATTGTCCCTGAATTGTGCTTTGTTGATAAGAAAATAAACACCACTTGCTAAGATAGCACCGAGCAGCCTTTAAGACTGGTTGGAGCAGGAGCCTTCTGCTCAAGATGAAGAATAGGTTTTCTCTTGCTGGTGTTAGGAATGTTGTCCTTCTTCGTGGCTTGATCATGTGGCTTAATTTTACTTTACCTAGTGTTGCTTCTGTCCTCCTGCTTTCCCTTCCTTGGAGCCCTTTTTAATAATTCCTCTCTACTTGTGGGATTTTACCAGACATTTGAGGATTGATGAGCCATAAAAAGTAAAGGTTAGAGAGCAGATGAATGGTTGCCAGGTGCTGGGGGTGGGGAAGAACTGGAGGGTGAGTGCTTATTGGGGGCGTGGTCTCCTTTGGGGGAGTGATGAAACTGTTTTAGAACTTGATAGAGGTGGTGGTTTCACAACATTGTGAATGTACTAAATGCCATGAAACTGCACACTTTAAAATGATTACTTTTATGTTATGTGAATTTCACCTCAATCAAAAACAATAAACGTTCTGAAGCCAGATACAAAAGAATATGATCTGTATGAATCAATTTATCTGAAGTTTGGGAACAGGCTTGTCTCTGGTGATAGAAATCAGAACAGGGGTAGCCGGGGAGGAAAGGGCATGACTGGAAAGAGGCACAGGGAACTTTCTGGGGTGATGGAAATTGTCTGCATCTTGTTTTGGGCAATTGTTACAGAGTATAAACAATTGTCCAAAAGTACCGAATTGTATGTCAAGATTTGTGCATTTTATTGACGTTAATTATACCTCATTAAATTTTTTTTAAATTTTTAATTAAAAAATGAAAAGGTGGGGAATTCCCTGGTGGTCTAGTGGTTAGGACTCCAGCTTTCACTGCTGAGGGCCCAGGTTCAATCCCCGGTCAGGGAACCAAGATCCCATAAGCTGCATGGTGCAGCCAAATAAAAATAAAAGAGAACCCAGCGATATTTTTTTAACATTTATTTATTTTTAATTAATTAATTTTTGGCTGCATTGGGTCTTAGTTACTGTGCATGGGCTTTCTCTAGTTGCGGCCAGTGGGGGACACTCTTCGTTTCGATGTGCGGGCTTCTCATCACGGTAGCTTCTCTTCTTGTGGAGCACAGGCTCTAGGCACGCGGGCTCAGCAGTTATGGCACACGGGCTTAGCTGCTCCGCGGCATGTGGAATCCTCCCAGACCAGGGCTCGATCCCATGTCCCCTGCATTGGCAGGCGGATTCCTAACTACTGCCCCACCAGGGAAGTCCTGGTCCCAGCAATATTTGATTTGACAAGTTTCCCTGGAGTCAATTCATCCGTTTTTTAAAAATTAATTTTTATTGAAGTAAAGTTGATTTGCAATGTTGTGTTAGTTTCTGCTGTACCGCAAAGTGAAGCCATTATTCATATACATATATCCACTCTTTTTTAGATTCTATTCCCATGTAGGTCATTACAGAGTATTAAGTAGAGTTCCCTGTGCTATACAGTAGGAATTCATCCATTTTTAAAGGTGTTGCCCTGAAGAACTGTTTGCTGGTACTTCATTGCTTGTTTTATGAGTACAGTTTTTGGAGGGGAAGAGGTTGCATTATTACTCACTTGTGGGCATATGGCTTTTGTACACACATAATTTCATTTCGGAGAACTCTATGTGCTTTGAGCTAATGGAGCTGGGTCCTGAGCACAATAGTAGATTTAGCCCTCTCTGGAGAGGGGCTTTGAAAAAGCGGTCACCTGGGGACTTCCCTGGTGGTCCAGTGTTAAGACCCCGTGCTTCCAATGCAGGGGGCGCCGGTTCCATCCTGGTCGGGGAACTAAGATCCCACATGCCATGAGGCACGGCCAAAAGATTAAAAAAGAAAAGAAAAAGTGGTCACCCGCCTTGTTTTGTAGTCAGATGCTCTGGGTTTGACCCTGCCTCATCTATCTGCCTCAGCCACTTGGTAGTTGTGTGACTTTGGGCAAGTTGCTTAATTTCTCAAGGCATGCCTTCCTCCTGGGGTAAAAGCAGGAATGATAACATCCCCCCTAGCAGCACTGTCTTGAGGACTGAGCCAGCTGATCCCAGAGTCCAGCACAGGGAAAGGTGTCAGAAAGCATGGCTGTGTGAGTAGGATTGTCAGGTAAAATGTAGAACATCCAGTTACATTTGAATTTCAAATAAACAACAAATAATCTTTAGCATATCACTGTTATGCACTGAACGTTTGTGTTTGCCCCTCCATCCCCCAAATCCACACGTTGAAGCCCTAACCTGTATTTGGAAGAAGTAATTAAGGTTAAATGAGGTCAGATGGGTGGGGCCCTGATGCAATAAAGTTAGTGTCCTTAGAAGAAATACCAGAAAGCTGCTCTCTGTTCTCTCCCCATCCTGTAAAGACACAGTGAGAAGGCTGCCATCTGCAAGCCAGGAAGAGAACTCCCACTAGAAAATGAATTAGCCAGAACCTTGATCTTGGACCCCTAGCCTCCAGAACTGTGAGAAAATCATTCTTGTTGTTTAAGCCCCCACATCTATGGTATTTCATTATGGTAGCCCAAGCTGACTAGTACAAAGCATGTATCAAATATCATACTGTTTATCTGAAATTCACATTTAACTGATCATCCTGTATTTTCATTTGGTAAATCTGGCAACCTTATGTTTGAGGCATTATAGAAAGCCTTGTCATCATTAAGGGATAAAATGAAATGACATATCTGGTGAAAAATAAACAGATTCATTTTCTGAAAAGTTCACCTGTGGAGCTAAATTTAGATTCTGGGAAAACTGAGCCTCAGAGACCTTAGATTTGGGGACCCCCGCAGAGCAGAGGATGGAAGTAAGACTCTGAACTAAGAACAAAGGGATTAATGGAAAGTCTTCAGAACAAATGGTTAGACTTCCAGGCCTCATTCCCTCCCCTAGTCCCAGACAATTTATCCCCAAACAGGAGTTCAGAGGTTCTTCTCCAGAAAAACTGAATTGTCCCAGATAAATGACTTACATGCCCTGTCATTTTGGGAGTCCTCAAACGAAAAAGACAGGCTTTCCCTTGATCACGTTACAGGGAAAACCAAACCCCCCAACAAATACAGAGCCTTGAATCAGGTTTCTAGTTCCTCCATTCTTTTCTTTTTTAAAAAATTATTTATTTATTTATTTTTGGCTGCATTGGGTCTTCGTTGCTGCAGGCAGGCTTTCTTCAGTTGCGTTGACTTCGTTGCAGTGGTTTCTCATTGCGGTGGCTTCTCTTGTTGTGGAGCACAGGCTTCAGGCTTGTTGGCTTTAGTAGCTGTGGCATGCAGGCTCAGTAGCTGTGGCTCGTGGGCTCTAGAACGCAGGTTCAGTAGTTGTGGCGCACAGACTTCATTGCTCCGCAGCATGTGGGATCCTCCCGGACCAGGGCTCGATCCCATGTCCCCTGCATTGAAAGGTGGGTTCTTAACCACTGCGCCACCACAGAAGCCCAGTTCCTCCATTCTTAACTTTGAACTGATGGCCAAGGATCCTTAGACATTTGAGGAAATTCTTCACTATGAAAGCCTGAGAACAAAAGAAAAAGAAAAAGGAATCTGAGAAAACAGAAGCAATGCAGGGGATATGAGAAAACAAAACAACAACAGTAATAAACAAGTAACCCCAAACCTAGAGTCATTATCCTCAGAGAGGTGGGGAAAATATTGCCATCACTCCAGAACAGGATGTTATGAAAAAGGAACAAAATTTAAAAAGAGCTCTTGATGAGAAGAAGTATGATAGCTAAAATTAAAAAGCAACAACAAAAAACCCCAGAAAACTTGTAAGGTAGAGACAAAGAAATGCCTGGGGGAGCAGAACAAAAAGACAAAGAGATGGACAATATGAGAGAAAAAAGTATTCCCTATTGGTGGCTCAATCCAGGAGGTCTAATATCCAACTAATAGACGTTCCAGTAAGAAAGAACAGAGAAAATGGAAGTGTGGAAATTATTGAAGAAGTAATACAAAAAAAAAATTTCCCCAAAGTAGAGGCTATGAAGCTTTATCTTTAAAAGTGTTTTCTGACTACCCAGCACAGAGAATGCAAAGAGCCACAGGAAGGCATTTTTACATTCAGAACACCATGGATAAAGAGAGAGTAGTACATTTCTAGAAAGAAAAACAATCAAATACAACAGACTGGAAATCATAACGGATAGAATTTCTCAACAGCAACATTCAAACCTTGAAGTCATGGGCAACGTCTTCAAATTTTGAGGAAAATTATTTTCAACTTTGACTTCGCAACCCAGCCAAACCCACTAATCAAGTGTTAGGATGGAATAAAGAATTTCTTCAAACATTCCAGGACTCAAAAAGTGTATTTTGCAGGAATTCCTGGCAGTTCAGTGGTTAGGACTCGACGCTTTCACTGCTGTGGGCCTGGGTCGATCCCTGGTCAGGGAACTAAGATCCTGCAAGCCGTGTGGTGCAGCCAAAAAAAAAAAGTATACTGCCATCCCATAGAATGGGAGAAAATGTTTGAAAATCCTATATCTGATAAGGGACTTGTATTTAAAATATATAGTCTATTATAATTTAATAATAAAAAGACAAGCCATTAAAAATGGAAAAAGGATCTGAGTAGACATTTCTCCAAAGAAGATACACAAATGGCCAACAAGCACATGAAAAGATGTTCAACATCATTAGTCATTTAGGGAAATGCAAATCAAAAGCACAATGCGATATCACTTTATACCAACTAGGGTGGCTTTAATTAAAAAGACAGAAAATAACAAGTGTTGATGAGAAGGTGGAGAAATTGGAATCAACTCTCACCCCCTGCTGGTAGGAATGTTAAATGGTGCAGCTGCTTTGGAAAGCAGTCTGTAGTTTCCTCAAAATGTGAAATAGTTACCCTATAACCCAGCAATTCCACTCCTAGGTATATACCCAAGAGAAATGAAAACATGTCTATACAAAAACTTGTACACAAATTTTCATAGCAGCATTATTTATAAGAGCCAAAAAGTAGAGACTACTTATGCCCATCAACTGATGAGTAGATAAATAAAACATAGTTTATCTCTACAATGGGATAATACTTGGCAATAAAAAGAGTTGAAAGCAGGGACTCAAGATACTTGCACACCACGTTCATAGCAGCGTTATTCACAAATAGCAAAAAGGTGAGAGCAACCCAAGTGTCCACTGATGGATGAATGGATAAACAAAATGTGGTCTATACCTACAATGGAAAAGGAAGGAAATTGTGACACACGCTCTGACACAGATAAACCTGGAGGATGTTATGGCAAGCGAAATAAGCCAGTCACAAATGACATGAGGTCCCCATGAGTAATCAAATTCATAGAGAAAGTAGAACAATGAATGCCCGGGACTAGGGGGAGGGCAAATAGGGAGATGTTTAGTGGGTATAGTGTTTCAGTTTTACAAGATAAAAAAGAGTTTTGGAGACTGGATGCACAACACAATGTGAATATACTTAACACTACAGAACTGTACACTTAAATGGTTAAGATGGTAAATTTTATTATGTGTATTTTACCATAATTAAAGTTTTTAAGTAAAGTGCTGATACATGCTACAACATGGATGAATCTTGAAAACTTTATGCTAATTGAAAGCAGCCAGTCACAAAGAACCATGTACCGTGTGATTCCATTTATATGAAAAGTTCGTAACAGGCAAATCCATAGAGGCAGAAAGTAGGTTTGTGGTTGCCCAGGGCTGGCGTGGTAGAATAGTGAGAGGGGTTGGGGGTAACAGCTAAAGGTATGGAGTTTCTTTTGGCGTGGGGATGATTGTAGTTATGATTTCACAACTCTGAATATACTGAAAACCGTTGAATTTTACATTTTAAATGGATTAATTATATGGTATGTAAATTTTATGCAAATTAAAGATGTCCATATGTAAAGATGTCCACTGCATATGTTTAGGGCACTACAGGCCAGATGTGCTTCAGGAAAATAAGAACGTGTCCAAGAAAGAGGAAGTAATGAGATCCAGAAAATAAAGAACTCCCACGCAGGAGCGGGTGAAGAGAATCTGAGGAGGACGTTTGTACCACAGGCTAAGGAAGCAAACAGTCTACATTGGAGCAGGAAGGCTCTAGATAGGAACAACAACAACAAAAATCCACAAAAGCATTTGGGTAAAAAATTTTTTAAAAAAGCAACAATTACATAGAAAAGTAAGAAAATGAAAAAAACAAGGTTGTTATCAAGTACAGGAAAACGAAAAAGTTCCAAAAAGAAAGGCAATCTAATCATCATAGACTATGCGTCTCAGCTGTGACTAATAATAACAATCATAATAACTCACACCACTAATAAAAATGGTGACATAAAATATATCAGAAGAATGAGGGGCAGTGGGGGGTGATGGTAAAAAGAGAATGAATTTCTCACCTGCAAGTCAATTAAGGAAGTCAAAATAGAACAATATAAGGTTATTATTTACAGAAATGGAGATAAACCCATGACATAACATGAAGTAATGGCAAGGAAGTTGCCTCTGAGGGGTAAGACTCGGGAGAGGCGAGAGGTAGGGTAGGCAACCTGGATTTTGTTGTAAGCCTTTTAAGTCTGCCTTGACTAAAAACAAAACAAGCTATATGCACATGTTACTTAGAATGTAGTTTAAAAAGGGAAACCTAGAATTAGAATGATCAAATCGCATGCCTACTGAACACTTTTGCATGCCTATTTCCTATTCAGGAAAATGGGGGGTACTTTTAGAGCTCAGAGCACTGAGATGGAGGAGGGAGGGGAAAATGCAAGAATTGAAGGTGAGGTGCCCCACACAGAGACCCTCTCTTCCACCTCCAGCTGTGTCTAACTCCTGGGGCCAGCCTCATTTCTTGCTGCCCTTCTCCCTCTGAGGTTATGGATTCCAGGTGCCACACAGTCCCACCCCTCCACCCCCCACCCCCGCCCCCAGAATGTTCTTGCTCATCAATCCCTGTGTCTATGGGAATCTTCCCAGCACTGCATCCCAGACTCGCTGGCTCAGTTTGCTTGCTCTCAGATGACCATCTTGGCTTCCTAGCTGACCTTGCCCCAATCTTACTTTTCTAAACATGACACTTGGGACTTTGCCTGCCTCTCTGCATTTGGGGTTCAGACTCCAATTCCTCCATACACCCCACAGCTGCAGACCAACCGCACCCAGCCCGGCTCCCGAAGGCCTAGCCTAGGGAGAATCCAGGATCCACCTGCATGACCAAGAGGGAAAGTCACCTCTAGAGAATCACCACAGCTCTCTGTAGTCTCAGACCCCTCACTGGTAACTTGGGAGAGATTATTCGTGTTGTGAAGATTCAAGGTGTACAGCAATTCGAACTGTGATCGGCACAGAGTGGGCCTAAGGAAATTATTAGCCAAAGAAACACTGAAGGAGCATTTCTAGTCAGGCCAAGAAACAGCAGCAGACAGTTGGCTTTGGTGAGTGCGTGGGCAGCGGGACAGAGCCAAGGCTTCTGGAAGCGAGGCCAAGCTGAGTGAGGGTCTCAGATTTTAACAGTTCTTAAGAAAAAACCAAAACATACAGAACAACAGCTGTGTGCTGTTGGATGGTCTTCTACACCCATCCCCGGGACTCTGATGCCGTTTGGCCACACCTAGAGACTCACCATCTTTCCCTCTCACTGTTGTGGCCTCTCCCGTTGCGGAGCACAGGCTCCGGACGCACAGGCTCAGCGGCCATGGCTCACGGGCCCAGCCGCTCCGCGGCATGTGGGATCTTCCCGGACCGGGGCACAAACCCGTGTCTGCTGCATTGGCAGGCGGACTCTCAACCACTGTGCCACCAGGGAAGCCTGAGACTCACCATCTTTAAGTGCAAGACCAAAGCCTGTGTTCATCCAGGATTCCTCTTCCCTGTTCCCCTTCCTTCCATTTCAGAACATCCCCAACCCTGGGCAGGTCTGAGCTTTCTCATCAACCTCTCAGTTGTGCCTTGACCTGCAATGTGATAAAAGACTTCTTGCTTTACTTTCTCTAGAGCCATCTCCACGTATCTTTCTGTTGATACCTTCCTGACACTCCTACTATTTAACAACTGAGTCAATATTTCCCTTGGGAAATTCCTACTGGCTCTGAACTTCCTTGACTTTACAATTCTTTTATCAACATCTTTTCATTTCACTATTTTTTAAAAAGCCTCTAAGTACGGTGTTCATGACTATATTGAAATTTCTCAGGTACTGTAGCTTGTTTATTTCAAAGGCCGCTGCTTGGAGGGCTGAGAATCTTTAAACCGCATTAAGATATTTGACTTGGATCCATTTTTCATGATAAGCTAGTACTTTACTGATCCCAGACTTTCCAGTAGGTCAATTTTGCCAAGGAAGAATATTTACTAAGGAGTGACCATCTATTGCCATCCCCCAAAGTAAGAAGGGCATGACCTCAGAATAGAGAAAGGTCTTTTAAATTTAATACATTAAACTTTTTGAAAAATGCCCCACATTGTGCATATTTTTCTCATTTCTCTGCTCTTTTTGTGGTTTGGCCACCAGGAGCGCAGAGGCCAAGGTGGAGGGCGGTGACACTGAAAAGAACTGCAGGGCCATCTAGTGGCCATTTGTTCTCACTGTATGTGCAAGTGACAACTATTCCACAGCTCCCAACAAAGGTTAATTCCCCCCCAGGGCTTCTGGCATGAGAATCAACCTTGGTCATTTTGTGGAATTTCTGAAATTCATTTTAAAAACGTTCCTACAACCTTAGACTTAAAATTATTGCCTCAGAATAAATCTGAAGATTGCGTTTCCAGCCAGTAAATGGTGATTCTGAGCACTGTTACCCAAGTCAGACAGGCCTGGGTGAGTTTGCTGTCTGGGTGACTTTGGGCAAGTTACCCAAACTCTCTGACCCTCAGTTTCCTCTTACACAATGGAGATAACAGTGGACAGGACTGTTCTGAAGACAAAGGAAAGTGTACATGGTGTGTATTTGCCACTGTTCCTGACAAGTAAACTTCTGCTATTAATTTGTTCAGTGCTTATAGAAAGACAGCATAGCCCAGGTAGGGACACAAATCCACCCAACAGGCTCAAGTATTGTAAAAGGCTCACTATGAAGAGCCCAAGCATTGTCTCAGAAATCCTTTACTTCCTCTCAATAGTGTTTTATAGGTGTTGTTCGTTGTTTTTTGTTTGTCTTTGTTTTTTAATTTAATTTTTATTTTATATTGGAGTATAGTTGATTTACAATGTATTAGTTTCAGGTGTACAGCAAAGTGATTCAGTTATACATATACATATATCCATTCTTTTTCAGATCCTTTTCCCATATAGGTTATTATAGAAATATTGAGTAGAGTTCCCTGTGCTATACAGTAGGTCCTTGTTTATCTATTTTATATACAGTAGTATATATATGTTGTTTGTCTTTGTAAAGAGATCATATACAGCTTTTTAATACTGATTTCTAGGTATTTTACTTTTGATGCCATTATACACGGTGCTGTTTTACATTGCATTTTATAATTGTTGCTTGTGTGTAGAAATGCATCTTTTATATCAACCTTGTATCTGGCAAACTTGCTAAATTAATGCCTTTATTTTAACAGTTTATGTTTCGATTCATTTGGGCTTTCTACATGCACAATCATGGGACTACTGAATACTGGTAGTTTTACTTCTGTCTGTCCATGCCTTATGCCTTAATTATTGCCTCTCGAATGGCCTAAAGGACCATGCTAAATATTTGTGATGAGAGCAGATACCTTGGTCTCCTTCCCCATCTCAGAAAGAGAGCTTTCAAAGTTACCATTAAGTATATTTGCTAAAGGTTTCCAGAGGGTCAGGTTTAATGGGATGTCTTCTGCTTTCTAGACCTTTCCAAATGGTGACTCCTATAGATAAGAACTGAGATAATATAATTCCAACTCTTAACAGTGGTTCTCTCAGAATGGGGGAGAGGTTGTATGACATTACTTGCTAAGATATAAATTACTTCAGCATCTGAATAATTTACCATGAACCTAGATTTCTTTTGTCATCAGAAAAAATAAAGCCAAAGGACAATTTAATTAAACCAACATAACATAACAAGCATCAAACAGTAAAATAGATCATTCTCAGACAAAGTTTTGTGAAGATATGTCCATGTACATATTTTTCACTATTCCTTTCCCATCAGCACATCCTCAGACTCTGCTTGGACTATTTCTTTCTAATTCACACTGAACTGCAGTGTGTAGGGAGATTTGGTCTCTGGGGTAGATGCTGTTGGTGCCCTGCCCACTAGGAAGTGGTACACCCTCTTCCTAGCTGCTCTGGGTGTTGGCTACTAAAAGCTCATGGCTCCATCCTTCTCTGGAGGATTCTCTTAGCTAATGGGATCTGCCCTGCCAGGAGATGCCTGGGAGGTTACAACACACGACTGGCCGGGGTGGCCCATGGCCAATGGCTGACTAACAGGGTGGGATATAAAGCCCAGCTCCCTGGCCTCAAGGCGGGACAGACTGCAGTGTAATAAATACCCCCAGCTCCCTGTGGGATCAGGCTGTGGTTAGACCTCTCCTGAAAGCACACATTTTCTTGGCTTCCTCCCTGGCTCTGTCCTGCTTCTTTCACTTCCTTACAGGTTCCTCCCTAGGGTCCTTCCTCAATAAATCACTTGCACTAGAATCCCTGCCTGCTCCAGGCTCTGCTTCTAGGGAACCCAACCTAAGCCTCTGAGAGTGGGCTCCCTTTGTCCAGCGCCCACCTGAGTCATCTGTGACTTGGGTGGGGGGACGCGGAGTTAGGCAGCCAGGGAAGAGCGGGGGGTGATGTTGTGGTCGGAGCAGGGGATACCCAGGAGGAGCAGCCATGGAGCACCAGGAGGAAACACGTGTGAGAGGGAAAGTGGGGGCTGATGCTACATCTGCCTGACTCTAAACCCTGGATCTGTAACTATGACCTTGGACTACTCTTCACTCTCTGCCCATACTTTCTAAAGTTTTAAACTGCAACTTTTCTAAAAACCATAAAAGGTGTCTGCTTCATCAACACAGCTTCTAAAGTGTTGGCTGTAAGTTCAGCGCCCAAGAGGGCGGCTGCTCCGACAGGCCTCCGCTGCAGCTGCTGAACTGGCCCACTTTGACTCAGGTGCCAGACCAGTAGGTCGGCATGGAAGGGTTGGTGTTGAGACAACAGACTCTTTGTATGGAAAAAACCAGAATTGTCTCCCTCTGTCCCATCAGACCATAATGAATTTCAGATGCATTAAAGCTCCAAAGGTGAAACATTAAACTTTACAATTTTATTTTATTATAAATTTATTTATTTATTTTTGGCTGTGTTGGGTCTTCGTTGCTGCCCACGGGCTTTCTCTAGTTGTAGCGAGCAGGGGCTACTCTTTGTTGCGGTGCGGTGGCTTCTCTTGTTGCGGAGCACAGACCCTAGGCGCGCAGGCTCAGTAGTTGTGGCGCACAGGCTTAGTTGCTCCACGGCATGTGGGATCTTCCTGGACCAGGGCTCGAACCCATGTTCCCTGCATTGGCAGGCGGATTCTTAACCACTGCGCCACCAGGGAAGTCCCCAAACCTTAAAATTTTAGAAAAAATTTTATCAAATATATTTGGAATGTCAGAGTGGAGAAGGACCTTTTAAATAAGATGCAAAAAGTGCAAACCATTAAAGAAAAGATTGTCAAATTTGACTGTATCAAAATTTAAGACATCTGCGTGACAAATTGCATTGTAAAGGGAAAAGTGATGGTGACTGTTTCTGACTTACTACATGCTTCGTGTTCACAGTGCTTCTGCCTGGAGAGGTATCTCACCCTTCAAGCCATTTCGTCCTCTGTAGTCTGTGACCGCCCATAACTAGGTGAGACTATGAGCTAGGCCAGACGCTCTCCAGGTTCAAGGACTGGTGAGGCAGATGACTTGGACCAGCTGCCAAAGAGCTGCATGAAGGAGAGAGTGAGATGGAAGGTACCCCCG
This sequence comes from Tursiops truncatus, assembly GCF_011762595.2. Lineage (NCBI taxonomy): Eukaryota > Metazoa > Chordata > Mammalia > Artiodactyla > Delphinidae > Tursiops > Tursiops truncatus. The sequence goes on from NC_047046.1 coordinate 21,779,813, forward strand.
GCCATGGATTTAGACCCCTAGTCCCCAGAGGTGCACCGGAAATCCAGTGGCCTCAGCTTTCCTAGTGGGAGGAGGAATGTTACCCACCAGAGTGGTGTAGAACCCTGGTGGGGGGCATTTGTCTCTTTTTATTCCGGAAGAGGGACCTAGGTTAGCCACTGTGCCATGAGCCTGATATTGGTAAGTTCAAAATTCCTTACAAAGTTCAAAATGCCCCAGTCACTTCTGCATTTTATTTCTCGCTGCCCTACTAAACCCACTTGAGGTTTCAATGCAGCAGGGCTAGTCTGGGCTACCACAGCCTATAGGTATTAAAAAATTGAATCGAAATTTTCAGTTACGGTAAAAGGAAACTATCAAGCTCTCTTTAGCCCGCAGTTCTCTGGGGTTGTTTTGTGACTTTAAAACTGCCCTTGGAGCACCTGAGCAATCAGCTTAAGCTCTCTGCTTTCCATAGATCCCCTTTTCAAATATACTAGCCTTCAAGAAAAGGAGGTGGGATTTCCCTGGTGGTGCAGTTGTTAGGACACTGCACTCCCGGTGCGGGGTGGTGGGGGACCCGGGTTTGATCCATGGTCAGGGAGTGGGATCCTGCATGCATGCCGTGGCTGGGAGTTCACATGTCACAACTAAGGAGCCCATGAGCCACAGCCAGGACCCAGCGCAACCAAATAAATAAAATAAATAAATATTTTAAAAAAAGAAAAGGAGGTGACGTCTTAAGGCAAGTGACTATGGTGACAACTTTACACCACACTATGTTGCTAACTCTGATCATGATACGCATTTTTTTTAAATAAACGTAATTTTTAAAGAAAAGTTTTAGATATACCAAGAAAAATTGCAAAGATAGCACACAGAGTCCCCACACACCCGACACCCAGTTTTCTCCTATATTAACATCTTACATCAATGTGGTATATTTGTTACAATGAATGACCCATAGCAATATGTTTTTATTAACTAAAGTCCATACTTTATTCAAATTTCCTTAGTTTCTACCTAATGTCCTTCTGCTCCAGGATTCCATCCGGAAGACATTATATCTAGTAATCATGTCTCCTTAGGCTGTTGTTGGCTGTGACAGTTTCTCGGACTTTCCTTGTTTTTGATGATCTTGACAGTTTTGAGGAGTCCTGGTCAGGTATAATTTTATGACGATTAGAGCAGAGTTATGAGTTTTTAGGAGGAAGACTCCAGAGGTAAAGTGCCACTCTTATCACATCCAGTCCAGGGTGCACACTTCCAACATGAGTCATCACTGTTGGTGTTGACCTTGATCACCCGGCTGAGGTGGTGATCCACATTTCTCCACATTTCTCAGTGGGGACGAGGGAGTAACAATTATTGAGGGTCAAGTATGTGCTGAGGCCATTTTGTTTTTACCCCATTTAGTCATCAAAGCAACTCTGCAAAGTACTGTTGCCTCACTTGCCAACAGTAGGATGGCCAAGCCTAGCTGCCTGGGGGTGCAGGGCAAGCTGGCATCTGGGGCTGGGGGCTTCTGAGGTGGGAAGAGTGTTCTTCCAAGATTTACCTAGCAGGGAACTCCACACACACAGAAGGGGGAAAGGGACTCCTCCTCCACACTGGGTGGAGGGGAGAAGAGGCCAGGACATTCAGGACATGAGTTTGAACTTCAGACTTGGTTCTGCAGGCATCATGGAAGTAGGATTTTGAGAAGTCCTTCAATCCAAAAATCTAACACAGCATATGGTGACATGAAGATGCGTCGCTCAGCTCTTCTGCTTCAGGGAGCATCACTGACTGGCCGCCCAGGTGCTGCCCTCTGGGTCCAGCCTGCATTCACACCAACGCCTCCCAGCCAGTGACACAGCAAGTGGGGCTACTGGTGCACGCCCATTCCTAGGAGACTCGGGACACCTAAAATAGGCAGCATTGGCTCCAGGCCTCCCCGTTGGCATGGCTGAAACTTTACTAGAACTGCATGGTCATCTGAGAGTCTTTTCAGTCAGCCCTCCTTCCGGCCCCTCCCTTTCACACGTTTGAGACCTGCGTGGAGGTCTAAAGACTCTCCTTTCCTTCTCTGTCTCCCCCCCTTTAACGTCCACAGCTGTTTCTCCCATAAATCTCTCCCACGTCTAAGCCTATCTCACCGTCTGCTTCTTGGAAAATGTGACAGACGCATCTGTATTTTGGGGACTTTTTGCAGTAGAAGCAGCCATTGTCCAGGATGTAGAAATCCTTTCCATTTTCTCAGCTTCACCGGAGAAACTGACAGTCACCGCCAGCAGGTAAGCAAACGTTTCAGTACCTGGTGGCCAAATGTAGACATTGTTGAGATGGTATGTTGAAAGCAACAAAGATTAAATGAAAATGTGAGTTGTAACTGGCTAGAGCCTATTGCCCATATAAAAACCACTCCAGGGACTTCCCTGGTGGTCCAGTGGCTAAGACTCCACGCTCCCAATGCAGGGGGCCTGGGTTCGATCTCTGGTCAGGGAACTAGATCCCACATGGCACAACTAAGAGTTCACATGCCACAACAAAGATCCCATGTGCTGCAACTAAGACCTGGTGAAGCCAAATAAATAAATATTTAAAAAAACAAAAACAAAAAGCACTCCAAGTGAGAGAGGCTATAGCAAAGGCAGAAAAATTCATGCAGGTCCTACAAAAAAGCTGCAAGTCGATAAGAAACATAGTTTCCTGAGGTTCTTACAGTGCTAGCTTTGCCCAAGTCCATCAGAGACAAGGGCCAGGTAAAAATCAAGATGCAAGGGCTTCCCTGGTGGCGCAGTGGTTGAGAGTCTGCCTGCTGATGCAGGGGACATGGGTTCGTGCCCTGGTCCGGGAAGATCCCACATGCTGCGGAGTGGCTGGGCCCGTGAGCCATGGCCGCTGAGCCTGCACGTCTGGAGCCTGTGCTCCGCAACGGGAGAGGCCACAAGAGTGAGAGGCCCGCGTACCGCAAAAAAAAAAACAAAAAACAAAACAAAAAATCAAGATGCAAAAATAGATCAATTGGACAGCATCAAAGTTTAAAACTTTTGTGTGTCAAAGCGCTTAATTTCCAAAATATACAAATAGCTCATTCAGCTCAATATCAAAAAAACAAACAACCCAATCAAAAAGTGGGCAGAAGACCTAAATAGACATTTCTCCAAAGAAGACATACAGATGGCCAACAGGCACATGAAAAGATGCTCAATATTGCTAATTATTAGAGAAATGCAAATAAAAACTACAATGAGATATTGCCTCACATTAGTCAGAATGGCCATCATCAAAAATAATAAATGCTGGAGAGGGTGTGGAGAAAAGGGAACCCTCCTACACTGTTGGTGGGAATGTAACCTGGCTCAGCCACTATGGACAACAGTATGGAGGTTCCTTAAAAAACTAAAATAGAGTTACCATATAATCTGGCAATTCCACTCCTGGGCAGAAAAGATGAAAACTCTAATTCAAAAAGATACATGCATCCCAATGTTCATAGCAGCACTATTTATAATAGCTAAGACATGGAAGCAACCTAAATGTCCATCAACAGATGAATAGATAAAGAAAATGTGGCACATGTATACAATGGAATATTACTCGGCCATAAAAAAGAATGAAATAATGCCATTTGCAGCAACATGGATGGACCTAGAGCTTATCATACTAAGAAAAGTAAGTCAGACAGAGAAAGACAAATATCCTATGATTTCACTTACATGTGGAATCTTAAAAAATAATACAAATGAATTTATTTACAAAACAAACAGACTCACAGACTTAGAAAACAAACTTACGGTTATCAAAGGGGAAAGGAAGAGGAGGGATAAATTAGGAGTTTGGGATTAACAGATACACACTATTGTATATATAAAATAGATAAACAACAAAGACCTACTGTATAGCACAGGGAACTATACTCAGTATCTTGTAATAACCTATAATGGAAAAGAATCCGAAAAAGAATATATATATATATCTCTCTCACATATAAGATATATACATCAGAATATATATATGTATATGTGTGTGTGTATATATATATAAAAAACTGAATCACTTTGCTGTACACCTGAAACTAACACAACATTGTACATCAACTATGCTTCAATAAGGGGTCTCTGTTGGCATCGAGGAGCCACAATACAAGCCCTCGGCTGCGCAAATCTGGGCTTTCTGTTACATGAGAAGAATAAGGCCCCCATTTGGTTAAGCCACCATAAGCTGGGCTTTCTGTTATATGGAGCCAAACCAATTCCTAGTTTATTCAAGGCCTGAGAGAGCAAGATATGTTAAGCTGCAGAGCTAGAAGTGGTTCAGGGGACTGGAGAAAAGGGGCTGTAGAGATGATGGGGTTGGACACGTGCAGGGACCAGATCACAAAGGGCCTTTGATGTTTTGCCTAGGGATTTGGGCTTTATCCCGGAGGCTTCTGTTCCTTAAACCTGGATAATGTATAAATGGGCTTCTTTAAAAGGAAGATACTTCTTCCTGCCCTCTCCTTGCCATAGTATTCACTGAAAGTGCTTTTATGATAATGCAGAAACATAACACTAGCTGTACACTCCTCACAGAGATATAAAACCAAATTTGCAAATAAAAATTAGTTGTCAACAATCTAATGTGACGGATGATGTTGTTTTGTTTGTTTGTTTTTTTGCCCGCACCTCACAGCAGGTAGGATCTCAGTTCCCCGACCAGGGATCTAACCAGTGCCCCCTGCAATGGAAGCACGGAGTCCTAACCACTGGACCACCAGGGAAGCCCCAGATGGTGTTGCTTTGCTCAAACTGTATTACCACTCAAAACAAGGAGGTGATGCTGACTGCAATGGCTCAGTTCTTTACAGGTGACCCGCTTATAGTCCAGTGGGTCAGGCTGACGCTATTTTCCCATGACTTTTCTCTGAGTATCGACCCCACCTGGTCTTTGTAATGTGCGCTCTGGAGTCAGGCTGCCCGAGGTAGACCCGGGCTCCTACCACTTACTAGCTATGTGTTTTGGGCAAATGACTTCTCTTCTCTGAGTCATGGTTTTCTCAGGAATATAATGGTGTGGTGATGACACCTATCTCACAGGGATAACAAAATGAAATAATTTGTGTAAGATGCTTAGAACAGTGCTTGTATTAGTGACAGCAGAAGTGCTAGGAGGCAGAGGGGGAGGAGGGAAAGAAGGCTCTGAAACCTTCCACCGTTCACCCTGCTGGGATATCACCAGCCTTTGCTTGATGCGAGCATAAATTTTAAGCATTGAGTCCAACTCTTTTCTTTCCTTACTGGCCCATGACAATTAAAGCAGTGCTGTCTCATCTCCATGAGGATCAAACACAAACAAAAACTTGAGCATTGTGTTGCTCATTTACTCTGTTCACCTAAATTTCTGCCTCTCTGACTTCTGGCCACCTATGGACAAATGAGAGGTGAACTGAGCCAGAATATTTCATTGTTGGTGTGAGAGCTTTCAGAGCTCTGTTCTCTGCTGTCATGACAACCAGCAACATTCGAAATGGGGGCTACTTTGGTATTATGCTGGCTTTTGAAGGGAGGTGGTGTGGAACAAAGCACCAGCCAACATGTAATGAATATGTAGCATAAGATAGTAATAAAGATAGTAACTTTATTACAAGACACTGAGGTTTGGAGTCTGTTTGTTACTGCAGCATAATCTAACATATCCTGTCTAATCCAGGCACTGAATTTGAGTGGCAATGCTATAATATAAAAAGGTCATCTGGATGATCCAGAATACGTTTATATCAAGTTTTTTATATTATTAAAACAGAACAGTAAAATGGTCATAAACATAAAAATATTGTGGTTATATAAGAAAATGTCCTTATTCTTAGGAGACGTATTTTGAAGTGTGTAGGAGTAAAATGTTTTCACATCTGTAACTTACTTTCAAATCGTTCAGCAAAAGTGGAACAGAAAGATAGGGAAGAAGGTTAATAATTTGTAATTCTAAATGAAAGCTATATAGACTGTTCTTGACACTCTTCTGTGGATTTGAGATTTAGAGAGAAAATTATCACAGACAGCTCAGGGAGCCCCAAGAATACATCATTAGCTCTTGGTTTCAGAAGCAGCTCTTATTAGTGGGGGACACTGAAGTATTTTCAGTAAAGAAGGGGCAGGATCATATTTTCAGTCCAAAAGATCAGTCTGGCAGCAGCAGGTGAGCAACCTGCACCAGGTTTTGGCTGTGATGTAAGTCAGATTGACAGTGGGATGGGGAGGAGGCTGTGGATTTGGAACATCTGCAGGAAGCAGAGTGGACAAGGTTTGGTAACGGCTTGTAAGTGGGGGATCAGTTCCTCTCCAAAATTCAATTTAATTAATTATAATTAAGGAAAATTGAAAATTCAGTTCCTCAGCCACACTTGTCACATTTCAAGCCATACTTGGCTACTGGCATAGGACTGGACAGAGCAAATAGAGCACATATCCATCATCACAGATGTTCTCTTGGAATGTGCTGGTCTATACCTTTCCCACTTCATCATACTGCTTTCCCCACCCTCTCTCAAAGGAATCCGATGTTGTTCCCTGTTCTCTAGAAGCTCACAGACAACCAGATAACCAAAGGATTTTAATACAATGTTGAGATACAACAGAAAGATGTGGAGAGCTTTCTGTGAAACTTCAGAGAAGGAAGCAAGCATTTCTGGGAGAAAGTAGCATTAGTGGAAACTTGCTGATGACATGAAGGTGAGGAGAGGAGTATGGGGAGGCATGGCAACCTGATGGAGAAGGATCTTTGCCTGCTTGCGGGAGAGAAAGATTGAGGATGGCCTCTTGACTCTCTATCAGCCTTTCCCCAACAGATCTATAGCTTCAGTATAATCCCAGTCAAAATCCCAGCAGGTGTGTGTGTGTGTAAATTGGTAAATTGATTGTAAAATTTATATGGAAGTGCAAAAGACCTAGAATAACCAAGGTAATAGCAAAGAAGAACAAAGCTAGAAGACCTGCACTACCAGACATTGAGACCTTGTAAAAAGCTGCAGCCAATTAGACAATTTGGTACTGGTGCCAGGTGGGCCAACAGTCCAACAGATGGAACATAGGGTCCAGAAACAGATCCTCACATAGTTCATCACCAGATTTTAACAAAGGTGACACTGCAGTGCAGTGGGGAAAGGATGGTATTTCAATAAATGATCTGGGTGAACTTGGTTTCTGTATGGAAGAAAATGAACCTTCACTCATACTTCATACCATGCACAAGCATTAATTAGGGATAATCACAGACTTCAACTTGAAACAAATCAAGCATCTAGAAAAAGATATAGAAGAATGTTTCATGACCTTAGGATAGGCAAAGATTTCTTCAATAAGGCACAAAAAGCACTATTAATATGAAAGACTGATGAACTGGATGTCATCAGAATTAAGGACTTTCATTCATCAAAAGACAACACTGAGGTGCTTCCCTGGTGGCGCGGTGGTTGAGAGTCCGCCTGCTGATGCAGGGGACATGGGTTCGTGCCCCGGTCTGAGAAGATCCCACGTGCCGTGGAGCGGTTGGGCCCGTGAGCCATGGCTGCTGAGCCTGCGCGTCCGGAGCCTGTGCTCCGCAACAGGAGAGGCCACAACAGGGAGAGGCCCGCATACCGCAAAAAAAAAAAAAAAAAAAGACAACACTGAGGACTTCCCTGACGGTCCAGTGGTTAAGACTCCGTGCTTCCACTAAAGGGTGCACAGGTTTGATTCCTAGTCGAGGAACTAAGATCCCGCATGCTGCATGGTGTGGCCAAAAAAAAAAAAAAAGACAACGCTGAGGGTGGGAAGGTAACACACAGAGATGTAGAAGATATTTATCATAGATATATATTGCAAAAGACTCATATCCAGAATATATAAAAAACTCTTACAAATGAATGAGAAATGACAGACAACCCACTTTTTTGTATGGGGTAAAATACACATAATATAAAATTCGTCATTGTAAATTTTTTTTTTAAATATTTATTTATTTATTGGGCTGGGCTAGGTCTTAGTTGCTGCATGCGGGATCCAGTTCCCTGACCAGGGATCGAACCCGGGCATCCTGCATTGGGAGCACAGAGTCTTAAGGAAGTCCCATTGTCATTGTAAATTTTAAAGTATACAGTTCAGTGGCATTAAGGACATCTACAGTATTGTGCAACCATCACCTCTATCTAATTCCAGAACTTTTCCATCATCTCAAATACCCATTAGCAGTCACTCCCTATTCCCCCCTCCCTCATCCTCTGGTAACCACTAATCTGCTTTCTGTCTCTATGGATTTGCCTTTTCTGGATATTGCATATAAATGGAATTATACAACATGAGGCCTTTGGGGTCTGGCTTCTTTCACTTGGCATAATGTTTTCAAGATTCATCTAGGTTGTGCTTCATTCCTTTTCTGGCTGAATAATATTCCATTGTATAGTTGCACTACATTTAATTTATCCTTCATCAGTTGATGGACACTTGGGTTGTTTCCACATTTTGACTATTGTTAACAGAGTTGCTATAAACGTGCGCATACAAGTTTTTGCACAAGTGTGGACGTATGTTTTCAATTCTTTCGGGATGTAACTGAGAGTTGAATTGCTGGGTCGTATGGTGATTCTATGTTTAACCTTGTGAGGAGCCGCCAAACTGTTTTCCACAGGAGCTACGCCTTTAGACATTCCCACCAGCAATGTGTGAGGGTTCCAAATTCCCTGCATATTTATTATTATTATTATTTTGTTCTAATGGCTATCCTAGTGGGTGTGAAATGGTACCTCATTGTGTTTTTTTTTTTTTTTTTTTTTTCAGTACGTGGGCCTCTCACCGTTGTGGCCTCTCCCGCTGCGGAGCACAGGCTCCGGATGTGCAGGCTCAGCAGCCATGGCTCATGGGCCCAGCTGCTCCGCGGCATGTGGGATCCTCCTGGACCGGGACATGAACCCGCGTCCCCTGCATCGGCAGGCGGACTCTCAACCACTGTGCCACCAGGGAAGCCCACCTCATTGTGGTTTTGATTTGCATTTCCCTATTGACTAATGATGTTGAACATCTTTTCACATACTTGTTGGCCATTTACATATCTTATTTGAAGAAATGTCTACACAAGTCCTTTCCTCATTTTTAAATGGGGTTGTTTGTATTTTTGTTGTTGAGTTGTAGGAATTCTTTATATATTCTGGATACTAGACCCTTATATATAATTTGCACCTCCCCTTCTGTGGGTAAACAATCCAATTTTTTAAATGGGCAAAAGAATTGCACAGATATTTCACAGAAAAGAATATCAAAATGACCAATAAACTCATGAAAAGTTGCTCACCGTCTTCATGAGAGAAATGTAAATTGCAACCACAAAGGGCTAGCACAATATACTCACCAGAAGGGCTAAAGTGAAAAAGACTGACATACCAAGTGTTGGTGAGGAACAACGGAATCCTCTCCTTCTGTTGATACCATGTTGATACCGGGAACATGTATTGATACCGCTTTGAAAAAGTATTCGGCAGTAGTTACTAAACCTAAATATATGTATACTCCATGACCCACCAATTCCATTCCTGGGCACATACCCAACAGAAGTAAGTGTTACATCTACCAAAGGACATGTTCAAGAATGTTCTCTGCAGCTTTATTCATAATGACCTCAAACTGGAAACAACCCAAATGTCCATCAACATAAGATTCCACTAGTATAAAGTTTAGAAACAGACAACATTAATCCACAATGATGGAAATCAGAATAATGGTTACCCGGGAATTCCCTGGTGGTCCAGTGGTTAGGACTTGGTGCTTTCACTGACAGGACGGTGTTCAATCCCTGGTCGGGGAACTAAGATCCTGCAAGCCGAGAGGCGTGGCCAAAAAAAGAAAAAAAGTTACCCTTAGGTGGGTACTGACTGTCAGGGGCCACAAGTGAGTGTGTTTAGGTGCTAGAAATTTCATATCTTTTTTAAAAATTGAAGTATAGTTGATTTATGGAAATGTTTCACGTCTTGATCTGGATGGATGTTCCACAAGTATGGTATATGTACACTGGCACCATATCAGAAAGACTTTTCCTCACCACTTCAGTGGAAGTAGTATATTGCCTCCCCACATCCTGATACTGTGGCCTTGTCTTATTTTTCTTCACAGTAATTATGACTACTCAACTGTCTTAGTCAGCTCGGGCTGCCATAACATAGTACCACAGACAGGGTGGCCTAAACAACAGACATTTGTTTTCTTGTAGTTCTGGAGGCTGAGAAGTTCGAGATTCAAGGTTCAGGCTGACTCCATTTCTGGGGGAGAGTCCCCTTCCTGGCTGCGTGCTGCTGCCTTCCCACTGTGTGCTCACATGACCTCTTTGTGCATGAGGGGACGGAGAGCAAACAAGTGCTCTTTGGGGTCTCACCTTATGAGGACACTAATCCTACTGGATCAGGGCCCCATCCTTATGACCTCATTTAATCTTAATTAGTTCCTTATAGGTCCTCTCTCCAAAGTCACACTGGGGCTTAGAGCTTCAATATTAGGATTTGTGGTGGGGGGACACAAACATTCAGTCCATAACACCAACATGCCATGTGTTTGGTTATTGCCCTGTTTACCACCCATCTTTCCAAATTAGAATCTAGTCTCCCTGAAGGCAGGGATTCCATTTGGGTCCATTTGGCATCCCCAGAACCAATAACAGTGCCTGGTACAGAGGAAGAGCTCCATAAGTGTTTGTTGAGTGAATGAAAGAAAGAAGATGGGGTGGTGGTCACAGCAGCCTAGTGCTACTAAGCTCAGTGTCTGGAACATAGCACAATAGGTAGTAAGGCCACCATCATTATTAATCCTCGGGGTACACCACCCAAAGTTCTTGCCTTCAAGTAATTTGCATTCTAAAACAAGAAAAAAATTTATGTGAATTTGTCTGTTTTATATCGTGTTCTATATTGGGTTTTTGAGAAAATTATTTCTTGGATTATCGCTTTATGGTAGGCATCCAGAATATGGGAGTCCAAGTTTAGGAGTTGGTTCTAGTCCTGGCTTCACCATTAAGTTACCGTACGTCCTGATGATTTCCTTTCCCTCTGTGGACCTTGCCTTCCTCAACTTCCTCTCTAATCCAATAGGATTAGTGTCCTTATTAGACTTGAAATGAAGGGTTTTTATTGAATTAAGATCTCTAACGGCAATTTTTTGCAGCTAGAAATTGTTACAACCCCCGTAGTGTGCTGTTCTTGTTTCTAGCACTAGGGGGCGGTCAGAACATTGGAACACATTCTGCTATTGCAGTTGCGTGCTGTCAGATGCAGGGGTTGATGCAGAAAGATGATTGCTCTCTGCTTTGGTTCCCCTACCTCTTCTGAAACCTTAAGCTCACAAACCCGAACCTTTTACAGGGATGGCTGGAGACTCAGACTTCCATCAAAGGGAACAGGGCTGAATCGCCCATGAATCTTGGATCTGTCATGGATCACACATGTAGTTGGAGGGAAGGCATGTGAGTGATAAATGACCTGTGAATGACAAATGGACAACCAGAAGGAGGAACACTAGGGTGTAGACTGAGATTTTGTTTAGAAGAGAAAACAGTTTAGCGATACTCTCTTGCTGTGATGTACCGATAAGACCAGCACGTGATAGGAAGGTCCATTGAGGCCATGCATAGAGAAGAAGAGCCACAGCCTGAATGCGAGGAGAGCATGTATGAAACTTTGCCCTTGACCTTCAGAACTTTGCTTGGAATTTTCACATCCAGGTACAGAATGTGGCTACATTTAGGCACAAATATCAGGTTCCTCTAAGGAAATTTGGAATTAACTAGGGTTTCATTCCTGAAAGATATGTCCATTGTATGATGTAGCCACCATCCATTTAAAACCGGATGCAAGTAAATGTGTCCTGTTAGTACTACTGGACTAGAAGTCAGAAGACCTGCGTTCTGTTCCTGGCCTCACTATTTATAAACCTAATGACTAAACGTCTCAGAACCTCAGTCCCTCCACCTATAAAATGGGGATAATTATATCTACTTTACCTATCTCAGGTTATGAAGGTCAAAGACCATATACCTGAAACTACATTGCAAAGGGCAAATACACCATACAAGTCCAAGGGAACGTGATAATGATTTTTGTAGGGACCCTTTTGGGGACATATTTATCATCTTTTTTTTTTTCCTCTTCTTTCTACTTTAAAAACATTTAAAAATTTTTTAATACAATTTTTAAAGGTTACTTTCCATTTACAGTTATTACAAAATACTGACTATATTCCTCATGTACAATATATCCTTGTAACCTATCTTACACCCAATAGTTTGTACCTCCCATTCCTCACCCTCTCCCCACTTCCCTCTCCCCACTAGTTTGTTCTCTATATCTGTGAGTCTGCGTCTTTTTTGTTGTATATTTTTTTTAGTTTGTTGTATTTTTTTAGATTCCACATATAAGTGATATCATATAGTATTTGTCTTTCTCTGACTTCTTTCACTTAGCATAATGCCCTTCAAGTCCATCCATGTTGCCGCAAATGGCAAAATTTCATTCTTTTTTATGGTGAGATAATATTCCATTGTATACATATACCACATCAGCTTTATCCATTCATCTATTGATGGACAGTTAGGTCATCGTGGACTCAGTAAAGGAATGCCAGATTTCTGAGCTCTCATGCATTGTTGGCAGAAACAAAATCAGAGCAGCTCTCCAGAGATCTACTGGGCAAAATGAATCAAAAGCCTTTTAAAAACGTGCATGGGGCTTCCCTGGTGGTGCAGTGGTCGAGAGTCCGCCTGCCGATGCAGGGGCCACGGGTTCGTGCCCCGGTCCGGGAAGATCCCACATGCCGCGGAGCGGCTGGGCCCTTGAGCGATGGCCGCTGAGCCATGGTCGCTGAGCCTGCGCGTCCGGAGCCTGTGTTCCGCAACGGGAGAGGCCACAACAGTGAGAGGCCCGCGTACCACAAAAACAAAAAACAGAAAACAAAAAACGTGCATGTCACACACCCACTAGATTAAGATGTGTTAAGATGAAAAAGGCACACAATACCTACCAAATGTTGGGGATGTGGAGCAGTTGGAGCTCTCGCATGCTGCTGGCAGGAGGGATGATTGGGACAGCCACTTTGGAAATCTGTTTACTGAAGTTGGCAATATACACAAATTTTATGACCCAGTAGTGCCACTCCTAGGTATTCACTCAACAGAAATGTGTGCATATGTGCACCAAAAGGCATGGACCAGAGTGTTCACAGCAGCACTCTTTGTAATAGCAGCAAACACTGAAAACTGCCCTGAAGCTCATCAACAGTAGAATGGATAAATAAACGGGTATATTTGCACAATGGGATTCTATTCAGCAGGGAGAATGAAAGAACTAAAATTACTTACTGCAATAGGAGGAATCTTATAAATGTGTTGAATTAAAAGTGCCGACTCAAAAGACTATGTGCCATGTAATTCCATTTACATTAAGTTCAAAAACAGGCAAAACTCATTTGTGGTGATGAAAGTCACGAAACTGGTTACTCTTGGGGGAAAGTAGGTATTAAGAAGGCTTCTGGGTAGGGCAGGATAATGTTTTGTTTCTTGGTCTAGTAGCTGGTTACACAGATGTGTTCATTTTGTAAAACTTCATCAAGGTGCACGCTTATGATTTTTTGCACTTCTCTGCAAGTAGGTTAATATTTGACAAAATAATGTGTATGCCCCCGACCCGGAAACTTTAAAGAGTTACATTTTTAAAATAAAATATTTATTAAGCAAATATTGGTGATAACTAGCTTAGATTCAATGCTGTGTCACTTTGCTATAGTATCTTTTTTTAAAAAATACAGTCACTACAGTTTTCTTTTTATTAGAATTTAGTTGGTATATCTTTTTCCATCTTTTTATTATTATTTTTTAAATAGCTTAATACCAGCTTTTGTTTTTAAGATTTTTTCTTTTGATGTGGACCATTTTTTAAGTTTTCATTGAATTTGTTACAATATTGCTTCTGTTTTATGTTCTGTTTTTTTGGCCGAGAGGCATGTGGGATCCTAGCTCCCTGACCAGGGATCAAAGCTGTACCCCCTGCCTTGGAAGGTGAAGTCCCAACCACTAGACTGCCAGGGAAGTCCCCATCCTTTTACTTTTTTGGTGAATTTTTTTGGCCATGCAGGGATTGAACCTGTGCCACTGCAGTGGAAGTGCAGAGCCTTAACCACTGGACCACCAGGGAAGTCACAGTGAATTTTTTTTTTTTTTTTTTTTTTTGCGGTACTTGGGCCTCTCACTGTTGTGGCCTCTCCCGTTGTGGAGCACAGGCTCCGGATGCGCAGGCTCAGCGGCCATGGCTCACAGGCCCAGCTGCTCCGCAGCATGTGGGATCTTCCCAGACCGGGGCACGAACCCATATCCCCTACATCGGCAGGCGGACTCTCAACCACTGCGCCACCAGGGAAGCCCCTATATTTAACTTTCTGAGGAACTGCCAAACTGTTTTCTATAGCAACTGCACTATTTTCCATTCCCACCAGCAATGCAGAGTGTTTCAATTTCTCTGCATCTTTGTCAACACTTGTTACTTTCTGTTTTTGTTTTTTAAATCATGGCCATCCTAGTGGCTGTGAAGTAGTTTCTCACTGTGGTTTTGATTTGGATTTCTCTGATGGCTTAAAGACATTGAGAATCGTTTCATGACCTTGTTGGCCATTTATCTATTTCTTTGGTATCACCTCTTTTAAAAGTATGTAATATTTGATGTGCCAAAATATATAAAGGGTGATACAATAAACACCTGTGTTTCCACCACATGGCTCAAGGAATAAAACATTCTCCAAGCTGCAGGATTCCCTCTGCGTCCCTTCCCGTTCACTTCTCCCCTACGTGAACCCTATCCCAAGCCTGATGTCTATTATTCCCGTGTATTTCTTTATAACTATATTACACCTATATGTATGCCCTACCAAAAAGTAGTATTGTTTTGCATGTTTGTACAGCTTATTTAAATGAAATCATGCAGTGTGTCTTCACCTTTTTATTTAGCATTTATGAAGCAACCAAGTTGAGGCATGTAGCTTAGTCCATTCACTTCCCCTGCTCTATGCTGTTTCATGGTGAATGAACCACATCTATCCATTCTTCTGTTAATAGTCATTTTCTCCCCAATTTTTTGCTATTACAAACAATGTTCTCTGAGCATTTTGACTCACCTCCTTGTGTGCATGAGCACAACTTTTTGCATATATATGCATGTAGGCATGTGAGTGAGAGGTGGTTTGGGGCAACACATCTTTCGCTTTACCAGATACTATGAAATTACTCTCCAAACCCACCGTGCCAACTTACACGCTCCCAGCGGTGTGAGTTTCTGTGGTTGCACACCACTACCGACACTTGGTATTGTCAGCCTTTCTAACTTTTGCCAACTGATGGCCGTGAAATGGATCTAACCATGGTTTTAATTTGCGCTTCCCTTTTCATCAGTGAGTTTCTTCACACATTTATTGGCTGTTCACATTGCCTATTCTGTGGCTTGCCTGATGGTGTTGTGCCCACTTTTCTATTGGTTGCTTATCTTTAGCCTATTTGTTCATAGATGCTCTTTAGGTCTTCCTGATACCGATATTTTGTTGATTACGTATTGCAAAAATCTTCCCATCTGTGGTTTGTGTTTTCCCTTTTTAATGATGTCTTTTGTTGAACAGAAGATTTAAAGTTTAATTTGTCTCTCTTTTTCTTTATGGTGTGACTTGTTTAAGATATATTTTCCTACTCCAGAGTCAAAACAATATTTGCCTTTTGAAGTCTTGCTTTTTAAGTTGAGCAATTTAATCTTCTTGGAATTGATTTTTGGGGATGTTGTGATGCAGGGATTCCCTCCCCTCATTTTTCTATTTGGATAACAAGTTGTCTGTTCACCAGATGTTCAATAATCAATGACAATTGGCTAATGTCATTCCGCTACTTAAAACCCTTCCGTGGTTCTCCATGCCATGAGGAGAGGCCCCAGTTTCCTTGCTTCAGTCTGCAAGGTCTTGCACATACTCCCCCCGCAAAGTTCCCTCCTCACCTCTCACCATTCTGTGCTCCAGCCACATGGACCAGGCTCTCTATTACCTCGGGCCTTCACTGGTTTTGTTCTCATTACCTAGCATGTCCGTATTCTTCTGGTCTCAGTTAATATTAGTTGTGGTGGGTTGAATGGTGCCCCCCCGCAAAAGATACATCTACCCAGAATCCGTAACTGTGATCTTATTTGGAAAAAGTGTCTGTGCAAATGTAATAATGTTAAAGATCTCAAGATGAGATCATCCTGGATTACCTAGTAGACCCTAAATCCAATGTCAAGTGTCCTCATAAGAGACAGAAGACAAAAAGCCACACAGAGAGAAGAAGAAGGCTGTGTAAAGATGGAGGCAGAGTTGGAGTGAAGCAGGCACAAGCCCAGGAACTCAGGCAGCCACCAGAAGCTGGGAGAGCCAAGGAAGGATCCTCTCCCAAGAGTCTTTGGAGGGAGCATAGTCCTGGGGACACCTTGATTTCAGACTTCTGGCCTCCAGAACTGTGAGAGACTATATTTCTGTTGTGGTAAGCCCCCAAGTTTGTGGGAATCTGTTCCGGCAGCCCTAGAAGACTCATACGGGTGGGTAGCTGGAGTGGGGGGCGCTGATGGATGGGGAGCCCAGGCTGGAGGGCTGGAGAAGATGAGGTGGGCAGCAGGATGCAGCCTGTCCAAACTCTCAGCCAGGAGGAAGTCCACTCCCTCACTTCTAGGAAGAGGGCACAGCGGCCAGGGAGAGGATGTAAGTGACAGGGCCACAATGGAAGGAACCTTGGCTCCCAGTGTCCCCAGTGAAATGAATGAATCCACTCCAGACCCCTTGAGATACCTCACCTACAGAGGAGAGAGGCAGGAGGGACCCCAGGGAGGCCCAAGGGGCATGGGGCAGTGAGGGAGTGGACACTTCAGCCACCACAGTGGGCCAGAGAGCAGCAGACGAGTCTCAAAGACAGGCTAAGGGCTAACCAGTGCGTAATTAACGGCAGAATAGGTAAGGTCCGGGGGCAGCAGTGCAGAGGTGGATGCTTGCAGACTAAAGGACAATTCCAGGACGGGGCAGAGGGAGGCTTGCTGTGTCTTTGAGCTTCTTTGATCCCTGGGCCACTTTGGTGGAGACAGAGCCTTGGGCACCAACAGGGTCATGTCTGTTTAAACAAAATTAAACACTGGAGGTAAATCATTAACTCACTGAAGAAACAGACAGGAGCGTAGGCCACTCCAGCACGAGGACGTGAGAGCCGCCTGGACGTTAAGAAGTCCCACTTATCAGGAGAGACTGCCACTCAAGGTTCCCACAGGCTGGTGGGAGCATTTTCTGAGCAACTTCTCTACAAAGGAGTCACAGTGCAGGTGCTGTGTGGACAGAGGCATGGAAAATCAGAATCTGCCCTCAGCTCGGAGCTGGGGGTACCAGAGCTCGCAGCCATCACAGGTAGCCATGTACCACCATGGGTATGCCATCACCGTGCCCTCCACGATCCATGATGATCTCATCTAATCCTCATGCCGACCCTCTGAGGTAGGGTGAGGACTGCCTACATTTCACAGACCAGGAAAACCAAGCCCAGAGAGGGAGAGAACTTGGCCCGGTCACACAGCTTATCAGTGGTGGGGAAAACAACAGAGCTGGCTTTAGCAAAAAGGGGAATGAATTAAGGTTCAGGGTGTGTTTAGGACGTTAAGGGTAGCAAGCATAGCTGGGCCTCTTAAAAGACAGGGACCAGGACTTCCCTGGTGGCGCAGTTGTTGAGAATCCGCCTGCCAATGCAGGGGACACGGGTTCGATCCCTGGTCCAGGAAGATCCCACATGCCATGGTACAACAAAGCCCGTGTGCCACAACTACTGAGCCTGCATGCTGCAACTACTGAAGCCTGTGCACCTAGAGCCCATGCTCCGCAATAAGAGAAGCCACCGCAATGAGAAGCCCGTGCACCGCAACAAAGAGTAGCCCTGTTCGCCACAATTAGAGGAAGCCCGTGCGTAGCAACGAAGGCCCAACACAGCCAAAAATAAATAAATAAACAAATTTTTAAAAATGGCTTATGAACTTCCCACAAGACTCTGTAATGATATATGTAACTTGTTAAAAAAAAAAAAAAAAAAAAAGGACAGGGGCCAGGACTAGCAAAGCCATCAGGAGACCAGGAGGCCACTGACCCCTTCTCTCTCTTTTTCTGGGATTACATAGTCTCCCAACTCTACTTCTAACTGAACATTAATTTTATTCCTCCCTCTATTTTTGGGTTAAGAGCAAGGGTGATAGCATCAGAGCTGGGTCCAATCCTAGCCTCACCATTTATTACCTCTGCGACCTCAGGCACACATGCCACTTCCCCACCACTAAATGGGGTTGCTGTGCTTCCCATGGAGGGATCAAAGGTGATAACACGTGCAAAGCCCTTGGCACAAAGCCTGGCACATAATAAATGCTCAACAAACAGGAGTTGCTCTTATCATCTCACATGGTAGGAAACAGCCTCCCCAGCCCTCCCGGCTCCAACACTGCCCATCAACTCACTAGCACCTGGTCCTGACTTCTTCAGTCAGAGAACCAGCTATTGCAAGGGAGGGTGCTTTTGTTCAAACAGTCTCAAGTGAGTGTGGATTAACTTTAAGTGGAGATGAGGGACTTCCCTGGTGATTCAGTGGTTAGGAGTCTGCCTTCCAATGCGGAGGACGTGGATTCGATCCCTGGTCAGGGAACTAAGATCCCACGTGCCGTGGGTCAACTAAGCCTGCATGCCACAACTACTGAGCCCGCGGGCTCTGGAGCCTGCGCCACAACTAGAGAGAAGCCCGTGCGCTGTAACGAAGAACCTGCATGATGCAACAAGCATCCCGCCTGCCACAACTAAGACCCAAATCAGCCAAATAAATAGATAAATAATTTAAAATAATAATAATACCTTATAAAAAAAGAAAGAAAAGTGGAGATGAGAAGTTGAGCAGACTAGTCAAAAGGTTTATATTACAGAAATTTCAACTGCAAGGTCTTGTTGTCAGAAAACTGCTTGGCCAACCTTTCCAGATCCCTCCATTGTGAACCCTTTGGGTGTGGAGGGAGGGCAATCAGGCCAAGGGAGTAGCAGGATGAAGGCTTAGAGGTGGTTGCTGACCTATAGGCTGTGGAAGGTGCAGAAGAGGCAGGTTGGTTTGAATGTCAGGACTTTATTTTAGCATAGACTGAAGCTATTCATTCATTTAGCAAATATTTATAATGTGCCAACTGTATGTAAGGCATTTTGGCAGGAATTACTGCCTAAGTGAAAGGCATAGTCGTTGTCCTCAAGGAATTAAACGGTCCAGTAGGAGGAAACAGGCACACAAATGGAGGAATGTTGTCAATGTGATCGAAACTCTAAAAGGGATCTGCTTAAGGTGCCAGGAGAACAGGGGAGGAACACCTGTCCATGCAGGGGTAGGGAGCCGGGGAAGGAGGAGGTGACTATTGCATCTAGTTTTGCTTTTGTGGGTTTTGCCTGCCCAGCATCCATTCCCCCTCCAGTCATCAGTCAATCTCAGTCCCTGTGGCTGGAAGGGACTGACCCTCTTCTCCAGGTCCAAAGAACACCTTGAGCCAGGCCTAGTCAATCAGCATAGTCCATCCCCCTGGCCATAGTGATTGGTTCACTGTGGTGTACGTAAACCAGCTCTGGCCAATGAGAGCCAAGTTATGACGGGGTGGAAACGAGAGTAAAGAAGCTCTGCCTTCCCTGGGAGTGTTGGCAACGTGGATGATGTGAGCCTGGAAGACAACCCCCTGGAAGGGGTTGCTGAGTAGAAACCGAGAAAAATGACGTCATAGAAGAAAGCAGAGCTAAGAGCTGGAGGAAGAAGGTGCTTGATAACATCCTTTGAGCCCCTGAACTCAGCTGTGTCTGAAACCAAAATTATCTCTGGACCTTGCGGTTATGTGAATCATTAAATCCACCCCCCACTTTTTTTTTTTTTTTTTTTTTGCTTAAGCCTGTTTGAGTTGGATTTCTGTTATAAGAGAAAGGATTATGTTTAGTCTCTCTCCCATCCCAGACTTACAATTTTTTCCTTTATTCAAACAATTCTGAATAACAGTTTCTTCTGTACATCCCAGGGGAAAAAAATGTATACATACATATATGTTTGTTTGTTTTACAGAAATGGATATCTAACCATAAGATACCTCCATCTCATGACCCTGCCTTCCCCCATTGAGTTATTCATCTTGAATCCCTGGCTTTCCTTTTATATACTTTAATTGCATTAATATATAATGCTGAGTTTTTTCCCAAATCAGTTACTTTTAACTTTATAAAAGGATATCACAATGAATATAATCTTTGCGGATCTTTTTTCACTTAATATTATATTGCTAATATTCATCCATATTGTTCTAAGTCGTTGAAGTTTACTTGTTTTGACTGGTATAATATTTCATTGCATAGATATGTCAGAATTTATTCATTTCGTTCTTATGTTGATGTGCATTTGGGCTATCTCCCAAGTTTTTGCTCTTGTGAGTAATGCTTCTCTTAACATAATTCATGTCACATTATACAATAGCCTATAGGTTATTTTCAAGGTCCTAGTTTTCATTTCATCCAAAATGAAATTCAGTGGGATCATGGGTGGTATTCTATTATTAAAACTAATTAGCTAACTAAATAAAAGTGGGCCATGTATGGACCAATAATGTGTGTGCCAAGGCTAATTTAATTCTATATACCTGAGGACCAGAGAGAAAAATAAATTGGGAAAATACTGTGTATGTTATAATGTACACTGTATTTTGTATGTAACAATATGTCTCGGAACTCTTGCTGTATCAGTGCATATAGCACATCCTATATAATTTTTAACCTATACAGAATATTCTGTTAATGGACATATCATAATTTAAATACTTAAAAATTTTTATCATGGAAAATTTCAAACATATACAAGAGAACAGCAAAAGGGAGTTCCATGTATCCAACACCCTGCTTCAGTAATTACCATCATCTGGCCAATCTTGTTTCATTTGTACCCCAGCCCTGCTCCCTCCCCCAGTGCATTATTTTGAAGCAAATCTTGTCTACCTTATCATTTGTCCATAACTTGCGCTCTATTGGTGAACACAGGTTGTTTGCACTCTTTGGCTTCTATGAACAGTGCTACAGTGAACATCCTTATAAATAAATCTTTACAGCAAGTGTAAGGGAATCTGTAGAATAAGTTTACACTAGTGGGCTTGTTTGATCCAAAGGGCAAATGAATGTTAAATTCTGATAGATTTTGCCAGATTGTCTCCTAAAGGGGTTGCCCCAGTTCCCACTCTGCATCATCAATTCTTTGGTATCTTTTTTTAAAAATATATTTATTTATTTGGCTGCACCGGGTCTTAGTTGTGGCATGTGGGATCTAGTTCCCTGACCAGGGATCAAACCCGGGCCCCCTGCGCTGGGAGCATGGAGTCTTAACCACTGGACCACCAGGGGAGTCCAGTTCTTTGGCATCTTTTAAACCTCCTTCTCATTCAATAATGAGAAATTCATTTCAGGTTGCTGTTTCTTGATTTTTCTCTTCTTCCTTCTATCTAAGATGAAAACAGGAAAGATGCCCAGAGGCAGGAATAAGTATGAAAGGCAGAAGTAAGGCCACTCATAAAGCTGTTCTTGGGAAAGGACTGTCAGCTCCTTGGTGCCTGAGCTGTGGCTTCCAAGAGCCTCAAGGCTCCAGCTGACCAGGGCAGGAGAAGGTGGCACTGCTGCAAGCCAGTGCCCCAAACACACAAACAAATAAAGCAGAAGTGTGGGACTTCTCTCTTCCACAGCACTTCTGTGCCCAGTGTTTAATTGTTGCCAGACAGCACTTGTACATAAATGAGGAGATGTCGAAGGCTGGGGAAAGCTGTACTCTATAATTTGCGTCCATCTATTAGCTTGTTGTGGGTTCTAGGTCTTGGTTTTCTTATCTGTCAAACAAACAACACTTATATGATTTCTAAGGTGCCTTTGAGCAGTAAAATGTGAGGCCTCTCTGAATTCCATGTCACATTTTGGAGATTACAGTTTTGTTGTTTTCTATGTAGTGAGCTATTTCCTCCAAGTTTTCTCAAATTGAAATGACAAGGAACTCTAGTCTGAGTATGTACTCATTCATTCATTCATTCATTCATCCACTCAGTTAATATATTGAATACTTCTTTATTTTAGATCTTTTGTTTTGGAATTCTTTCATTTTTCTCGACTTGCAAAAATTTGGGGGGCGTGATAGATACTAGAGCTCTCAAGATGAAACTGATTGACTCAATTGCTTTTAGCAAAATGTGGGTTTCTCGATCTACCTCAATCTCAGAGTTTCTTTGTGTGTGTGTGTGTGTGTGTGTGTGTGTGTGTGTGTGTTTACTTCCTATTGCTGCTGCTGCAACTATCATTGAACTAGGCACCTTTTTTACTGTTGTATTTGACATGAGTCTTTTTTTTTTAATATTTATTTATTTACTACCAGAAAACTACTAGAGCTAATCAATGAATTTGGTAAAGTAGCAGGATACAAAATTAATGCACAGAAATCTCTGGCATTCTTATACACTAATGACGAAAAATCTGAAAGTGAAATCAAGAAAACACTCCCATTTACCATTGCAACAAAAAGAATAAAATATCTAGGAATAAACCTACCTAAGGAGACAAAAGACCTGTATGCAGAAAATTATAAGACACTGATGAAAGAAATTAGAGATGTTATAAATAGATGGAGAGATATACCATGTTCTTGGATTGGAAGAATCAACATTGTGAAAATGACTCTACTACCCAAAGCAATCTACAGATTCAATGCAATCCCTATCAAACTACCACTGGCATTTTTCAGAGAACTAGAACAAAAAATTTCACAATTTGTATGGAAAAACAAAAGACCCCGAATAGCCAAAGCAATCTTGAGAATGAAAAACGGAGCTGGAGGAATCAGGCTCCCTGACTTCAGACTATACTACAAAGCTACAGTAATCAAGACAGTATGGTACTGGCACAAAAACAGAAAGATAGATCAATGGAACAGAATAGAAAGCCCAGAGATAAACCCACACACATATGGTCACCTTATCTTTGATAAAGGAGGCAGGAACGTACAGTGGTGAAAGGACAGCCTCTTCAATAAGTGGTGCTGGGAAAACTGGACAGGTACATGTAAAAGTATGAGATTAGAACACTCCCTAACACCATACACAAAAATAAGCTCAAAATGGATTAAAGACCTAAATGTAAGGCCAGAAACTATCAAACTCTTAGAGGAAAACATAGGCAGAACACTTACGACATAAATCACAGCAAGATCCTTTTTGACCCACCTCCTAGAGAAATGGAAATAAAACCAAAAATAAACAAATGGAACCTAATGAAACTTCAAAGCCTTTGCACAGCAAAGGAAACTATAAACAAGACCAAAAGGCAACCCTCAGAATGGGAGAAAATATTTGCTAATGAAACAACTGACAAAGGATTAATCTCCAAAATTTATAAGCAGCTCATGCAGCTCAATAACAAAAAAACAAACAACCCAATCCAAAAATGGGCAGAAGACCTAAATAGACATTTCTCCAAAGAAGATGTACAGAGTGCCAACAAACATATGAAAGAATGCTCAACATCATTAATCATTAGAGAAATGCAAATCAAAACTACAATGAGATATCATCTCACACCAGTCAGAATGGCCATCATCAAAAAATCTACAAACAATAGATGCTGGAGAGGGTGTGGAGAAAAGGGAATACTCTTGCATTGCTGGTGGGAATGTGAAGTGGTACAGCCACTATGGAGAACAGTATGGAGGTTCCTTAAAAAACTACAAATAGAACTACCATATGACCCAGCAATCCCACTACTGGGCATATACCCTGAGAAAACCATAATTCAAAAACAGTCATGTACCAAAATGTTCACTGCAGCTCTATTTACAATAGCCCAGAGATGGAAACAACCTAAGTGTCCATCATCGGATGAATGGATAAAGAAGATGTGGCACATATATACAATGGGATATTACTCAGCCATAAAATGAAACGAAATTGAGCTATTTGTGATGAGGTGGATGGACTTAGAGTCTGTCATACAGAGTGAAGTAAGTCAGAAAGAGAAAGACAAATACCGTATGCTAACACATATACATGGAATCTAAGAAAAAAATGTCATGAAGAACCTAGGGGTAAGACAGGAATAAAGACACAGACCTACTAGAGAATGGACTTGAGGATATGGGGAGGGGGAAGGGTAAGTTGTGACAAAGTGAGAGAGTGGCATGGACATATATACACTACCAAACGTAAAACAGATAGCTAGTGGGAAATAGCCACATAGCACAGGGAGATCAGCTTGGTGCTTTGTGACCACCTAGAGGGGTGGGATAGGGAGGGTGGATAGGAAGGAACCTCAAGAGGGAAGAGATATGGGAACATATGTATATGTATAACTGATTCACTTTGTTATAAAGCAGAAACTAACACACCATTTTAGAAAAATTATACTCCAATAAAGATGTAAAAAATATATATTTATTTATTTTGGCTGCACTGGGTCTTAGTTGTGGTACGTAGGATTTTTTTTTTAGTTGCAGCATGCGGACTCTTAGTTGCGGCATGCATGTGGGATCTAGTTCCCTGACCAAGGATCGAACCCAGGCCCCCTGCATTGGGAGTGCGGAGTCTTACCCACTGGACCTCCAGGGAAATCCTATGAGTCTTTTGTCATAGGGATGGATCCAGGGGATCAAAGGATGCAGCCAGTACCCTTCGTATTCTTGTTTGTCTCATCTCAGCTTGCCTCTGCTTCTCCTTCTTCTCCTACAGTAGCAGCATCTTCTCTGTGGTTGGGGAAAATAGCCACAAATACCTTAAATTTACATAATCCTTAGGGTTTGAGATCCCATGGGGGAAGACAGACCTTCTCTCCCTCAGTTTCCAAAAAGATCAAATTTTAGGGAAGACTCTGGTTGCCCCTGCTTTGGTCACATGCCTACCTCTGAACCAATCACTGTAGCTAGAGGAGTGGAGTACTCTGGCCATTCTGGGCCACATGCCCACCTAAGCTGGGGAGCTGAGTCCTGTGTTTGACAGCCGCAGAGAGATGGTATGGGCCAGGAAGAGGTGGGTACCCACAGGAAGAGATGCTGAGTCAACAATTCCTGTTCATTACCACTTCTCTGCAAGCTGATGGGGCTTTCCAGCCAGGATGAATGGAGTGTGCATTTCTGCATTCTCACCCCAA
Source organism: Tursiops truncatus (assembly GCF_011762595.2). Taxonomy (NCBI): domain Eukaryota; kingdom Metazoa; phylum Chordata; class Mammalia; order Artiodactyla; family Delphinidae; genus Tursiops; species Tursiops truncatus. Next base: position 21,805,003 of record NC_047046.1, read on the forward strand.
ATCCCTCTTCTCTCTTATTGACTCACCTCTGTTCTAAGCCACTTTGTCCCACACAGTTGGAGAAAAGCAAGTGATTGGCCTTTACTTTCTTCTAGTGTTTTCACTCAATCCCTTTTTACCTTCAAATAGAGGTATAATCAGTGTTAAAGCCACCTGACTCATCTATCTTTCAAAGCTCCAATGACCCCCTTATCTACTATCAGCCTTTCTTTGTCAAGTAGGTATGTGATTACATTTCCACCTCAATTGAATATTACATCCTGAAGATAGGCTCCTCCTGTGGTCAGAGGTGCAGCCCACACATACAGCTATCTCCTTTATATAGTGCAGCATTTATACTTCTCAGATATTAGGGTTTCTTCCTTTTCCTCTAACTTAGCCGCCTAGAAGCAACAGTTTTACGACCTGGTCCAATCAGCATTTGCTTTGTCACTGGTCTGTGTCTTTTGGGCACAAAATGTGTTACTTTTTGGACCTGTAGGTGTGTTTATTTGGCCCCACACAGCAATATAAATATTTTAAATCTATTGTAAACATTTTAAAACCAGGAGACACTACAAATACATTTGGAATTTTGCTTGTTTTGAACAACTTGGAAGATCTGTGAACCTGGGCCCATGTTCCCCAGAGCAATGATGCTCGGGAGTGGCCCTCTGGACCGGCCCGTGCGTTCCCAGGCCACCACTCCCAAGGGTGTTCCTGCCTGAGGCCCCTTTGCCATTTACCTTCTTACTTGCTGGTTATTTTTGCTTACACCTGGCCCACCTCACTCAGTCACATTCCCTGCCTGGCCCCTGGAGCATTGTTTGAGTTTGTGACTCCTGGTTGGGTGGCCATTGCAAATCAGGGACAGGTTGAAGCAGGGTTTAAACCACTGATGAATCGGGCCCAGATTGGCCTTCTGCCTCAAGGCTCAAAGTAGACATAGATTGATGGTATACTTCAAAGGCGGAAGAGACACTTCTAAGAGTTTTGAAAGAACTGCCGCTACTTGTCCGTGTAACATCTATTGTACCTTTCAAGAGAATTATATGATCTTTAAATACAATAAATTAAAGTTTCCAGAAATAGATATAAATACTGTGGAAGAATGCTAGCATGTCTTAAGTTTGAATCGCCTTAAAGAAACAAGATGAGATTCAAACTCTTAAAATTACTTTGTAAAATAAAGTAGACTTTATTGTAATCTTTTATGACTTCTCTAACTGCCCCATAGAGACATCAATGTTTGCAGAAGGATGGAAGGAGAGAAGAAAGGAAGGAAGGAAAAAGGAAGGAAGCTACTTGAATACTGGGACTTGCCAATTGATTTTTTAAAAGATTTTTTTTGATGTGGACCATTTTTTAAGTTTTATTGAATTTGTTAAAATATTGCTTCTGTTTTATGTTTTGCTTTTTTGGCCACGATGCATGTGGGATCTTATCTCCCTGACCAGGGATCTTATCTCCCTGACCAGTGCACCCCCTGCACTGGAAGGTGAAGGCTTAATCACTGGACCACCAGGGAAGTCCCATGGCCAATCCATTATTAAAATTTTAATTTTTACTTGTAAATAACTAGAAGAAGAAGTTACAAAAATAGTACAGAGAGGTCCCATGTTCTCATTACCTAGATTCCACTAATGCTAACACCTTCCATAACTGTAGGCCAATCCCATTTCATATTCCAGTGGCACGTAGAAGGTGTTCAATATAGTTTTTTTGAGGGGACTTCCCTGGTGGTCCAGTGGTTAAGACTTTGCCCTTCCAGTGCAGGGGGTACAAATTAGATCCCTGGTCAGGGAGCTAAGATCCCACATGTCTTGCGGCCAAAAGCCAAAACATAAAACAGAAGCAATATTTTAACAAATTCAGTAAAGACTTTCAAAAAAATTTTTTAAAAATAAGGTTTATTGAATGAATATGTTTGCATATGGAAAATGAATGTTATCTGTTGACTTAGCGGGTTGGTTGCTCTATTTTATTTTATTACCTTTGAATAGGTAATATATGTGCAGGGAACAAATTCAATACATTCAAAGGGTATACAGGGAAGAGTACGTCTCCTTCCTTTCCCTGCCTCCCAGTCACCCAGATGCCTCCAGAGGCAACCATTTATTCATTTCTTATAGCTTCTTCCACACATTGTTCATGTTTGCAAGTTCATACCTCACGTATCTGTTGCCTCCTCACCACCCCCCTCCACTGTAGAATAACCATATGCACATCTTCTTCACTGGGCAATATATATTGGAGATCATTCTATGTAAGTTCATAGAACGCTTCTTCATTGTTTTTAATGACTATTTAATATGTGTTCCATGATATAATAAATGGATGTATCATAAAAGAATTTATTTAACTAATCCCCTATTGATAAGCATTTAGACTGTTTCCTGTCTTTTATTATTAAAAGTATTATGGCTGTGGGACTTCCCTGGTGGTTCAGTGGTTAAGACTCTGTGCTTCCACTCTTCCACTGCAGGGGACGTGGGTTTGATTCCTGGTCCCTGGTTGTTGAACTAAGATCCCGCACCCCAAGGCTTGGGGTTAGGGGGAGAGGAGACAATACTGCTGTGAATATCCATGTCTGTTTTGATTTAAGCAGATACAGTCTCTCTCTCTTTTTTAAAAATTTTATTGAAGCATAGTTGATTTACAATGTTGCGTTAATTTCTTCTGTACAGCAAAGTGACTCAGTAATATATACATATATATATTCTTTTTCATATTCTTTTCTATTATGGTTTGTCACAGGATATTGAATATAGTTATCTGTGCTCTACAGTAGGACCTTGTTGTTTATCCAGCCCATATATAATAGTTTGCCTCTGCTAATCCCAAATTCCCATTCCTTCCCTCCCCTCCCCACCTCCCCCCTGGCAACCACAAGTCTGTTCTCTATAACAGATACAGTCTCTTTAGGTACTAAAGCATATGTTTTATGGATCTGAAATCCCCAAACTTCACTATTTGGTCATGTAAATAGAACTTTGATGGCAGAAAATTTCCTGAAGCTTTGTGTGGTTTCTGGCCTAAGTCAGTGAGATTTGTTCAAGGTCTGGCTGGCAGCTTTAACTGATGCTGATCCACCTGTTCTCCGTTATTTTCATCTGAGCTGTGTCTGATAAGTAGAGAAAGGAGCAAGGCAAGTTATACTCGGGATGATTAGGGATGTGCCTTGAAGGATAGTGAATGTGCATTGCTTCTCTTCACTCCTATCACTTGATCCAGCTCGCTGATCCAGCCCTTGCTCCTGGCCTATGTGTCTTCCCTCTTATCTGAAGTTATCTTCTATCTTCCCTTACTGCCCAGCAGATTTTGGTGACATTTCATTACTCAGCAAACACCTCCATTTCTAAACAGCTTTACACTGTTGAGATGAATAATATTACCTCTGTGTTGATGACCTGTGTCTTATTAACTGTACCTTTCTTCAAGCAGATTTAAAAAAATCTAAACCGGTTTCTTTTTTGACCCTTTACTGGGTTTTCATCACAGTCCCTGAGGGAAAGACTGTTGCTCTTCTCCATGTTCAGAGTTTATTTTGGTTCCATGAAGCCCAGTGCTCCTAAACAGCTGTTAACAAGCTGCCCCAAATGCCTGCAAAATGAGAGGGTTACACAACAATGAGCTTATCACTCATTCATTTAGTCATTAATTCATGCAACAAATATTTATAATTGAGTGTGGACTCTGGGCCAGGCAGCCTCAGCCTAAGTCAGTGAACAAGACAAGATCCTTGCCATTATAGAGTTTGTTCTCCAGCATGTGTGTTTATGCGCATGGAGGAGAGACAAAAATAAACAAGCAAGTTATTTAGTATGTTAGGAGGTGATAAATGCTATGGGGTGGGGGGATGAACAGGTCAAAGGAGGTTGGGATTGGGGGGACAGGGGGCATACTGCTGTTTTTGCTGAGGGTGTGAGATTTGAACTAAGACTTCAAAGAACACAGAATATCCTTACACAGTATCTTGTATGTTATGTGTATGTTTGCATGAAAAAGACCACTAATGACTTTGTATTTGTTGAACAACTGTACTGAGATATAATGCTCATACCATTAAACTCATCCTTTTAAAGTGTACAATTCAGTAGTTTTTAGTGTATTTACAGAGTTGTGCAACCATCACCATTATCTAATTCTGGAACATTTTCATCACCCCCAGAAGAAACCCATTAGCAGCCACTACCCATTCCTGCCTCCTCCCGGTCCCTGGCAACCACTAATCTACTTTCTGTCTCTGTAGATTTGCCTAATTTGGACATTTCATATAAATGGAATCATGTACTATGTGGTCCTTTGTGATTGGATTCTTTCACTCAGCATGTTTTCAAGGTTCATCCATGTTGCAGCATGCATCAGTACTTCATTCCTTGAAGAATAATATGCCATTGTATGGATATACCACATTTTGTTTATCCATTCATCAGTTGATGGTGACCTTGAATTTTAAATATTGCAGCGTGTCACGGATGGGCTGTAGTGATGGACCTCCCTGTTAAGGACTGGACTGTGCCATGTAGAGGGAGCCCATTGTCAGGACTGATGTTGCCCAGTCCAGTCAGCACTGGTTAGGCTTGGTTCTGGAGAAACTAAAAAGCCACCATACTCAAAACCCTGCTTTTCCAGGTGCCTCCCTCCTGAGCAGTAGCTCTGGGTGGTCCAAATGCAGCAACACAGACCTGTGGAGTTTTTTCAAGTGTATTTTCTATTCCACATTTTTTCTACTTTAAATTGTAACCTTGGTAAGTTGTTTACCCAAGACAATTCACAATGAGTTTTCTTTTTAATATTTTGGGTGTGGTAGCAAGTAGAAGCAGATCATCTTAACCAACTATTTGCAAATATCTGAACAAAGTCATTCTGGTCATACAGGGAAGACTCCACAGAGGAAATGGGAATTGAATCTGGATTTTGAAAGAAGGTTCGATTCTCAGAGAGGAATAGATGAGGAAGGAAAAGGCATATTCCAAAGAGAATTCAAAGTTTATCTTTTGGGTGACTGGGAAACCCTGGGCCCTAGAGCACGTGTCTTAGGTATGATAATTTAGCATCTATCCTCTGCGCATAAAGTGCGATGGTGTTGGAATCCTCTGGACTCCTGCACAGGAGACAATCAAAGTTTCAGAACTTCTATCGAGGGGGATGTTTCAGTTACAGCCTCTGGGGTTGCAGACAGATTATTTCCATCAGAGTCCAAATGACTTAATGGCTTTCTCACCCCCGCCCCCCTCCTACACACACAGTTGAGAGTAGCTGTCTAAGCGACACCAGTGCAAGAACCGGACACGCCCCGTCATGGCCCAGCGGCACACCTCCCCAGACCGCCGGAGTCGTTCCCTTTCGATCCTGGGGGTGGGGGTGGGGGTGGGGGTGGAGGACCAGGTGCAGTGGCTCCGCTCCCAGGAACTGCAGATTGGGGCGGGGGAGCCGGGAAGGACAAGAATCTAAATCTTGCATGGGAGCAGGAGGCGTGGGGTCTCCATAGAGGACGCACATCGGCCCAGAGCAGAATGCGGTCCCCATTCCCGCCGAACTTCAGCAACCGCGAGGAGACATGTCTGCCGCGGAGGGCGGAGCGCGGTGGGGGCGGAGCTCGACCCAAGGGGTGGAGCTAGAGCGTGGGGGCGGGGCGAGGATGAGGGGGCGGAGCGAGACGGTGGGCGGTGCGACAGCAAGGGGAGGAGTGCAGACGGCGGACGAGAGGCGGGGCTGGGATGAGGGGCGGGGCTAACACGGGGGCGTGCCCGGCCATCCGGCCCCGCCCCCGCCGCAGGCGCGCCCGCCCCGCCTTCCCTCTCCCCCCGGCTGCAGAGGCGGTCGAGCGCTGAGAGGGAGGGGAGAGCGGGTCACGACGTTGCCGGGGCGGGGATAACCCCTCACGTGGAGCAGATGAAAGGGCCGCAGCGCGACGCCCGGGGGAGCCGAGCAGAGCCTGCGACCCACAAAGCCGCCGCCGCCGCCGCCGCCGCGATGGGGCTGTGAGGCGTCCGCCCGCGCTCGGTCCTCCGCCGGCCCGCGACTATGCCCGGCCGCGCCCGCCCTCCGCGCCCTCCCGCCGCAGGACCATGAGGCCGCGCTCGGGCGGGCGCCCAGGGGCCCCGGGCCGCCGCCGCCGCCGCCTCCGCCGCCGCCCCCGCTGCCCCCGCGGCCGCCGCCTGCCGCCGCCGCCGCCGCTACCGCTGCTGCTCGGGCTGTTGCTGGCGGCCGCGGGGCCCGGCGCGGCGCGGGCCAAGGAGACGGCGTTCGTGGAGGTGGTGCTGTTCGAGTCGAGCCCGAGCGGCGACTACACCACCTACACCACCGGCCTTACGGGCCGCTTCTCGCGGGCCGGGGCCACGCTCAGCGCGGAGGGCGAGATTGTGCAGGTAGCTGCCCGCCGCCCGGGCCCCGCGCCGCCGCCGCCACAAGATGGCTCCGGGGGCTGCGCCCGCCGACCCCGCCGCGGGCTGGCGGGCGGGCGGGCGGGAGGGGCAGCGAGGAGGCCAGCGGCATCCCTCCCTGGCTGGCGGGCGGGACGCGGCCTCCAGGGCGCCGCTGCGGGGGGCGAGCGCACGTGGGGGCTCGGCCTCCTGTGGGTCCGGGGAGCGGGAGCGGGACCCCGGGTCCGGGCACCCACGTTGGGGCAGCCGCCTCGGGCCGTTGGGGCTTTCGGTTTGCCTCAGGTGTAAGTCCCGGGAACTACCTGTTGAATGCCAACTTCGGAAAGATAAGTGATGAAGGATGGGTTGGCTTGTTCCAGGTCGCAGGCTGTCCTTCCCACCCGTGCATGTTCTTTTGGGGAGTAGCCAGCCTTGTCTGAGGGGCTGCACAACATCAGGTTCTCCCCTGGAACCTGCCGCCAGCCTCACCTGGGCGCTGACCCTCCTGTGGGGCTCTGGACAAGCAGCGGCAGGAGGAGAGCAGCGGGAGCCCGCCGAGGAGTGGGGATCGCGGGTGCCCTGGAGTGGACGAAGCAGGCAGCCCTCGCTGCGTGCCTCAGATTACAGAGGGTGGGAGGGAGGCAGTCTGCCCGCTTCTCGGCCAAGGACTTCTGCAGAGGGCCTGCAAATCGGGAGACGGGGTCGCTCACTGACAGGGCCTCCACCTTGCTCCAGATGAAAGAGGTGTGCATTCCAAAGGCTAGGGAGAGCTAGCTTTAAGCTGACCCCGCTCTTTCAAGGAGGAACTCTGAGCCCAAGCCTCTGCAGATGGTGAACTGGGTAGATGCCTTCCTGCTTCGGGGCTATGATTTTATCAACTTGTTAGTAGACAGCCAGCGCACTTACTGCGGTTAATATGCGTGCCTGGGATGGGGGCGATTTGAAACGGTTGGCTTGTCTTTGAACCTTTTGGGGGAGAAGGGTTGGCTGCAGGGCTCTAAGCTTTGGGCCTTCTGCACTTCACTCTTGGATGACTTATGAATGAAGAGAGGGGGACCGAGTGGAATAACTGCAAGCAGCCTTTCCTTTCCCCTCTCCTGGTGCAGACTCAAAGGCCTGCATGGTTAGGACAGGGAGCCCTGCAGCTTGGCCCTTAGAGGTGTGTCCTTACATCCCTATCTTAAACTTCTGCAGGTTGAATAGAAGGGAAAACACATGTTGTTTGAGTTCTGTGACTACATATATGTTAAAGGATTTTGGACTTTTTTTGTTTTGATAATGTTATAATTACGGTCTTTGTAAGATTTAGAGACCATGGTTTGCTGAAGATTCCTACACATTTCATTCGCAACCTTCAAGCACAGTTTGAATCTTAAAGCTTACTCGTTGTGACTCCTTGTTTCTCTTTGAGGCTTTCACTGTGGCCTGATGCCTATAGAAAATGTTTGATTTACAGCCTTCTAAGAGAAAAGATTTTTTAACGTGGCACTTCACTTTTTGAAGGAGACTTTTGAAGTTTGCGATTTTTATCTGCAGTGTTTTTTAACTTGTACTCTTTCTCCCTGGTAGTTTGTCTGGCGAGCTATCCGTTATGAGTAGTGCTATGCTTTGGAGATAATCTGGGGTTCGCCATTTAATACAAAATTAGCAGTTTAAACACACCATTTGTAACTTTTATCCTTGTGAGTGGAGAGATAATGTGTGAATTTGGCAGAAGGAATCTATTCTCTTTTAAAACTTTTTGAAGTGCTTATCTAACTCCTTTGTAGTCCATTAGCCTCGCCAAAAAAAAAGTCAACAATTGCTAAGTAAAGAAAAATGACTTAAATGGTATTTAATAAGTTTACCTGTTAAGCAGTCACTAATAGGTGTCCTTAATTCCCTTATAACTGCAGTAATGCTGGTGAGTTTATCTGAGCTGTCTGAATAGTCATTTCTTGGTGTTCTCACTCTATATCTTTGATAACTTTGTTGTGAGGCCTACTTGCCGAACCTCTCCGTGTGCACAGAAGGAGCTCAGCGTGGCTTCTAGGGCTGTGTGTGTACAGAGGCTGGCATGCTTTTATTATTTCTTCGAATACGCTTGAGTGAAGGAACTGGTGTGGCCCGTCAGCCCTGAAGAACGTTTTTGTAAGGAAAGCTGATGTTTTAGGACTGCTGAGAAGGAATGTCACATTTTGCGTGAGAAATGAGAATGTACAAGAAACAAATTGGTGTTCAGCTTCAGATTAATCAGGTTTTCTAAGTGCCCTTGTTGAACTTTTCAAGCCTCCTTCTATTTACTATCTTGAAAAAACTCTGCATAACTTGCTATTTAATATTTTATGGTCTTCAGAGCAGAGTTCATTTTCCTTTAACGAAACCTAAATAGTAGCACCTATAGGATTGCTTTTGTTATTTCCCGTGGGATTCCGCAGCCCTGTTGTTCATGCTTTAGGGGAGAAAAAAACCGTTTTGGGAGACTGTCTCCTTTAAGAATTCTAAGATAGGAAATTGGTTTGTATCACTGATTTTTTTCCCTCCGTATTGTATGCAATGGAAGTATGTGTGTGTGTATGTTTATAGAGTAGATACCTTATCATAGTCTGGTTTGCCCAGATACTCCTAATTAGAGTACCTGTTCATTCATCTGCATGAGTTGGAGTAGGGGGAGGCTTAGGGGTGTGTTGTGTGTGTGTGTGTGTCTGTGAGTGTCAGTGTGTGTGTGTGTGTGTGTGTGTGTGTGTGTGTCTGTGAGTGAGAGAGAGAGAGAGAGAGAGAGAGAGATTCGAACCTTGGGATTAGTCACAGGAGTCTTGGTTCTCTCCTTGTGCATTTTAGGCTTAAATAACTTTCCCAAGATCATCAGTGTGCTCTGGAAAAAGATTTTTTTTTGACATCTTCCTCTGTGAAAGTTGTGAAAACAATGTGTTGCTATGAAATGCTATTCATTACTTTTATTATCTTATTTATTCATGCAGCATTAAAGCCCATTTGCTTTTAAGTGTCAAGCATACAGTGTGAATGATGGAGGAAGTAATTACACTTCTCCCATAGTTCTGAAGTGTGGAACTTTAAAGGGTTCTTAGACATATTGATACATATTTCATCTTTGAACCAATTTGTTGCTATTAATGAGATCCTTATCTGAAACTTTGAGACTTGGTTGTTCAACTCACATGGTTAGTGATGTTAAATAAAGGCCCAATTAAACACTGGCTAGGGTATGTGGATTGGTTAAGCAAACAAAGAAAACTTGCATAGAGGTGAAAGATTGTTTCAAAGTGGAAATGCATCTTTTCCCCTCTTGAAGTCAGATATTTGGAAATGCTTGAGAAATTCATCTGTAGAAGACATCTGATTGGTAGGTTTTGTGTAACTTTAAAATCGGCCTCTCTGGATCCTGGGTTAAGTGATGAATGGTCTTGAAAGCACAGCTTGCTGAGAACATTTAAGAACTAAGCCAGTGGGACTTCCCTGGTGGTGTAGTGGTTAAGAATCTGCCTGCTAATGCAGGGGACGCGGGTTCGATCCCTGGTTCATGAAGATCCCACATGCTGCGGAGCAACTAAGCCCGTGCGCCACAACTACTGAGCCTGCACTCTAGAGCCCGCGAGCCACAACTACTGAGCCTGCGTGCTACAGCTACTGAAGCCCGTGCGCCTAGAGCCCGTGCTTCACAACAAGAGAAGCCACTGCAATGAGACTCCCGCGCACTGCAAGGAAGGGTAGTCCCTGCTCGCTGCAACTAGGGAAAGCCCGCACACAGCAATGAAGAGCCAACGCAGCCAAAAATAAATACATTTATTAAAAAAAAAAAAAAGAACTAAGCCAGTGCCTTTAGCCATGAGGGGTAGGAGGAGAGCTGAGTGGTGGGTTAGAAAGGCTGAGTGAGGTCCTTAAATAGCCAGTGTTAACTAAGGGTATCAGAGACAATAATTTTAGGAAACTAATTCCTCTGCCTTGTTTCCCTGTCAGTTTGTTTCTGCAGTTTAGCATTTGATCAAACACTTTCTTTTCATCTCCATTTTAAGTTAACTCAACAGGCCTGCCTCTAAAAATTGACTTGGCCTAATAGAACAATTGCGTGCTGACAGCTGACCTGGATTTACACAAAAAGGGACTGCTGACTGTCTTGTCAGAAGGGCCTTCATAGGTTAAAACCAAGCATTTGATTTTGGGAAAAACATTAGGGCTGTGTTTTGTGACCTTGTGAATTCTTAGGGGCTCTTATTTTCTGTCTTGTTCTTTGAGATGCCCTGGGGGTTACTAATACAGCTCTGTATGGAGATGAAGATGGGAGTGGGAGGTAAGTGTGGGGTCTGGAGACTAGAGAGGGTGGTGATGGCTTCCATTTAGGAGCATTTATTTTGTACCGGGCACTGTGCCAAGCACGTCATGTGTTTGCTCATCTAATCATTACTTTAACATGGACTCAACAACTGTTGTTAACCCATTTCACAGATGAGGAAACTGAGGCTGAGAAAGGCGATTTGACTTATTCGACCTCACACATCTAGCGCATGATATAACCTGGGTTGAAACCCAGGTCTTTCTGGCCCCTTTCTTCCTATTATCGCCAAATAAATAGGACTTGGCCGGCTAGGTCTTGACATTAATTCACGTCTAATTTTTAAAATTATTTTATTTATTTAATTTTATTTTTTTTGGCCGCATTGGGTCTTAGTTGCAGCATGCGGTATCTTCGTTGAGGCATGCGGGATCTTTCACTGCGTTGCGGGCTCTTCGTTGTGGTGTGTGGGCTTATCTTTAGCTGTGGCGTGGGTTTCTCTCTAGTTGTGGCACAGGGGCTCCAGGATGCACGGGCTCAGTAGTTGTGGCGTGCAGGCTTAGTTGCCCCATGGCATGTGGGATCTTAGTTCCCTGACTAGGGATTGAACCCGTGTCCCCTGCATTGGAAGGTGGATTCTTTACCACTGGACCACCAGGGAAGTCCCAAGTCTAATTTTTAACAGTCTAGCATAGGGGTTCTTAACCCGAGGGACACAGACTTCCAGAGAGCGCCTGTGAACCCCTGAAATTATACACACAATCCCGTGTATGTGCACTTTCATTTTCCTGAGAAGATACATAATTTTTCCCCTTGGTGGGTTCTGTGATGCGCCTCCTCTCCAAGAGGAAAAAGAAGCACTCACCTAGTACCTGTCATCAAGTAGTGCATCACTGAGGATTTGAGTGGCGTGAGTTGTAGAGAGGTCTGCAGGTTTATGTGTTTCCATCGAGCATGTTCATTTGATAGATTTCTACCAAAGCCCTATTCTGTACCAGATACTGTATTGCTGTTGTCTTCTGGAGTTCACAGTCCCTTATAGAGCCAGACGTGTGTGGATAAATGATAATTCTTCCCAACTGGGTTTCCCTGCACAATAGAGCCCTTGGTCCTGAAGGCATCCATTGTCTCTAATGGATTAACTTCTCTCCTGTGCGTCTATCTGATAGTAGTTAAATGCATCATCCTTGGGAGAAGTGAGAAGATGGTCACTCCCAGAATTTTGTGCATTTTAATATCGAATCATTATGTTGTGTACCTGGAACTAACATAATGTTGTAGGTCAATTATACTTAAGTTAAAAAAAATAAAGAATTTTCTGCATTTAGCTGGTGAAGGGCAAGAAGGTGAGGCTCAATGCAGGGTGTGCGAAGTGCGGATGTTTGTGCCTTTGCAGTAATTCACTGGAAAATGAAACGGAGTGTCCGTCGATGTTGAAATGCCTTAAGAGCAACTCCTTACATCTTCCTTGTGGACCTGGGCACAGGCCTATTTGCTTTTGTTCATCCCTGGGTCCCTGGTACCTGCTGCTTATCAGATACTCACTATTAGTGAATGAATGATGGATTCAGAGTGGACACCAGGCAGACAGTGGGTCTTAATGGGCTTGGATTAATCGATGAGAACAATGTCATTTGCTTTGGCTATACATGCTGGGATTAGCTTTCCTTCTTGGTTGTTATTTACAGAAGCTTGCTTGATTAGATGCAAAGAATGGTTCTGGTGGACCCACTGATATTATAATACCAGGTTGTATGAAAGTGACCTGTGTGTGTGCACATGTTCAGGGGCAGGGTACCTGACATAAAGGTCTGAAGACGTGCTTTTCGTGGTAAAACACTGATAATTGAGAAAGCCCTAATGTGGACAGCTGTTATGGATGGACAGACACATGGAGAATAGTTCACAGCCAAACCCTAGTGTCCCTGGGAATAACTATAAAGGTTTGGTATTCAGAATCATCATTAACCTGAATATATGTCATGTGAAAACTTTGCTTCTTGATGGCGTTTCCCACGTCTGGACGATGCGGATTTGCAGTTCATGACAAAAATGACTTTTAAATCCATCTTAATAATCCGAAGAACCAGACTCAGCCCTTTAATGTGTTCGATAAGGAGACGAAGTTCCAAAGAAGCGAAGGGCCAGGGCCACATGGTGAGGTATAGATGACCCTGGAGAACTGTCTGGGTCTCCTGACTTCCAGGCTTGGGCCTTTATGTCATCCTCGGCTGCACCTCGTCTGAGTGTGCCAGGGAGAGCCAACAGAGAAGCGTGCTTTATGATCAGGTGTATACTTGGGGAAAGCCAGACCTTCTAAATCTGCACATTGGGTTTAAGTGGTTGCTTTTCTCCTTTAATTTAGATTTTGAGTTGCTCAGTTTTCCTCTGTCAGAGCTTTTAAAAATAGGTAGTAATGATCATATGCTTCTGCATGCCAGGCCTTGGGCCAGTGCTGTGCTTACACTTAACGGACGAGGTAAATGGGATGCCCCAGGTTTTCAGATGAAGAAACTAAGCTCAGAGAGGTGAAGTCACTGAGCAGGTCGGTAGCAGGGATCAGATTCAAACCCAGGTCTGTGTGATTCTAAGCCATTTCTGTTTTTACAAGACTGCTTCACTTGGCACTTTCTTCTGCTTGGGGTGAGATTATGGCAGCTGATGGTGGAATTTAGAGTCAGTAATCCAGACTGATGGACCAAGAAATGAGTCTGTAACTTCAACTGAGAAAACCCTCCACTCTTAGAGATCTCTTCCCTCCCTGCCTCCCGCCCTTCCTTCCTTCCTTCCTTCCTTCCTTCCTTCCTTCCTTCCTTTCTTCCCTCCTTCCCCTTTTCTCTCTTTCTTCTTTTTTTAATCACACAGTCTCATTCTACCTTGTTTTTTCCACAAAGAGCCATTCTGCCAAGGTTGGGAAGAGTGACCAGTGACTTGAGTACACAACCGTCGCTCCGTGGCACATCCGTTGTTGTTTGGCTTTGGGAAAGTTGGAATGGCCATGGCGCTCTGGCATTTAAAGGGATTTCTGACGTGAGACACACCTCCTTCCTGTGGCCAGCTTTTTAGAGCCATTTCGGAGCCTGCATGGCTTTTTCCAAAGAGGCCCCATCCTGTGTCCATCACCTTTCTTACTTTACACAGTCTGCATGTTCCCTGTGATTTGAAATTTGATTTAAAAGATTGTAAGAACCTAAAGCTGTGGCTTCTCCCCGCTCATGCCATCCTTCTGGCTGTTAAACCTTCCCATAGGTCTGCATTTCCGTAATGGACAGGCATTCACTGCTGCCTTCTGTCCCCACACCCTGTGCGGGGTGAGGCAGCAGGTGGGGACGAGTGAGACACTGGCCCTGCCTGCATGCAGCTGAGTGGAGGGGGCGGACAGCGTGCCAACCACAGGTCCTCTGGTGGAACACGCCTATGGGATACTGAGGGTACGTCTGGCCCTGGTGCTATGTGTAGGCCTGGGCAACCCATTCTGAAGAAAAACGTCTGTAATGACACAGTACATGGATTTGCGCCTTCTGGCCCTTTCTGACTCATTTTTTTACCTACCTTTGAGGTTAAAGCTGATAACCCCTTCGTGGAGACGTGCCTTTATACCTGTCAAACAGGATGGGGAGGCTGTAAAGAGTAGAGGTTCTTTGTTCCATTTGCAGCTTGAATGAGATGTTTTAAAATCTGACTTTTAGCGGCTCTGTTGACTCATGATAGTGTGAAGAGAATGAGGTCAGCTGGCCTATTGTGGTTCAAGGGAGAGCGTTTTATTTTTATTACCCTTAAGATGTGTTGTAAGACTTGATATTAACCCCCTTCTTTCCCCAGCAGCCAGTCTGTTATGGTTGTTTAGAAACTCAGTGTGTAGAGCTCATTTGGTGAAAACAGACTTTGATGATTCTAGAAGTTTCACGGGGGAATTTATGTTGGAATGGGGACTTCTGGTCTCCTGGTGCAGAAGCTGCTGCATTTTAAAAATAGGAGAGTAGGGGTGGTGCTCGATTAGGTGTGTGTATGGGAAGCCATTCAGTGCTGTAAGAATTTAATTAAAACTTGATTTTCTACTTAAACTGAATACCCTAACTTGTCAGCAGACATTTATTGAGTTCTTACCATGAATACAGCCTAGAGAAGAAACATATACACCCACAATACAGTTTGTGATTTACAGATGTCATTTTCATGATTTCTCCCATACATATTTGGGCAGTTGAATTAGCTGCACTTAACAGAGGAAACCAGGGCTGAGAGTGTAAGTAAGCTTCTCAAGGCCACAGAGCTGGGAGTGAACTTGGGTCACTTGAAGACAAAGCTCACTGACCCTCTTGCTTAAGGACCTGGGTGTATTTTGATACAATTTGGGCAAAAATGTTAGAATAGATTCATTTTACATTACTTCTTGTCAGGGCCAAAATTTTCCTTTAAAAAAAAATCATCTAACTTATTTTTTAATTATAAAAATAATGCATATTTATTGTAGAATACTTGGAAAATACAGAAAAGTATGAAAAAGAAAATCAATCCCGCTGCCTACACATACTCTGTTAACCTTTTGTGTTTTGGTATAGATTTCCTTTCTTTTTTTCCTATGAGCTTGGAGGGATTTTTAAGAAAATTGGAAAAAACATTACATAGTGTTTATAACCCTTCATGTACCTTAAGTATTTTCCTCTTACTAATAAATACTCTGAAACATTTTTAGTGTCTTGTTTTTCTTTATTGTAAGTAATGCTGTGAGGAACATCTTTTCTCTGTCTCTTGATTGTCTTCAAAGAATCAAGTTCTAGAATTGGGACCACTGGGTCGAGAGGTATAAACATTTTTCATGCTCTTGTTATGTATTGTCAGTTTGCTCTGCAGAAGAGTGGATCTAGTTTACACTCCCCAACCAGGTCCACACACACCCACTCACAATGGGTAGTATCTGTTTCTTAAAAAAAAAACAAACCCACATCAGAAAACAATTTCATAAAAGTGAAAGGCTATATATTCCTATCACTTAGTAAATGGTAAAGTACTGGCTTTTTCCCTCTGCCATGAGGATCCGAGTTATGACCAATGTCCGCATCGAAGGGAAGGTACCTGGCGTGGTACCTGGGTCCCTCCCTTGTAGGCGTATCTGAGCACAATCCAGGAGCTGCTACCCTAGTGTTCTGGGCAGGGACACATCGGCTGGCCAGGCAGATGGCCATGCTCCGAGGCCTAGAGGCGACCTCACGGGAGGGACCACTGTGCTGTCAGCATAACCCGTGGCAACTGATTGTGGCCCAGGTGGGTGCTGCTGCACTTGATGTTTTCTGCCCTGTCTCTTTCCCCGTCCTCTCATTCAGAGTGATGCCGTCAGTTTGTGGTGGGCAGAGATGCATTAGAGCCAAGCACCAGACCGTCAGGGTGCCTCCAAACAGCAGGCCCATGGGCTGAAAATGAAGTCTTGCTATTTTGTTTGATCCCTGTTAAAAAAATCTAGAAATTTTACATAATAATCTGGAGCTTTGGCTCTTCCTGAAAAATGAAAAGATCTGGCAACGTTGGACCCACATTCCCACGTGGCGACAGCCTGCCCCAGTGGAATAACAGCTGCCCTCTTCAGATGGGACACAGGCCCCAGTTTATAAGCCTCTGTTGCGTTGCTGCTGCTTGCTGTGCGCACTGTAGCGATCCGGTGTCTACAAGTGCCTGGGCCCTGTGGGTATTGACGTTTGCCATCCGTTCTATCGCTGGAAGTTCTGGAGCTGAAAGCCTTTAAGTTGCACTTGGCAGGTCTCTGTTCGCTCCTTTCTCAGCCATTTGCGTTTCAGATGGCCATTAGTGGCTTTATGACACTTCACCAGACCATGTGAGCCTCAAGTTCTGCTACCGGGGAGGGCTGCACTGGCCCTAGGGTGACCAGAGTGTTCTCTTCACTTTGACATAGGTGCTTTCATCTTCTAGAGCCATTTGGCCTGTGCCTTCATTATGATCTTTGTCCCTTCTCTCTTTTTGCTCCTTGGTTTCTTTTGACTGCAAGAGTCCTTGATTGAGCTGGAGGGCACCCTGGAATGCTGTGGCTTTGCTCTCCTTTTACAGTGAGGGCGCTGTGGGCAGGCTCCTCAAGCCTTTGGTCACGAGAGGAGCTGGGGTTAGAACTTGGGTCTTGGTGTTCCCAGGTGCTGGTCTTTCTAGAGCGGCATCCCACTCTGATGCTCAGTTTCCAGCAAATCTTCCACATGCTTTAGGGGCCCCCATGAACTTTCCACCTGTGTTATCTTGTTTCATCCTCCCAGCTAGGAGTACCTTCCCTGGATTCTACCCAGAAGGCCGTCTGCTGTTCAGGTTGTCCTGGTTGCCAAGGCTTGTCCCACACTTGACGTAGAATGCTTTTCTTTGTACCTATTGTATGCTTTTACTTAAATGCATTTGACATTGTGTGTTCAGCACCTTTATACGATTTTTGGACCCATCAATGGGTACTCGGTGACTTGGCATCTTTTCAGAAAGTGCCTCAGTCTTGGAGTAGGTGGGAAGCAGGCAGCTAATGGCATGTAAAGAATGTTGCAAGCTTGACTTGCAAAGCCATTTCAAAATTTAAATCAAGGTAGCTTGTGGCCAAGTCAGAGGAAATGAACTTGCTCTTTCCTTGATGACCTTACCGCTTCATGCCAGGTGCTGCCTAAGCATCTCCCTGCCTCACAGTCTCACTCCTCCCAGCAGTTCTTCCCCTCCCCACCGGATTCATCTTTCCAAAGTAACCTTTGATCTTGTCATTCCCTTGATCAAAATCTTTCAGTGCCATCCTGTTGTTTACTAGCAAGCTGAGCACAGAGATGGCCTGGGATGCGGGCCTGGATCCTGTGTGTTCCCGCCCTTATTTCCTGAATGGGTCCTGGGCTTTCTTCCCTCTGTGCCCTTCGTTTTGGATTGCCCTTCTGCGGGAATATGTTTCTACGCCTCCATGTTCCTGACCCCCACCTTTGCCCCCTACCCTCCTATCCTCTCTCCCAACGCTTTCACCTGTGGTCAAACTTCCAGCTCTTCCCATCAAGTGTTTCCAAGTTCTACTGGTGGGTTCCTTCGACTGAAGCACTCCATTTTTCACTTCTCAGCTGGTCTTCAATACCTTATTCTTTGTTTTCTTTTCCCCACAAAATCACAGCTCCCAGCAGAGCGGGCTTGTGTCTTACTCATCCCCCTGTTGCCCTGCAGTAAAACTCTTAAATATTTACTGAGCTGAAATTCTTCTAGATCATGATACTTTGGGATAGGATAGTGATGGAGATGTTAGTGTAGCCAGAAGAAGACTTGGCTTTTTGAGGGAGAGCTTTCTGTGATTGTAGAAACAATTCACAAGACATGGGTGTGTCCTAGGGATATTCCAAGTAGTTGGGAATGGAGCAGACTCTGAAAATAATTTCACCTTGCCTCTGTTCTCCAGGCCTGGAAAAAGGATGTGGGATCAGGACGTAGCACCATCTGACTCCTCCTCCCAGGCTGGCGTGTGGCTGCCTGGGTGCAGTGTTCAGAGCATGCTGGAGAAGAGACATCTCAGCCTGACTGTAGACTTTTAGGGGGTATGTTTTATTTAAATATGAACAATATTTTGGTGTCACTTAAAAAACTGGCATTTTGGGGAATAGGAACAGTTACGTGTAGTTCCAGAATGACCCATCCTTACTTAAATTTATACCATATTGTTTCTTTGATCCCCCTCCCTCCAGCCTTGGAAGTTCTGGCTGAGCCTGTGTTTAGGTGCTGGATGGGAAGCAGTTTTAAAGGACTACAGTAGTATTTCTAAAGAGACCAGCACACTACGAGTGGAAGAAATTTAGATTTCAGTTTAATGAATGTGATTTTCTACTCTTTAAGGGCCCCACTATAAGCATTTGGGAATTATTAAGTTATTGCTTCATTATGTACATATTGAAATTTTTTTGGGTTATTGTTGCTGTTTGTTGTGGAACAGTGGTTATTATATGGGTGCTGGGGCCTCCAGGAATATTCCAGAGTCTATCCATGACGTGTTATAGTTCACTTGTACTAGAGGGTTGTCATGCCTTTTCACGGCATGTCCACTCCGGAAATGTTCCAGTGCCCATCAGTAAATATCACCCTCACTCAGGGAGTTAAATGAACAGCTAATGTGTAGTTTTGAAACTTTGGAGTTATTAGGTGTAAATCTCTAGGACACATATAAACTTGCTTGGCATTAAATGTGCCGTATGAGTGATTCAAGTTCGAGAGGCAATTTTTGCATTTCCTGACTCTTGTGTTTAAATTTGCAGTCTCAACATTGCATCACCATAGGATTTCACATTTAATGAATATTTATGTTGAGCCGAGTTCTATACAAATGCGATGGTTTCTGACTTGATTATAGCTTGCTGTGTGCTGTGGCCAGGAGTGCCCTACAGACAACAGAGCTGGCACACGTCTTAGCAAGCCAGGCCCTGGCGGATGTGGTTAGGGACCACAGTGACTGGTGCTCTGGTTGCCATGCCAACCTTGTTTTTGGAAGGGGGAGACTCTGAAACAGCAATGGGATGGGGGTAGAATAGTTTTGAATATTCCAAGTGAAATTATTCCCTATATATATATTCCCTATATTCCCTATATAGGGAATATATATTCCCTATATTATTCCCTACATCTTCTTGTGTTCCTACAAGAAGATGTAGAAAACTCTAGAATTCTTACAACATGCTCAGATGACATTAATTTTCTTAATAATTAATTTTTAAAATTTACTTAGGCAAGGCTGTTTTAATTGTCCTCTTGCAAACTTGTCTAAGTTCACGTATAAATGTCTTCCCTACTTGCTGCAGGGTAAATAAGGAATCTTCTGTGTCTTACTATTTACAAACCCTTCCTCCCACCTCCTGCCAACATCCCTTGCCCTCTGGTAACTCTGATCCAGTAATGGCTGATTGGGGGAGGGGAAGGGAAAGAGCAGTAGGCGGGATGGTTGGGGGACTCCCCCTCCCCAGCTCCTTATCCTCATTCCTCCCTACTTCCCATTTCAGGAAGGCTTATCCTCTCCCCTCCCTGATCGTGTATATTCAGCAAAGACCATGGTGACAGGTGCCATCACCCATAAGTGGGATCTTAGGATGCCCCAAGCTCTCAAGGTTTGGCATTCAAGAGCTGGGAGAGGAAGAGGAGTGATGTGTCTTGGCATCCAGCACTGGAATTCTGTCAGCCCCTTTGCATATGGTATCCCGCATAATTCTGTGGTGCTTGGTGGTGTGCAGTGAAAGTTCCAGAAGGGAATTGATCAGGCCTGGTAAGCCAGATGGGAGCCCCGGATGGCAGGATGGGATGGGACGCTTGGGCACCATCCTCTGTCCTAGAGCCCCTCTACAGAAGGAGACCCAAGCCACTGGAGGCTGGGCTTGTGCAGCTTCAGTAGCTCAGGCAGTCCCATGACGTAGAGGGCCTGTCCTCAAGGCTCATCCCACAGAAAAGAAAGCACCCCACCCCTTTGTAAATTTATTTATTTATTTATTTATTTTTGGCTGCATTGGATCCTGGTTGCTGCGCGCGGGGGCTACTCTTCATTGTGCATGGCTTCTCACTGCGGTGACTTCTCTCGTGGAGCACGGGCTCTAGGCACGCAGGCTTCAGTAGTTGTGTCACGCAGGTTCAGTAGTTGTGGCCCGTGGGCTCTAGAGCGCAGGCTCAGTAGTTGTGGTGTACGGGCTTTGTTGCTCCGTGGCATGTGGGATCCTCCCAGACGAGGGCTCAAACCTGCGTCCCCTGCATTGGCAGGCAGATTCTTAACCACTGCGCCACCAGAGAAGTCCCTGCCTTTGAATGAAAACTTACTATTTCAGAAGTGGATGCTGACGACACATCTAATCGTTGCTTGCTGACTTGGAGTCGCCTGTGTGACTCCCCAGTAGATTGTCTCATCTTCAGCACAGGGCTGGTGTCTCAACCTTTTAACATTTCCCCACTCCAACACAAAGGGTCCCTCTGCGTGAATTAGGAAAAGCTGTCCCTTCCTTAAGATACCTGGCTTCTGTTTGCCATAATGTGGATCTAGGATGACTCCAGAAGTGGACAGCGCCTCCTAGAGTTGTGCAGGCTTGAGGCACCTGTCTGCAAGTTGTTCCCTCCTCTCCAGCGCTTCTCTCTCAGAAGTTGTGATTTGCCGCTTCTAATTTCTGTAGTCTATTCCTAGAACACCAGGGAACCACGTTTGCCAGAATTGAGTGTAACGTTAAAAAACAAGATACCAAAGTGAGTAAGGAGTTTAGTACACGGATTCTTGACATCTCCTTTGGCTGCTTTTTTGCTTTGTGCTGTCTGGAGCGGGGTCCTCAGGCCTTGGGTGCATTACAATTAAATGGATAGGCCTTTTGTGGAGCAGAAATGGCATCACCATTTTATGGGAGAAGATACACATGTCTTCCTAGTAACCAACTTAAAAATTAACTTTCTGTCTATAACCTGATTTGGGTGTAAGTTCTCTTTAGTTCAGTGTTACAACCTTGAACCAACTGTATTTGGGAGGAGTTGGGACAGCACTTCCGTGTCATGGGACATTGGTGTGGCTATTAGAAGCAGGAGTCTGCACCTTTGCTATGCAGACACCCAAGGTTTGTCGGGTTCCTTAAACTGTGTTGTAAATTTTGCAGAACAAAGTGCTTCTGGATTTCCTTTGCTGATGGGAGAGGCAGCAGAGCACCAAGTCTGGAGCCAGACTGCCTTAGCTTGGACCTGACTCTGCCAGTTACCTGCTGTGGAAAGGTGACTTTGCCTTTCTGGGTCTCAGTTTCTTCATCTGTACAATGGAGTTGAGTTACTCACACCACGTTCTTTGTGTCTAGTGATGATAACGATGATGATGAAGAAAATAACATACAGAGTTACATAATGTTCCTCACATATACTAACACTTATGTTGTAGTTCCCAAATGGCTGGAAATTTTTATTCTAAAGTCGTAGTTTATCAAGGTTAAAGAATCCAAAGATGCTAGTCATTGACAAGAGAAATGATCATATTGTAGGTATCATTTCCAACATGCTCAGTGCTGACCACTTGCACCTGTGTCCTTTCTCCCCTGGAAGCGCTCTGTGAGGGGCCGGGGTGTTCACACCTTGCTGATCCCTGGTTCCCTCTTTCAGCTCTGTGTCCTGGGCAGGGGTGGGGTGGGGGGCGGGGGGTGTGGGGGTGTTTGCTGCGGCTCCATCTGCTCACCCCTGCACGCTACAGCTAGATCACCGTCCAGGCTCTGAGCTCTGTCACTTGGGCCTGTGCGCACACACACACAGACACACACACACAGAAGTGTGTGAACTGCAAGTCCGGTGCACAGAAGGCTGGGTTTCTAGGCCAGCCTGTCTGTTGTTCCTGAGGACGCTTGGCCTGCACATGGGCATGACTGCTCGGAAGGGAAGTGGCGTTGTGGCTTGCTTCTTTGGATCCAGCCAGGTCATGTGGAATGTTGTGATGTGCTAAGGCTGTGCTCTGGGGTCCTAATTATGTGGGACCTGTGGCAGGCACAGGTGACTTCAATGCTTGATTTGATCCACTGTGCAATTATGCCAATGCAAATACTGTATTAATCTTAACCCCCCAAGTTAGGCACATGGACTTTTTCTAAAAATGGGAATGATAGGAGTGCATTGTGGGTTTTTTGTTTTTTTTTTAATAACTCCCCCCACCGACTCTGCCAAGACTGTGCAGTGCATTCCTCTCCTTGAATGGAGACGGTAGTTTCCATCTCTGTCTACCCCCTTCTCGCACATTCCTGAGACTGGGTGACGGAAAGATGCCCCTTCCCCTTCTGTGCAGGTGTGTTTTCTCCTTGCTTTCTCCAAGAGGTACCGCTTCTTTCTACTTCAAGGCCAAAGAATCTTGCTCCTCGAAGGATCTGGCATCCTGATGGAACTTTCTTAAATGGGGACTCTTCTGGTTTCCTTAGGATCCTGATCCTGAATGTGTGTAGGGAAACTGCTCGGTGACTTCCTGCAGTGACCTTGAGTGTGCCTGGTGGGGCTCAGCTGTAATTTCTCGTGAGGCACTCGAGCGAGGTCAGGGCTTCCACTCGACACCCTTGCAGTGTCTTAGGTGAAGGGCCCACTCACAGGGTAAGTAGAATGTATCTGGTATCAGGAAGTGAGGTCATTCTTACCCAGTCCAAACTGGAAAGAAGAAAAGCCTCTAAATAAGCAAGCAACCTAACCTCACCTTGAAAACGATTCTGGGCCAGCCTCCTCCCTTCTCTTCACTCGCCCTCTGAGCGGACCTGGTGGGATTTACCAGCTTTGAAGTCCTAAGGTGCTATTTTAATACTTTTCTTTTACACTGCAGGTTTCGAGACCGATTTAACTAGATTCTGGAGGGAGCTCACTTTACAGCATTCTTAAGAGCTCGGACAGTCTTGAAAGAGTTAAACTCTAATTAGCTCATTCCTAAGGTATTTAATGCCCTTATTAAAACTCAACTGCTCGTTCGCTTTTTTCTTTAGTGAATCAGATTTCTCGAGGAGCTGAGCCCTCACTCCTCAGATCACAGGCTCACATGTTGAAGCTGGCAGTGCTAGAGGCTAGTTCCTATCTGTGTGACAGCATTTTTAATTTAACAGGACCGCCTTTGATGTTCCCAAATATTTATAGGCAGCTTTAGATCATTTCAGCGTGTGCTTTCTTTTTCTTTTCTTCTCTCTCTCTCTCTCTCTTTTTTTTTCAAACTGGAGCAAAAGTTCTTCCTCATGCAACAGCCTTCCTTTTATCCTGTTAGTTTATTTTTGTTTCCTTTGCAGCTTTGGCGAAGGCTCTTTGGCTGCATTCACACACACAGGATTGACTCTTCCTTTTGCTTCTTTGGTAAAGGCTACCTCTGTGTATCATCTGCCTGCTTGAATTTGCTTAAAGCACTTCTCTTTGTCCCTTGACTTTCTAGAGACTGAGGTTTTTTCTGATTTGGATCAGGAATCTGCTCTCTGGCTGACCTGAAACCTTTTAGGTCCATGCAGAGACCTGGGCAATGTGTGTGAAGGTGTTTCTTTATGGATGACCAGGCTGCGCTGTCCTACTCTGCCTGTGCGTCTTGACCGGGCCTCAGCAAGTTATGATTTATGATGTAACTTTGGCAGAGACTGTTGTAGCTGGGGCAGGAAATACAGATAGACAGAACTCTGTTCTGATCATTGCAGGCTTGCTCCATTTGGCTTTGCTGGACTTCCTGGCCGAAAGTAATAGAGAATGGTCGACTTCTGACTCAGGAATGGGAAAAACAGAGCTGTGATGTAGATTTGTTAAACCATTAAGGAAAAGGAAAAGGAAACTTTGTACCAATCAAATCAAATGACAGGACAGAGGACAGTGGTTTCTCCAGCTTGGACTCTGGGTAAACACTCTGCTTGTGAAACAATCTAAGCTTTTTTTCTTCCTTCTCAGCTGCTGTCACTTCCCCGGGCCTGGAACCTTTCTGTGGCTGCCTTCATCGCTGCTGGCTGCCTCCTCCTACATGGAAGGCTTTTGGGGCTGAAGGTCACATAGGTGGTTGGTGAAATATTTGAATGAATGAATACTGTGTCAGACACTGTCCTTGGAGCTTTACATTGTTGGTCCCACTAGATCCTCAGGACCATTCTGAGCGATAAGAGGTTCCATCCCTGTGTTTCTAGATGAGGACACCAAGGTGCAGAGAGGTTTAACACAACTAGTGAATGGAGAAGCTGGCCTGGAACACAGGACTTGTTTCCAGCCTCACCATAAGGTAGTCTGAGGTGGGTAAATCTGATGGCGGTCTGCTGATCTCTTATGGCTAAAAACCTTTTACATCTAACATCAGTTGTGAGTTGCATTCTGAGAGTTCAGAGTTGACCAGACTTTTGCCACGTAAGGGGTACAGTAGTGGAGAGCAGCGTCCTGGAGTCAGGCCAGCATTTGCATCCCGGCTCTGCCACTGCCAGCTCTGTGACCTTGGCCAGGTCACCCAACCTCCCTGAACTACTGTTTCCTCATCTCTAACATGGGACAGTATAGCTTGTACCTCCAAAGGATTGTGAGGATTAAATGAGATAATATATGTAAGGCATCCAGTAAGTGCTTAATACGTGTAGTACCTGTGGCTTTGCTGCTATAGAATTATCACCCTCAAGGAATTCACAGTCCTGCCGGAAGGACAGTCAGGTAAAGCAGGTGAACGTGGTAGCTGCCGCAGAGATGTGCTAGTGCTTAGCACGGGCCCAGGACAGAGCCACCGGCTTGGTTTTCTGTCTTCTTTCATTCAGCAGATGCGGATTGAGTGCTTGCCCTGTGTGAGGCAGAGCTTTGAGTCACACTCCCCTCCCCCTCCTGAAATTTCCCTTTCCCTTGGGGGAATTTGGGTTAAAATGTTAATTGCCACCTGGAGAAAAATTTCCAGAAGTCATTTTCACATGAAATCCTAAGGTGCCAAATGGGCATTTGACAGTTTATCTCTTATGGCTTTGTGTTATCCTTCAACTGTTATTTTAACCTTATCTAATTTTCCCAGTCTCTCATACATGAAAACGGTACTGTCCTTGAGAATGTACAAGCGACTTGCCGAGGGAGCAGGTGGTGATCCTTTTGTTCCTCACAGTGCCCAGATGGTGTCCGTGCCTTCTCATGGTCTGGTTCCGTGGGGATTTTGTTGATAAGATTTTGCTTTGATTTGGTTTTCCAACCCAGTGCCATATTCGGATTTGATTACCGGCACTGTAGCTTGTTTCTCTGCTTAGTTTCATTGTCTCTGTCATTGGCTGTCTGGAAACATAGGTCCCATTCTTCACCTCCCCACCCCTTCACAAGGCGCGGGGATGGTTGTGCAGGAGAACTTTTTAACTAACCACCGTGTGCGTGGTACAGAGTGGATGGTTCATAACTTTCATTTGTTGAGTTGATTGATAACATATTTAACCAAATATGTTAAATATTTTTAACAAGTAGTACAACTGAACAAAAGATACAGTTGAAAGGCAGTTGCTATTGTCTTCTATATACTTTAAGAACCCAAATAAGCCTTTTTTCAAAAATAGATTTAAGGTAATTTCTGTGCCTTTCTCGTAGAGTTAGCGAGCTTTCAGTGGGAGGTGGGTGTTTTCTAAATACACTGTTGATTTGAAGCTAAGATGATGCTCTAACTACTTTTGGACCATGAACATAATGTTAATTTTTTACCTGGCTCTGTTTGAAGGTACCACCAGCATGGGTCAATCTATTCAGCATTCGTACCCATGCTTTCTTTAAATAGCATGCTTGGGCTTCCCTGATGGCGCAGTGGTTAAGAATCCGCCTGCCAATGCAGGGGACACGGGTTCAAGCCCTGGTCCAGGAAGATCCCACATGCCACGGAGCAACTAAGCCCGTGCGCCACAACTACTTAGCCTGCGCTCTAGGGCCCACGAGCCACAACTACGCGCCACGTAGTTGAATTCTGTTGAAGAATTCAACACGCGCCACCCCTGTTGAAGCCCGCACACCTAGAGCCTGTGCTCCGCAACGAGAGGTCACCGCAATGAGAAGCCCACACACCGCAGCGAAGAGCAGGCGCCGCTGGCTGCAACTAGAGAAAGCCCGTGGACAGCAATGAAGACCCAACGCAGCCAAAAATAAATTAATAAATAAATCTATTTTAAAAATAAATAAATCGCATGCTTAACTTCACGTTAAAGTAGCTTATACTCAGCTAAATCAAGCACTGATTGACTTAGGAGGAGGGTTTGGAAGAAGGGTGAATGAGAGAGAGAAGGCAGCATGCGACTGAAATTTGCTGCAGGTCAGCTCCATAGTGTCCATGAGAATTGAGCAAAGCCGATTTCTTTCCAAAGAACCCCCAACACCCTTGATGTTTACTTAACTTCTCTTGGGCATCTTGGTGGCGTCCTTTTGTCCTTGGTCCCCAGTACACTCCAGCCATGGATAAGGATAAAGCAGTAGTGTCTGGAAGCACATCTCCAAGCAGTGTTGGGTAGTGTGCAAGGCTGTTTTGGAGGGGAGAAGTGGGCGTCACTAACAAATTTGGACAGAAAGAAGTCTAAGAGGGTTGAATTAGTCCCCCTAGGGCCTGAACATGGCGATATTTATGTTTTCTAACAATACTTATGGACCATCCACTTGCCCCATGCCCTATGGGGTGTGTCTGCCCCGACTCTGGTTGTCAAAACTAGGAGCAAAGGCCATTCTACATTGCACCCCTTCCTCCGGCTCAGCTGGACTGCCGCTTGCACAGTCAGTCGGACGCAGTGTGGTTTTGCTCAAGGAGGGGAAATCCTGCATTGATGATAACAGTGATAGGACCTGTGCTTGCAGTTTGGGTGTTTGTAATTGGGGATTAGAGCTGTCTGGGCAGGGAGCAAAGATGAAGGTAATGGTCGAGTAGAGACCATGGGTTCCCAGGCCAGGCCTCGTGTCTCAGTTGGGCTTTTTAGGCACCCTTGCCTGCAGAAGGTTTTTTGGTTTTGAACCACTTTCCCAAACTCTGAAGCCCTTCCTGGTCTTAAGTCTGTGGAAACTTGCCCTTTGGGGATGGGCAGCACCTAGGAGCTGACAGCCTCTTAGCCTCGACGGTCCTGTGGCCTTCCTGTTGGCCTTGTTCACTGCCCTGCTGTGGACTCTACCTACCTCTAGACCAGGACAGTTTTCACTTGTACTGATTTTCTCAGAAAATAATCAAACTAAAATTTGCTCTTGCTGGTATAGGATGATTATGCAAATCAGATCCGTATGCTATGTTCCTGGAAATGTTCAGCAAAAAGAAGAAAAGGCCTTCCTCTGGCTCATGTACTTTCCTCATTTACGCAATGAATTTGATGAAATCTGGTTTGTGCCCGGGAGCCTCAGTTTCTCTGTTAGACTTTGGATCTGAAGTGTAGTAAGAGGAAAGGTGAGGTAACGCAGTGCCGTCTTCTGTGGATTGGAGCAGCTCCAGTGTCTTCACCGACGTCTGCCCTGTTCCTGTGTTCTTGGGTACGTCGGTAAGGAAACCTCTGGTGTATAAAGTTGTGTCTGGCCGTGCTAAGTGCCTTCTTTCCTGGAGCGGTTTGATGGATACGGGCTTGACATCTTCTGGATAGTGTTCACAGAATCACTGCCGGCCTCCTTCTGAGTGTCTGGGGGCATGGGTGGTGGGGAGGGCTTATGGGCCAGTGGGAAAGCCAGCATGTGTCCCTGAGATGGTGACATGGCTGGACTGAGTACCACATGCCTGGGGTTGCGGGAAAGTGCCTAGAATTGCTGAGAAGCTCCTGGGGGCGGGCCTCCAGCTGGGTTCTTAAAGAAGGCTGCCGCTTGGATCTTAGCCCTGCCAGCCTGTGGGTGGGTGGGTGGGTAGGTGGGGGGCATTCCTTGCTGAGACCCAGGCTGGCTTGGCATCCGATGGGGCTTTTCCTAGTTTGTGGGGGTAACAAGTAGACCGGAGGCCACCTGGTGTGTAATGTGCTTGTGGCAGAATGAGGCATGGCTAGGAGACAAGACGCCCGATCTGCTCCCCGATCTGTCACTTAAGTGAGACCCGAGGGGAGCCAGCCTCCCTGAGCCTCAGCCCACACATCGGTAAACTGGGTGAGATGCCTGGGGGCTTAGATCTGTGTGCCCGGGGTCGGGGGTGGGGCAGGAGCAGGAAGGGGGAGAATCACCCAAACTGGACACCCAAACTGGAGAACCAGGGAGGGAAATGAACTTCAGAGGGCGAGTAGGGGATGGACAGGAGGGGCTTTCAATGTCAGGGAAGGTGTTTGACGTTTTTTGTAGAGACTGATAGGTCCCACAGCCATGTGCGGTAGATGAGGTCTATGTGCACGGCCAGATTTTTGATAACACCACCTCCCCTGGTCTGTGTTCCCCAGCAGCACGGTTTGTAATCACACCAGCCCGGAGGCTCAGTTGGGAGCTGTGCTCTCCTCTCCTGAGAACAGCCTGGAATGTAAGGGAGTAAGTGGCATTCAAGTGAAAACCTTGAATTCGCTTTATTAAAGATAAATAAATTACATGCCAGCTTTGGCCTTTAACTGTTATTACTAACAAATTGCTCTCCACCCGTACTCTCAACCATTCATGACACCCTGGGGAAATTTGCTGTTGTGGCTCTTTTTTCCGAGAGTTTTTTTTTAATATACCATGAGTGCGTAGAAACTTCGGGAGGGCGATTCATCAGCTGCCATTCAGGTCCTGCCCATAATCCATCAGTTGGGGCTCCATCTGTTGACAGTCCTGGGTTTCAGAGGAGAGATTTCGAGGTCCGTTAGGATTAGGCAATAGAGTGACAGGGTGGTTTGGACATTTTTCTGGTTATTGACAGGCCTTACTGTGGCTTCTCCCAAATGAATGAGGAATATATTTTTCTAAATCCAGCCACTGAGCCAAATGAGCCACACTAGGATAAACTCTGTTTGTTTACAAATTATGTAAGAGAAGGGCCTGGCCATTAAATTCTTCTGGGCCAGAATTCCTACCCCTCTTCAAAGTTGTAATCAAACTAAACAAACACTTTCCACAGGAACTAACTCCCTCCTGAGAAACAGGAGCAGATGCTCCTGGGAGGCCTTTAGCAACTTCGGAATGTTTAAAGTAGAAATATGTAACCAAGGTGAAGTTGTTCCAGAAGCGTTGCTTGCTCTAGCCAGGACCAAAGCACGTGTCAGCTTTTTAATTTAGGGCAGGAGGTGCAGAATGATCTGGGCCAGTCCAGGCGGAATTTTCTCTAGGATGTTTAATTTTCTATTTTCATCTTCCCCTGCTTCTCATAATTTCAGCTCTTTGTGACCTTTATTCCTTTCTGCTTAAGTAACTTTTTTTTTTTTTTTTAGCTTGATTCTTATCTCTTAGCTATGCTGGATTACATCTGGGGATCAAGGAACCCTCCTCCTAACCAAAGCACTTAAT
Organism: Tursiops truncatus; assembly: GCF_011762595.2. Taxonomy (NCBI): domain Eukaryota; kingdom Metazoa; phylum Chordata; class Mammalia; order Artiodactyla; family Delphinidae; genus Tursiops; species Tursiops truncatus. The sequence continues at coordinate 21,834,445 of NC_047046.1, forward strand.
TATTGCTTCTCTGTCCCTAGGAAGGATGTCAGGTGCAGAGCAAACACTCCAGGGGAGGGAGACAGAGGCTGCCTTGCCTTTGTTGTTGTCCCATAAGACGTGCTTCTGGGGATAGGCAAAGACCATCAGGCTCAGGGACAGAGTTTCCCAGCTCTTACTGATTTGGGTCTTTACCAGCTGGCTTGATTTATTTTGGTTTGGGTATGCTGTGAATTTTTAGGGCCTCAGGCACACCTGTATTAAAATAGAGGTACAGTTTCTAATGCCAGATGCAGATTTCTCTGGATTATGCCTCAAAATGAGCTTTCTTCAAGGCACCTTCTGAAGGATACCAGTCCTACAGAATACTCTGGAAAGGGTTCCTTGGTGAGCTAACTTTGAGAATGCTGTTTATCTTCATTGCCTCTTGGAGATTTAGACTGCACAGTAGTAATAGCTCTGAGAAATACTGCTGAAAAGGAATTTAAATGAACTCTATTCAAGCTGGCATTTTGCAAATATCCTTGATCCCAGAACTCCTTTTTCGAAGGCCCCAAGGTGCTGGGGAAATTCCACTCTCAAATAGCTTGTGTTAGGTTGGTTTACGGGCCGGGCTTGTCCAGTTGGTGTCCCACTGGATTATGAGCTCAGAAGCCCAAGACTGTTGATTTCCAACTTCCCACAGGGCCCTGGGATACAGTTGTGCCCACCAAGAGCGGTCAGAATGCCTTTCAGCTGTGATGGGACCTTTTCTTCCATTTGGGCTTAGCAGGTTTGTGGTCTTCTCTGTACTTGGGTGATGGATGGGGTAGGGGTCGGAGTATAAAAGAAGCAAGAAACAGCACCTCTCTTTGAAGAATTTAATTTCTACTAGAATGGGAAGATTCATGAAAGAGTTAAACAGAAATACCTTCCAAGCGGATAGGAAGTGATACCAAAGCAAGCTTAGCACGGGTCCAAGCAGCCTGTCCTCTGGGTGCTTGTCAGGGGTGGGAAGGAGTGCGTGTGTTGCAACTGAGCGAGCTGTGGGGAGATAAGATAAAGGAGCACCCTGGCAGCTGGGACGTCCTAAATGACTTGTCATTAGACTCGGCCCTGTGTTTAGCACATGTTCACGCGGAACAATCCCTTAGACTCCCCCAAGGTTGGCGTGTTAAGAGTTGGATGAAATGCAGCTCTGAGAGCTCTCTGGAAGGGAGCTGTCTCTGGCTGCTCTGCTGGATTTGGGGTTGGCCACCCTCCCCAACTCTGACTCTTTAAGCTGTGAGTTTGGCTTCCGGGTTTTGGGGGCCAACTGCCTTGGAGGCGCTGGGCTGAGGTGAATGGATGTGCATTTTTCAACTTTGTCTACCTTGGTTAATGCACAAAAAGATTAAATACGCATTTCTGGCTCTAGTTGCCTTTAGGAAGAATGTGACGTGAGCAGGGCTGAGATGCTCCTCCCCCTGTGAGGTGCTAAGAGGAGACTCCAGATGAATTTAAATTCTTCTCCAACAACGTGTCACATTTCATAGAGTGTTGACATAGGGCTTTTTTTTTTTTTTTTAACTTTTTAAAGTTGGGTTGACCTACCTGATGGATATTGTCAGCAGCTAAGTTCTCTCCATAGCCTTGGGCATCCAGCCCTTTGCCTCAGTGGCTTTTGATGAGGCCCCAGGCTCTGCTACTGCACTAAGGGTGGGGCTCAGCCCCTTCTCAGCTTCCCCCCTCAACACACACACACCCCTTAAGGAAGCATCCTCTTCTTGCAGGGTGCTGATTGTCAGAAAGTTCTTCCTTACACTGGATCAGACTTCTGTGCCTTGGTTCTGGTTCTGCTTTCTAGAGTATATTAGTGTCCTAGGGCTGCCAGAACAAAGCACCAAAGAGTAGGTGGCTTATACAACAGAAATTAGTTTTCTCACAGTTCTGGAGGCTACAAGTCCAAGAAGAAGGTGATGGCAGGGTTGATTTCTTTGGAGGCCTTTCCCTTTGGCTTGTAGACGGCCAACTGTCTTCTTCCTATGTCTTCACATGGTCTTCCGTCTGTGACTGTCTGTGTCCAAATTTCCTCCTCTTAAAAATGACACCAGTCATATTGGATTAGAGCTCATCTTTAACTTAATTACCTCTTTAAAGACCCTGTCTCCAAATAGTCACACTCTGAGGTCCTGGGGGTTTGACCTTCAATATAGAGATTTGGGGAGACACAATTCAACCCATAACGTAGAGCCACTAAGACATGATGGCCCTTCAAATCTTTGAAGGTGGTTATCCTGTCACCCCGTACCCACCACCAACACCAATTAAACCAATAACATTTGTTTTCTCCTTGCTGAGCACCCTGGTTCTTTTCATTATTCTTCACATGAGATGGTTTTGAGGTCCCTGACCGTCTTGGAGTCTTCTAGACTTGCTTTCAGTTAAGAAGAGACAAAGTCGAGCACTCTGAACTGCTTGCTGTATTCTAGATGGAATTCATCCCAATATCTGCTCCAGCAAATGGTTTTGATGATTTTTTTGAAAAATTTAAAAGATTAAAAATGGACCTGAGTTTCAGTGGCAACTTTTATATATTCATCTTTAATTGTGCCTGAATAGGTCTGACCATTGACACATGCACACGTGTGTATACACACACACACACACACACACACACACACACACACACTCATGAGAGCAGTGCTAACCATAGTCTTCTTCTGAGTCAGGCATTGATTTTTAGAGTTAAGTGCTCAGGGTCCAAGTTTATACACCACTCTTGTCCTTCCTTATACTTCAGTTTTAGGAAAGCCAATGCGGGTAGTTATTTCAAAAGAACAAATAAATGTAGAGATGTGTTTGTTCTTTTGAAGTGTAATTGCTGTCTGGAGAGTCTAGAAGTAACTCAGTTACTTGAATATAACTCCTTTTAGGTACAGACTCTTATGCCAAGTTCTAGTGTAATTAGATTTAAAATTATAAGGTATCCTCTTCACTTTTGGAGATTGTTTTACTTCTTTTGCCCACATCTCCTCCACCAGAAATTAAGTGTCAAAAGGCTTATCTGTTTTGTTCTTCGTATTTTCAGCACTTGGCAGAACCAAGTTTAAAAAAAAAAAGTTTGTTGAATGACTAAATGAAGCCTCTGAATCATCTTGTGCTTATTTAATCAGGAGTGTCCTGTTGTGCCTCAGAGGCCTAAATGCGGCAGAAATATCAGCTTGGGGTTAGGGGGTTTTTCTGGTTGCTTCCCCTTTTGCTGTTGAATTGTGGATCTTTCCACGAAGAGACCCTCAGCGCCATTCACTTTTCTGCTAAGTAGTGGTTTGTAAATCCTGATGGATAGTTCTGACAGACTTTCTCCCTCCACTGTAGTCTGTTCAGATGGAGTGCGACACTCTTGGAGTTCCTTTCTTTGAAGATGCTTTGACTACACCACCCAGGGTTTCCAAATTGTAGCTCTGAGATGCCCAGAGCCCTGGCCCCACACAGCTGTTAGGCCCGACAACATCAAAAACACCAACTATTTATAGCATACTTTTCAGTGTCAGGAAATTACAGGATGCTCTTGCCAGTGGGACAGGGCAAACACCCACCTGCCCGCCACTATGCTGCTGCCCAGAAGTTTGCAGCCAGGTGGCAGGAGCTGAGTCCCACCTGAGTGCTGCGGGGGCCTCCCTGGGCTGAGGCCTGCTGGGATGCCAATTACACTTCAAAAGAATAAACACATCTCTACATTTATTTGTTCTTTTGAAATAAGTATCCCCACTGGCTTTCCTAAAACTGAAGTATAAGGAAGGACAAGACTGGTGAATAAACTTGGACCCTGAGCACTCTAAACATCAATGCCTGAGTCAGAAGAAGACTCATGGTTAGCGCTGCTCTAGTAGAGCCCAGGTCCTTGGAGATGGTGTGGTTGCGGGTAAAAGAACAAAGGATGCCAGGGTATGTGGACTCTTGAGAGAAGCCCATGCTGCTCTAACTGCCAGCCCCCAGGTAGCTGTGTCTTCAGTGGTCTGTGCAGAGAAGCTTGTTAGGTTAGATCAGTGTGCAGTGCAGTGTCTGTGTAATTGTCCCTGGAAGGATCCCTCAGATTTCAACCCAGGAACTCAAGATGCTGGCTTTGGATTTGGGTTGGTACAATCTCTGGAGGGTGAAGAATCTGGAGAGAATGTGAAAGCTCTCGAGAAGGCCTGAAAGGGGTCTTAATCTTCCCTCACCTGCCTCTGTGGAAAGCTTTGCAGGCCGCCCTTGAGAGTCCAGGGGAAGGGGCAGCCCCCCCTCAGGGCGCTGCTTTGAACGTTTAGAAAGGGCTCAGCTGCTAGGATGCTGCTGAGGGCGAGCTCTCCCCTGGCCTCCAGGCCTGAAGGGGTCGGACTTTGGGGGGCAGGCTTCATGGTGCTGGCTTTTGAGCCCTTCATCCCCTCGTGTGGCTCAGGGAGGGACTGGGTGTGAGAGAGAGGCCTGTTCTGTTAGTTGGAGTTGCCACTGAAGCGCTGGCTGCCGGAGCCTCTGAACCTCCAGCAGGAGGGGATTTATCACGGGCTGTTTGCGTGCTCGGAGGAAGCGGGGCGGCCTGACTGTAGGGAGTGAGCAGGCTGAGCGGGCGTGGCTCCGCTCCCCGCGACCCCACCGGGCCCCCACGGCCCTCTCAGGGTTAACGGCTCTGCTTTGGAAGCAGCTGGCCAGTTTACACTCCTCCCTGGGCTGTACAAAAATACTTCCTTTGAAGTGTGGGGAGAAGCGGTGAAGGGTAAAACCTGGTGGCGAACCGAACCTGGAGCGGGGCCTGCGCGCATGTCTCTCCCAGGAAGTTTGCCCGGGGACCGAGCCCCCAGGCTTCCTGGTGACCCACCAGCCGGTAGCGTCTCCCCACACATTTCACAGCTCACAGCCGGGTCGCAGCTGGCTTCCTCTGTGTATATGTGTGTATTTGTGTTTAAAGTCTCTGCGAAAGGAGTGTTTCTCCACGAGAGAGACGGTTAGTTAGACTGCAGCTCCTGGCGCGGGCAGGAATCCCTTTGACTACACGGCTCCCTAGGGCTGCTCCAGTGGGGGTGGCCGGGTGGCGTCTTGGTTCATGGGAAGCCCTGGTATCTCTACTTGGTCATCAAGCGGTGAGCCTGACTCCTTGCTCCCCACACCGGTGTAGGACAGCCGCCACGGATCCCGCCTCTGATTCAGATCAGAGCAGCTCAGTCCAGAAGACCCGTGGGCTCAGAGCAGGGAAGTTCTGGTTCTGACGCTTGGGACTACTTGCTGAGACCCAGCACGATGCTCTGATTCCTCTTAACCTTGGGGTCCCATTCTATAAAGTGGGGCTGGCAGCTCCTGCCACCAGGATGTTGTAAGGATCTGTGGAAATAAAGGGTTGGGGGCACCCTGAGAAAGTACAAGACACTTCTCCAGTGCAGGGCCTGCTGCTGAGCAGAAATGGCATTTAGGAAAAAGGGGCCGAAGAGAAGAATGCCAGAGCAGAAATGAGACGGAACAAAGCTTGAATGTCTTCTTAATCCTTGAGTATTTGCAGCCGAGGAGGGGTCAGGGTGAGATGGGAGGAGAGGCAGCTGTTATATTCTAGAGAAGAATGCCAACCTGTTTCTCCCCACAGATGGGGCCACACAAGTTCTTTCTGAGCTGGGGTTTGCAGTCCTTTCTTCCTTGGGAGATGCCCTTATCATATGGATTTCTTACTTCTCATGACACTACTTCCTGTCTCTTAGACAAGGCGTGAGGGCCACAGATTTAAAATATCACAGGGCTAACATTTATCGCTGACTTGTGCCAGGCATGACGTTAAGCACCCAACACAAACGATCATATTTACTCCTCATAGCAGTCTTGTGCTGTGAAGCACTTGTCCCTGTTTTATAGATGAAGAAACTGAGGCTTAAAGAAGTGAAATGACTTACCCAAGGTCTTACTACCTACTGATACAAGTATGGAAATACAGGCCCAGTCAAGCTGATTTTAGACCCTTTACTCTTCATAGCTCTAAATTACAGTAAGTGTTGAAGGATGAAATTTAATTCAGTGCCCCAAGCCCGGTCAGAAACTGTTTTTAGGGAAAGAAGCAGAACGTTGAACTCTTCAGATGGTTACGTTCATCTGTTGATTCTTGCTGATCAGTTGTATTTGAATAAACATAAATGCTTTTTCCCCTTGTCATTTCTGAAAAGGAACTTTTCTAATTTCTAACTCTCTGTGTTGTCTTTATAACGTAAATACTGTTTTCTTTCTCATTGGGAAGGAGGGACGATGGTTGTAGGGCTCTGTAATCGTGGCTTTCCTACAGTTGAAGTTCTTGGTGTTAGGGATTGATGGGTAGTCTGTACCTCTAGGAATCTTAGCTGTAGGCTTTTGGTCTTTTCCCCAACCTAGATCCAGACTTGGCACTTACTACAAGGGACTTGAGATCCCATCCTTGACCTTCCTCAGTTAAGGAGGGAGAGGGGGAGCGAGCTGGGAAAGCTTGAGTGATTTGCCCCCTATTACACTTGGGGCCAGACCCAGGGCTGGCCAGCAGGCCACTGGCCACATGCTTCTTCTTTTCACCTGAATTTCAAACAGGAGGGAAGATGAAAGGAATAGAAATGACAAGTCAGAGGAGTAGGAGGGCTGTCGTTTGCAAACAGTTTCTTTTGATCTTCACCCCCTTGTTACACACACACACACACACACACACACACACACACACACACACACGCCCCAAAAAAGCCACACTCGTAGTAGCCTGAGCACATGATTCTCTCTAGTTCATTGAGGGACAGTCATTTTTCTTTGAGCAGGAAGCCCCCCCCCACCCTCCAGTGGTCTGTTTCAGTTAGGGCCCCACATCCCCTCTTCGATTCTGCTACTTGGCTGCCAGATGTCACGTTGGTCTTCACAAATCTTTAAGAGCTTTTTTACTCTTTATAGGATGGAGTCTAGACCCTGCCTTAACCCTAATGTTAAAGCCCTTGGCATTTTGCTCCCCATCTGTCTTTGCAGTTTGATACCCTACTGTAGAACCACTCGCCTCCTCCAAGCAGGCTCTGGCCTTTATTTGCCTCTTTGCTCACATTCTGCCCATCTTTCAAGGCTGCCACCTCCAGGAAGCTCTCTTGGACCACTGCAGGACCCAGTCATCTCTGCTGCCTCTGAACTTGAGACAGCCTGGTCTGGTCATGAATTCGACACTTCATAATGTGTTATTTTTTGTTTAATTTGTGGGTGTGTCTGTCTTCTCACTAGATTGTGGGCCTACTGAGGTCAGAGGCAGGCCTTCTGAACTGCTTTACATCACACCAGCACTCCATTGGGCCTAGGCTGGATGCTACATAAGGATCTGGGACTGTAATGTTAACTTTTTTCTGTTAATAGGAATGAAAGACTTGATAAATGAGTTTCCAAAATAAAATAATTAGCAGAGAGATTTTTATGCCAGAAAGATCTTGAGATCTTGCTATGCCAGAATCAGTATGCTTTTAAATCAGGAGTCCTTGAATGAATCGGGGAGTTTGTGTACATTTTTTAATATGTGTGGTTTTACTGAGAAATGGTCTATAGTGGGAATTTTGGACCTAGACCCCTTCAGGATGACAGCTAACAAATACATGCAGTTTTAATCTGCTGTTGATGTTTTGCTCCCCAGTTAGTTGCCCTTTTATTTTTAGGCTTTTACTTCAGTGTTCTGATAACTTCTCCCTCAAACTCATTTCTTGGATCTCTTCTCACACTGTTATAGTTGTGTTCTTCTCTTAAAAATATCCCTAATCTTTTCTTTTCTTTTTTTTTTTTTTTTTGCTGCACGGCATGGGGAATCATAGTTCCCCGACCGGGGATCAAACCCTTGCCCCCTGCAGTGGAAGCACGGGGTCTTAACCACTGGACCACCAGTGGTTAGATTAGAAGTCCCCCTAATCTTCTTAGCTATTATGATACTGTGTTTTGTTTCCTTGACCCTTTCCGTAGTTTATGGTTTTGCCCTCGACTCTGAGGGGTGCAGGTAGGTTGGTGGTCTTCACTGGATTTTTAGTTTGACCTCCAAAGGCGGATCCACGTGTATGGGAAGGATATATTTTCCCTTCTCCGCCCCCTCCCATTCCTCCCCTCTGCCTTCAGGCCTGTGTGTATGAAATTCTGGCTTTGAACACACCTAACAGTCCTGGACCCTTCCTGCTTCTGAGTTAACTCTTTTGTGCCTGGTCTGCGTGTGGCTTGTTCAGCTGCAGCAGTGGATAGAATCGTGTTTGCATCCCCATATACCTTTTCCTTCTTGGCATTTTTTCCACTTCTTACTCCCCAGTTAAGCGTGTAGTAAAAGAGGTGGTGGCAACACAGGTCGTCATTAATACCTCTCCATTTACAAAATGCAGGGACCTGCAGGGAGTGGTTCACGACTTACCTAAGGCCACAGGGCCAGTAAGGAGCAGAATTGGCCTTGTGAGGCAACTCAGAGATGTGCCATGCCCCACGACGGCCCTATGTGGTGGCATTGGGAGGCCAGTGACTGGTTGGGTACCTGTAGCCCTTTGAGGGAGGGAGTTGTCCAAATGAAGCAACCTGGAGTTCTTAGTCCAAGGGCCATTTCTAATCAGATTTCTATACATAATGGATTTTTGAGGGTGGGTTTGGTATTTCCTCCAGGTTCTCCTGTGTTTATGGGTGTTTTTCTGGAGAGATGAGTTTTACAACATTCATCTTTCTGTTAAAGAGGGCTGAGATCCTTCAACCAGTGAAGAGCCCCCAAGGGGGGGGTGCCATTTGTGCCCCTCCCCCTGCAGGGATTGCACTGGGGAAGCTGGCCCTGTGGGCCTGCTGCGCCCTGGTAACTCCAGGGACTGCCCTGGGGGCACAGTTGGAAAGTCTGATGTGATCCACCCTCACCCCATCCAGTGTCAAACTGCTGTTTTCTTTCCTAAAATAAAAGTCTGTGAGGAATAACCTTTTAAAATAGCAAAGAGTTAGAGGTTGGTTTCTTTTTCAAGTTCTTATTATAGAAAGTGTTACATGTATTCACAAGTAGACAGTAGGTGTCCTGTACACAGTGTACCTCCGCTGTCATGCCCCACCCAGTCACCATCACCTGCTTTAGAAGTTGTCAACTCCTGGCCCCTCTTGTTTCATCTGTACCCCAACCTCTCATGTTCTTTTGAAGCAAAGCCAGCATTATCATTTTTTAATCTGTAAATATTTATAAATCTGTAAATATCTGAGTTTTTTTAAAAAAATGTAATCTTAGTGCTATTCCCACAACAGGTTAACGCTGTTAGTGGTGTCCCCCCAAAGGGACAGTGCCCCTTCCCCCCACTTCGTAAGCCGTCAAGTGTCCCTGGCACTGGCGCCCTGATCTGGCGGGCGCTGGCGGGGACGGAGAGCTGGTGGGGACAGAGGCGGGCTTGGGCCGGACGGTCCCAGCGTGGACGGTGGGTCCCTGCGTGGGCGCGCGATGGTATCGGCTTGGCCCCAGGGCTGGAACCTCAAGATCAAAGGGCGCCGCGCGCTCAGCGCTTCAAAGCCGCCGGAGCAGCCCGGATTGATGCAGAGAATGAGAGCGCTCTGCTGATGTAATCATAGCCTGTGAGACAGGTTCTTTTTTTTTTTTTTTAATTTAAACAAAGACACCCCTTGTTTGTTTAGAGAGGTGAAGCGTGTGCCGTGGAGGGCAGGCGGCATCTGGAGGCTCTAAGCCGGGCTGGGGTAGGCGCGGGGGCGGGAGCGGGGGGGTCGGGCAGGAATGCCCCAAGCGGAGGGAGTTTTCTTAGATGGACTTGCAGATTTTTCCGTAAAAGACAAACTGTTTCTGTTAAGAGCAGCTGATTTTTGTCCCTTTCTTAGGATGGTCGGGTTTGTTCCCAAGTGACCCTCCTGAGATTTTGAAAGCAGCCTCCTCTGGTGGATGAGTCAGGCTTTGGAACACACCTGGTGAACCAGGTGGGAGACAAACCAGGAGTAGGCAGGGGAGTGTGTGGGCTGTCTGGGGTCGTTCCTGCTCATCTGTCCCTTCCCCAGTGGGTGTGAGAGGCTTGCCTGAGGCTGGTGAGCAGGGCTTTCTGTTGAGGGGGGGGGGTCCCCAACAATATGGCAGAATGCCAGGATCTCCACCACCCCCAGCCTGAATATTTTCCAAGTCTTTATAAGAATCACAGACGAGTGGCTGATTTTCTAGGTGTTCCCAGCTTAAGCTGGTGTGTCTGCCTTTAGCTGTTTGTTCAGGACACACATTGGCGAAACTCTGTGCCATGCATACCTCCATGATAGCCATGCTCCATTGACTTACAGACAAGTAGTTGCACAGAGAAAGCAGTCTTCCAAATTGAGCCAGCTTGCTGGCCCTTGAGCTCCTTCTCAAGATCTTTCTCACATCAGAGGTCGGGATCAGTGGGGTCTGAGGCACTCAACCAGGCTAAGTCATGGTGACTAACGTCCACCTCAGCATCTTATGGGCACGCCAAGCAAACCAGCACCTGTAAAACCAGATTTCTCTTCTGTCCCCAAATCCTTTTCTCTTGGGTTCTTGCCTGTAACTCAAGCTGAAATCCTGCTGTCTGCCTAGACTGTCTTCTCTCTTCTGGCCCCAAAGATGCCTCTGTCCACGCATGTCGAATTGTCTGTAAGCTTCTTGACAGCAAGACTGGGAGGTTTTTTTTTATCCTTTTTTAAACTATAAATCAGATTTCCCCCATCTTCTACAACCCCCGCCCCCCAGTATTTGATCATGAAAAATTTCAGACATAAAGGAAAAGTAAAAGAATTTTATAGTGAACACCTATATACTCATTGTCTATATTCTACCATTAACATTTTACTCTGCTTGCCATATCACATATCTGTCCATCTGTTCATGTGATATGTCTTTAATATTTGAAACCTGGGTACATGTATATGGTAGGTGCTCAGATGTTTTAATGGATATGACAGGGTTTTTTGAGGTTCCCTTTTTATTCTGGTTTTACAACTTTTAGATCCAAATATCTGTCTTTCTCTCTCTCTCTCTCTCTCAAGTTGGAGCAGCCCCAGGGATTTTGCTTCTTGATTTGGACACTCAAGGGAGAACCCAGAAGCTTGCAGTGGCCAGAGGACAACCTGGGGCATGGAGTTTGCCTTGGAGACCTGTTGTGTTTGAGTGACTTGCCTCCTCATGCTTCCTGGAATGGAGCCCATTGCTCTTCCTCGGTCTTGTCCCACCCTTTGCTGCCTGGTGGTTGCAGGGCTCAGAGACTGTAGATTTTCGTACAACAAGGGTGCTACTGTAGAGTGAACGGTTAGCCAGCTGGGTGGAACTTCTGGTAGTTTTTTTTTTTGCGGTATGCGGGCCTCTCACTGTTGTGGCCTCTCCCGTTGTGGAGCACAGGCTCCAGACGCGCAGGCTCAGTGGCCATGGCTCACGGGCCCAGCCGCTCCACGGCATGTGGGATCCTCCCGGACCGGGGCACGAACCCGTGTTCCCTGCGTCGGCAGGCAGACTCTCAACCACTGCACCACCAGGGAAGCCCCTGGTAGGTTTTTAAAAAAGCTGGTTTTAAAGATCTCTAGTTTGAAGAGTACTGTGTTGTTTATTTTTATTTTTGAGTAAGTAAAACAAGTCACATTTCTTGAAATATCAATATGAACATGTGCTTTGGAGGGAAATCTCATTGGAATCGACAAAGTCAGCTTATTTGTATGACCCTTTCAGTTGAAAGGCTTTAGCTCTCACTTGTAAATCTGCTCGAAGGATCCTGGAATCCTAAAATATTTTGACTTATATGTAAAAACTTAGATGTAAAAAGCTTTGCAAAGTTTAGATGAACCACAGCTTGTTGCACTTAAACTGGCTTCCCGTGAGCTTTTCTTTTTCTTTGCTTTGCTCAGCTTTGTGTCTCCTCCGGAACAAGCCGTTGGGATTGCGGGTGTGTGCAAAGTCTTCTAGAGCAGAAGCCCTTTCTTTCACTGTTATAAGCAGGAAATGGACCAGGTCTGCAAGCTTACCAGATTCTTTCTCTTCATAGGATGGGTAAGCTCTTCACCTTGCGCGTGGTGAGCATATTTTCATTCCAGCCTGTGGTTTCCTTGCTTAAGGGGTTGGGTTCAGAGAGGTTTCAGTTTTAGGGGTGTGTGTGTATGTGTTCAGAAGAACGACCTGACTTTGCCATGGTCTCCATGGTGCCTCCAGGGTGCCAAGAGGTGTGTGACATGGGTTGTGTTGTGAATCTGCTGGGTGTGCCTTTTTTTTACTCCAGGGTTATACCTATTTTATTTTGCTGTAGCGGTAGAAGGCAGCTATGCAGCCTTTTAATAATGAAGCGAAGACCACCATCTCCAGTTTGATTCTGTTTGGAGACCTTTTTTTTGGTTGGTCTAGATTCATGATCCAGCGGTACTTGTGATTTGATTGTCTCCCTAACCGCCGTCTTGGTCTGTGTTTAATTTTTGCCTAGCTCTTTTATTTTGAAGTTTTTAAGCATTTAGAAAAGTTAAATGAATAGTTGAGTGTGGCAAAATGTTAACAGTGGCTCAGTTTATACTCTAACATATGCTGTGTGTGTGTGTGTGTGTGTGTGTGTGTGTGTGTGTGTGTATTTTTTTCTGTTTTGGCTAGACCATTTGAAAGATGCCAATACCATGACCTTTTACCCCTTAATACTCCAGCATACATCCAGCTAAGATTAAGGACATGCTCCTAACCACTGTGTCATCATCACGCCTGTGAAATTGACATGTTAGATTTCTCTAAGTGTCTCAGACATGTCCGAAATAGCTGGCCTTAAAAAATCCAGGATGCATTCAGGCTTCTCTCATAGTATTCAACTTTTAAGTAGTTATATTGTGATGATGCACAGATACTGTAATGCTAATGGGAAAGCAAAATAAAAGGAAAAGCTTCTAACACAGTCCTACTATCACAATAAACCAAACCAATTTCACTTTTCCATCTTCTTATATTTAAAAACGAAGCTCTGGACAAATTTTTTAGTTCATTTTTATCGTCATCCATGAGATAATTGGAGGTATTGTGGAATGTAAAAGAAAAAAGAAAACTGACCAAGACTCTTGCGCAGTTTCACCACATAACCAAAAATTGTGGTCTTTGAAAATTCTTGCTGAGAGATTGGGAGTTTTACTAAGAATGCCAAGAGGCCGGTGGCCTTTGAGTACTGTTTGAATCAAGAGGGAAGAAATCAGCTCTTCCTTTGGTTTGTTCAGAAGGCTGTTTTTTTCTGATGATGTAACAGTGTCTGTAGGTCTTAGATCTCCTTTTTCCAGGGTGGCTTCTCTACTCTTGGCACTTCAAGCTGGATCATTCTTTGTGGTGGGGGCACTGTCCCACGCATCAGAGGATGTCGAGCAGCATCCCAGGCCCCTACCCACTAGATGCCAGTAACAAGCTTCCCTGTCAGTTATGACAGCTAGAAACGTCTCCAGATATGTGTGTGTGTGTGTTGGGGGGCGGGGGCACAGCACAAAACTGCCTGTAGTTAAGAACCATTGTTCTAGAAACTCTTTAGGGTTAATTATTGAGTTGGGGTTAATTATGCTACTGATGAATTTCTGTGGAGAGACATTTCCTATTACAGTGAGAATTAAACTATGTTAAGCCCTATCCCTGTCTGAGAACCCAGAAATTTCTAGATGTCACTGGCATCTAGAAGGGATTGAAATCACTTGGCAGATGACAACAGAGTGTGTGCCTTTTGTGATTTTCACACTTTAGCTGGAGTTTGTTACCTGATATTATTGGGACCTGTGGATAGTTGGATGATTGAAAAAGGTCAGTTCAGTTGAAGCTGGGAATGATTTAAAAAGTTTAAAATCATATTTTAATGAAAGTCTGTGAGCAGACAGTCAAACCCAGGCTTTTGTGAATGGGACCACTGATCTGTATTCCTTAGAGTCTTACTTTAGTCCTCCTCTTGATTTAGCACTTAAAATTCACAGTTCTGGGCTTTTTTTTCAAAGTGAAGGAAAAACAAGTACTTGCAGACTATCAGGAGCCTTCTAGAAATTTGCCGTTTTCCCCCTTTTTGTCTAGTCTTCAAAAGTTGCACTTAGGGGCTTCCCTGGTGGCGCAGTGGTTGAGAGTCCGCCTGCCGATGCAGGGGACACGGGTTCGTGCCCCGGTCTGGGAGGATCCCACATGCCACGGAGCGGCTGGGCCCGTGAGCCATGGCCGCTGGGCCTGCGCGTCCAGAGCTTGTGCTCCGCAGCGGGAGAGGTCACAACAGTGAGAGGCCCGCGTACCGCAAAAAAAAAAAAAAAGTTGCACTTAGTTCTCAGCCATTTTTAGTTATTTGTCTTCGTTTAATCTTTCTTTCCAAATTATTTGACTTAGTCTTCCTAGGGTAAAACTCAACTTTTTGTATCATTTAAGATTTAGTGTTGTTATAAATTTATATCAGATAGAGTTAGCATAAACAGATTTACAAATACGTACAGGCTGGCTGGTGGGAGCAGTGGCGTGTGGTGGTCCTGGTGATGGTTTCCTGGCCAGGCATCTGCAGTGGGAGCAGGTGCTGGCTCACGGCATATTGGGCTGGTCTGTCAATAGCCCCTGCTCTATTCTGAAGTAGCGGAGAGGCTCCAGACAAAGGCGGTGCCCTTTCTAAGTGTGGGCCTCCTCAGGAGTTGGAAGATCTGGGGGAAAGATCTGCCTTAGAGGCCCCAAGCTTCTCGTTGCTCATCTGTCAGGTGGGAGTGACAGTTATGCCTAACTACCAAGCAGGTTATCCTGCAGGTTCCACGCAGGTCACCTAACGGACACGCAGGATGCGCCTTTGCAAATGTGCTGTGGGCCCCTGGGGTGTTATTGATGAGTTAGCTTTTGCTGAGTCTGAGAATGGATTGCTCTTCTGAGGATGTGTTTGGCTGCTTCTTGCTCTCTGACCAGAGGACACTTGAACCCTCACACTGAGAGCTTTGGACCAGAGTAGGAAACAAGCAACTTTGCTCAGTGCATGTTCATACCCATCCCGGAGGAAATCGCTCTGGGCTCCTACCATGCTGATGGCAAAGCCACATGGCATGACTGAGTCTTTGTTGCAGGTCTTGCTTGAGTGGAGATTACTGGCTTCTCAGTGATGAACCCAGAGAGCAGGCGGGAATGAGGGGGCAGGAGGTGGGAGGAGAGGGGCTCGGCTGGGGTGTCGGAGGCTGGCAGGGTTCTCATCACAGGTCCTGTACCCGCGCTTTGATGCACATGCAAAGTAAGTGACTTGTGGAGACTGCACCACCCCGGAGGAGAAGAAATCATCGTTGCAGTGCAACATTCTAGGGTCTTCTGGACAGTAAAATTTATTTATTTTTGCCAGGATGCCACTTTCATTCTTTCATCATCAGGCTGACCAACGTTGGATATGTCAGCAGAGTCTTGTGCTGTTGAATGAATGGTTAGGTAAATCTCACACTGATGTTCAGACCTTGAAGGACCGTTTGTTGTGGAGTGTCACCAGTTAGGGAAACTGAACCCATCCAGTTACTTTTTTTGTAACCTTCCTCCTTCTCCCATCAAGGGAAGCTAGAATCTTCTCAGTAAGTGAAGACGTTACTTTGTAAGTATGTTTGTAGCTTGAAGAATAGCGAAATTGTGTCGCAGTTAGCATTAGGGAAACCCTGGAATTATTGATGCAAATTGTTATTAATACAGCACAAATTCTGCCCTGAAGCTAGCACTAGTCTTTTGACATGGGAAGTGACAAAAGGGGAATCAATCCAGGAGGCTACTATTGGTTAGGGAGCCCATCCATCCTTGCCAGGTACTAGGTCAGGCACTAGGAACGCTGCAATGGAAAAGACATGGATCCAACATCGCACTGGGGAACCTATGTCCCAGTACAGTCATTCTGGAAACAGAGGGGCTCTTCCTGTCGAGTTCCCCGGGGCTGTATGTGTAGTACATGTGTGATCGAGAAACAGCTAAGCTTTGGTCACATGGCAAAATACAGGTGAGGCTCCCGTGGTCAGAGAAGGCGTGATGGGGACATGCCGAGCTTGGTGATGCATCGGTGTGGAGAGCCTGGGAGACTCGAACTCGGTGACAAGTGTAGGTTGTCAGCCAGGCACGGGGCCAACTTGGAACAGAGGCTGTGGAAGGGACAGGGGTGTGTGCGGTACCTATAGCTGAGGCTCAGGTGATGACCTTACCCTGCTCAAGCTCGGAGAGGACGAGTTGAGCCACGCACACAGTCATCGCTGAGCACCTATTTGAAATCAAGGGTAAGAGCCTAGAACAGGGAGGTCTGCCTGGGGCAGTAGGGTGTGGAGGAGCTGATGCTTATCTTAGCTGGGGAGGGGCCTGGCCCTCTCCTGAGCTTGGTTTCCTTACCTGTAAAACGAGGCCTACATCTCAAAGGTCTCTCCTGGTTTGATTTAAAAAAAAAACACACACACAGAAAAAACTTAACATTGTTGAGTAAGAATGTAACCACTTGCCTGTTTGATCTTTGATCAGTGATCCGGGTGAGTGGAGGGGACCTGGCTTTTCCTGGCTTGTGCTACCTTTGGAGTGAATGCAAAACGTCTGTTTGTAGATGGCCAGGCCCCTGTTGTCATGTACAGAAGCTCAGGCAGCGTGCGAGTGCAGGAGCCACACAGCAACATGGGGTCATTGTGTGCATGTACTCGTGGTCTGTCCCCGGGTCGCTCTGCCCGGCAGTGACTTGAGCTGAGAGGCAAGACTGAGCAGAGAAGTGGTTTCTGCAACTAGAGCCCTGAAAGCTGGTGCAGGGCTGATCCCTATTTACTTTAGTCCTTGTCTTGGAGGTCTCTGGCTGTGGTTGGCTCTCCTTAAGAACCTGCCTGGAGGAGGTTTACTCAGTGTCCGCCTTCTCTTTACCAGCAGTAGTGAATCTTCAGTTGCATCCTCTCTCAGATGTGCTGTTCCTTCTCGCCCCTTGTCCCCATGCCCCTTGCCTCTCCCTCCCTCTGCCTGAAAGACAGAAAGCAAACCTTCTAATTATATGGAAACAAAGATTGCCAAGGTTTATTAGAATGAAGTGTTGTGTGTGTGTGTGTGTGTGTGTGTGTGTGTGTTCCACCTATAATAACAGCCAAATCTTCCAAAGTACATCATCTGACATTTTAGAATATAGACCTTCTTCTCATGGCAAAGCTGTATTTTAATAGCTTGTGGTTTTTAAAATATCATCTAAACTCACGAACAAATGCATTCTTCTCAATTATACCCTGATTCTACCATGATCTTCCCTTTCTTCTCCTTAATGTCTCTAGAAATTATTGGAATCTACTTATAAAAACTGGGGGATTGTACATTATAAGTGTTCAAAAATGAATCAGTTCAAGTCTGAGCAGTATGGTAGTTAAAAGGAGTTTTAGTTGTTATTCTGATTTTCTTTTTTTAAGGAACATTCCTGAACTTGATTGAAGCTGTCAGTGTACCTGATGAGCCATGGGCCCGTGAAGCAAACGTTGGAGTCTTCTGGTGGGCATCATAACTGTTAAGGAGTTAGTGTTACCCTTGCCGTGTTTAAACATTAACCAGAGGGCTTCCTCTGCCGTTATCTGTTATCAACAATTATTTGGAACATTTTCTGGCAGTCGAGCTTTGTTTTTCCTCCAAGGAGATGCTAGAACAGGATGAGAATAGACATTAGGCCTCAACAAAGGAAGATTCTTGATTATATCCAGAGAAACAACTGGCTTTGCGGGTACATAGAGTTTGCCTTCTTAACATTTTGTAACCTCCTGTCAGCACACCCTGCCCCCCCAATACACACACACACACACACACACACACACACACACACACACACACGAGTTATCTGGATCCGGGGGAGAGCGCTGTAGTAATTATTTTATTGTATAAAAATGAATGGTACCTCTTTTCCTATTAGGGATACTCATTAAAATTGCTTCGTGGAGACAGAGTGATGGCGAGGTACAATGAGACACAGTCGAGTGCTCTCTGAGGTATTAATGCTCTGAGGCCACTAATATTTGGGGGGACACATAAAGGGGGTACTGCTCTATTGCAGATGTGTTCATTTGGTTATTAACAAAAGGCTGGGGTGACCCAGAAACTTAAACCCGGAGAAGAACAAAAGTACTTTCAAACTCACAAATGGGACGATGTTGGAGGCTCCTGAATAGCCCCTCTGGAGTGCTTTCTCTGCCACCTAGCTGCTTTGGAGCTGTGGCTTCTAATAGCTTCTCAGCCTAGAGGGCCCCATAAAATTTTAGCCTGTTTCTGTATAGAGTGCTTTGGAGTGGCCATTTCTCTTTGCCTCTTATTTACTCTCAAATACCCTCTGGAAAAAGAGCTGATGAGGTGCATTGAGAGTTGACATCAAAGGCCATTCATTGATCACCATCACTCAGTGCTCCTGTATTTTTGGCCTTAAATTTTGTTTTAAAAAATTGTTTTAAGGCATAACTCGTATAATTCAAGCAAGCATTAAAGTCTAATCAGTGAAAAAGTATATAGATTAAGAAAGGAGAAGCCTTCCCACCCTACTCTTCCTCCTGTAGATGCTGCCATGACCAGCTGGGTGCCTGGTTTTTCTTTTTGGCAGTTATCTGTGTACCCTGTTCCTAGACTTGCTGACCCAGGGCTTCTCCGAATGGAGCAGGGGCACCGGAGCAGCATAACCAAGCCTCAGTGGGGTGTGCAGTGCGGGTCGCGTGAAACAGGACACACTCACAGGCATTCGTGGGGCAGCGGTGCTTACCTTACGCCCCTGGGTTTCATGTCTCTTCTGTACGCTTCAGATGTTGCCCCAGTTTCTGGGTATGGCTGTCAACAATTCTTGATTCTTCTGGTGTTGTTCTCCTAATAGGGCACTTCCAGAATGGAATTTCTGAATAAATATCTCAATTCCTTTGATCTCAGATACGAGCACACAGACCCTGTCCCTGTACCCGTCCTTTGTCCCGAGAGGCATCTCTGTGGGAGCCCTTCAGAGGCAGCCCACCTTGGTGTCACAGGTGATAAAGCCCCGTTGTTTTCAGGTTTCTGGTCACTCGGCCCCGACCTCGGCATTGCTTCTCTGTAGCTTGGGTTTCCCGTGCCCTGCTGGTGCCCTCGGTTCATCTGTCTTTATTCTGGGCTCTTTGCTTGGCATGCATTCACCAGGCTCTGCTCCCTGAGGGCAAGGCTGCTGTCTTTGCACCTTGGAGGCTGGCCTGTCCACTGTTGATCCCCTGACACCCCACACATCTGGCCAGCTGCCCCAGGTCAGCCCGCCTCCTCCTCCAAGGTTTGTTGGGTTCTGTCCTCCAGTGGCTGCAGAAAATGATTTTCTACAATTCCATCACAGTGGTTTATGAGAGAATCCATTTTCCTTATCTGGATATGGGGTCCCTTCCACCAGCAACAGAGTATTCCCTGAGGGCCTCCAAAGAGGCTCCCCACCTGGATCCCCAGCCACCTCACCAACCCCAGGAGTCTCGGCAGGTGAGTAGATGATCTTTTTATTAGAAGAAGCAGTGCTTGTACTTTTGTCCTTCCCCACCGTGCACTGAACCCCACCAGGCCTTTCCTGGTCCCCTCCTCGGCGTGGGAGACTCCAGGGGTGCAGACCAAAGGCCCAGTCGAGGTGATTTAGGAAGCCAGACCCTCGCTTCTCTGGCATAGGTTTCTCTGCATCTGTCAGGCTCTCCCAAGAGCTGTTTTGATTCACCCAGCACCTTTATTGCTGGTTTCTGCTCACTGGCTGGCCTGCTGCTCCCAGACTCATGTGAAGGTCTTTCAGCTGTAGGTCCCTAATGGGGAGGACAGTCTCCTGTCGACTCTCCAGTGTCACTCTCCTTATCCTCTGGCTGAAAGTCCTGACCTGACCCAGCCATGTCCCAGACTCGGACCCTAGGTGGCCTTTCTAGCTTGGTCGACCTCCCATCTCTACTTGTGCAACCTGGGTTGTGTGGCTGTCATGCCCCCTCCGCACACCACACCTGTGCAGTCTCCTGCCTTGAGGACGTGCTGTCCCCGAGCCCCGGAGTCCGTCAGCAGCAGTCCCGACATCTTTCAGGTCCCAGTGCCTCGGCATCTCTCTTGGGTTCCCGGGGCCCTGGCGGAGCAGCAGGCTCAGTGCCTGGGTGTGTGGCCCTCGGTTCCTGGGCCTGTGAAGTGCCCTGAGTGGCTGCTGGGTCGTGGATGGCTCACTTCTGATGGCTGTGGTCTTGCTCATCTCCCATTCCTCCTCCCCCTTGGCTCTAGGAGGTAGTAATTTTTTTTTAATTAATTAATTTATTATTTATCTTTGGCTGCATTGGGTCTTTGTTGCTGCGCGCGGGCTTTCTCTAGTTGTGGCAGGTGGGGGCTACTCTTCATTGCAGTGCGTGGGCTTCTCATTACGGTGGCTTCTCTTGTTGCAGAGCATGGGCTGTAGGCGCATGGGCTTCAGTAGTTGTGGCTCGCGGGCTCTAGAGCACAGGCTCAGTAGTTGTGGCTCACGGGCTTAGTTGCTCCGCGGCATGTGGGATCTTCCCGGACCAGGGCTTGAACCTGTGTCCCCTGCATCGGCAGGCGGATTCCTAACCACTGCACCACCAGGGAAGCACCTCTGTGCTTTTCTTTACCATGGCTTTCCAGTTTCTCTTTTTCACCTTTTAAAAATATTACTTTTTAGGAACATTTGGTATAATGTGCATAAAATTATTTACTGATTTATGGGCAAAATGATACAAATAGCATCTTTTTTTTTCATAAATTTATTTTATTTTTGGCTGCACTGGTTCTTCGTTGCTGCGAGTGGGCTTTCTCTAGTTGTGGCGAGCTGGGGCTACTCTTCATTGTGGTGCGCAGCCTTCTCATTGTGGTGGCTTCTCTTGTCGCGGAGCACGGGCTCTAGGCGTGTGAGCTTCATGGGTTGTGGCACGTGGGCTCAGTAGTTGTGTCTCGTGGGCTCTAGAGCGCAGGCTCAGTAGTTGTGGCACACGGGCTTAGTTGCTCCGCGGCATGTGGGATCTTCCCGGACCAGGGCTTGAACCTGTGTCCCCTGCATTGGCAGGCGGATTCCTAACCACTGCACCACCAGGGAAGCCACAAGTAGCATCTTGATTGAACATCATTTACCTCAGATATTCAACCAGCAGTACATTTTTTATGCAGTCTCAACCTATATCATATTTGTTACCTCTCAAAATATTGGTAAACAATTATTTTGGCTTTACTCTGTATTTTGTGTTAGTGTTTTGGGCACAGGTTGTGCTACTGTCAAATTTTACTTGCTCTTTTTTCTGCAAGTATTTAACAGAAAGTTAAAAAAAGAAAAAAGTCCCATAAAACCCCACCTTGGGTAAGTGATTAAGTATTGTACAAATAAAATGTGTGCTATCCCCATTCCATTCCCAAGTTTAAAAAAAAGCTGTATGATTCGCATATGAAGATTTTCTTCAGTTATATGTTCTTAAAGAGGGAAACAGTAGCTTTATAGTTTATAGTGAGGCTTACACCTTGAGATTTGCAAGAATGGGGATAGGTGAAAAGGAGGTTTGTCAATTGTGGCATTTCCCTCCTTTGTGTGTAAGCAGATTCCCACAAAAGTACATATGTTGGTCCTGTCAATTTTAAAAGAGGCTAAATGGCATTAGTTATCTTGTCTTTTTCATACAGAGATTTTTAAAAAGTGGCTTAGGAAATAGACATCAAGATATAAACTACACTTCCCAGCTATAACTAGTTTAACAATTGAACAGAAGAATTCTGTTATTTTCACTTAGGGTGATCACCAAGGAAGCTAGTTTCATTTACATTTTTAGTGTTGCAAATTCTTTCGTTTATCCCATGACTTGCAAAGAAAATGGGGGTGGAAGAGCCCCACCTAGTCACATTTAGTGTCATAGTTCACACCAATGGATTCTCAGTTTTTTTAGGGTAAAGGTGAAGGAAAGGGCAACACTTAGGTTATGGTGGTTTGAAAGAACCTGCGTTGTCTTCTAAAACCAAATGAAAATGCAAACCACAGTGGAATCTGCAAGGAATCTCTGCAGAAAGACCAAAACTGTTTCCACAGCGCTGCTCTGCAAAACAGATTCTTCAGGAAGTTAATTGTATATAATCATCATATATAGCATTATGATGTGGTCAATTTGAACCAACAGCTTTTAATTCCTCAGAGCCATTCACATGCATGTCCACAAAATTGGAAAGACTTTTTGTTTTTTTTCTTAGTAAGATCCTGTTTCTGGTAGGGCACTTGGAGGGATCACATGCGTGAAAACTGCAGCAATGCCTCTAACATTCCTCCTCACCTGTTTTTCAATCTTTTGATTGTGCTGTTAACAGGCTACATTCCTCCTCTAGTAAATGAAAATATCTTTAAGCCATATTTGTTTACATTATTCTCAAAAGTTTTTTACTAGGGCTTTTTCAGATTTGTTTTTTATTTTATTGATGATGGTTTAAACAATTTAAGAGATGAAGTTAGTTTTAAAAATTTAAAGTATATTTTAGCTTCTCTGTATTAGGGAATATGGAAAGGGGAATATCAACATTCCTTCTCTGAAAAAATGTCTTTGAAATGTAGGCACGTGCTTCATTTGTATGACTTTTGCTAACCTGTTTTTTCTAGTTTGTTTTATAGCTCTTTCACTGATGTTGATGGATTTTCTGTAGCTCTTTTGGAGACAGGGAGGCAGATGAGTGCTCTTAATCTTTTAGTGGAATCTTAAGCTGATAAAAATTTGCAGTCTTCAAGCCAGTTCTTTAGGTACTTTTGTGGTCAGTGCCTTTAAAGCAGAGGGTACTTCCCTAAAACAGTTCAGAAAAATTTTTAAAGGGACAATTTTAGCTCAAGTGCAAAATCCTTACTTCTAGTAATAGTGAATCTACTGTGGTAAGTATTTTGGCAAACTGTCCCCTAAAAATCTATAGACTATTGCATAGAACCAGGATGCAAGCCTTAGCTTTCATGAGACACTGCTGAAAAGTAATTGACAGTGATCTGAAAACTTAGAATGCCTAAGTATGCAAAGAATAGGTTGCAACTACTGAAGAGCTATTTTTATGCACAGAAATCTCATATTCCATTCTAAACGCAATACTTCTTCAAAACCAAGTAAATAATTTCTTAGAGTACACTTTTAAAAATACATGGTAAGGAACACGTTACTGAGCTTTGGTGTCAGCGAAATGAGTTGAATTCCAGGGTCTGTCAATCCTCTGGACAGGGCCACTACTGTGTTAGTTTTCTCACCTGTAAACAACAGTAACTAAATATCATTGGGTCTTCGACAGTTAAAAGGATTACAAACTGCACAAGGATAGGGACTCTCTCTTCTGTAAACCTTCCATGAAAAGAATAGGCAATCAAATATTCTTGAATAAATGAAGTCACAACACTTAATGAATGCTTATTAAATTTCACTTTAAACATATACCAGGGACTTCCCTGGTGGTCCAGTGGTTAAGAATCCGCCTTCCAGTGCAGGGGACGCGGGTTCAATCCCTGGTCGGGTAACTAAGATTCCATACGCCTCCGGGCAACTAAGCCCTCACGCAGCAACTACTGAACCTGCATGCTCGCCTCGCATTGAAGATCCATTGCTGCCAACATAAAAATAAATAAACAAGCAAACATATACCAGTATTAGTTCATGGATTCCTGAATTTATAAGGTGATGCTTTGACATTTCCACATTCCTCATAGGGGTCTACTTTTTGTTACAAATAGATTTAGTTAACACTGTCATACACTTTCCATTATTTGTGGGAGTGGTTTTACAGGAATTTCGTAAAGTGCCTGTTAGAAAGACAAATGCTAGTCCTTAGAAGAGGCCCAAAAATCTGTATTTAAAAACCTCCTACAAAAGATTCTTCTGTAGATGGTATGAGTACCATATTTTAAGAAGTCTGGAAGAAAATGTTCAAACTTTTGGCTTTTTTCTTCCATGTGAACCATCTTCTAGCCAAACTGATCAGTCTCCTGAACTAGAAGACCTTGGTCTGGGACAGAAACCCAAATTTCCATGAATACAGAAAAACTGCAGCACCTCCCAATGGACCAAAAGATTACTCATTACACCTCAACTCTTACCATTGTTTCTTTACTGTTTTAAGGATTGTTAAAACATCTGGCTGCTGGGTTGAAATGAACTCTTCAAATGTACCACACAAATACTTCACAAATGTTAAATAAGCATGTGGTTCAATCCCTGAAAGAGTCATACTTATTTTTTTGAACAGCTACTTACAAAATAGTCTAAATCACTGGAATTATAAATCATGTAACTGCTTGTGATTCAAAGGCAAGGCACAGCCATGATACTGCATATGTAACAGTCTCCATAAATACAAAAATACATCTTTATAAATATAGGAAAACATAGTAACATATCTTGTTAAAGGACAATAGCTTTTAGTTCTTTAGAGAAGTATGCCTGAAACTCCATAACTGAAGCCATGGTTATATTTATAACCAGTTTAAGGAGGATGTTGCCCACTGCCTAACATATGTAGGACAGTTAGGGTATTTCTGCAAAGCATTCATAATTTGTGTGTTATCCAGAAGTAGTTTCATCAGCCGGTACTCCCTCTGTGCATTTACTGATGTTCTTTTCAGGGGCCTTATTAATTCTAATTGTTGTAAGTGTTCAAAAGCCTTCATGACAACAGGTTTCTCAAAATTATAAACAGAATGGGCCCTCCTTTGAACAAACTTCTGAAACTCATTATAAACCATTTTAAAATTAAAGGGCTCCTCTTCATAGATGTCATTTAAATGTTTCATTGCTATGATAAGACAGATTTCCAAGACCGACAGACCACGTACAATATTTGCTTTAGAGTCCACGCTACACAGCTGGTTTGCCTCCATCAGATCTGCTGCAGTCATAAATGGTTGTGATGGTGTTACGCGATTTAAAGCAAGCCTCAGTAGCATGTGTAATGACCACAGGTTTTTGCTGACATTGAAATGCTTCTGCAGCACTTCTTGCACACTTCTATCTTCTGAGAGACTCTGAACCTTCTCATTCCACTTCTCAGCGAAAATCTTGTCTGGAAATACTGCAGATAGAGATAATTGTTCTCTAAATATTTTAAGATACTGTGGAAAACCAAATGAATTCATTAAGTGTATCTGCCAGTGGAAAAATCGTGACTTCACTCTTTTTTCTAAGAGTTCCAAAATATGCAATCTACGTGTAAGACCAATAACTGCTACTGCAGTCTGTGCAAACTGAGAAATGTCAAAAAGATTATAGAGGAGCGTTTGGTTTTTATGATGAGCAAAAAGATCAAATTCATCTAACATGAAGATCTCTGGGCAACTACTAGTCCAGTCACCTTTTCTTAAAGCTTCCAGAAGAAATGAAAGGTTTTCAGCAAAGCTTCCAAAAACTTTATCTCCAACTAGTTTCCAGATTTAACTGCCTTTAGGGCAATTTTATCATCGATCTGCAGCAGTCCATTTAAGTGAACTTGTAATACATTTTCACTCCCTCTTCTACTTCTATTAGTTCTTTCAAAGCATGGTTTATTAACATAGTCTTTCCTGATCCTCGGGGTCCAATAATGAGAGCAGAGTTACTTTCTCCATGGATAGCAGTTCTTTTCAGCAGCTCAATTAAGTGTTTATATTGTACTTGTACTCCAAATAGGTTACTATGTGGACTCTGATGACAAAATCTTTCACGTAAAATTCTTTGTACCCGCGAAAGGTATTCTGCTTGTATTAAGTTGTTACTCTTTGATTTACGACTGCTCATTTCAACAAATTGAAATCCAGGGCAGAGCAGGATTCTGGGGACCGCAGGAATCCCTTCATAGGCTCCTCTCGCCGCATGCTCTGCTCTGCCTCACCTGCTGCCGCTGCCAGCGATACACCCATACTCCCTTTACCATGGCTCTCATGGAGCTGAGCCAGCAGGCAGAGCAGCCCCTTGAGGGTCTCTGAAAGCAGAGCTGAAGTACAGACTCCAAGGGTCTTCTGCACGAGGTGGAAGGAGTCTCGGGATGTACCTGGAGGGGAGGAAGCCAGCCGGGCATTATAAATACTCCCGGGGCCTCGGAGTAGGATGGCAGAGGACATCCGGGGCCATTCCAAAGGCAGGGCTGATAGGCTCACACCTTGTTCATGTGAGCTGCTACTACATTCATGTTTTAGGAATTTTTTTTTTTTAATTATGAAGATGAGTCTCTACCTCTTAAACTGTTAGTTGTCATGCCCTGGCTGGTGCTGTTAATATACAACTGAGACTGGAGGCCATAAATTTGAAGATGATGAGCTGTTGCCAGCAAACTTTCCTCTTACAATAAAAAATTTTTAAAAAAAGAAACCCTCCCCCCATGCCAGATTTGTTTGTCTGAAACTTGTCTCTGTAGGTATCCCAGGGGCTCCCATGGAAGCTGGCCTGGGATGGTGGGGAGACAAGGGAAGGGACAGAGCAGGTCAGTCTGAGTTGGGACTGGCCTGTGCTTGCATCCTGGTGCACGTGCTGTGTCAGGGCCTGCATCTGGGCTTAAAATGCTATTCATTCATCAACATACTGACCCCCTTTTCAAGTTTCATTTTTCTGTTGTTTTGACTATAAAAGGGACACTTTTTATAAAACCAGTTTCTGTGATCTGGAACAGGGTTCTCAAACTTTTATGTGCATCAAAATCATCTGGCCCCCACCTCAAGAGAGTCTGATTCAGTGGCCTTGGGGTGGGGCCTGATAATTTGCATTTCTAACAAGTTTCCCGATATCACTGCTACGGCTGATCTGGCAACCACCCTTTGAGAACCACTGATCTAGAAGGTACAAGGAAATGAGCACCATCTTCAATCTTACCACTCAGAACCATTGTTAACATTTGAAATGTAGTGAATATATATTTATGTATATGGACAGAGTTTTAAAAGCAAAGGTGGTTCTGTGCTATACATATTATTGCTTTTACCTTGCAGCATGTGGAACTTCCCCCACCAGGGACTGAACCTGCACCCCCTGCAGTGGACACACGGAATCTTAACCACTGGACCGCCAGGGAAGTCCAAAACAAACTTTAAATTTTAGAATCGTTTTAGACTTAAGATAAGCTGCCAAGATAGCGAGTTCCCATATACCATTCACCCAGTTTCTCTTATTGTTAATGTCTTACATTATTGTGGTACATTTGTCACAACTAAGGAACCAACAGTGGTACATTACTGTTAACTCCACACTGTTTTTGCTTTTAATGAAAATATTACTTTTAATGTTTTTTTATAATAAGATTCAAATATCAGAACTGAATAGTGACAGAAGGAAAAGACCTCTTTACTCCTCCCATCTCATTACCTATATATTTCAGAGTATTTTTCTGTGCACTTATATACCTATGTAATCAGACCACACACACACCTTTTTTTTTTTTCATTTAATGTGTCTTGAAAGTTTTTCTTTATCAGTATATCTAGATCTGTCCCATTGTATTTCAATGGATAGCACACATTGCTTGGAACCCTTTTAAAACTTAATAATATCAGTTTCCAGAATTTAAGTCTAGTGGATGAAAGGTGAGGTAGGGCATACCTCCCTTTTATCTTGCATTGGAGGTTAGACATTATTTGCCCGCCTCTGTGGAGTACTTAGCATGTTCCAGGCACTGCCAAGCCTTTAGCATGCATTATCTAACACACTTATCAAAACAACCTTATGAAACAGGTATCATTATTGTCCTTATTAACAGATGAGGAAACAGGGTCAGGGAGGTTAAGCGAGCAAAACCCTTTGACGACTTTCTAGCTGAAGCAGGCTCTCTGGCGTTTTGAGTGTCGTGAGCCACTCAGTTTAGTGTGACCATGGTGTGTTTGTTCAGCTTTCCTGTGTGCCACACCCAGTGCTAGAATATGAAGGTGAAGGATGTCGTTAAGGAACTTGGGTTAGTTGGGAGGACATGCATGTAAACAAATAATTATAGGCTAAGAATTACACCAGAGGTTTAAAATTACTGGTGGGGTTTTGACACCTTAAAAAAAAATCCACTGGAGGAGGGGATGTGTGCTTGGAACTGTTGCATTGCCGAGGTGCAGAGGGAAATGCAGCATCAGACTTGGCAATCTGACCTGAGTTCGAAGTCTAGTGTTACTTTTCAGCTGAGTGACCCTAGGTAAGGCACTTAGCCTCTCTGAGTTTTTGTTATGAGTATCTTAAAAAATACTTCTTATGGGCTTCCCTGGTGGCGCAGTGGTTGAGAGTCCGCCTGCCGATGCAGGGGATACAGGTTCGTGCCCCGGTCTGGGAAGATCCCACATGCTACAGAGCGGCTGGGCCCGTGAGCCATGGCCGCTAAGCCTGCGGGTCCGGAGACTGTGTTCCGCAACGGGAGAGGCCACAACAGTGAGAGGCCCGCGTACAGCAAAAAAAAAAAAAACAAAAAAAAAACTTCTTATGGTTGTAAGATTAAATAGATACATAGTAAGAGCTAGCTATTGTTATGCTTAATAAATACACAAATATATATTAAGTATTTTATATATTTAGTGGGCTTAATAAATATAAATGTGTAATCTGTGCCACATCAATTGCTGAGTGGAAACTTGGAGGACTTCCCTGGCGGTGCAGTGGTTGGGACTCAGCGCTTCCACTGCAGGGGGCACGGGTTTGATCCCTGGTTGGGGAACTAGGATCATGCATGGTATGCGGCGCGGCCTAAATTAAGGGAAAAAAAAAAAAAAATCCTTGGAAAGTTCTAGACAGAAATAAGTAAGGAGCCAAATCTCACAGTCTGTTATCTCTCGAGACCAAATCCTGAAGGCCTCCCGGGACGCCTCATGCCCCCATCTTGCCCTCTCTTGATGGGCCTCGCTCTTGGCACTTACCCCTCACTCCCACGTGCATTTTATTCTTTTCGTGCCTTCTCTCCTCTGTGTAACTGCAGTCTCTTTGAAGGGCAGGATCTCTGCCTTTCATTCTTGTGTCCCCTGCAGTTAAATGGAAACACGTTGAACATCAGTTGCAGAACCAGGTGCTTTAGGAGGGGAGGTGCACGCTCTCCTTGCCAAGATGGTCGAGCTTAAACAGGATGGTCTTGGAAGAGTTTTTTCATCTCTCCCAACCATTCTTCCCCCCTGGGTTTTTCAGACGTTGGCCTTTTACACCCAAACTTGAGTTTTTAACATGGATGGGTCACTCAACATTTTGTTCAAGATTTTTAATGAACTGTATCTTAATATATGAGTAGTCTGTGTTATGAGTTAACTTAGTCCTCGGATCTTTCACTGGGAAGAAAGATTTATGTTGATATTCCCCGCCCCCCAACTTAGAAAAGCAGAACAAAACCTCAGCAGGCCTGCGTCTTGTGTAGCCAGGACAATTCCGACCAGACTGCCACAGGTTAGATAAAATGCCTTTTGCCTTTTTCCTTTCCTACTTATGCTTGGGGTAAAGAACCTTCTGGCAAAGATTCTGGACCAGCAAAGCTGGAATAATATTGTAAAGAAGTTTTGGTTGAAGATGAAGCTAAGTGAGTTGAAGGAAAGAGTAGCTTCTTTGCTGTGTAATGGCTTGGAGAAGTTTCTAAGTTTGTCCTGGGGGATTGGCGGTTAAAACATGGTCCATGTCAACCTGAACTGTCTAAATAGTAATCTGGAGAAGAAATAAGGCAGTGTTATATTTTTTCTCCTTTCCCTTGAAAATTGGCTGAACCCCACACGTTGGTTGGAAAGTGGGCTTGACTTGAGTATGTGAAAATCCACTTTCCTGGATCCAAAGAGCAGGACTCCCATTTCTGAAGGGTAGTAACAGAGAGCCAGGCGAGGTTTCTGCCGTTTTGTGTTTTTTTTTTTGGAAGGAGTTTGCTCCCCCTAAGAGAGCCAACTATTCAGAAAACTTAATCACAGGTTCTTCCTCCATTCAGACTTAATCTGGTCATTCAGAAGCACTTTCCCTCCCCTTCAGAGGCTGCTGGCACCTGACCTGGGGCCACAGAGGTCTTCCTCTGGGCCTTTGGAAGGCTGAGAGGGCAGGAGCAAGTTTGATTCTTTGGGTTAGGGGGTTGGGTTGGGTCTCTTAAACTTAATCTCCAGTTGTGAACTGTAAGGGAGACCAACTCCCCTTTATCATTTACCATTGCAGCCAGAAGCTTCTAATGGTTTCAGCCAAAAATATTTATGAAAATGACCCAATATAACAAAAATGTATTTAACTGAGGTTGTTCATTTTATGGACAGTTGTTCCTTTTCAGGCACTTGAATCACCCTCATGAATTCCTTTTTTTTTTTTTCCCTCCTCGTTTTCTGTCTTCAGTTCTCTAACATGTTAAGTGACAGTGGAAGGTACTCGAGAAGTCTTTCTTCATATAAATAAGTGCCTACATCTTTCCTCATACTTCTCTTTTCTTTTTTTTCTTTTTAATTTTTATTGGAGTATAGTTGATTTACAATGTTGTGTTAGTTTCTGCTGTATAGCAAAGTGAGTCAGTTATACATATATCTACTCTTTTTTAGATTCTTTTCCCATATAGGCCATTACAGAGTACTGTACTTCTCTCTTTTCTTGACACTAAAAACCAAAACAAAACAAAAAACCCACAAGAGTAGAAGTAGGGTTCTGAGAAGTCCTGTGTTGGTGGCAGCATTGGCGGCTGAGGAAGAAAGTGATGAGACCCTGGCACGCTGATTAGGAGCACTTGCTTGTTTACTAGCTGGGTGGCAATAAAAGGTGTCTGGAGTACTGCAGACTTATTTTTGTTGATTTGAATTCAGAGTTTATTTCATTTTTATTTTTTTAATTTCATGTTTACTCTTTTCCACTTGGCTGAGGACAAATACAGATAAAGTCTTGGCCTATTGAAAGAACCATTTAAATTTGTTTTTTTTTTTTTTAACAGCACATTTTATATCTGCAAAATGTGATGAAGACAGAGCCATTCATAAAAACAGATTGCACAAGTCTGTGACTTCTGAGTGTTTACCCTGGAAGAAATCACCCGTGCCATTTTAGCCTTGCCCTTTCACATGGGATATGGTTCTGTGATTGAGTTTCAGGCCTGAACCCTTTGTGTGTGTACATCTAGCCCCATGAACCTCTCACCTGTTTCAGGAAATCATTTTGAGCAAAATGATATCTTCTTTGAGAGTCTGAGCACTTTCTCAGCAGAGCCATGTGATACAGACACAGAGAGCAGGGTGAGGACATACAGATGTGTCCACCTGCCTGTGGGCCTGACTTCTGTGAAAACCCACCAGAACCAACAGATGGACTGTTCTTTGGGAGCACTTTGTTTCAGAACTTCATATAGCACATCAAGCCATTTAGTAGCAGCCAGAAGCGAAGACGAAGCTTTAGCCCCTCTCCTTGTCCCTAGACCTTTATGGTTGTCGCCCATGACAACCAAGAACTTCAGCTTGGGATTTGGGAGACCTGGCTTCCAGATGAGCTGGGGGAATGGCCTAAGGTCTGTCTTCGTTCGGAGTGAAGGAATGGGACTTGATTCTCTAGTGGTCTCTTCCCCCTGAGTCCTGTGTGATTTCTGTGCACCAGTGCTACATCTGGGGTTGGAGAGCTCAAATGCAAAAGGGACTATTTGAGATGTCCACTTAGGGGCTGTGAATCCTGTCGACTCTTGTGCTTTTTACCTGGAAAAATGAGGGCAGCTTTTACCCAAATTAAAGGCCGCCCTGAGATTCCCCTATTTGGATTCTGTGGGCAAGTGGTAGGTCTATTCTTCTTTGTGGCTGCTGTTGCTGTATTGGGAAGGGGGCATTTGGACCAAGGATTTAGAGATTTTTCTGCCAGGAGGTGATCACATTTGTACTGAGATGGTGCTTAAAGCTGATACTTGCCGTTTTATCACTAATGGCTGTTTCTCTTTCCATAGCCGTGGGTTTTATCTGGCCGTCTCTCAGGTACGTTGACAGTTTTGACTAGCGCTTAAAAAGGCAAGTTCAGGAAATGCTATTTTCTGTGTTTCTTCTTTTCCTACTTTCCCCTTGTTGAGCAGCACAAAACTGCCAGGTTTTATGTTCCACTGGGCAGTTGCTGCTGGTCTGATATTTTTCTCTCCCCTTCTTCCTCCTCCTCCTGTGCCCCCTCCCCCGGAGACACCCCTCCCGCATCCGTGCTATGCTCCGAGGGGAGCTGTACCTTTGTGGTTCTTCTGCAGCTGCCGAACTTTGATGGGGACATGCTTGCTGCCTCTACACTTGCTTCCCGTAGCAACCGGCTCTTTGAAGATGACCTCTTGCTGTTTGCCTGTTGTCTCTTGTGTTGGATTATAGATGAGAGATTTACCAGGCTGGGGGTAGGAGCCTGCTGTTAGCACATTTCTTTTAGGGTTCCCAGCGTCCCTCAGCCTGTGCTTTCTCTTTCCAGAATATGAGGTTTTGCGGGGGTGGGGGTGTGGAGGGGATATTTGTGCAGAATCAAGCACAGTTTTGAGTGTGTAGGATTGCCCTAGTTGTGAGATAATGTGGAAATAGTTGCTGCAGTGATTCCTTACTGAAGCTATTTGGTTTACTTTTCATTTTTATTATAATGTGATTAACACTTATTAGGACGGGAGGGCACTCTTTGATCCCCCACTCCCCCCAGGTGTTAGTATGTTGGCAGTAAACTTGCTTCCCCATGTAACCTGAGTGCTGGGAATTGCCGAAGTACCTAAATCTCCACACACTTGAACACCCGTGTTTTCCCCCAAAGCATCAATTTTTCTTTCTTTACAGCAGCAGAATCCCCTCACATGTGGCCCCTGTCTTGCTTGGACAGCCCCTGATGTGCTGTGCACAGCTAGTGTATGGATTTCTGTTCAGCTCTGTGAACTTGCCTTGGACAGAATGAGGACATTGTGGAACAGCAAGGATTCCAAAGGAACCCTGGATTAAAACAAAAACTAGCCTTTTTTTTTTTTAACCTATCCAAGTGACAACGGCTAAAATAATAGTAGCACACATTTTAGTAAAAAGGTACAAGAAAATAGACATTTTTATGCACTGCTGGTAGGAGGGTTGTTTGTAGCAGCGTACGTATCAAGGGCCTTAAAAATATTCATACTCCTTGACTCAACAGTTTTTCTTCTAGGAATTTATCCTAAAAAACAAAAAATAAAAAACAAAATCAGAGGTGCATATCAAGATTTTTGTGTGAGGATGTTCACTAATATGTTATTTATGATAAAAATTGCCAACAATGAGGATATCTGGCTGGCAAAGTGATAGTGCTTTTGTTCATATAGTAGAGTGCTTTACAGACATTAAAATTGTTTGAGAGTATCTAATGTCAAGGGAAAATGCTCATAAATGGGAAAAAAGCAGAATATAATAATGTAGTATAGGGAATTCCCTGGCGGTCCAGTAGTTAGGGCTCTGTGCTTCCACTGCAGGGGGTATGGGTTCAATCCCTGGTTGCGGAACTAAGATCCCGCATGCTGCGAGGTGCAGCAAAAAAAGTGTAGTATATCATATGATCCTACTTTTTTTTCATTAAAAAATAAGAAAAATTGTATGGCATACATAGAAAAAGGCTATAATGAAATACTACCTCTCAATTTTTTCTCCGGTAATGAGATTTTGGGGTGTGTTAATTTTCTTCATATTCCGAGTTCTTCAGTGATCAGATAATTACTTTTATAAGCTGAGAAATTTAAAAAATTGATTCCCTACAGATTAACCCACAAAGTACATTGATAATATTTTCTTTCAAAGCTAAGTATTTTTTAAATAGGTGAACCAAGATAATGCATCTCTTCTTTGTTTTTTTTGTCATTAGAATGTGCTTGTGGTTTTTTTTTGTTTTTTTTTTAAATTGATGCAACCATCATTCTTTGTGTGAGAGAAATGGCTTTGCAGCTTTAAGAAGTTGTGGTTTTATCCAAAAGGAAGTTCTATCCCTTAGCAGGAATTCAATAAAATAATATATCATCTTTTGTAATCATGCAATGATGCCTGACTTCAAAGTGACTTACTAGTTTGTGGGCATTGATGTTTGGATTGGTTGTTTTTGGCAAAGTCCAGCTGGACTGTCCATTTGTTAAAGGTGGATGCATGGCACTGGGCTTTGGAAGCCCTTCTGTTTGTTAGTGGTTGAAATCACTAGTTATGGACCTTACCTTTATTTGGAAATATTTGTGATTTGGGGGAAGAAAGAGAAGTTTTGCAGGTGATGGTTCTATGAGCAGGTTATCTAGGGGCATCAGGGTGGTGGGAGAGTGTTTTGGGGACCGGAGGGCGTGTTTCATTTGTGTTTGACAGTAGCCGATGGTGGCTGATGGTAGGAAGATCTGCACTGTTTGTTAAGGTGAACTTGACTATGAGGTTGGTTGAGTTGTTCAGCTATGCTACAAGCCTTATGCTTCTTCAACCCTCACTGTCACCAATTACTTGGGAAGCTCATAAAGCTGGGAGGAAGAGAAATATAGCACTCATTTCTTGGGAAGGCATTGAGAGGCAAGTCTAGAATGCTGGAATATGGGTAAAACTAGCTTCTGTTGGGTTCATCTTGTGGGAGGGACTGGTGAAGTTAGGGTTGGCTCTCCTGAGAGGGTTTAGTTTTTTAATATCTCTTCTATTTTGAATCCTTTAAATAGGCACATGTGGGAATCCACAGGTGTCTAGATGGAGTTTTCTTTTAACTGGTATCCTGTTATTAACCACAGATTACTGAATAACGTTACATCGTATGGACACCACATTTTGTTTATCCATTCATCAGTTTATGATCATTTGGGTTGTTTCCACTCTTTGGTTATTATAAACAGTGCTGCTGTGAACATTCATGTTCACGTCCTTGTGTGGACATGTTTTCATTTCTCTTGGGTGTAAACGTACCAGTAGAATTGCTAGGTCATACAGTAACTCTATGTTTCATATTTTCAGGAACTACTAGACTATTTTCCAAGTGATTGCACCATTTTACATTCTTATCAGCAGTGCATGAGGGTTCCAATTTCTCTCTGTCCTCATCAACACTTGTTGTCTGTTTTTTTGATTATAGTCATACTAGTAGATGTGAAGTAGTACCTCGTGTTCTGATTGCATTTCTCTGGGGCTAATGGTGTTAAGCATCTCTCCGTATGCTTATTGGTCTTTTGTATATCTTATTTGGAAAAATGTCTACTCAGATCCTTTGTCCACTTAAATTGGGTAATTCTTTTTTTTTTATTGTAAGAGTTCTTAACGCTCATAAAGTTTTTTTTTTTTTTTAATATTTATTTATTTGCACTGGGTCTTAGTTGCAGTGCTCATGCTCCTTAGTTGTGGCATGTGGACTTACTGGTTGCGGCATGCGGACTCTTGGTTGTGGCATGCATGTGGGATCTAGTTCCCCAGCCAGGAACGAACCTGGGCCCCCTGCATTGGGAGCGCAGAGTCTTACCCACTGGATCACGAGGGAAGTCCCTCATGAAGTATTAAGGTGCACAAAGAGATTTTCTTTATGTGGGTTGTATCTACTGATATTTGCCAGGTGAGAAATTAAAACAAAAACTTTAAAAATATTTAATTTTAAAATATGCTTTAAAATAATAATAAACCCATTACATGTTAACATAACTAACATTTTTTATGAAACAATATTATGCTTTGGAAAATATAATGAAGAGTGGTCTTTTTAATATTTTTATCTCTTTAATATCTGGCTTAATAGAAGATAGTTGGATTCTCACATCTACTTCTGTACCCAGTTTGTTTTGATATGCTTTGGTTGAAGTATATGAAGAAAATCTGGCCTTATACAGATGTGTAGTTGGAAAAGGGAGAAGTATTTTATTAGTTTCTTAAGATAATTGTGGATATCTTTGATACTACATCAAAACTTAGCAAGAGGTAGTTTCTTGAAGGTTAATTGTAATGTGGAACCTGAAGCCATATAGATGAACTCTTCATATTCTTTTATGTTGAAATCCATTGGTCTTGCTTGCACTTTGAATGGGTCTGTTACTAATGAATGATTTTGTATTATCGTGCATTGGTTATTTAGAAAATACTGATTCACTGAGTCATATGGCTCTTTCAAATGCTGACACATTTCATTATACAGTATTAAAAAATCACATTTGTTAATATCCTCATCATCCTCAATAGGAAAGTCTTTAAGTAGTATTGGGATTCTGTCAAGCACATGGTGGTAGATACAAATTTCCCTAAATTCTAATTTTGCTTGGAAGCTCAGATTTTATTGTTGGCAACAAATATTGTCAATTGTTTTCCTTGAAGTGGCAGGCTCGCTTCATTCGTGAGAAAATGTCTGCCCTGTACTTATCTGTATAACCATACTTTGTCAGTTATTCTTTTAAGTAAAAATGGTGTCCCATAAAAAAGTGGCTAGTTCAGTTTGCAACTCACAATTGCACAAGTACTTTATCATGAAGCAACCATGTGCTTTGGTATGCAGCAGAAGTGCTCTACGCATACTTCCTTTGTCACACAGAATATTAAAGAAGTATGTACTCAGGAGTTGGGAGCTAATAAAATAAAAAACAATAAAATAAAAATAGTTTTTATTCATCAGTGTTCTTCATCAGTATTGCTTCGTCAGCATTCTTAAGGAAACTCCTTTTTCTGATTGCAAGTATACAGTAGTCAGGAGTGCAATCTGGCGCCACTGCCTTGATTCACTCAACAGTATTATCCCACTGTTACATTTACACAATCAGTGCAAATGTCGGCATAATGTAAAAGGCAGTTGTTGTCTTAGTATTATTACAAATATGGTATTGCCCTCGCAGATTCTTTTAAAAGGTTTAAGGACCACCCCCACTGCCGCCCCACCAGGAGCTTATAGAGTGGACTTTGAGAAACACGGGCTAGATGGCATTTAATGGAAATTGGGGTGAAATTGTTTTGAAGGCACTTGCCTCTCTGTTATCTCAGATGTTAGCACACATTTGCATGATGATAGTGACAGTGTGTGTGTATGTGTGCGTGTATTATGCACCTTGTAGTTGGACATTCTTCCTAGTCTTCAGCAATATTCAGAATCACAAAGCTATTACCACTGAGGCTCCTTTGAAAATAAAATGCCTTCCCGTTTTCTTTTCTTTTTCTTCCAAGAAAAAGCCTCTCTTCATCACCCACCTTTGCCAGATGTGATGTTTCCTTATTTCATGTTTTGAGTTTGAGAAAACAGGGGCCCTTTAGGGCCTTCCTGCATATGTCTGTTTCTCAGGACACTCCTTACTCTGGAAACCCTAGATGGGTGTCTAGCTCAAGCCCAGGCCAGTGGCTGGCAATGACCTGATCCTTGCCATGTAAATCCTCACTGAATGGCATGAGACTCAAAGTTAGCAGTTCACGGAATTGTAAGGTGAGCCCCGTTTCCCAGCCAATTATGACCCGATCTAAAGCCATAGCTGGGCCATTAATGTATTTTGGGCCTTGTTCTCTTTTATATCTTGCCAAACTCAGAGAGTCTACCGTATAGCTCCTGGCAACAGGCCTCTGCCAAAACTGTTTATGAATGTATCATTTTACACCTCATTTTTCCTGTTTCCCCTTGTGATGGCACCTTGCCTGTGTTTCTCTCCCACATCTTTCTGCCCACTTAAAAAAAATTATTCATTTAACTTATTCCTGCATTGTGATACAGACTTTTGGCTTCTGCAGTTACTTATTGTGCAAGAGATGCTAAAGAATGAAAATGCTAATTTCTTACAGGACCCTTTCTTTCTCAACTACCAGTGATTCTCCAAGGGCCCTCTTATGGGGTTGAATTATGTCCCTTCCCCCAAATTCATGTGTTGAAGCTTTAACCCCCAGTACCTCAGAATGTGACCATTTTGGGAGATGGATTCTTTACAGAGGTAATCAAGTGAAAATGAGATCATTAGGGAGGGTCCTGATCAAATATGGCTGGTGTCCTTATAAAATGGGGAAATCTGGACACAGACACGAACACAGGGAGAACCATGTGAAGATGGGAAGCAGTGATGGGGTGATGATTCTACAAACCACGGAACGCCAAAGATTGCCAGCAGCCCCCCGCCAGAAGCGAAGGGGGAGGTGGGAACAGATTCTCCCTCAGCCATCAGACACCTTGATCTCTGACTTCCGGCCTTCTGCACTGTGAGACAGTGCGTTGGTGTTGAAACCACCCAGTCTGTGGCATTTGTTAGGACAACCCTAGGACCCTGATCCTGGTTTCAAGGCTGACTGCTCTCCCTCGTGGCCCCGTGGTTCTGTTATTCACCTTGGACCTTTGTTCCATAGGTCGCACCATGGATGGTCTCCCAGGGCGACCTGTGCCACCCCCCGTGTGAGGGTCCTGCTCAGAGCAATGCTCCCTTAGTGCTCTCACTGATGAGGAATGCAAGGTTGAGGATGGCATCCTCTGGAGGAATGGAGAGAGACGGTATTGGACTCCGGGGCAGGCAGCTTCACGCATCTGCACCCATCCTTTCCCCGGCACTGATGAGAGATGTTGAAATCTGCCTGGCCTCCTCTTGCTCCCCTTTCCTGCGGAGCAAGGAGTGTTGAGCCAGAATGGGTACATTTGGCTTTATTTTCTCCAAGTGCTTTCTCCCTGGGACCCTCCTGCGGGTTCCCAGCTGACCGCCTGTTTGCACCACACTGCAAGGAGAGGTGGCCAAGAAAAGCGAGCTGCTGGAATGCTCGGGGCCCCGAAACATTGCTCTTCGTGGTAGTTTGGTTCTTGCCAGGATGTCCTTGTAAAACTTTTATGAAGATGTTGTTGTACTTGCATTGGAGGTTGAAAATTGCTGTTAACTTTGCTAAGTCCCGTGTCCCCCAGGAATGTGGGCCACTGAGGAAATGCCTCCGGCCCTCCCTTCTGGACGGGCGCTGCGCTGTGGCAGCTGCCTGCGCAGAAAGTTGAGCTGGATGGATGGATTAAGGGACATCAGCTAGGCCTTTGTTTAAAAATATTTAAAATATGTTTGAACCTCCCTTTATCAACAAAGAACAGTTCCTTTCGGCAGAGAGAAGTTTTTCATTTCCATGTTTTTTTTTGCGATTTTGTTTGGTCCTTTTGTATATTCGTGACTTTGGTAAAGTGTTCCCATTCACATTTTGAAAGCCGAGTACAAAAGGCGCTGCATAATGTTCTATTTTGCTTAAGGGAAAAGAGCAGTTTACTTCTATTAAGAACATAATGTTTATGAAGATAATCTTCTCTGGCTTGAGTTAATTTTTTCTGGTGCTGAGCTTTGACGATTAAAAAAAAAAGAACATGTTTGAGAATGTGTGTATTTTAAACTTCTCTGGAATTAGGAGTTAATGGAGGCATATCAGTAATGAGAATGAGCTTTGCAAGTTACAAAGAAAAATGAAAGAGGTTCCTATGTCGGGGTCTGTGCTGCTTTTAGAACCAGGAGTATTAACCAGCTCAGAGTCCTTGACTATTAAGGTATTTTGAGTTAAATGTCAGAATAAAGTATTTTCCTAAAATAAGATCCAGGTTTTTCCTTGCCTTCCTCCGTGATGATCCCAGTTTTGTGTATCAGGTTTCTGCTTAACTTCAGATCTTCTCTGGGCATTTGCCCAGAGTTATTAGAAACCTGAGCTCCTTCTCTACATATGTGCAGGAAGGGCCAGCATGTTGCACAACTCTAGGGGCCCCATTCATCTGAGTAGATGAGACCGGGGTGTGAAGGGTGCCGGCTGGAGCCGGCTGCGTGCAGCCCTGAGTGCAGGTGCCGACAGGAAAGGCATGGTGGGTGGGGGCCCCTGCTTTGGGGGTCATTTATTACATAATTACTTTTAGAAACAGACCCTGGGCATAACCTTTGATATTCTGTGCCCTTGATGAACCAAATCATTCATCTTGAGAAGTATTTGGCCAACCCCGGCTTATGGCTTTTGCCCTCCAGCCACTAGCTTAGCCACAGCTTGTCAGGGGTGAGGCCACAGCTTGTGAAAGATCAATCCAGAGAATTATTAGTTGTCTCTTAAGGTTGTCCTGAAATTGCTTGCAGGCCAGCCCTGAAGTTTAGGAACAGAATGTACTTGCATTTCTCCTTTTTATACCTTTCTCCTGCAAGTATTCCTTCCTGTCCTTCAATTGATTCTGGAGACTGGAATCCAAGTGAAGAAAATGAAAGGGGCTTTAGGTAAACATTCTAGAATATTTCAAAAGTTTCAGGGTTTTGGATTGAGGTTAGGGATGCGCCGCCCACGACCGAGGTTCCACTCTGCCCTGAAAGGAATTCTCTCTAGTCAGTCACGTTTCAGCCGTTAATCAGACATTTAACAAATGGCTGGTGCGACTATTAGATTGAATCCTTTGCACTTGCCATTTTTGTAAGTCAGAAATAGTTAAATATTGGCGGTTTCCCATGGTCCTACCCGGAGTTCTCTGGAGAGGCTCAGAAGAGCAGGGAGCTGGGACCCACATGCCTGGTGCTGGGCTGGGCTGGGCTTCTCACCTCGGCACCACCTGTGTGTGACATTGGGCAGGTCACCGCCCCCATCATTCTGCAGTTCGCTGCTCTGAAAACAGGCATGATGCGGTACCTCGTCATGGGGTTGTTTTAAAGATTAAATATATTCAGTTCTATAAAGCACTTAAAGCACGGCTTGCTCTTGTTATATAATGTAGTCATTCTTATAACACCTTCACAATTCCTCCCATATCTGTGTGCCACACTCATTTAATATTTCTCTTTAAAGTGACTATAATTCTAAAAACTGAAGTAACTTTTGATTTTGTTGATTCTTAGATGCTTTGCTTTTTTTGTGTCTTATCATTTCTGACATTGGAATGTCTTAAAATCCATTGTGTGTCCTTGTTTAATTTTTTCCTTGCCACTCAAAGATGTTTGGTTGATGGTGTCTTAGCTTTGGTGAAAAAGGAGATTTTATCAAGAATTTGTGCTTCTCTCTTCTAATTCATGGTAAAATGAACATATGTATATTTATGTATATGAACATAAAACATATGTTTTAAAAAGTCCGCCTGTCCACCACCTAGAATCCTCTGTGGATTTACTTAAGGGTGGGTTGATAGAAAGGACTTCCTGGGGCCTCCCTGGTGGTGCAGTGGTTAAGAATCTGCCTGCTAATGCAGGGGACGTGGGTTCAAGCCCTGGTCCGGGAAGATCCCACATGCCACGGAGCAACTAAGCCCGTGTGCCACAACTACTGAGCCTGCTCTCTAGAGCCTGTGAGTCACAACTACTGAGCCCACATGCCACAACTACTGAAGCCCATGCGCCTAGAGCCCATGCTTCTCAACAAGAGAAACCACTGCAATGAGAAGCCCACGCACCACAATGAAGAGTAAGTAGCCCCTGCTCGCTGCAACTAGAGAAAGCCCACGCGCAGCAACGAAGACCCAACGCGGCCAAAAATAAATAAATAAATTTTAAAAAAGAAAAAGAAAGGACTTCCTGTACTAAACATGGCTTGGAAACCAGCAATAAGCCATCCTTCCATTTACCCGACTGACTACCTGCTGCGGTCCTAAAGGCTGGGCAGGATGGAGTGCAAAGTGTTCTCTTCATCCCCGGGACAGGAAAAGCACGTTGACCCACCTGGCTGATGGGTGGTTGCTCTGTTCATTGTTGGAGCATATCAAGTACCACAGAGATGGTCAGAGACAGGGATGTCCGCCTTGGCCAATAGTGCCTTCAAGTAGGGGGTGTGTTCTCTGCAGGCTGCTTTCTGGGATGGAAATGGGCTGGTAAAGTGATGTGGGAGGCCAACCCTGAAATACAAGGGACTGGACAGTGTGTAGTACAGATAAGGTGGGGAGGGGTGAGGGATAGTTCCTGCTAATACCTGTAGATCTTCCTGTTAGCCGGAAGCGTCTGATGACATATTTTAGGTTTTCTGAGCAACCTTTGATTTTTGTTTCCTTGATTTTTTTTTTTCTTTTTTTAGCAGCAGCTTCTTGTATTGGATGAAATCCCGAGCTTCCTAGAAACAAAGAGACCTCCTGACTCTTCTTTCCTTCCCTTTTCTGGGGCTGGTGTTTTCTTCTTGACCGAGTGTGTAGCATGGAGAATTTGGGGAAGCTGATTTTGCCTACTCCAGGAAGAGAGGCATGTCTACAAAGCATGGGGCCTGACTTTCAGTCCTTTGAAGTCATCTGCTCTGACTGAGACCGTTTCCCCACTAGCTTCTTGAACCTTGAGCTGAGCAAAAAGTTACTTAATCGCCCCCAAAGCAGTACGTGAGGTGCGTGCAGAGGGCTTCATGCATTCCTGCTTTAACTTTATCTGCCAGAGAGCTGAGAACCGAGTAAGGCACTCCTGCTTCTTAGACCTCTGGGCATCACAGGCCTCCTGTAGAGGGGGGTCTCCATGCCTTCAGGTCTGGGGGATGAATAGTCCCAGAAGGCTTTGGAATCATGCTGGGTCCATTCTGGAGGAAAAATAGGGCCTAACAGCCATGACTGCTTTTCACCCCAAAGTGTATTTAGCCCTGAGGGTCTCAGCAGCCAAGTGGGGTCCAGGGGCACCAGGAGTCCCGAGTGGCACTTCCCCCTTCCAGCACATCTTGATTTGTTAAGAAGGAAGATTTGAATTAGGTCTAGAAAGGTAATATGCATATGGGGCAGACCACAGGGCTTTTTGTTCAAGGCTGTCTGCATTTGGAAGAGAATTGTAGAGCAGTGTAGATTTGTGTGTAGTGTCTTTGGTTTATGACAATTTTTGGTTTATTACAGTGTTATGGTTTGGAGCCAGGACAGTGCTTTCCAGATTCCATCTTTGGAGCCAGGACAGTGCTTTCCAAATTCTGTCTTTGTCGAGGGGCTTTGCAGTTCTGAGATTCTGCTCTGTTGGCACCGGTTACAAGATAAGACTGACAGTCAAAGAATTCCAAGCCGATTATCAATCTGGAGCCTCTCCAGCGTGGGATCCTTGGTCTGACTCTTCACTGTGTCACTCACAGCACCTGTCACAGTGCATGACACCCAGAGGGTGCTCAGTAAATTTAGTGAACGGGTTTATTTATATATTTTTAATAAATTTATTTATTTTATTTATTTATTTTTGGTTGCATTGGGTCTTTGTTGCTGAGCACGGGCTTTCTCTTGTTGTGGCAAGCGGGGGCTACTCATTGCAGTGGCTTCTCTTGTGGAGCACGGGCTCTAGGCACGTGGGCTTCAGTAGTTGTGGCACATGGGCTCAGTAGTTGTGGCTTGTGGGCTCTAGAGCGCAGGCTCAGTAGTTGTGGCACACGGGCTTAGTTGCTCCGTGGCATGTGGGATCTTCCTGGACCAGGGCTCGAACCCGTGTCCCCTGCATTGGCAGGCGATTCTTTTTTTTGTGATACGCAGGCCTCTCACTGATGTGGCCTCTCCCGTTGCAGAGCACAGGCTCCGTACGCGCAGGCTCAGTGGCCATGGCTCACGGGCCCAGCCACTTTGCAGCATGTGGGATCTTCCTGGACCGGGGCACAAACCTGTGTCCCCTGCATCGGCAGGCGGACTCTCAACCACTGTGCCACCAGGGA
The DNA here is from genome assembly GCF_011762595.2 of Tursiops truncatus. Taxonomy (NCBI): domain Eukaryota; kingdom Metazoa; phylum Chordata; class Mammalia; order Artiodactyla; family Delphinidae; genus Tursiops; species Tursiops truncatus. The sequence continues at coordinate 21,877,617 of NC_047046.1, forward strand.
AGCCCTGAACGGGTTTATAAACTTACAGATTTCTTTCTGAGACCTCGTCCATTGCGCTGCATCCAGCAAGATCGTATACTGCCTCCCCCGGGTTGCACCACGTTTAGAGGCGGGAACCAATGTTTTTTCTCTGTCTGGCAGTGTGAAGAACTTTGGGATATGGGGTGGGGCAGCGGAGTGGAGAAGGATGCTTTGAAAAGCAAGTGACTCTTCTGTCTAGTTGTTAATGAGAACTGAGGCTCCAAGCCATTGGAATCAGTTTGGTCTTTGCTGAAACCAGTTGATCTACCAACAACTATTTGCCTACTATGCTGGCAATAAATCAGTAACTGATTGATTTGGCGATGGGTAAAAGTTGTTTTAACTTTTGTCTCCCTCAAATCCAAAGAATGACTAAACAGTCATTTATTTTTCCTGCTGGGGAAGGTGTATGACCCAGTGACTCGGGGGCCTAGTTGGCAGAGGGGATCAGAGTGGCTGGTTTGAACGTGGGTCCAGCTGCCTCTGTGTCTCTTTGGATGTGTCGCCTCCTGAGCGCAGGCTCTTCCTCAACACACAGGGACAGTAATCTCTGTCATGCATACCTTCAGCGAAGGAATGGATATGACCTTCATTAAGGGTTGTAAAGACTGGGTACCCCAAAGTGGTTGCCGCTCACGGGAAGAGAGGCATGTCTACAAAGCATGGGGCCTGTCTTTCAGTCGGGGGGGAGAGGATGAAAGAGTGGCCCTTGTGGGGCATAGACTCCAGGAGCCTCAGGCTTGTGACGGGCTGCATTTGGTGGGTACCAACTCATCCAGTTTCCTTCGTTTGGCCCATTTCCCAGTTTGGCTTCTCTCTTAGCTCTAGGTAAACAAGTTACTGTGGTCAAAACTGAATGACTTGCACCTGGTACATTTTGTCCTCGCATCTTATAGCAAGAGCTAAATGGTACCCTGGGAGCTTGGCAGAGTGAGTGCCGACTTCATCAGCAGAGAAGAACGCAGTCTCGTGGGAAGGCGAGGCCCTGGAGGAGAGTGCCCTTTCTGGTCTGGAATTTCTCACCAGTCACAAGTGCTCATGAAAATTACCTTTTGGTACTCACTCTCCCATCCTTCCCAAGGGAAGCTGAGTAGCTTCTCAAGTATGTCTTACAACCACAGGGATGAGAATCCCAATTTGTTGAAAAACTAGACCTCAGAAACAGGAAGATACAAGCTGGTCTTTTTAGAGGACGAAGGAGATTCAGTTTACACAAGGCTCTGGCCCAGCAGCTCTGTGGCTCCCACATGGGAAGTGATCCCTTAGCTGTGGAACCAGGCAGCTGGAGGGACGCCATGCCCGCAGACTGCCACACACCCTGGCTAGTGCCACCTCCCCTCTCCTAGGGGAGCATTGCAGTTCACAATGGAGACAAACCTCTGGCCTGAGTGGACCTCTTATATTGACAAATTAAGGTTATCCTCTTCTATGGATAAGAAGATGCCCATTCGCCAAGGTGCATGCTTGCATCTAGAAGTAATAGTACCTAATTACCATATGCAAGTGCAATTTTTGTAAATAAAGAACTTGGCAAACAGTGGCCATTTCATATCATTTTTTCCACTACTTGGAAGCATTGAGTTATGATTTCTGTCATGTAGTCGGTTTCAGGTAGAAAGTGGGAAGCCTAATTTGAATTATCTTCCTTGTCTACACTTGACCTGTTTTCTTTGGCCTAGGCAAGTAATTTTCAAAGTGTTCTCAGAAGTTCACCTTCATCAGAATCATGTTAAAATTCCTAAGTCTGTGTCCCAGCCCTAGAGACTCTGGCTGGGGTTCTGTGTATGGCTGGACCGTGCATTTTTTGCTTCTTTACAGTTCTTTCTTTGAGGTTAAAATTTGCATGGAATGAAATGTACAAATCTTAAGTATTCTACCCTGTGGGTTTTGACAAATGTGTCCCCTTATGTAACTCAACCTTTATCTTTTTTGTCAAGATACAGAACAATATGACCATCAGTCCAGAAGATTCCCTCGTGCCCCTTCCCAGTCAGTCCCCACTGGACTGTGCATCTAGCAGTGCCCCAGGGCTTCTTGTTAATAGTGGCTGAGGCCAGAGAGCCACTGGTAATTAATGAACTACAGTACAGCGTTGGAAGTTTGATCTAGCAGGAAGGGTTGGGGATTGGAGTTACCATCTGAATTCAAGATTCTTGAATTCTGTAGATCTTGGATCCTATTGATAGGGACTATATTTTAAAAAGACATATTTTGGCAACTTGCTTAGGAGTTGCAGGCAACCTCTGGGCCTGCCTTGCTTCTCCCTTCCGAAATCAGGGTGTTTTCAGTTCCAGATGTGGCGTCTACATTGTTGCTTGCACTTTCAACTCCCCTGGGCAGTTTTAACAAAATACCACGGACTGGGTAGCTTATAAACAACCGAAATTTATCATTCACCGTCCTGGAGGCTGGAAGTCTGAGATGTGGGTGCCAGCATCGTCGAGTGAGGGCCCTCTCCTGGGTTACAGACTTCTTGTATCCTTGTGTGGCAGAGGAGTCCAGGGAGCTCTGTGGAGCCTCTTTCATGAGGCACTGATCCCATACGTAACTTTAAGCACCTCCCAGAGGCCCCACCTACTTAATACCATCACCTTTGGGGGTTAGGATTGCAACACAGGAATTCTGTGGGGAGACAAGCATTCAGACCATAGCAGAGCCCATCGCCTGTCAGGCTCTTGCAGGCTGCAACCCCTTCTTGGTGGGGTCCCCTGCAATTCCATGGTTAGGGTTTCCCAGCTACTGGTTCTTCTGCGGCTGTTGCCAGTCATCCTAAGTGTAGAAGACCAGTGCCATTCTTGGCTTCTTCTTGGTGACTCACTTGAGTGCATCAGCTCCCTTTCCTTTATGATGTTGCTGTTTATTTTTCAAAATATCAAGGTTTGTCATTTGATCCAGTCTGATCATTTGATCCAAATGACTGTCATTTGATCCAGTCATCCCAGTGATTGACAACCCCCTACCCTCTCCATAGGGAGAGAATACACATGCAGTAGTTAAGCTTAGAAGAGTCCAAACAGGGTGGGCGTTCAGAAGTGGGAGCAGTAATAGTGAGTGGAAGGGTTCTGGAAAGATCAAGCAGAGGCAGTGGGGTTAGAGCTGGACCATGAAGAGTGGATGGAGGCAAGGAATGGGGCATAAGGACCTCCAGGTTACTTAGGTGAATTTATGGTGACATCTTGCTTTTAGGTAGCATTTGGTACTCTTCGGTACTCATTACTTTTTCTTCTCCTTTCTAACAGCTCTGTGAATTAGATGTATGTATGTGAATCCTATGTATTGCTGAGAAACTGAGGTCCAGAGAGAAGAAGTGATTTGCCCAAGACTACCCAGTGAGATCACTGGCAGCCTGAGCTCTCCCTCTTGCTATCTTAAGTTTCCTGTGTCACCTGACCTCCCACTGGTCTCTGACCCCAGAACACCTTCACTGCTCGTTTCCTGTGGTGTTTTGTTTTATTTTGCATTGCCCGGTGCTGCCAAAACAAAATCTTTTTAAAACAGCATTTCCACTGTTAACCTGTATCATCAAACACATTTCTTTATCTTCTAGATTTGAGCCAGTCCTGACTTTAATTTGATACTTTTAAGATAACTGGAGGTGGACAGGGTAAGAGTGTGTTGGGACTTTTGTTTTCCTTTCTTTCTTGAGATTGTAGGGGAGTATTAGATTTCAGAGTCTAAAGTTAACATAGCAGTCACTAGCCAGATGTGGCTTCTTAAATTTGAATTAATTAAAATTAAGTAAAACTTAAAGTCCAGTTCCCTGCCTCCAACAGCCACACGTGGCTCACGGCTCCTGCATTGTCAGTGCAGGAACAGAGCTTGCCCGTCGCCGCGGAAGGTGCTGTTGTTTGCCAGCCCTGGTCCACAGCCGCAGCCCCAACTGAGTGACTTCCCATGACCTCTGACCTTACAAGGAAGGCTCGGAGCATAGAAGGTGTGATAAAGCTGTCCGTGGCACTGACATGTGTTTAGGCCATGTTCTAGCAGTCTCTGGTTCAGCTCCCTAAAAGACACAAGCAGTCGCTTGTTTTTCACAGAGAGGGAAGACCTCTGACCTGAGTTGTACTGACTCCGGTACAAGTGCTCCTGTGGTTGGGCAGCATCCCACGATAGAATCTAGAATCAGTGTCCGTCAGCCCAGCATAACCACAGGTTCCACATCCATGGATTGAACCAACTGTAGATTGAAAATGTTCAGTTGGGAAACAAAATTCCAGAAAGTTCCAGAAAGCAAAAAGTGAATTTGCCTCATTATGGTGACTATTTAGCATTTACATTGTGTTTACAACCGTTTACATTGTACTGAGTATTATAAGTAATCTAGAGATGATTTAAAGTATACGGGAGGATGTGTGTAGGTTATATGCAAATACTGCACCGTTTCGTGTAAGGGACTTAAGCATCCTCGGATTTTGGTGTCCGCAGGGGTCCCAGAACCAGTCACCCGTGGAGACTGAGGGACAACTGTATTATCGTTTGTCCCATGTTTATATGTGGCCATATTACATGTGCTGTTAGTGGTGCGTATTTACACGGTTGTGTGTGGGTAGGTGAAGGCATACGTGTGAAGATATCTGCCTGTGTTGGGAGAGGTATGGTGGGGAGAACAGCTGTAGCCAGAAAAGCTCCTGTGCAGAGGAACGAACTGCCATGTTGCCGCCTCCACCCTTAAGAATGTTCTTTGTTGCCCGTCTCCGACTGGAATTTGGTTTGTACATACTTTGGGTTTGCAAGAATAAAAACCTGAATGCAGAGTTACAGATAAGGGGCTGGTCTTAGTTCAACTGCATTGAGGTGAGTCGTTTTACACACAGTAGCTTACACTGGGAGTGTCCTTTTGGAAGAGGGAGGCAAAGAGGGCTCTTGTGTGTCTCAGCATGTACACTGCCTCTGACGGGATGGTTAGACATCTCAAGGGCCCTGCTCTAGGTTTTAGTCTTTATTCTACCAAGATTAGGGTTTACGAAGCATGAAGAGCCAAATCCATACTAGCTGTCTAAAAAAGACGTCGTCTCATATTGGTTTTCATGGCCCGATTCTGAGCTAGACCTGAATCAGAAAAGGAAGGTTTTCTCTTTTCTCCCCTGGGTCATCATGTGTTTATGAATTAAAGCCCACTTACATAACTGAGTGTTGGCGCTGGGATGCTTGTTACTTTGGGTTGGGTTGGAGAGCTCCATGGTAGAGTTGTTGACTCTCTTTTTATAATGCTGTCTTTGTTTTTGCACCGAATTCCGCAATTTCCTTAAAAACAAACAAAAACCCTTTTAATTGAAGTATTTATTTACCATAAACTAACCATTTAAAGATGCAATATAGGGTTTTTTAAAAATTAATTGATTATTTATTTTTGGCTGCATTGGGTCTTTGTTGCTGTGTGTGGTCTTTCTCTAGTTGCAGCGAGTAGGGGGCTACTCTTTGTTGCTGTACGTGGGCTTCTCATTGTGGTGGATTCTCTTGTTGCAGAGCACGGGCTCTAGGCGTGCAGGCTTCAGTAGTTGTGGCTCACGGGCTCTAGAGCGCAGGCTCGGTAGTTGTGGTGCACGGGCTTAGTTGCTCCACAGCATGTGGGATCTTCCCGGATCAGGCCTCGAACCCGTGTCTCTTGCATTGGCAGGCTGATTCTTAACCACTGCACCACCAGGGAAGCCCCCATTAGGGAGTTTTAATAGATGTATACACCTGTGAAACCAGCACCACAACCAACATTTTCATCACCCCTGAATGTTTCTTGTCCCTTGGCAGTCCATCCCTTCCTCTGCCCCAGCCCCAGACAATCCCTGCATTCTGTCACTGTAGATAACCTTTTATTTTCTAGAATTTTATATGAATGGAAACATGCATTATGTACCCTTTTTGGGGGGAGGGGAGTAAGTCTGGGTTATTTTATTCACTGTGTTGATTTTGGATTCATCTATGTTGTAGCGTGCATCAATGTTTTGTTGCTTTTTATGGCCAGGTAGTATTCCATTGTATGAATGCACCAGATTTTATTTATTCATTTACTTTGTTGATGGACGTTGGGTTGTTTCCACTTTTTGGCTATTACAAACAAAGCTGCTATGGCTATTTGAGTACAAGATTTGTGTGGAAAAATGTTTTCATTTCTCTTGTATAAATACCTAGGAGTAGAATGGCTGGGTCACCTGGTAGGTGTATGTTTTACTTTATAAGAAACTGCCGAACTGTTTTCCAGAGTGACTGTGGCACTTTGCATTCCTGAAAGCAGTGCATGAGAGTTCCCGTTGCTCCACGTTGTCACCAACGCTTCGTATTATCAGTCTTTTAATTTCAGCCATTCTAGTGGGTATGTAGCAGTATCTTGTGTTTACTTTGCATTTCTCTGATGACTAATGATGTTGAGCATCGTTTCATGTGCTTGTTTGTCATCCCTGTCTCTCCTTTGTGAAGTCTTTATTCAAATCCTTTGCCCGTTTTTAATTGGATTGTTTTGTGCTTCTGTTATTGAGTTTTAAGAGTTCTTTATATATTCCGGATAGTAGTCCTCAGTCTTCTTTTGAGTCTCACAGTAATTTTGGTGTCTTTGTAGTAAGACAAGGCCCAACTTTCATTTTAGTGTTTAAAACTGAACTCCTTCCAAAACAAACCTATTCTGTCATTCTTCCTCATCTCAGCTAATAGCATTTCTATCCTTGGAGTCATTCTTGACTCCTGTCTTTCTCCCCCGCCCACATCCAGCCCATCAACAATTTCTGCTGCTCTACCTTCAAATTATATTCAGAATCCAACCACTTTCACCACCTCTACCCTGTTCTCACCCACCCTCATTTATCCTCTGGGTTCTTGCAGGAGCCTCCTAACTGGTCTCCCTTCATCTTACCTCCCACTTCCTGCAACTCTCCCCCACCCCATCTTTTTCCAAGTGCAGCAGCCAGAACAATCCTGTTAAAACCTAAGTCCAACCCTCTTGCTACTCTGTGGAGAATTTCCCATTGACTTATGAGGGCTTGTAACCCTCCGTGGTTTGGCCTCCTGTCCCCTCTCTCCCTTTTCTCCTGCTGCGCTCCATCCCCTGTGCTCACTCTGTTCTTCAAACATTCCAGACCTGCCTCAGGCTTTTTGCACTTGCTGTTGTTCCCTCTGTCTGGAATAACTTTCTTCCTCCAGGCGTGACTCTCTCCCTTACTTCCCTTTACGTCTTTGTTTAAATATCTATCACCTTCTGTTCAGTGTATATGTTTAATTTTGGATCACTTCCATTTGTCCCCCAGTTCCAAACACCAAACAAAATTAAAGATGTAATTATGCTCAAAAACAAGATAAACATATCTGTAAAAAAACAAATACAAAGCAGATTGATGCTGAAGCCACAGCCCCGCTCTGCTGTGAGTCTGGAAATAGGCGGTGGAGCTGGGAGCTCCGCTCTGCTGGGGCAGAGGGAACTAAAAGTAGCCCATGAGCCAGACTCACTGCTGAAAACAAGGTCTGGGCTGGGCTGCTCCAGCTATGGAAGGAGGCTAAAAACATCCAAGACAATTACTGCTCAGGGTGAAGTCTAGGGCGGCGGGAAGAAACAGACACAAGCTTGCAGCCCACTCATGGGCCAACATCACCTGGAGGCATGACTGAAGTTTACCCGTGTCACTGTGTGCGAGGGGTCCTGGTCTGTCAACACGAGACTTGTTCTAGGCTTGCAGATCCTGGGAGTAGTGACCACAAAACTGTGGGGGAGGGGTGGTACGGAGAAGACCTCCCCTCCCCAACCCTACCTCACCCCACTCCACGTCCTCCTGACCAACTCTGACCATATGAATTTACAAACCAAAATTCCAGAACACCTAAACTACTAAAGATAACCAGCAAAATCAACAGTGAGAGATTAATTTGTTCAGGATTAAATGAAAAGAGAGCCATCTGATACCAAGTGTAAAATGCATGTTTAGAATTATCAGAGATGAAAGGCATTACAGCTAAAAGAAAATATGAAACACAACAGGCAGAAAGGAAATATTAATAGGTAGGTATGAACAAAAACCTGTAAATGCTGGAAATGAAAAGTAAGCATCGAAATTTAAATCTTAATAAATGAAGCTCCACACTGGCCAAAGATGCAGATAGAATTAGTGAGTTGGAAGATATGCAGAACGCAGGAGGAGGAGTAGAAATGTTTTGACAGAGTACTTGGGCCACGTGGAGGGCAGACCTAAGCCTCCAACCCTGGTCTGATAGATGTTCTAGAGGAAGAGAGATGGGGCAGTGGCAGACAAGCACTGTTCAGAAAGATGAAGGCTGAGAATTTTCCAGAAGCAAAATAAGACATGAGTTTTCAGATTGAAAACACACACAGTGCTTTGTTTAACAAGGTGAATTAAAATAAACCCACAAGTCCACCCCTAGACATGTTGCAGTGAAATAGCCCAATGTAGGGATAAAACCAAAATCTCCCAAACCACCGAAAGAGAGAAGGCAGGTAATCTACCAAGGAGCAGCAGTTTTAAGGTAGTCTTTTTTTTCTGACCACATCCTACTTCATCACAAGCCTCGATCCTAAATGCTAAGGCAGTAGGTTATTGTTTATGCCCTTAAGCAGCCACAGATTGCCTCATTGAGCGGGAACTGGGACCTGTGTTCAAGTGGCCACCCTCTGCTACACACTGTATCTGAAGATGTACGAGCTGGGGTGTTTCTTGCCATATTTTATAGACACAGAACCTCGAGGCCCAGAGGGTCTAAATGACAATGACATGTTCAAGGCCATGGCTGTAAGAGACCGAGTTGAGGCTGTGACCCAGAGTCCGTGCTCTGTCCACCTCTCCTCAGGGTGGTAAGCCAGCTAAGCAGACGTCCTGGGCGATCTGGAATTATTTAGTTCTCCAGGCTAAGGTGTAAGTTAAAGTTCTCTTGCTGGGCTCCTATTGTGGCAGGTGATCTTTCTTGCCAGGGCTTCTGGCTGTGTGTCCGCTGCATCCTGGTGAAGGAGAAGGGAAGACTGGCTGGTTACCCTCCTGTGCCGACACACAGACTAAACACCTGGTGTAGTCCCTGCTTCTTTGGCCGCCTCCCAGTTTTGTTTTTTTTTTAAATGACCTATTTCCTTTATTAACTTGTTGCTGGACCAAGTTGGTACACTTACGATTTGCTATTATGTGTTACTTTTTTCTTCAGGTTGGGAAAGTTGACATAGATTGGTAGTTTTCTTCCTGCCAAGGTATTTTTGGTACCCTGTTGAATTTCACACGTTTAATTTTTTTACACCTTTCCCCTTCATTTAGACAAGGACCTAAGAGCTTTGGAGAGGTAGGAATTAGGTTTTTGCCACTCAGGGCTTTGGGAAAAATATCTGAAAGTAGACAGACATGCTAGGGAGATCATTGATTTATGGAGTGGGTAGAGTGTGCTTGAGATGGGGGTGCTATGGGTGGATTTCTTATGTAATAATGTCATCCGGTTTATGCTTTCTTAAGAAATCAAGGGATTGAGATGTGAAACAATATATAAGATACTTGGGTATTTATGAACAAGCCCAAGAAATAGTATTTCCCTCTCCTTTCCTGCAAAATGTGACCACCATCTTGAATTTGGTATTTTTACTTCCATTGCTACATCTGTCTTACACGGGTCCAGTGTTTGGCTGAATTATTGTGAATGCTTGCATATTCCTAGATTTGGACCTTTGGTTTGTGGAGGCAGAGGGTCATGAAGCTCAGTTTGTCCTTCTTAACTGGGAACCTATTTGATTCTGCTCTGCTCCCCACCCCCCATCACTTACCACTTCTGCAGTCTCTTGTTATCTACATCCCTGCCAAGCCTTCTCTTTTTCTCATTGTTTGTTTGTTTGTTTGTTTAAACTCAAGGTTAATCAAATAACTAAGAGGGTATCAGGACAGGCACCATTCTAAGCACTTGGATTAGATAAAACATGTTACTTTCTTTTCAGCACCAAGAAGGTAATGGGAATATATTTCATGTCTACTATGGCAGGGTGGTAAAGGCTACCCAGGTTTAAATCCCAGCTCTGCCACTGACTTGGGTGTGACCTTGAGCAAATCACTGAACCTCTTCTTGGTTTCCTCATCTATAAAACGAGAATACTAAGAATACCTCCCTCAAGCCTGTTAGGATCAAATGAGTTGACACCTATAAAACTAGGAAACCAGTGCCCAGAACAAACATGGCAAGCACACAATAAGTGTTAGCGGCTATTATAATCACCGCTCTGGAAATTTAACATATGTTATCTCTAATCTTTATAACACCCTTATAATATCAGTTCACCGAACTGGATAGAGACTCTTGAAGACAGAGACCCACATCAAGTATAGTTTTTGGTATCAATTTTACACGCACACGCAATTTTACACATGGCCTTGCCCTCGCTTTGAAACACCGTAAATACAGGTTTCTTTGTATGTGAACTCAGAGTCCATCTGATTTCATTAGTTGGTAGCCTTGAACTTAAAACCTACAAAAACCTGTCCGTGAGCCTGACACCCAGGAACAGAGTAGTTCAGTGCTCCGGGAGCTTGTTCCTGCTCCCCTCCCCAGCATGGCAGTCACTCCCCTAGGGCCCTAAATGTTGGGGTGTGAGGGCAGTAACACGAAGCAAAGGGTCTCAATTAAAACCCAAAAGTCCAGAGAGCCTTTTTAACCATCCGTCTCTGGCATCAAATGCTGGGCGCTGTGCTGAACGTTCAAGGTACCCTATTGCTGATGAGCAGGGTGTAGGGAGTGGCGTTAACAAGGTTGGCCAGGCAGAGCAGACCCAGCCTGGGTTATGATCTCCCTGGTCCACTCTTTGAGAGAGAACTTTAATAGCAGATGTAATAAAGCACAGGTGGCATAATGAGGTGAGGAATGGGCAAGAAACTGTCCTAGCTTGTGCTAATAGTGCCTGAGACCTAGTATTGTCTCCAGGGAGCCCGAACCACAGCTCAGACATTATCTCATTAATCTTCCCAAAACCCCCATGGGGTAGGCAGGTGGCAGGCATTCCCCTTGCTCTCAGGATCAGAGAGAATGGGGCCCTTATATGACTCACCCAAGGTCGGGTGAGGGTGGCAAAGCGCAGCATATAATTTACTGCTTTTAACACTGTGGTTTCCTTTCCTCCCTAGCCCCCTGCCCCTGTTATTAACAGACTACACAGGACTATTTTAATCAGGCGATTTTCATCAAGTGACCCTTTCTGAAGCGCTCTGGTTTGGAAACTCACCAGTGCAGTTACAGAGAAGCGAGGATGGGATGGGCGTGAATCTGTAGCCTGTGGGTGTAGCTAGCGAGTCCTCGAGGAGCTTGAGGTGCCCTTCCCCTCCCCACGGGCTCTTGCCCCCATTCTGGATCTATCACTGGTGTCCTGCTTTCCTGCATTCTTGCGATAGGTTTCTTGCTCGGGTCCATGGTCTTGGGCATGGTGAATAGGAGTAGTTCTATTTCCACCTCACTCTGCTCTCACCAATCTCCTGTTGTTACTCTTTTCATGGTGACACTGCCCTGGCTAGAGCCCTTTCCCTCTTAGGCACTGTGCTCTAATACAGTCCCCTCACCCCCAACCTTGGAATCCTAATTTACCGAGTGCATTGGCTTGTGCCATCTAACTCGGGTGATGCAGGCGCTGTCCCTATTTTACACACGAGGAAACTGGACCTTGGGGCTGTGTTCTTTTCAACACGGCATAATTAGAGTCTTGCCCTACTCTTTTTTTTTTTCTTTTCTAACTTGCCCTTTATTTGCATTAACTCTTTCACTAGCAGCTTTGTTGAGATATAATTCACACACCATTCAATTCACCTATATGAAGTGTACAGTTTAGTGGGTTTTAGTATATTCACAGAGTTGTGGACCATCACCACAATCAATTTTAGAACATATAAATCATATCAAAAAACAAACCCTGTACCTTTTAGCTCCTACTTCCCTATCCTTTCATTCCTCAACCCTCCAGCCTTATGCAACCACTAATCTATTTTCTGTCTTTATAGATTTCCCTATGCCGGACTTTCATATGAATAGCGAATAGAAGATGTGGACTTTTGACTGGCTTCTTTCACTCAGCTTAATATTTTCCAGGCTTATCCACGTTGTAGCATGTATCAATATTGTTCCTTTGTGTAGCCAAATGATATTCCATTGTTTGGGTATACCACATTTTGTTTACTGATTCACCCGTTGATGGACATTTGGGTTATTTCCACTTTTTTGGCTGCTATGAATAATGTTACCATAAACTTTCAGGTACAAGTTTTTGTGTGGGGGCAGGGAGTGTATTTCTAGCAGATGGTGAAAGGATTTTTAGCTTTGTTTTTGTTTTGAGTGTTTTTCTCCATCTGTTTTGCGTGTGTCAAAGGAAGGAACCAAAACCATGGTGTAACTTCATAAAGTATTTCTTTGATCAGGTGGCCTCTGGCACAAGCTCATCGTGTCGGGATGACCGACGCTAGACTGCTGTCATCATCCATTAGGATGGTGTTTATTGTTGATTCCACACTGCTTGCCGGTTTATCATACTTTCCTCTCATGTTTTCTTGCTGAGCCCTTGCAGGCAGCCTGTGCTGCTTGGCCAGCACAGGCTCCCAGTGCCTGGCTGTCCTGTCCAGCACCCACGGAACGCTCTCTCCAGGGTGTGCTCAGCTGCTGGACCATTCTGTGGTGGCGTGTTGCTGTGGGGAGGAGCACATCTGTTTGCAGATGCGTGTCACTACCTAGTAATGCCGTTTGTTACTTTTAAACTGTGTTGTACATAGAGCTGATTTATATGAAAAAAGCCCTGATGAGCTTCAAATTTCCGTCACCTGTTGTGTCAGCAAATGCACATACATTTTAGATTTTTTTTTTTTTTTCAAATTACTGATCAAACAACAGTGGGTCTTAATTACCTTTTCTTGTCCAGTGTCCGGCACAGAGTCAGTGCTCAGCAAATATTGGTTTGGATGAATACTAGAATCCAAAAAAGGAAAGTCTCCAGCTACCCTTACTCTCTAAACCCATCAACTTTTAAGATTCTTTGTTTCCTTGCGGTTTTCGCCCATCTGCAGATGGTATTTTTAAATAGGTGTTGTTTTGCACATATGCTTTTCTTAAAATTTCATACATGGTACTTTTTATACCATGTTATCTTCGTCATTATCCTCTTATAATTATATAATATCCCCTAAATTATGCACATTGTTTTGTTTGATTATATAGTCTTTGGGAAGACTTTTTTTTTTTTTTCTTTCACATTTTCATAGTTTGGAGAAGGACTGCTTGAAGATTTTATCATGGAAAGTTACTTCTTTGTTTTATTTATTTATTTCGTTTGTTTTTGACTTAGTTTTAGGTTACTTCCTCAGGATCTGCTCTAAAAATGGAATTATGGGAGAAAGAAAGTCATAGGATCTTGGGTTTGTTGCATATTGATAGACAGATTACCCCAAACTGAGCCAATTTGCAGCGTGGCCAGCCAGGTGTGTCCACATACACCCAGCAGCCCATACACCCAGTAGCATTGAGTTACGTTGGTGATTTTACTGTGCATTCATCAGCAACAAGGTTGATGGTCTTTCTGTTTTCTTACTATAAACTATTTATATATATCCCATAACTGTCACTTCATTCCTTTCTGTTACTGATAATACGGAGAAGTTTTAAGAATATATTGCTCTTTCCGCCTCCTTTGTCACTGTCTAGCTTGTTAATTGTCCTAAAGGACTTCCCTTAACTCGAGTTGCCTCACTGATTCTCAGAATAACTTATGGACGGCCAAACTGAGCTTTTCTCTGCATTGCTATCCACCTGTCCCGACAGAATTTATTGAGTCCTTTCTGCATCCTTATGTTGTCCTGGTTTGCATCATAAGATCTTTTAATATTTTAAATATGTTTTTGGAATTTCTTTTCCACTTGTTTTATTTTTCTAGTTCCAGACTGGCATCATGTAGTTTTATTGATTTTGTGGTTTTATAGTATTCTTTTTAAATCTGGAAGAATGAGAAGCCTTCTTTACCCTTTCCCCTCCAACATATTTCTTCTTGATTTAATAACTGTTTTGTGTGCACAAGCACCAAATCCTTACCTTTTTATAATAAGAACAATCAAGTGTCCTTTATGATGTTGCCTTGTAATTTAAAATAAAACTATGTCTGTGAATTTCTATGTAGAGCTCAATACTTGTCATCTGGTAGCTGTATGTGTCACTTTGAGTCATTTAAAGAATAGATTTAGAATTAAATTTTGCTTAACATTTTCAGATGGTTTCCTATCAGCTATTGGATACTTTTTTTTTTTTTTTTTTTTACAAAACGTAACCTATGAAACATCTCCTTACCTACTTGGAATTGGAAGTTCTAAGTGAAGGTCTGTAAAGTCAGACATGCGATATACACAGGGCCGTATCTAAGTTTCAACATGATTATCTGACAAAATGCAATTCAGGGGATGGGAGATATTCAGGTGAGAAGGTAGATTTGAAATACTTGCTGCTTTGCCCAGATTCTGACAGGCAACTTCTCAGTTGTTCTTTTGGTACCAAGAACAAGAGGAACCAAACAGGGTAGAGGCTGTTCTTGGTTTTTCTCTAAAAAGTGACACCCACTGCAGAAGACAGTGTTTGGAAGACCAGACCCCTCAGCGAAGAAATGCCGGTTTTAATCCTCACGCAATTCCCATTTGGAAGTTTCCAACAAACAGCAGCAACAGCCAGCTCCTTTTCTGTGTCTGGGGTCCTTTCCGTTCCCATTGCTATGACAACGGGGGGAAAAAACTGTGTTCGGGTACCTCTGGATTCTAGATCCAGAAAAAGGCTCAGGCTGTTTGTTCAAAGAGCAAAAGAGAGTTGTCTGTTTCCTTGTACATAGAAGAGAAAAAATAATCCTTATGATTCAAGAGAAAAATGGGTGGAGCTGTCCTTTTCCATTCTTTCACATAAATTATAAGTCTTGATTCCAGCCACCACACCTTTTAAGAAAAGGTCCAGGGCTGTTGTTTCATGTGAAACTCTGTACCACAGTGACACCCTACCCTGGTCTGCGGCGGCAAAAGGACAAAAGGAAGGAAGTTTCCCTTTTAAATCCCCAGGAATTTTTTGATGAGATAATATTACAGAGTAAAATGTCTCTCCTCCTATTCGTTCCGTGTTTGGCTCCAGTGTAACAGTAACCCACTTAGAAGCAGGCGGCCCTTTTGAAGTTATTTTAAAGTTC
The DNA here is from genome assembly GCF_011762595.2 of Tursiops truncatus. Classification (NCBI taxonomy): domain Eukaryota; kingdom Metazoa; phylum Chordata; class Mammalia; order Artiodactyla; family Delphinidae; genus Tursiops; species Tursiops truncatus. Next base: position 21,892,774 of record NC_047046.1, read on the forward strand.
CAGCAGAGTGTGGAGATATTGTAGCCTTGGATAAGAGCACCACCAGCCCCGGTTTCAGTTTTGCCCTTTCAGGCGTGTGGAAAGTGCCCCAGTATATCTCCAGGATTTTGTACTGAAAGCTTCTTAAAGAGCTGGTCTTGGTTTCAAAGCTTGGCTTGATGTCCTGTACCCAAGGGAACGTAGTTCTGTTTCTCCAGATACTTAACCTTGTCTGACATAGTCTTTTGGCTTTGAAGTTCCCGTAGAGTCTTTGTCCATTAACAAAACAGTGAAATCATGATAGCCAACCTCATTGGGCTCCGAGAAATTTGAAGAAGGTCCATCTTCATGTTTCAGCGTAAAACCAGATGCTCGATACCTGGCACTGATGGTGGCCAGGACGCTGCCCTGCTTATTGTTAGCCATTTTGCCCGAGCAGCTCCTTGTTTGGAAATGCAAGGAGGATGTTCAGCACCCCTTGTAGAGGTTATAGGATCTGTCTGTGTCTGGGAGAAAACTGGGGCTCCCTAGAACAACCACCCTGGTTGTTGTGTCTGCCACCTCTGTAACTCCCAAATCCACATCACACTCTGGTGCCCCCGGAAGTTATTTGGCTTATGGGGGTGGTGAGGGCTGCTGGTTCCTTCTTCACCATTCTCCCTGAATCATCCATGTGCTGTGTTCCAGCTGTCCCCAGCCCAGGGCCTGGGGGCTCCCGAGCGTCAGCCCAGGGCCTGGGGGCTCCCAAGCGTCGTCCCAGGCAGTCCTCCAAGTCCATAGTCCTGTGCAGGTTGCCTGTTGGGGTCTCTCTTTGGCCTGATGGAATGCTTCCCTGCAGGACCCAGAGAATCTGCTGGAACACCTGAGGAAGGGGACATTTGTCCAGCAGTGCCTACGAAGATCTTAACCAAAATAAAGCACGTATACGTTTACAGAAAGGAAAGAGTACTTCATGGCTTTTAATTAAAAGAGCGTTCCTCTGGTGTACCCTTTGCCATCCCTGATTGCTATTCTCAGAGGCAACTACTTTCAATTATTTAGTGGTTTCTTCTGCCGTTCACCTCTGGGAATATTTCTAAATTTCTGTCAATAATTTCTAAACCTGCTTATACTGCCTCATATTTTTAGCCCATTTATACATTTTTCAACTTCCTACTCTGGAAGATGGCGATTTTGTTCTCTTAACCCCCTCATCCCTTCCCCTGCCCGGCCTTTCCACCTCCCCACCCCCATACACAAATTTCCCATCTCTGCATTTTCCCAATGTAGTTATATCACAATCAATGTTTAGATAAGGATTTACGTTATTATGGCTGTCACTGTTGCCAGCCAGGCCATGCATGCCATACCCTGCTTATGGTTTACGATTCTGGTGTGACTTTTTGGTTTTTTTCTGGAGTTAATAACTGTCGCCCCCACCCCATTACTTTAGTTTGCTATCTGATTATCACATTTCATTCTCCTGTTCGGGACTGTAACACTTCTCAACACTGTCAGTCCCACTGGGTGATGACTCAGGTTGTTGTTTGTTTGCTTATTTGGGGAGCTCTCCTGCAGCCCTCATCCTTCTGACCCTATCTGGGCTGGTCGCCTGGCAGGCTGGTGGCATAGCTGTCCTCCTGGGATTTCCCTCTATTTTTCTTCTCTGTTGGATTCTCTGTGCCCTGGATCCCATGCCTGCCTCTTCCTCGGTTTATTCCCTTGTTTTCTCGGAGCTGACAGCAGCTTCTGAGGTCAGACAGGGGCCGGAAATTTTGAGGTTTTGCTTTTTAGGGGAGGAATCCTCTATTCCTCTTCCCCCTCCATCACCCTCATAAAGCACTGTTGTGGGCCTGCCTGAGTAAGGGCAGCGGCATTGTGTTTTCTGCACATGGAGAGTGTTACCTGCCTCTGCAAGCCCAGCTGCTGAGACCAAGAAGGAACAGCCTTTGCTCCTGTGCCATTCCCAGTAAATCTTGAGATTGCCGGTAAAGTCCTGGGAATGTGTTTGGTGACTTCGGGATCAATGACTCTAGGAGCCGGATCTTTTATTAAAGTTCCGGCAGCAATTTGTTGAAATCCTGATCTCTTTGTCTTGTTCCCTCAGTTAGCCGAACAGAGACGCAAATGGCTTCCCCAAACAGAGCTGAGATGCGGCAGCAGGCCTGTCTCCAGGCTGAGGGCTGGAGACACCCAGCGGTCATTTATTGAGCACCTATTGGGCACAAGGCTCTGGGTGGGGTGAAAGGGGACCTCTGGGAAAGACTCCTTGTAGGAGCAGGTACCCATCCCAGAGGAGAGGCTGAGGGAACTGTGCTAAGCACCATGTAAAGCATTTGGGAATGTAGAGGTGGAAGCAACTAGCTATACTGGTGCCTTCAAGAAAGCTCCATGGAAGGGCTGACGTTTAAACTGGTCTTGAAGGACAGAGAATTCTAGGCAAATGCATGAAGGGCAAGCAAACGTGATATGTCAAGAGAAAGTGAAGAAGGAGAGGGCTTTCCCACTGATTGAGCGTCTACCATGCAACTAAGATTATATATTTTATCTCATTTAATCTGCACAGCACCCTGTTGAAGTGGATGGTACTGTCCCCATTTTACAGATGAGAAAATAGAGGTTTATAGAAATCGAGTCATCTGCTCAAGGAGGTATGCCTCATAAGAGGCAGGTTTCAAAACATGGTTACATGATTCCAAAGCTCTCATCCTCTCCATCCCCCAAACACCCCTCAGAACAAAATCAGGAGTAAGACAGCCAGAGGCACCGCTTCTTAATGTCAAACCTCCCGATAGAGGACTAACTGGGAATTTGCCTTCGATTGACTTAAGCCAGGGTGTTGACATCCTGAAGTTATTCTGAGAGCACAAGACCAAAGTTATAACTCAGGACATATCTTCTGTTAAATCCTCACACTTTAGTGTGGCTTGTTAATTATTGGCATTTTTCTTCTCTGGACCCGCCCCAGGAGTTTTGCTTATCTTCTCATTTCAGGCTGTCCTTCTCCTCCTTCAGTATTCTCTGTCCAGTGAGTTTTTGTCAAGTTTTGTCAAACCCATTCTAGGTTTCTGAGTTTATTTGGTTTTCCCTTTATGTTTTCATTAGTAGTTCTTTCTGACAATCCTGAGTTCTTATACACAATTTAGCCATTTTTTTTCTTCCAGTTTTGACATACAGCACTGCATAAGTTTAGGATGTAGAGCATAATGATTTGACTTACATACATCATGAAGTAATTATCACAAGAAGTCTAGTGAACATCCATCATCTCATACAGATACAACATTAAAGAGAGAAAAATATATTTTTTCCTTGTGATGAGAACTCAGGATTTACTCTCTTAACCATTCATATGTAACATACAGCAGTGTTCATTATATTTATCATGATGTACATTACATCCCTGGTACTTATTTATCTTATGTCCTGGAAATTTGTACCTTCTGACTACCTTCATCCAGTTCTCCCCACCCCCAATTCAGCCATTTTTAACCTTCTTAAAAATATGAAGGCAAAAACTTCTTAAATTTCAAACATCTGATCAGGTAAACCCCACACACCCAAACATTTTAAGAAAATAAACTCAGAAATTCCTATAATTGTTAAATGCTTATATGCCACATTAAGTTCAAAGTTAACATGCTTGAACATCATTCATTGAAATCTCCTAAGATTAATTTTGCACACACAGGTCTTATGTGTAGTCACTGCCTATATGTCACTGGCTGGTGTCAGCATGTACGAATTCACAAGCGTGGTTTTCATGTGATGACTGTCTGGCAGCAATGTATCACTGAATATTTAGAATATATGTGTTTCATATGTTGGAGGTCCTCATTCTCCGTAGATGACTGTGATCCAGAAAAGGACTTTGGGATCTTTTTAAGTTAAGGGCTACTATTTCTCAGTAGACAGTAGAAAGATTTGGTTGGGGCTTTATCTTGAAACGTGGAACACAAAATAAGTTTGTATTTGAATTTAACAAGTTAAATTATAATTGCAACTTTGTTCTGATTTCTGAGAACAAAGAGCAAATCCCCTGTTGGCAGTGTTGGGATATTTCCAGCAAAACTGTCTGAGAATATGGATGTGACATCCTTCTCTTATGTTTGACTCCAGCGGCAGGATCACCCAAAGTCATTTTTCCAAAAATGTTAGAGAACTCTCTCTTTTCCCAAAGTTCTGTCTTAATCCTTTGATCATTCTCCATGGAAGCCCCCATGTGGATTTCTTCTTTAATCCTTAGCTAGATTGTTTGCCATTTGCTTTGAGTGGATCCTGTTGTTGACTAATATGACTTTGGTGGACTCTGTTATATTTGCATCATTGGCTGATTTGCGGTTCTAGTTTGCAATTTATCGCCATGGTCTAGTCACTCTGTCGTCTGATAGACCAATTAGCAAGAGGTTGCTGTAAGGATTAAACAAGGTAAAATACATAAACAGAGTAATATAGTTGATGCTCAGTTAACAAGAAAGCCGTCTCCTTCACTTTCCCCAGATTTGGCATATTCGTTTGCATTTTATGCCTTTGCCTAGAGTATTCCATCCTTTGACACAGGTCAGTTTATGAGTGAATACTTTCATGTTATGGCTTCCCTATAAAACATTCTGCTGAGCCCTTGGGAAAAGAGAACCCCAGGGCGTAAATGTTTGGAGACCTAGGGTGGCGGGCATTTTTGGAAGCTGATGCTGTCATCAGGGGCGAGCTGAAAGAGACCTGAATTGTACAATATTGGCAGGTGAGTCAGAGAGGCCAGTTACACTTGAGACGTAGCTGAGGTTGAATTCACAACCCCAGTAGTTTGGACCTCTGGAGATACAGACTGGAATAAGGAACTCAGAAGAGAAGAAACTCCGGAGTGGAGCTGGGAAGGGGGAGGATGGTGAGGTCGGTTTTGGATGCTCTGAGATGTGATTTTGGTGGCCCTTTACCCTCCCTGGGAAAATAAACCACCCACGCCAACCGATTACACCCACCAGCACTTGAGAAAAAATTCCTTTTGGTTTTTAAATCTTTGATCCCCGTGCAGAAGTCAACACCCTTGACAGGGCTGACACTTTGAGCTGCTCACAGGCACCTCAGTGACAGCGGATGCTTTGAAAAGGAGTCTTGGGGCCAAGGAGGGGGAGGGCCCCACATGGGGTGCGGCCCAGGGTGCCAGGGGGACCTCAGCGTGTGTGAGGCTCACACAGTTGGGATTTCCAAGTGCTTCGGACGCCCTCTTGCCATGCCTCCCCTGGCCACGTGTCCTGCTCCACAGCTCGAGCCTCAGCCTGGTCTGCTAAGGGCCTCAGCTTCTACTCCTGCTTCTGTTGCTCTGGGTTCACAGGCACGCCCTCCTCCTCCTCCCGCCCTCCCAGGCCCCCCCTTCTCTCCAGCCGCCCCCCACCGTCCCTCCATCTCCTCCCACTGCAGCCTTTGCTCTTCGCATCACGCGTGTCAGCGTTTGGCTCGGATCACATCTACTTCAGGTTCGTTTCTTCTCACGCGCGTACCTGTGCTCTCCCTAACTTGGCATTTCTCGGAGTGTGTCCCATGAAACAGTGTGAGCATATTAAACACAAAATGGGTTGATCATCAACGGGTAGGAAATGCTGGTTTTAGCAAAGGTTAAAACCCTTTTAAGTTATTTAAACCTTAGGCCTCTGCAGAGCTTTAATTTCCAAATGTAGACCCCGAATCCCTATGTCCTATTCCTCAGCATTAGTTGCGTGTGCAGGAACCCATTTATCATCGTGCAGGGCTAGTATTCTGCAGGACACAGTTTCCCGAAGGGCTCTGGTGGTTGGCTTAGGCTCAGGAAGTGTGGAAACCACATCGTCCTACACTGTGGATTCCCATGTTGGCTGAGGACAGTCATTTCTGAGTAAACTCTTAGGACGTTTTTTTTTTAATGTTTATTTATTTATTTATAATTTATTTTGGCTGCACTGGCTCTTAGTTGCGGCATGCAGGATCTTTTAGTTGCAGCGTGTGTGCGGAATCTAGTTCCCCAACCAGGGATCGAACCTGGGCCCCCTGCATTGGGAGCGTGGAGTCTTACCCACTGGACCACCAGGGAAGTCCCTGACTCTTGGGACTTTTTTTAAAAACTTATTTATTGTGGTAAAATTGATACAGAATTTACCACTTAAGCCATTTTAAAGTATAAAATTCAGAGGCATTTGGTACATTCACAATGGTCACCCATCTGTTACTATCATCTGATGCCAGAACATTTTTATCACCGTAAAAGGTCTCCTGTACCTATTAAGCAGTCACTCTCCGTTTCCCCCTCCCCCAGGCAGGCATCCACTAATCTGCTGCTGTCTGTTTCTATGGATTTGCCTGTTGTGGATATTTCATATCAGTGGAATTATACAATATATGGCCTTTTACATCTGGCTTCCTTCTTCAGTAAAGGTTTAATACAAAGTCTTAGACCTGCATGATTCCTCTGCTTCCCTCGACGCAGCTCTCTATCACTGACCAAACCCTATATAGGTGTAAGTAACAAAAAGCACCTTTCCCTCTGGAAACCTCCAAGGCACATGGCCAGGTTAAAAATATCACGGAACACTGTAGAAAAGTGTCAGTAGAGGGGCTACCATTGACGTGACTTGACCTGGGATTCAGGAAGCTGACTTGAGCCCGGCTGGGAGCCACTTCCTGGAGGGTCAGAAGTACCTGGCTCTTGGCACGACTGGCTTATTGCCCTTGCCCATCCTCTCCAGTTGGAGATCTGCATTTCAAGCCGCTCATCATTTAATAACCATCGAACATCCTAGAGTGGGCTGAGTTTTTCAGGGGCAGCTGGAGGGAGGCTGTGCCATCCACTGCACTGCAGGACCCTCCTTGGTCCTTTGGGCAGACTCTTCGAGCCTGAGGGCTGGTGCAAAAATCATATGTCGCAGGCTTCCCCATCTCAGGTCCTGCAATTCCCAGGGCAGGGTTATCCTGTGCCTGCTACGAAGACAGCTGCCGACCACCCCTTGAGCTTGCGGCGCTCACCCTTCCTTGTGGGTCCATCGACTTGCCAAGGATCTCTGCCCTCTGGGCTGCTCCCTCCCCTCCTCCGCTCACTCATCCTCTCCAGTCCAGGGCCACCATTGCCAGAAGGTGCAACCCGCCTGCCTCAAATTACTGTTCTTGGTGCGCCGCTTTTCCAAAGAACCTGTGGTGCTGTCCTGGTGTCCACATGCCTTCCTGATTTTTGAGCCTGTCTCTCTCTTCTTGGTGTCGACTGTGTCCCTCCATGCTGCTCAGGTAGCCTCTCTTCTCCCCCTAAATCCCTCAGCTCCTCGTCCCCGGGTGTGGATGGCCGCCCGTCCTCTCCCCTGCCCCGGACCCGTCCAGCTCTCCCTTTGAAGCTCAGCTCAAGGCTCAGCTGCAGCTCTGGCCACCTGCACCAAACTCACATTACACTCCCACACCACCCAGTTCAGAGCTGGCAGGCAGCCTTTCTTTACAGAGATTTGTACCTCTTAGTCTTTTCTCCCCAGTCAGGTGACCAGCTCTCAGAAGAAGGGACAATAAAGTTAAGCAAGTGGAGTTGGAAGGTACTGGACTGTGAATTCAAGGGCCAGGCCACCCCAGGGGCAGCCACTTGCTGGCTGTGTTGTCTTGGAAAAGCTATTTATCTTGAACTTCTCATCCTAAAATGAGTGGGGGATAAGGAGGTTGTATTAGTTTCCTATTTGCTACTATAACAAGTTACTACAAACTTAGTGGCTTAAAGCAACACAAACTTAATCTCTCATAGTTCTGGAGGTCAGAAGTCAAAAATGGGTCAGCAGGGCTACGTTCCTTGTGGAGGGTCTAGAGAGAATCCTTGTCTTTTCCAGCTTCTGGAGGCGGGCCGCCTGCATTCCTTGGCTCATGGCTCCCACCTCCATCTTCTGAGCACATCACTCCAACCCCTGCTTCCCTGGTCACATCTCTTCTGTTTCCACGATTCCCTTTTTTCCTTGTAAGGACCTTTGCAATTACATTGGGCTTACCCAGGTAATCCAGGATGTCAAGCTTAATCACGTCTATAAAGTTTCTGGTGCCTTGTAAGGTAACGTATTCACAGGTTCTGGGGATTAGGACATAGATGTCTCATGGGCCATTATTCTGGCTAACACAGTGGATTCTTCAGTCTCTTGTATCTCTAATATGCCATGACTCTAAAGACATATTTCTTCCAGCTATTTAAAGAGTTTAGCACCGTGCTAGACTCCTTCACGTCTCGGTAGGTTAGGTTTATCCACAAGGACTTCCTCTTCTCAGATGGTTATTAGGGATTCTGGGGTCTGATAAAACTCAATACTAGAACTGTGAGCGCAAGCCGTAGTACCATTCTGTGTTCAGGCTTCCACTAAATGCACTTTTACTAGTAAAAATTTGACAGTGCTCTCCTACCTATCTTTGATTTTGTGTTTTGCAAATTTTGAAGAAACCTCAAAGAATTTCGTCTATTTTCCAGTAACCAGGGGTAGCCTTTAAACAGCCTGTTAATTATCCTGGTGATTCCGCTGTATGTCTAATGGTCTCTCCATAAATTCCTGAATGTGTTTCGAGGTCCTCTTGCATCAGTTGAAGTAGATGTGTTGTTAAGGTCTGGAAGCCAAATAGTTTTGGATGCTAACCTAGCTCGTCTCCTCTGTAGCTGCCACTGAATGTTATGGTATTTCACAGCCATCTAGACCGGGATTTATGTGGGAGTTACGCTCTCTCTCTTTTCCTACATCCCATTGGGTGGTGTCCACCTTAGGTAACCACTGCTTACAAAGCAGTGAGAAAGCATCTGTGAAGTCTATTTGTAGTGGCTCTACTGTGTTCTCCCCAGGGCTCAGCTCATTGTACTGAAATAGGATCCACTCAATGGGTTGAAAAATGCATCCCGCCCATATGACTTTAAGTTTTGAAGTTGTTTTTGACTGTTGAGTCTGAGACGTGCACACCGGGAGTCAAGCAGGTCTGCAGCCTGCCTACTGAAGTTTTCTTTCCATTTGTTTCCTAGATGCACCCACTGGGCCTGTGTAATAACAATGATGAAGAGGACTTGTATGAATATGGCTGGGTAGGAGTGGTGAAGCTGGAACAACCAGAACTGGACCCGAAACCATGCCTCACTGTCCTCGGCAAGGTAAGCACGAGGCCCTCTGAATTGCTCCCGTTTTGATTGGTGTTCTCCACACCCTTATTTCCCCAATTCCTCAAACAGCCGGTTACAGAGAAGAGCCTTGCTGACACAGCACTCTTTCCTGGCTGAAGTCATGGCTTGGAGCAGCCCCCCATGGTACCCAGAAGCTTGGACTCTGATGGCAGCTGCCAGCCTCAGAGTGGGCTCCACCCTGCCCACTGTGTGGCCTTGGGCAGGCCACTTCCCCTTGAGGAGTCTCAGTTTCTTCTCTGTGAACTGGGTTGATAATAGAGATTCACCATCCCTATCTTACACCCTTGGGGCCAGATATTTCAGAATTCTGAGATTTGGGGCATTTAGAAAGGTATTAAGATGCACATATTTTGTATTAAGGAACTCCCAGGAGACGTGGGGCCGTCCTCAGGAACGAAACACATGCATATTTGTGTAGCAAACTACATGGATATTCACATTAAGTGGGACAACTAAAATCTAAATAGCCCCGTGTTAGTTCAGGGCAGCTGTGCCTCCAAATGAGTTCAGGGCCATTAAGTTTCGCTGCCAAGTAAGTTCTGAATAGACTCTGGGGTTGTAGAGCTTTTTCAGTTTCAGAATGGCACATAGCAGTTGTGGTCCTGTATTAGACCTTACCTCATAGGATGGTTAGCAGGTGAGATGAGATACAAACGTCTAGCAGAGAAAGCTCTCCAGAAATGTTCACTGCCATTGGCTATTGATATTCCGTTTAGAAGTACTAAAAAAAAAAAAACTTTCTTAGCCTTAAGGGTCAGCATTACCTCTGGCTGCAGTATAAGATAAAAGACAGAAATACATTTACTTTGGAAAACCATCTGTCAATGATCTTAAAATATGACAGATAACAACCTGTTTTGGTTTTTTTTTAATTATTTATTTTTGGCTGCATTGGGTCTTTGTTGCCGCGCGCAGGCTTTCTCTAGTTGCAGTGAGCGGGAGCTGCTCTTCGTTATGGTGCGCGGGCTTCTCACTGTGGTTGCTTCTTTTGTTGCGGAGCACCGGCTCTAGGCGTGAGCTTCAGTAGTTGCAGCACGCGGGCTCAGTAGTTGTGGCACACGGGCTTAGTTGCACCGCAACATGTGGGATCTTCTTGGACCAGGGCTTGAACCCGTGTCCCCTACATTGGCAGGTGGATTCTTAACCACTGTGCCACCAGGGAAGTCCCAACAACCTGTTTTAAACTGGATCATTTTGTTAAAGGGAAAGGTTTGGAGAAAGTTGTTAGAATTTTGGTTGGAGAAAAGGTAGTATATCCTAAGGGTAGTGTTATTGCTTGGGAATTTTTTATATTCTCAGAAGCTGCTGTTCTAAGTATCATGGGGAGACAGCTGGGGGGAAAACAGTCCTGGTTCTGACCTCTTGAGGAGATTCAGGCCAGAGAAGAGGTGGTTTTGATGTAGGGAGCCTTTCCCACAGTCAAAGCTGTCCCAGCCGGTGTCTCCTGAAAGACTTCTGGCCCAGGAGACCCTCATGGATCTAATCTGTGATGTTTGTGTCCCACTTGTCTTCTGAGTAGCTTCCGACCACTTGTCAAGTTCCCCTGCCCTTTTATAGAAGGAGAAGAAAAAAAAAAACAAAACCACAGGGACTATTACCTATTTGGTTTATAATTCCCGAAGGTGAATCAATGTGTTTTAGGCAGCCCAGGCCCCGATACTTCATCGTTTAAATAGTTGGCCAGAGCTGCCTAATGATGCTCGGAGAGCAGTGACCCCCTTGAGAATACGTTAGTGTTTTCCTAGGAGAAATGCCAGCTCCATCCAAAGATTAGGAACAGTGCTTTCCTTGTAGGTAGCACTCTCCTAATAGAATATTTTCTCCTGTACTTAAGCTGCTGCTGTGCAGGGCTCAGCAGCTCAGCTTCATTTTGTTTGCCCCACTCCAGTGGGTCTCCACCTACGCGTCTGTCATGTCTGTAAATGGGTTGGAACAGGGCCCCTCGGAGACACCCCATGTTCTCCCATGGCCTAGTGGTGATGAAGTCCCTCAGAGAACCCAACTGCTCCTCCTCCGCCTGGGACAACCATGTAGTGGTTTGACTTGAAGAGTTCTGTATGGTTTGGCCTGCCGGCCTGTGAAGCCACAGGGAATAAAAACCCTCGACATATATTGCCTCATTAAGTATTTCTTGAGTTTATTCATTCACCAAGTATTTATTGAATGCAGGGGCCCAGGAGCTAAGCGCACGGTTGTACCTGCTAACAAGCAGCACCCCACTCCATGTTTCTCCGTGTTGGGAGAAACATGTTTCTGTTTGGAGAGGCTGTGGTGGTGGCCAGGTCATATTTGCATGTGGTTAATTACTGAAATTTGGCTTAACACCTGAATAAAATCATTAGCCAACGCGCTTGGGCCAGACAAAGCAAGACGGTTTAGCGTTTGCTTAAAACCTGGGTTGGTACAGGAGGTACAAAGAGTCAGGCATCTCTCCCTCTCCCTCTCCCTCTCCCTCTCGCTCTCCCTCTCCCTCTCCTTCCTCTTCCTCTTTCTCCCTCCCTCTCTTCTGCTCTCTCACCTTGTTCTTAAGTGTAGTTGTTTTCAGCTTCAATTTTATTAACTTCGCTAACTGTTTTCTTTCTTTCTGAGCCCCCAAGTGCAGTGGCAAGAGGCTAGGGTAGGAAGAGCAAAGTGGTCCTCATGGGTGGCCTGCTCACCTGCAGACACACAGCATGGTTTTCTACACTTTCTTTGCCCTTAGTGGTGAAGGCAAGAAGGAGGTGGGCAGCTAAGAGAAGCACAAAAGGAAGACGCTACAGCCAGGTCCCCGTGGGGGTGGGGGAGGGACTCCTCCGTGTAGATGTTGAGACTTGTTGAAAACCATAGACCGGGGTGGGGGGTGGGGGTGCTGTCGGGCGTTTGGAGGAGCCTGGGGGAGAAGGGGGAGGGGCAGACGCAGACCCCTCTCCCTCCCCCATCACCTACCCCCATCACCCACCTGCCCACAGAAAGTGCCATGGGGTGAAATGTGGAAAATAACAGAGGAATGTCCTAAATTAAGAAAACGTAAATGCCTCTCCAGGAGTTCAAATAAAGTTTCATTTTAAAAGGGAAAGACATAAACTCATCACCTCCGTTTATTACTAAGTGCTTTTGAACTCCAAAAAAGGAACACTATAAACTCATGAGAGAAAAATGATTTATGATCCCCGCCTTATAATCTTTTTGATTCTGGAGGAGGCAGGGCAGACAGTCAGATCAGCTAGGGGGGCAGAGTTGGGGTGGGGGTGAGCTCCCCCAGAACGTAGCAGGCCAGGGCACCAGGCCAGGCCCCGGGCAAATCCCTTCCGCTTTCTGGGCCTTTCTTTTCCACTTCATGTGAAGAGGCTGTTCTGGGCTCCTTGATTGTCTAACATTTTGAACTTCTGTATCATATTAAAAATCTCCCCTTGACATTCTAGTTTTTGGGGATTTCTAGGTGCGGCCTTGAAAGTCTCTGTTAACCTGCAACAGTTTACGTCCTCGGAAATTGAAACAGAAAAAAATAGACGTTACTGAGCAGCTTGTTATTGAAAGTAAGGGTCTTAAACCATCCGCAAAGTGCAGGAGTCTGTGTTTATGCCCCAGGCATTTTAACCCTTCAGTTCAAACAGTGTTTATTATTTAAGCATCTTACGGGATTGGTAAGACATTGGAAGGTTGACTTTAATAGCCGTGGTTCTTATGACTCTTCCACCTCATGGAGAGCCTCGTGGCAGGGAACACACAAGACGTGCTCAGATCTAACACAGCCCGCCTGGCCCAGATTCACCAAACATGGAAGAAAACCAGCCTCTCTCCCTCACACCCCACGCTGGAGTGGACTCGTAGGGATGGTTTTAAAGGGCAGGGTGGACAACAGGCATGATATTGGCTCTTGCCAGTCCTTAGGAGGAGAGCAGAAAGTTAGTAGAAAGACAAGAAAAACAAGGGATTTAGGTCAAAGAGATGCAGCTCTGGCTGAGTGACCTCGAGAAGGTCACTTCAGTTCTTGGGGCTCATGCTGCCCTTGTCACTGTGTTGGGGGTACTGCGAGGGGCCCTGAACACAGAGCCTGGCTCTCGGGGGACGCCCGGAAATAGTGTAAGAGCAGCCCTCGTGTGGTGGGTGCTCGCTGAATGCCGAGAGCTTTCCGAGCAGCGTCTCCTCTCATTGTCAGGCCAACTCTGGGACCGTGTCCAGATTCCCATCTTAACGATGAGGAGATCTCAACCTAACCTGAGATCCAACGGCTCCCAATTGCTGAGCCGAGATCTGAGATCAGGACTGTCACGCCGCCGCATCAGCGCTGGTTTCTTCCTCCTGCCTCCTTTTGCCTTTGCCGGTTTTTCTAGATAAAAATCGGATGCGTTTCAGTAGTCACTGGCTGGGCAAGGACTGTTGGTCGCATTGAATAGAAACCGTGCTTGAGCTGTGTTGAGCCGAAAGGGGAATCTGCTCTGGAAGCTCCTGAGTGTGTCGTCAGGGAGCCTGTGTTGGGTGTGCTGCTGCTCCTCTGGAACCGCCGACCGCAGGGCTTAGGTCTTCTGGGAATCTGCGATATTCTCCACCACCCCCCACCTCCTTGGTCGGGGACAGCACCCCAATATCCCTTGGGCTGTCGCTCTTGGTTTCAAGTCTAAAGGATTCCAGAAAAGGGATTTAGTGGCCCATCTTGGATCAGGTGCTCACCTGTAGTCTGGTCAGCTGTGATCCGGGGCTGGGAGTACACTGCGACTGCCCAGCCATGTGTGCGGCGTGGGTGGAAGGTGTGCCTTCCAGAAGGAAGCTGGTGGGGGCAGTGCTGGGCTACCGTCCCCAAGCAGCTCCCTCAGTCACCCAATCACATGTGCACTCACAAGCAGCTGGACGATGGCCTCAGTTTATCCCAGGTCGGTCAGAGAGGCGCCAGTTGGAAGGGCCTGCTCTGGTTCCTGTGTGCTGGCAAGAGTCACCTCCTCTTGCCCTGAACCGAGGGCCAGTCGCTGGCACAGACAGTGGTTGTTGTGAGGAGAAGCACGTCCCCAGTGCCGGAGGGGTTGGGGCTCTGAGGCGGGCGCATAACCTCCAGGAAGAGGGCGGGAAGAACGGGAGCAAGTTCCTCAGGGGGCATTGAAAGTTGCTGGGGCAGGAAGAGGGTTTCGGATGAAGGAGTTTCATCTTCATCCCCCAGGAAGCTGGGAGCCACTGAAGGTTGTGGGGATGTTCATTTGGCAGTGTGTCTAGGCTGGTGGGAGAGGGGAGGGTCAGGTTACTCTGCTGGTGGGTGCTTCTGGAGCTGAATGGGCCCAGACGTCAAGTCTCTTGAACGCTTTGGTGAGGCTCCAGCCTGTGACGTTGCCAAGGACACCTCGTGTTCACCTTCAGATTTCCTGGCTTGTCTACGGCCAAACCACCCTAGACGGGCCCGATCTCGTCTCCATCTCGGAAGATTTCCCGGCTCTTCATCTCGCCTCTCCAGTTTCCACCTGCAGCAGCAGCCTGGCCGAGCGCACGGCAGGTGGACACTGCCGGGAACCGCTGTGCCTGTGAGGCAGGGGAGCGGCTCGGCAGTCCTGGCTCTTCTGATGAGCAGCGCGAAACCCGGTGGCAGGTGGGGGCATGGTCAGTGGAGAACTGAACCCTTGCGTTCACTCCACCGACCCACATCCAGCCCTCGGAGTGTCTAGGTAACTTCTTCAAAGAGAACAAAGACCTTAGTGACCAAAGTGACCACAAGGCAGAAAACAGAATCAAAGGAATTTAATATTTTCAGGATGGTTGGGAGGAGAGGGAACACATAATGGTTAAGACTGGGGTTTAGTCATCAAACTAACCTGAATTTAAACCCCAGTTCCAACCCTTTAATCCATGTGACCTGGGATGGTTCCTGAACCCCTCTGCCCATTTCTACCTCAGGAGACAGGAACCTCGAGGCACCTCAGGGAGAGAGTGTATGTCAGGTTCACGCGTGGCTGGAAACACAAATTAGCAGCTCTTGGTGCACATCCTCTCTCCCTCCCTCCCTCCTTCCCTCCCTTATTATCCTTCAGTTTCTTTCAGCACTCACAGTACTGTTACTTAAGTAGTCAGATCCTTAGAGACAGAAAATAGAGTGGTGGTTGCCAGGGCTGCGGGAAGGGGAGAATGAGGAATTAGAGTTTAACGGGGCCAGAGTTTCAGGAGGAGGTGGAAAAGTTCTGGAGATGGGCGGTGGAGGGGGCAGGGGGCTCGTCGTGCCCTTCTCGTTCAGAGTTTGGTCACAGATGGGTATTTCCTGCAGTATTGGGTGCCCCGGCCCTTAGGCTGAGCCCAGCCTAGTGCTCCTGAGAATGAGATTCCCCGCTTTGTCTCAAGAGCGATGGTGGGACTAAAATCTTAGGGTCTGACTTGAAAGGAAGGTGGTGGCTGACTGGAGCAGGGTCTCAGAGCAGCTGCCCCCATCACAGGCATTGGCCTCTTGAGGCAGGGAAGTGAGTGTGATATTTGCCACATACCTGAGCTCAGGGTACTGTGACTACCCACAGCTCATTGCCGTGGTATCCTTGGGAGCACCTGTGCTTGGGACACTTACCTGTGTCACACCTTCCCAGAGCATGTTACCCAAGGCATCTTATTGCAGCGGTTCTCGACTGGGGGTGTACACAGTGTGCGCCCATGTGCGCGCACACGCGCGCGCACACACACACACACACACACATACACACACACCGCCCCAGGGGACATTTGGCAATATCTGGAGACATTTTTGGTTTTCAGATAAAAATATCCAGGCGAGGATGGGGGTGGGGCTGCTGCTTATCACCCTACAAGGCATAGGCCAGCCCCCCTACAACAAAGAACATTCTGGCCCCAATGTCAGTAGTGTCACCATTGAGAATTCCTGTCTTTCTGTGACACGTTTTCTCTCCCTAAGAAGACCTTAAATTCCACTTCTTCCTTCATCCTTTGCTTCTCTGCCCTGCTGGCCTCCAGTACAGAGACAGGTTCCTGGTGTCCTGTGGTGTGTTCGTTGAAGTGCACGAGCAGTGTTAGAGCACGTTTGTGTTTCCACGTGAGGAGCGCGGGGAGCACGGTTTGCAACTATGCTGCGTGGCTTCACGATCTGGGCTCCCTGCGGTCCTCTGCGCTCCTCACTTTAGGCTAGTTAACCTCTCTTGGTCTTTGTTTCTCCATATTGCCCTCTGTAAAGATAGTTGTGACAATTAAAAAAATGATGTGTGTCGAGTTCTCGGAGTGTGTGAATACTCAACAAATATCAATTTCCTCCCTTCTCTAAACATACTCCTGAGGTGAGGTGGGTTTCTGGTTGGAGAGGAAGTTTGGAAGGCTCTTCAGATTTATTTTAAGGAGTACTTGGGTAAATACCTCCCATCTTTGGTTAAAAAGGAAAGCAAGAAAGGAACTTAGTGAAAGAAATCGGATCAGGAGGAAAAGATTGACATGATATGAATGGAAAAAGGAAAACTTGGGGACTCCCACTTTTCTTCTAAGGTCATGTGTCTGATTTGAAAGTCACAAACTTTTAATCTGATGCTTTTCTTCTATGCCTAAATCTTCCAGGAACCTCTTGGTTAAAAGGCTATATTAAGCAAAAGACTTTTTTTTTTTTTTCTTAAACTAGGTCTGAGACATTTTCAGCTATAAAAGGCTAACTGAAACCATTATTTGAAATCCTCTGAAAGACTTAAGGGAGTTTTGAAGATAGAGCGAGTGAACAGAACAAATAATGTTTCTGCCAACCCAAGGAGCACAGGCTGATGGCCATCTCCCCAGCCTGGGGGAAGCCTGGCTCACTACACTCCTTCTGGCCATTGTCCCCTCTGATTGAGCCAGGCCATCAATAGAGCAGGGGCCACAAATGGGGCTGTCCTGGAAGACTAGGACTGGTGTGATGAGCCAGCAGAAAAACCATCAAAAACAGTTGATGACCTTGTCGACTTTTGAGAGGCCATTTTGAATAATAACCGAAGTTAAAACCTAACATATTAAGTCATGATAATATGTATAGTACCAGTCCCAAGTCAGGTGACCTGAATCTCTTATACCTGGAGATAAGCCCCAAAGTCCCATCTGCTCACTGTTCTCAGAGAGAGGGGTCTTGCACGCACCTGGCTGTGTGCGTGAATTAACCCAAATAAGCAGCAGCGGGCTGCCCCTCGAGTGCGTTTCTGGCCATGTCCAGGGGCATTTCAGATTTGGTGGGGGCCTGTCTTGACAGTGACTGCATGTAACTGGTTAACGATCTACGTGGAGAACCTGTGCACAAGGTTTGACCAGCTCACAGTCTAGGGCACTTGAGCTGCACCTGTGCAGGAGGGCGCCTGGGTGCCCAACCTGGGCGGAGAGACCCATTGGGTGAAGACATGGAGGAACGGGAATACTGGCCAGATCTTTTTTTTTCTTTTTTTTTTTGTGGTACGCGGGCCTATCACTGTTGTGGCCTCTCCCGTTGCGGAGCACAGGCTCCAGACACGCAGGCTCAGTGGCCATGGCTCACGGGCCCAGCCGCTCCACGGCATGTGGGATCTTCCCAGACTGGGGCACGAACCTGTGTCCCCTGCATCAGCAGGCGGACTCTCAACCACTGCGCCACCAGGGAAGCCCCTGGCCAGATCTTGTCTGCTAACCTTGGTCACAAGACCTTCTCAGACTGCAGACAAAAGCCACTTCTTTGCCTCGTCCTCTGTCTTTCGTGTTTGTTCCCCTTACAGAAAGCACCATATTTCATTTGATAAAAAGTAGCATTCAGCTTTGGTGATCTTATTTTCCAAATCAGACCTCGGGCTGTGTGTTCTAATACTTTCTGTGCTGTTTTAAGTTCGAGGCAGTCTAAACAATTGGGATACTGAAATCCTTTAAATTCTGCATCATTTTTGCTAGTTATAAAAATAATAAAAGAGTATCAACACATTCCAGTAGTTCTATGCACTGCTGGATGCAATAAAATTCTAGTCAGCCTGAAGAACTTTGGCTGTTTCTTGGCATGTGTAAAGCCCTCGGCCTTCACTATTACACCTTACCCGGTTGCTGATAGATGTTCACAAATGTATCAACTTTTAACTTAACCTCAGAGAAAAGAATGTGGAATATGCAAGGAACTTTTGTTACCTTGGCTTGCTCTTAATCAAATTTTAAAGCGTTTAGCTTCAAAAGCTTTCTTTTTCATCTATTTGTAAGCATAGTAGATTGGCTTTTAAAATGAGTTATTTTCTTAGTGTTTTTCCTTTTTTTTTAGAGTTTCAGTTGCTAGAATCTTAACTTTTTTTTTTTTTGCGGTGTGCGGGCCTCTCACTGTTGTGGCCTCTCCCGTTGTGGAGCACAGGCTCCGGACGCGCAGGCTCAGCGGCCATGGCTCACAGGCCCAGCCACTCCACAGCATGTGGGATCTTCCCGGACCGGGGCACGAACCCGTGTCCCCTGCATCGGCAGGCGGACTCTCAACCACTGCGCCACCAGGGGAGCCCTAGAATCTTAACATTTTTATAACCCCTAATCTTAACCCCTAATTTTAAAGGTATATCCAAAATTTATAGCATTAACTTATTTTACTGTTTCTGTAACTAACAAATTTTCTGGTTCCTTTGTCTTTTTTTTTTAAGTGTGTAATTCTCATATTCCTAGTGCCAGGAACAGTGCCTCGTACATATAGTGGGCACTCAGTAGATATTTGTTGCATGAAACAATTAACTATGGAGAATTTAAAAATAGAAGGAAAAAACCCAACTTTAATTTTGCTCCTTTAACACATGTACTGTCAATCTTGGTTTATTCCTTTCCTGTCTTCCAGGGAACACAAGTCTGATTTTTAACGTAATTATTATGAAGGTATGAACATCTGTTCTGCCTCTTCAAACTTAATAACATATGCTAGTCATTTTACCAGTTTGCTATTATCTTCATAACCTATCATTTTATTGGTTGCATAACATGACAATAGAACATACCGTGATGTAGTTGACCATTCCCCCAGGGTTCAGTAATTAGATTGCTTCTGTTTTATTTTTAATCCTTACAAAGAAACCAAACTGAAAGCTTTCTTTATGTAAGATGGGCTTTTGGGGTTTTTTTCCCCTCTTTGAATTATTCTCTCATGGTAATATTCCAGGAGGAGATTATAGATCAAAGGATATGAACATTTTTTAAATGATTCTTGGTGCAAACAGTTACAAATTGCTTTTCAGGAAAGTTCCCTCAGTTTACCTTGCCACTAGTGAAGTAAGAGTGAACCATTTTCCACAGAAACAATGCTAACATTGACTGTTATCATTAATGTTTCTTTACTAGTTTGAAAGATAAAAATAGTACTTCATTGTTTTCATTCGCATTTCTTTGATTATTAGCAAGTATTAAGCGCCAAGCATTTTTCCATCTACTAATTAAATTTCCTCTCTTGTGAATTGTCTATTCTGGTCCCTTGTTCATTTATGTGTGGATCTTAATGTAGGTTTTTTTTTTATAGCAATGTATTAATTCCTTGTCATTTTGGAATATTTTTAAACTGGCCCTTTTTGTTTACTAATTTTTTTTTTGTTTTAGCTCTCTTGGCATGCAGGAGTTTAAAATTTTACAGTCATCACTCCTTCATGATTTCTTCTATTGCTTTTAAACTTAATTATTTTCTTCCCTCCCTTGCAAGCTTAGAATCATTTTTGCCTTTTCTACATTTTCTGTGATCACTGGTTTTAATATATTACACCTTTAAATCACTCAAAATTTATTTTGATGTGTAATATCAGGGAGTGGCTAAGTAGAGTCTCTCTCTTTCTCAGAGTTGTCATTGCCTTCATTTTATGTATCTTCCTCCTTTTAAAAAATATATTCTGTTCTACTGAATTCTGTAACAGAATCACATCCTGTGCTATCTACTGTCAAATTCTGTATCCCTTTTTGGGCCAATACCACACTGTTTTAATTTTTGTTGTCTTAGAACACAGTCCCAGAGTTAAATGAAATATGCTTGCGAACACATTTAAAAGAATTAATCCATCAGTAAATCAACAAAGCAAATGCCTGTTTGTGGTATTCTTTAGAGCAGGGAATCCTAGTTAATCCTCATCCTCTCCCACTTAGTGAGTATATCATAACCCTGCCCCAACTCTGTCAGCATGGGGAGCTGCTTTCAGAATCTGTTCATTATTGTAATTGCCATATTCAAGTTTCACTCCATTCCAGCACGCACACAAAATTTTTATTAGGAAATGTATACTGTGGTTAAAACCAACTACTAAGCCTATTTCAACTTTCGGTTACCCAAGATTGTTTCACCACCAAAACTTTTCTACCCATTTCTGTTCAAGAAATAGATGATTGGACTCTATACAGAAATAGAACAGAAATGACTGATCAGATTGTTCCCACATGAAGGCTTCTTTTTCTCTAAGTGCCCAGTGGTTTTTAGTATATTCATAGAATTGTGCAACTACCACCACAATCAATTTTAGTATTTTCATGTTCTTTAAATATTATTAGATACAAGTCCCTTATCAGATGTCTGAACATTTCCATCAACCCAAAAAGAAACCCCTTACCACTGAGCCGTTATCTCCCTTCCATCCTGGACATTCCGTATAAATGGAGTCATGCAGAACGTGGTCTTTTGTATTTGTTTCTTTTTGTTTACCATTATGTCTTCAGGGTTCATCCGTGTTGCAGCAAGCAGCAGTCAGCAGTACATCATTTCTTCTTATTGCCAAATAGTTCATTGTGTGTTTATTGCTTGTTTATCAGTTGATGGACATTTTGGTTACTAAGAATAATCTGTGAATATTTGTGTACATGATTTCTTTTTTAAGATTTATTTATTATTTATTTATTTTATTTATTTTTGGCTGCATCAGGTCTTAGTTGCAGCATGCGGGACATTTGTGGCAGCATGCGGGATATTCGTTGAGGTGCGCGGGCTCTTCATTGTGGCGCACAGGCTTCTCTCTAGTTGTGGCATGTGGGTTTTCTCTTCTTTAGTTGTGGCGCGCAGACTCCGGGGCACATGGGCTCTGTAGTTGTGGTGCGCGGGCTCTCTAGTTGAGGTGCACGAGCTCAGTAGTTGTGGTGTGCGGGCTTAGTTGCCCCACGGCATGTGGGATCTTAGTTCCCTGACCAGGGATTGAACCCGTGTCCCCTGCATTGTAAGGCAGATTCTTTACCACCGGACCACCAGGGAAGTCCCTGTGTACATGATTTTGTGTAGGTATAGGTTTTCACTTCTCTTGGATAAATAACTAAGAGTGGAATTGCTGGGTCATATGGTAACTGTTTAACCTCTGAGGAACTGCCAGACTGTTTTCCAAAGTGGCCACACATTCTGCATTACTGCCAGCAGTGTATGATTTCTCCACATCCTAGCCAACACTTGTTATTATCTGTCTTTTTGATTACAGACATCCTAGTGGGTATGAAGTGGTATCTCATTGTGGTTTTGATTTGCATTTCCCTGATGGCTAATGATGTTGAACATCTTTTCCATGAGCTTATTGAAGGGTTGTATATCTTCTTTGGCGAAATATCTCTTCAGATCCTTTGCCCATTTTTTAATTGATAATTTATCTCTTTATTATTGAGTTGTAAGTGTTCTTTATGTATCCTAGATACATGTCCCTTATCAGACACATGATTTGCAAATATTTTCTCCTATTCTGTGGGGTTTCTTTCACTTTGTTGCTAGTGTCCTTTGAAGTATAAAAGTTTAAATTTCAGCAAAGTTCAGTTGATCTGTTTTCTTTTGGTGTCATGCCTAAGAAACCATTGGAAAACTCATTCTTTTTAATTTTATTGAAGTATAGTTGATTTACAACGTTGTGTCAATTTCTGTTGTACAGCAAAGTGATTGAGTTATACATATATATATATATTCTTTTTCATATTCTTTTCCATTGTGGTTTATCACAGGATGGAAAGCTCATTCTTTCACTGAGACCCACTAGTCATCTTTAGTGTGGTATTTTACATGGTCGTATATTTAAAGCCCTTCTGGGATTTGTAATAAAGAATTTATTCTCTTTCTTTCCAGAAGCTTAAAGCTAACAGAGGGCCAGGAAGCACTGGTCTCTCTTCATCGCCAGTCCTTGTCTTGAGCTGCTCTCCAGATCCCTTGATTTCACCGGGGTCATCTGAGCCACTACAGTCTCCACGTATCCTGTGGCAGGTGGCTGGTCCAGCACGGGGCATGCAGTGGTGAGGACTCCTTCAGTTCCAGCTCAGTAGCTGAATGGCTGGGTTAAATATATGGAAAGGCAGCAGAGCTACTGCCCAGCCTTCTCCTTTTTTTAGCTAATGATGGTTTTGGAAGAGACTGGCCTGCCACTTCCTAGAATCCCAGCAAATGCCCATGAATATGGGTACTCCTGCTGACCAGAGTTAGGGACCCGATTTCTTTAGGGTTTAAGGTTATATTCTGTCAGGTTTAAGTAGGGAAGACAAGACAGTCTATCAAAATAAAGGGAAAAGAAGAGCCAAATGCTACAGAAAGGACGTAGGCGAGTGACAGCTGTCAGTAAGGCTCCCACCTCTGCTGTGCTGTTAGTGCCTTTGAAAAGACAATAGCTCAAAGGTCCCATTTTAGAACACTCAGGATCTTCAAATGTTTCTAAAATCATTTTTCTCTCAAAGGTTTACTGATGAGCACCAGACTGTGAAAATAATTCCCCCTAACTGATGGCCACACCCCTGTTCTCAGAAGAGAGTGTAGGTACGGTCTTCGGGGTTGAGGGTCATCGACCAGGATGCTGTGCTCCTAAGAGCAGCACCAACAGGCAGTGCAGGGACCTTCCATTGAGTTCTAGCCGTAACCCACAGCCTGTCTGGAAGGCCTGACTTCACTCAGCCTTGGCAATCAGAAAGCACCCGGCAGAAATGGGAGCTGATAGACGGGCACACGTGACAGAGGAGCTGGTGGTGCAGTGACTTCATGCCTGCTAGACCTGAGACTTTTCCCAAGTTCTTTCTCATGGGGCCAGAAGCACCGAGAAAAGGGAGAAAAGTTTTTGTAGTTATTTCTGTGTCATTTATAGCATCTGAAATTCATCTAAGACCCTGCAAATACTGTTTGTTGTTCAAGCGCCCCATTTTTCCTGTTATATAGTCTTGAGTTCCTCTGCTCATATTACAGTGCAGTTAGCTTTTATATCATGATTATGTGGAGATGGATAGATCGATCCATCCATCGATCCGATAGATAGGAGACTGGATGCAATTGGCTACCACACAGAATGTTTACTTGACATGGAAATGGACTCTTCCCTAAAGGTCAAAGTAGTCAGTTTGTTTTGCAAAAGGATTACTTGTAGAATTGCTTTCAGCTATCCACACTGCCCTGCAAACGAACCCCCATCACCACCAAAAAAAAAGACAAATGCAGTATACACCCATCTCTTAAGCATTGAATTATGTTAAGAAGGTGGTATTGTGTAAAGCTGCATCTCTTACCAGGCCCTCACCCTCTTTATCCCTCTGTGCTATTGTCATCTCTGCTGAGGTTGGGCTCTCTTCTATGAATGAGAGAAAATAAGAAAATTGCCTGTTTTAGGCAATGCAGGTGTGTTTCAGAGATTTAGAGTTAAGAAGTCAAGTAAATATTTTGGCAGCCCAACAAAGGTAAGCGAGGGAGAACGCACCTCATGGGCTTTTCAAATTACAGGCCTGTCCAAACACTGCCTTCCTCAAGAGCTGCTGGTCAGGGCCAGAGCCTACCCTGCTCGGCGGTGGCGACAAGGCCTGGCCGAGAAGTGGCTCGCTTCTCTCACTGTCCCTGGCCCTGTGCCCAGTAGGACGCTGTTGGACTTTGATCCATCCGACCCGAGAGGAAAGATACTTATCAGTAAGGGAGAGATCTTTCCTCCTTAACAGATTCTAATCACATAGCTTCCTCTTCCTTGCTGAAAAAATCCCCGATAGCTTTTTCTCCCCTTTTAAATTGGAACGCTGAAGAGACGGGGCATAGCATCTCAGATAACTTTTTCAGTGTAACGTCATCCATCTCGAGGGTTAGGAGGTGGACAGCTATGAAAGAGGACCTGGAAGTAGCATGTCTCAGGGGGGCTGGGCATCCACGTGCACCCCAAGTGCATCATTCTAGGTGGCTTTTGGGTCTCCTGGTTTAAGAGCAGAGACATCCCAGAAGGAGGTTGCTCTGACCTGCTAGTGGCATGTCTCCTCCATTCAAGCTGTGCTTTGTGTCTCTTCTAACAGAACGGCAGACGTGAAAACTCCCTCTCTTCCTTGCCCTCCCCCAGTGGCTTCCACTGGATCACCTTGGCAGGGCCTCATCCGAGGAGGGCGGGAGGGCTGGCGGGAGGAGGGTGGTGGCTGCACCAGCGGCCCCTTTGATCACCTCCCTCCCGGTTCCAGGCCCCGCCGCCAGCAGGCCAGCCAAAGGCCCGGCTCTACTGATCTGATGAGGTGCTGAATAGGACCCGAGGGGCAGTGACGGGAGCGAGAAGAAAGCCTCGGGAATGAAAAGGAAACCCTGTGAACCTGCTTGGCTTCACTGGCCAGATTTTCCTACCAGGGAGCCGCTCAGTTCCTGCCAGCTCAGCCGCCTGCCCCTCACCCCAGCCCCTCCTGTCTCTGCTTTTCAGACCCAGTGTGTGTTTTGTGTTTGAATCATGGCTGCTCTCCCTGGTTCTCAGGCTGGGAACCCACTGCGCCTGTTTCCATGGTCACTGGGAAGCGCTCAGCGCCATGTGCTTCAAAGGGAACCTTTCCCCTCCCGGCGCTTGAGCTGCCCGCCCCAGGCGGCCACACAATAAGCAGCTCCTCCGAGCCAGGCCTCTGACCCTCGCTTGCCAGGAGGAAAACCTTGCCTCTGCCGAGTGAGGCTGTGCAGCCTCGCAGAAATACCCTCAGCAGAGCGTGTGGATGTGCACAGGGCAGGCGAGTGCATGTGTAGGCCCGTCTCGCGTGCCCCGGCTAGATTTGGATGGGATGTAGAGATTACAGGTGGTGAGCCTTTGGGAGCCTTTCTGAAGTTGAAGGAAAGAACAAAGCCTAAGGCCCTTATAACTGGAAGAGAGGTGGCCTTGTTGGGGGTAGGAGAGGGGAAGGAAGAGGAGGCTTGGACTGAGGAAGGTCATGGGACTGGCAGGCCATGTGGGACTTTCTCCGTTAGCCTTTGGGGTCAGCAGAGAATGGAGTCAAGGCAGGTGACCCTGGCTTCCTGTCCCCAGAGCCAGGGTGAGGAGGGTATCTGCTCACTCCTCCAGGACCACGGATGCCAGAGCAGTCACCCTACCCCTCACCTCCAGGTTTGACTTTCATCTTTGCTTGTTTGTTGAATAATGCAGAGGAGTGGAGCCTCTCACATTGTTGGAGAGACAGAATCAGTGTTAACCATCTGGGAGGGCTGCTGTACAGTGATGCTGGAAGTAAAAGGTGAATGTCCTCTGAGAGCTCACCTTTCAAATGTCAAGCCTGCCCCCCTCACTTGCGGCCCAAGATGTTAATTTCTGCCTTGAGCTTCCTGAGCTAGAGCATGTGTGGGAAATTGGATGTTTCTCCAGCTGTTAATTTGCTACCTGTCTTTACCTTTTGTAATATTTTGATCGTACCTCCTCTTTTTCTCTTGCTCATTTGCCCCTTCTATAAAAACTGTATCTCTTTCCTTTTTACAAAACTATCTGAAATGGTACTTCTCTCGTTTGCACACTCAGATGATGAGGAAGGACATGCAAGGATGGCACAAGTTCTGTGTATTAAAAAATGTCATCATCACCATGTCCTGTTTGGTGGGCAGAGTACATGCTCCAAATTGTATTCTTACTAGTGGGAGTTGGAGACCTTGAGCTGTTCAGAGTCTGGCCGTGGCCATGGGGTCCAGGGATAGCTGTTCACCCGAGTGCATGCTCCTGGAGGTGATGGCTTCCCTCATTCCAGGTTCTGAGCCAACTCGCTCGAGATTCTTTATCTACCTCGACATGCAGAAATTAATGGTGGTGTGATTTACTTTGGCCCTTTTAGGTGTCAGGCACGTGTCTTGAAGAAACTAGGAAAGAGAGGTTAGGGTTCTTGATTCACTTGAACCTTTTGGGTTTTCTGTCTTTCCTTTCTCCCCAGTGTCAGGCCTAACTTGGGCGTAGTACTTCAAGGCTGAACGAATGAGCACCGTTTTCTTTCTGTGTGTTCTCAGGACTGAACTAAATGGGATGGGCGTGGGATGGCAGGTGGAGAGTGCATTGGTGATGGCTCTTGACTTGAATTTAGCAGTTCTTCAAAGAAGGTTATTGGTTTTTCACCAGTTATGCTAACGACTATCCTTGTTGGCAGCTTTAATAGAAGGATTAGGAGAATTGGATGTCTCTCACCGCTCGAAATTGATTCTCCAATTCAGTTCTGTTGTTTGTCCAAGTTCTGTGGCTGTGATAGTATAGGGAGCCAATTACTCTTTTTTGTTACCAAGAAGGTTTATTCAGTTATTGGGCCAGAGTTTGTCATTTAAGATGCGGATGTGTACAGGATGTTAAATTTACCTGATGACTCAGAACTACAGCTTCCCACATACTCCTTTGCCCTGGTTGCCACGGTCCCTAGATCTACAGAGGTAGCTTCGGGGTGTCCACAGGGCTCCAACCACCCTCTGGGCACTGCAGGGCCGTCATGGGGAGAAAATTAGGACAGACTCCTTCAGGTCTTTGCTTATACATTGCTTTCTCTTAAAAGTCTTTCTGGGTCTGTGGTGTGTTAGCAAGGGAAGGCTTCACAGAAGAGGTGAAACCGAACCTTCAAGAATGGGTGGGTTTGGGGTAAGAAAGGGATGCAGGAGGAAACGCCAGGAGTGGGGCCAGCAGGAGTAGCCTGCTGGTGTGTAGTTGGTGTGTCCCAGGGTGGGTCAGAAAGAGCAACTTGACCCGGCTGTGTGGTTTTAGTAGACAGGAGATCCCCTTGGTAGGGAAGGCATTTCCAGGGAGTGTGTCAAGAGGTGTGCAAAAGAGGAACACACAGTGGAGGGGAGGGGCACGTGGTCCCAGCAGAGGGAACCAGGATGTGATTAGGCCTAGAAATAGATTCCCAGTTTGGACATTTCTATGATGTTGCTGTAAATTGCTATTCTGTGGCAATTTAAGTAAAAGAGAGGAATAAAACAACGTATCAGAGGCCTTAAAATGTAAAATCCCAGAGAAGTTTTACATGATTGAACTAAAGTGGTACTTGGTAGAACCTGCCCGGCCAACGTAAAACACAAACAGGGCTCTAATTTCCCTTCCCTGTGGCGCTAATTCTTTTTACCCTGAACCTTCTCTCTCTCTCTCTCTCTCTCTAAATCGTGGTTCAATATATACATAATGTAAAGTTACCATTTTAGGCATTTTCAAGTGTGCGATTCTGTGGCATTAAGTGCATTCACATTTTGTGCCACCATCACCACCATCCATCTCCAGAACTTTCTCATTTTCAGTTGAAACTCGGTACCCGTTAAATACTAACTCCGCATTCATCCCTCTCCCCAGCCCCTGGCAGCCACCATTCTACTTTTTGTCTCTATGAATTTGACTACTCCAGGTGCCTCATGTAAGTGGAATCATATGATATTTGTCCTTTTATATGCTTTTTACTTAGCATAATGTCTTTAAGTTTCATCCATGCTGTAGCACGTATCAGAATTTCCTTCCTTTTTATGGTTGAGTAATATCCCACTGTATGTATACACCATGTTTGTTTATGCATTCATCCCTCGATGGACATTTGGGTTGTTTCCATCTTTTGGGTATTGTGAATAATGTTACTATGAACACAGATATACAAATGTCTCTTTAAGACCCTACTTTTGGTTCTTTTGGGTATATACCCAGAAGTGGAATTGCTGGGTCATACGGTAATTCCATTTTCTACAACAGTTGCACCATTTTGCATTCCCGCCAGTAATGTACAAGGGTTCAATTTCTCCACATCCCATCAACACTTCTTGTTTTCTGTTTTGTTTTGTAGAATAGTCATCTTAAGAGGTGTGAGGTGGTTTTTCACTGTGATTTTGACTTGCATTTTCCTAATGATTGATGATGCTGAGCATCTTTTCATGTGCTTATTGGCTATTTGTATATCTGCTTTGGAGAAGGACTATTCAAGTCCTTTGCCCATTTTTTAATTGAGTTGAAATCCAGATTCTCCAGTTTTTTTTTTCCTTTTGTGGCCTGTGCTTTTGTTGTCTCTTCTCTCTCTTTTGCACTTGCTCCTTAATTCATCATCAGCTAACATTTTCTTACACATAGAAAGTTATACAAGCATATCTTACTACTCAGTCTTGGTTTAGAATTTACTGTTGTCCTGAGAGTTCCAGAAAGGAAGAGAAATTTTACTTCCTGGGCCAGGCTCTCGGGGACTTGACATGTTGGAAGATGTGCTGTTGTGGATACAAAGAATGATACGGAACTGCACAGAAGGTTCCAAGGCTGTTCCTAGGCTGGCCACAGGGGTCCAGCAAGCTGGCTGCACTATTCTGTGGTTGACCCCTTGCAAATGGGGAGCTCCTGTCCGCCTCCGTGGCCAGCTGCCACCAGCCCCATGGTGTGAATGGTGAGGAAGTGGGGGCTGGCGGCTGGCCGGGCTCCAGGATGCAGCCTTTGCTGGCGGAGAACCAAGGCGGGGGGGGGGGGGGACACTCTTGTGTATGAGAGAAGTAGTGCCAGTTCCAAAACCTATAATTCCCAAGTTTAAAAAAGAAAAAAAGATTTTTCAACCAAACTGTGCTTTTATCTTTGGATTCTGAATGGGAGATTGTTCACACAGCTAAGCTGGCTGCAGAAGCCAAGCCAGTTAAAACAATATGCAGGCAGCTCTCCTCCAAGTAACCAGAAACTGTTGGCTCAAAGGACCCTGAACCGAGGAACCAACCTGCTGGGAGACGTTTTCCAAGTAACTCCAAGCAACGGCCTGAATGTAAATTCTCCTGTTGGGGAATGGCACTTTGGCAAATGAAGACCCTAATTAGAGATGGAAGGGTTTCTATTTTGTTTTTCTTTAATCCTTACCCTGGGGCCTTTGCAGGGCCGCCATGTCTCTGCTTGTGTGCAAAGAAATTTCCAGCTTCTCTTTGTAACAAGATCCTCTTTTGGGAAAGAAGCAACAAGCTGACAATGTGGGCCCACCGCAGCCGGGGGACCCCACCACCAGCCTAACCCAAAACAAAGAGCTCGGTCTGGGCCAAGAGCTGGGTCACCTGGATTGGCCAGTCGTTTGAAGCTGTTGGCCAAGTTGGATCCCGGGCTGCGCCCCCGCCCCATGAGATGCTCAAATCCACGCTTAGACTGCAAGTGAAGTTTCTTAAGTCCCGAAGGAGAACAGTGAGAACAAAATGCAAAGCAGTGAGGGGGAACTGCAGCTCTGAGGTGCCAAGGCCAAGGTCGAATTGGCACTGGGTGGTGGGACCCTCTTATGTCTTCAGCCTTGCACATGAGTCTATGCTTCTTGATCTTGGCCATGAAGTGGAGGGGCTATGCTCCTTTCAGACTGATCACCTCTTAGTTCTTGATTATCCGGAAGTATCGCGTGTGTAGAGAATCCACATACACCTGTTTTGTTTTGTTGTGGGTACATCGTTGACTTGCCCAGGAACCCTCAGGGGCTAGAACAGATGATCTCTCTCATTTTTACTCTTTTGTCCTAAAAAGGCAAATGAGCAGTGTTCTCTGGGCCCAAAGTATAAGGCTGTTGGTAAATGATAGAATCAATTTTAGACAATTCTAGATAATTACCATGAGCACGAGCGATGTGCCATTTCCCAGCTGATCTTTGAGGCACCCTTCGTCCTTCATGTTGGTAAGTGTGGGAAGGGCGTGTGAGAACTCTGTGTGCCTGAGCATTTTATGCACAATTGAGGGCTGTTACCTTATTCATCGTTAAGTTCACTGGGTGCTTATGCCTGAGTGACTTTAAAAGTTCATAAGGGGAAATTACACTTTTTGGAGTCAAATGTGTGAAGCACGCTTCTCCTGAGTTCCGTGCTGAGCCCTGGGCTGCACTCTGTCCAGATAGAGTGTCCTCTGGTGTTCACAGCTCCGGGAGCCAGTTGATACCCGCCTTTAAGATGAATACACTGAGTCTCGGGGAGGAGACTTACCCACAGCCACCTCCTGGCTCTGTCCAGGTCCTGAGGTAACTTCAGACCTGCTCTTTCTAGGCCACCCCAGCTCCTCTTTGCCCGTTAGTTACGTCCTTTGAATTAGAAGCTGAGCCTACAGACGGCAGTTCTTCTTCTACTTGTGCATGTGTAACAGGACAGACAGATTCCTGACCAACAGTCCACGCCCCCAACTGGGGAGGAGCCCAGCGCTGCCACCCATTCCTGGTTGTCATGTGCCAGAGGGACGTGTCCACTGTGTCTGTTTCCCACAAGCCCTCAGCTTGCTCAGACTGTCTGAAGTGAGGTTTCAGGGAACCCCAGGACGTCTGTCTTCCCGCGCCATGCCTGTGGTTAGGCCGCTGTAGCTCGGCCACTGCCTGGCAAGATGATGCCGGTGGAGAGTATCCTGTCAGTGCCAGCAACTGGCCCTGTTCCAACCTCGCATTCGTGCTTCAGTTTTCATTGGGGCTTGTAGAAACTACTTAAAGTCATCGGGAAACGGGTAGATCCAGAAATAAAAAGACAACTAAGTTTTTAGAGGCCACGTTGATCCTTTTAAAGAGATAAGACAAAAGAAAACCTTCCCACCATGGCCTCGATTTATCCTGTCGCTCTTTGGGGAGTGTGGTGCTTAGGTGACAGAATGTGGTAGCAACTTGACCCTTGTTGTAGAAAATCTTGGCCATGTTACACCCTCACAGCTAATTTAAAGCTGTATCAGACCGAAAGGAGGGTATATGATCATTTGCATGTCAACTTGTACCTAATGATCAGCTTAAACCGTTGCCTGCTAAACTTGTGATGACAGTGGGCTTGGAAAGGGACTCACGTGTCAGGAACCAAATTCTATCACAGATTTTTCAATTGCCGGTGTAGCTATGACACGGAGAAAACTGAACAATAGTGGATTTACGGCAATGATGCTTCACTGCATTAGCATGAGGAACTGGTGGGGTGGGCCTGGGTTGGAGTGGGTACCATTCTCTAATATAAGCAACCACAGTCGTCACAGAATATTGGTGGTGGTCTTTCCCAGAACAGCCTAGCATTGTTAATAATGTTACAATATCTCCATGGTCAGAAGAGAAAAAAACAAAACAGTGCAAAAGGCTTCGTAGTCTTAATATTGTTCCGTAAATATCTTTCCCTGTATTTTTCCTCTTGCCCTGGTTATTTCCATGTTGCCAGAAAGTCACACAGACGTGCGAGGGCTGAAACAACAGTGAGGATCCTCGCCCAAATCTTGCCCCTTGGAAGAGCTGAGAAATGTCACTCGAATTACCACTGTTGTTTTTCTTGCTTTGTGCTCCCCCTTCCCCGCCACTTTTTTAAACTGTTTTTGTTTGTTTTTTTAACAAGGCAGTTTAATAGTAGTGGCATCTTTGGTGTCACTCAGTCATCTGAAGTCATTTGTTAATGCCCTACACGCCCTCAGTCCCTTCCCTCAGGAGCAGTAGCCCCATGGGCTGCTTTGACCTGTCGGGCAGGCTTGGGTGGTGTGATTTCTCATGTCTGTGGGATCCCTGAGCCAGGGCAGCTCAGCAGTGCACTGCACAGAAGCCAGGGTGAGGACAAAAGCTTGTGGACCATTTTACTGCAACCCCTTCATGTGACCAGAAGCAAAGACACCCGAGGCTCCCAGCAGTGGTGAAAGGATGCAATGAGCTTGACTCTAAGCGGCTCCCTTTTGTAGCTCAATGTAGAAGAACCGACTGCATCTTTAGATTTCATTCCTCTGTTTATTAAGTACCTCCTATATCCCAGGTCTTCTGCTAAATGCTGCTAATACAGTGGTGACTCAGACAAGTCCCCTGCCCACAGGGGGCTCACAGGCAGTGGGGGGATGCAGAGGACGCCAGCAAGTACACACATGTACAACAGGCTGAGTGCAGCCTGTGACGTGCATCGCAAGACCAATAAACAGGGGTGGGAGGATGAGTGGGGTGTCTCTCCATATAGGCTGCCTTGAACTGAGAGCCCAGGGTCAAGGTTCCTGGAAAAAAAGAGGGAAACATTCCCACACCCCTCACCACGTCACAGTGTGCCTGCCTCTGAACCTACCCGCTCTGGCACCTGCTCTTCAGCACATCTGCCGCGTGAGGTGTGAGCTCTTGATTCCTGTGATTCCTGTCACTTCCTAACCATCAAATGGCACTTTGCTACCATATATGTCCTGTCTGCCAAGTAATAAAACAAGAGCACTCAAGTCTTGCAGAAAGTTAACGGCTTATTTTAGGTATCTTGTTAAATATTATCTACTTGACTATTTGGTGACAACTGCTTTCAAACCTCTAAAAGTTATATAATGTGCTATGTGATGTAACAGGATGTACTATATGCAAAATCTTTTATTCTAATAATTGCCAAAAACTTACCGTGTGGGTTTTTTTTTTTTTTTTTTTAATGCTAAGTTGTAGCCTAAGAAACCCAAAGTTTAATTGAAACTTACTCCGGTTTTGGTGTATTGCTTCGAGTTAACATCCTTCCTTCCAGACTTCTTGCCCTCTCCCAGTGGCTTTAAGAAGGGAAGGAAGGAAAGGGGGAAAAGAACAACCCAAAACTGATTAACATGCAGACTGGCTTGGCTGATGAGACTTGTATCTTCTACTCTGAATTAAATAATGTTGCAAGAGGTCAGCTGATCCATCCCTATGTCTGTGGTCCTGGCAAAGCCCGCGGTCACACTTCACGCAGACCTTCCCGGTGTGTTGACCTTGCCTTCACTTCAGAATCTAGAGACCAGACCACCCAAGCGCCCTCTCAGCCCGCGATCCGGGCATTTGGGAAGGTGAAGCGGTGTCTGACCACCTACGGAAGACACAAGTGTGGAGACAGGTTGCAATGAGCTAGAGAACTTTCTCTTTAGAAAAAAGTGAATGGGAAGTAAGGCTTTGCCAGGGCAAGGAGTGGGAGCTCTAGCAAATAAAAGGTTTATACTAGAACCCACTTCCTTTGTTTGTTCTACTAAGTAAAGTCTTGCTAACACTGAATAATTATAGTAGGAAAAGCCTGAATGAGGCCATCCTTTCACTTGTTCAATGAAGGTTAATTTAAGGAACTTAAATTCAAGGGTTAATTTAATGAGACTTGAGATAAAGCTTGAATTTAGGGATTTTTGCAAATTACCTGTTAGAGGCAGTGGAAACAGAAGTGTATTTGTTCCTTAATACGTGAGTGACCTCTTAGTATTTAAGTGATTACTGATTAACCAAGGAGTTTCAAATAAGACTTTTCATATTCTGATTTAAAGTACTTGCCCTGGCTGAGAGAGAGCTGGCTTATGTTGGGGTGGGCTGGGAGCAGTGGGGGGGGGGGGGGGGGTGCTGCTGTACCTCACAGAAACATGACTTCAGCTGGAGAAACATCCCTCCCCTTCTGGGTGAGGCTCCCCCATGTCCTCGGGAGTGTGCACAGCAGTGCACAAAGCCACCTGTGCAACTCATTTTCATCCAGGAGACTTGAAATGGGAGAGAAACGTAACGCTTGCCTAGAGAGAAAGGTGGTTTGGTCCCTGTATTCTAGATAAACTGAGACAGTGGTGCTCTGCCCCCACAAATGGTCTTTGGGGGCAGAGCTGGTGAGTGGCAGAGACGGACTCGGCCCAGCTCAGGAGCCTACTCATTTATTTCCATTCCTGAAGTGGGGCGTTTTCCAGGCAGAAATCTGAGGGTTTGTTGAAGGCCAAAGATGTAAGGCACTGGCCACTCAACGTGCACCTGCACAGTGTTTTAAGTATAAATTAGGTGTCAACACTTCAGTTGGAAGATTTTAATATAAAAACCTGCATTTCTACCTTCTCTTGAAAAATGAGAAGGTCCGGCAGTGCTGGTGCCCCATCCCTGCTGATCAGGATCACCTGAGCTGCATGGACCCTGCCCCCATCAGACAGACGTGCCCCAACCAGTCTGCCACTGTCCCCGCCACTCGGCTGCTTTCCTCTCACCGTGGCAGCATATGTGCTGCCGTCAGCCTTCTACCTGGCCCTGTGGGCAGCTGAGTTTGTGATCTCCATTGCGTGATTTTTAAACTGCCAGGGAAATACCATCAAGGTTGTCTGCAGAAGGTTTAGTGAATCAAGTGTGAACACAGACCACTATTTTCTGATGGTCAAACAGTATGAAGAAGAATCCAAGATGGGTTGGATTTGCCAAATTCTTTTATGCCTCTGATTTGTGTCAAGCACTATAAGACCAATGTAGGGTGACCACGTCATTTGTCATCCATGCTAGAACACTTCTCAGAATGGAAGGGTATGCTGTCACTATTCATTATGGTGGGAAGACAAGTATAAATCACAGCCGACCCAGGCATGCTGGGGACAGGACACATGACCGTGCTAGGCCTATACGACATGAAAACAGGAAGCTTACATTCCATCAACCAGGGTGAGTGAAGTAAAGGTTCATAAGAGGCGCTCACACGGAGGCTACCGTGGTATAGAGATGGTTCTGGAAAAAATGGGCAAGACTTTGCAGAGAAAGGAGGCTTTTGGGTAGGTCCTTGAGCATGAGGAGGGCTTTGAGAGGTAGAGAAGGATCCAGGAGAGCCATTCAGGGAAAAGGAACAGCCTAAGCAAGAAGGTGTTTGTGTGTCTTAATTTTTCAGAATTGGGGCGACCATATGTCGGGAGCACATAGTGCTTTGGACGCAGACAGCGGGAGAGGGTTTCTGGATTCGCGTGATGGTGGTTCCATTAATCTGAGACAAGTAATGTAGGTTTGAGAGAAACTTGCTGGCTGATTTTGGCTATATTGAATAGGAGACCTGGAATCCAAGAAAGGGGCGGGGGCTGGCGGTTGGGAAGTCATTGGGGGGGGGAGTGTGTTTTCAAACCAAGAGTCTGAATGAGCTTGTCCAGGAAGAAAATATAGACCAGGAAGAGAAAGGGGGCCAGCACAGGATTCCAAGGAAAACTTGGAATAAGGGATGACGAGAGGGGAAAGCCAATAAAAGAGATTGAGGAGTAGTTGCGGAGAGCGGTATGTCAAGAGGAGATTAGTGTTTGGAAATTTCCAGAGGCAAGCAGGCAGTGAGTGGGACCATGTAAGAGTCATCAAGGGGAACCTGAACGTGTGAGAGAGGAGAGAGGCCAGCCCATGAGCACAGAGCAGTGTTCACAGGGTTGTGGACCAGCACAGAGGACAACCCAGGTGAGGGAGCATGACCTTGTCGTGCATTCAATTAACACATGTGTATCCATTAGTTTTTGCTGCATAACAAAGTACCCTGAAACCTAGTATCCTAAAAAACAGCAGTTGTTCTCATTTATTCATGATTCTATGGGTCAGCTGAGCAGTTTTGGTCTGGGCCAGCTTGACTGATCCCTGTGGTCTGCTGGCGGTTCTTTGGGGCCTCGCTCGGAACAGTGGTACCTTCTCAGTCCGTGCTCTCATCATCCAGGAGGCTGGCCCAGGCTTCTTCACGTGGTCGTCTCAGGGTTCCCAGCAGGAGAAGAGGGCAAGCCCAATGCACAGGCACTAACCAAGCCTCTGCAGGCATCATATGTGCTAATGAACCACTGGCCAAAGCAAGTAACATGACCAAGCCCAAGTTCAAGGGCTGTAGAAATAAACTCCACCCCTTGATGGGAGGAGCCACAAAGTATTGTGGCCATTTTTTCCCCATCTACCCTGACAGGTGTGAATTTCTCATAACAGTTGGCCAAAGGAGCTATTTGATGCTTTGGGTCAATCGTGTAATTCTCAATTGAGCCAGGAAGGATTGAAGATCACAGTGGAGCAATTTAAATTCTGAAGACTCATCTAATTGTGGAGATTGTTTCAGTTCTGCTCCAAATGAAAACTGAAGGTGGTGCAGGGGAAAACAATGCCACTCGTATTCATGAGAGCAAGCTAAAGAGATTACTAAAGACATTGATATTCCTTGTTCAAAACTCAAACCCAAGTTCCTTTCTCTCAAAGCAGCATTGTCTAATTTGCAGCAATCAACACTTCTTAGTGCCGTGACTCATTTAAGACTAGATCATAGCTGCCATTAATTGGTGCCTTCAGTGTGCCCAAACCGTGGCAAGCACTTTACGCCCATGAACTCTCTGATCCCCTGAACAACCTTACGGAGTCCTGTCACTGGCCCATTTCTACAGATGAGGTGCCTGAGGATCAGAAGTGACTCGACAGTGGGCACCTATTTAGGAAGTAATAGAATCGGGAATTTTTAAAAATTCCTCAGGCCACTGGGCTCCCAGGACTACGGGCAGCAGGAGCATGTGCACAGGGACACGCGCCCCCCTCGCTGCCCCCTCCAGTCCTGACCATCCTCACATTGATGTGATCTCCTGCGTGACCTGGGAGTCCCCATGGGCTCCCTACTGCTGGTCCAGCTTTACCATTCACCTAGATTCATTGAGAGTGGATTTGTTTTAGGATGCTGGGACACTTTTACATATCAGAAGGTCTTACCTTGCTCAGTCTGGATAATTTTTAAAACCAGCTTTAGAATTTTCCTATATTAACTAGAATTAACCGCATTCACATGATGAAAGCTATTCGTGTCATAAAAATTTCGCTTTTAAGCAATAAGAGCAATAATGGGAAAAGAATGTTTGTACATTCTGTCCCCACCTCTAATTTTTTAAAGTTCTTTATTGAAGTATAGTAGACATTATAAACAGAATGTATTTAAAGTGTACAATTTGATAAGTTTTGACCTACACACACACACACACACACACACACACACACGTCCATGAAACCATGACCATAATCAAAATAATGAACTTCCCATCGCTCCAGAAAGTTCCCTCATGCCCCTTTGAAGCCCTTCCTCCCCCTTCTCTCTCTGTCCCTTGCCAGTCCCCACACAACCATTATCTGCTTTCTTCTCTCTAGATTAGTTTGACTTTATATGAATGAAATCATACAATATGTACTCTTTAATCCGACTTCTTTCACTCAGCATAATTACTGTGAGGTTCATCCATGTTGATTGTATCAGCAGTTTATTCCTTTTTATTCCTTTTTAAATTTTAAACGAGAAAAGGGAACACTGCTTTTTTTAACTGAACTTGGCCCAGGACTATTGAAGTTACCTACAAAATTGTACATTAACTAACTAATGCCAGTGATGAGTTAATCTATAACTTCATCTGTTAGCTGTTAACGTGACCCCCAAACCTAACAACCTCTTGACTGTCAGACCCTGATCCTGGGCACCCTTTCTCTCGGGGCTAAAACTGAAGTCGGGCTGTGGGGCTTGGGGAACCCAGTACTTGTGAGTCTTGGTTGGTCCCTGCCCAGCATCGTATCTGAATGTAGCACATCTTCATTCTCTCATGACAGTGGGACTTTGGGCTTTATGGTGGTGTGACCAGCAGAATAGGAGGAGCTGGGTGCTCAGTGAAAAGCCTGGGCTTCAGTCAACTCTCTTTTATTTATATACCTGAGCTGTGCAAATGCCCAGTAGAAGCAAACTCAGTATATGGGCAGAAATTAGGGGACTTCTGTATTGTTTCAAAAGTACTCACTTTAGGATTTTTTTTTTATAGTGAACTCAATTGGTATATTTGAAATTATTTTAATTTACACTTCTTTTCAAGACTCCATCCCCTTTTAAGGCTAGCATACACTTGTCTGCTAGCAAGTTCATTACAGTCAACCTTATTCCTTTCACAAATCAGTTTTTAATAAACTCTTTCCTTAAATGCTTGGTTTCAGACCTCTTAGTATAGGAATGTTCTAGTAAACGATCGCTTAAAATAATATGCAAAATACTTATATTCTTACTAATAGGTGCTGGTTAAATATATCTTTCAGTTATTTTTGGAAAACTAACATTGGATTTCCCTAAGTTTTGATTTTCTCCAAAAGGGAAAACTTAGACATGACAAAACGTAAGGGACTATAAAGAAGTTGGGGGGCAGGGCTGACAGGATGCAGTCAGCTCTGAGTTGAACACCCTCCCCTGCTGCCAGCAGCTCTGACCTCGGGAAGTCACCGCATCCTTTTGCAAATCTGGGACGTGGGACTAGGTGCTCTTTAATCCCATTCCAGGACTGAGAGGCACTTAATCGATTCAGATGGACCATAGTCAAGGTCATTGTTGCCTAAGAGGCCCCGTTTGTCCCTCTGCATGAGGACTGCAGTGACTCTTCAGCTGGGCCATACTGGTGCTCGGGGCTGGGGAAAGCAGGCTCAGTCTCTCCTCTGGATTTGGCTCACTGGTCCTTCCAAATGTCCAGCCTCCTGCAGTGTACACAATTTGACTTGTTTAGTCTCAAAATGATGCCAGCCAGCCCCCACCCCCGCCTGCCTGATAGTTGGGTGCCTCTTGAACCAACCTTGGCATATTCTACAATTGTCTGCTTTTTTGCGGGGGGGAGTCTCATGGCACTTTGTAGTTTCAGCTCTCTCTACTTACCACAAACCAGACTGCCAAGCTCCTAGGTTGTGAAACAAAGCGTAAGCACCTGGATCATGACCCAGCTCTTTTCCTGTTCTTCTTTTGAGACTTCCCCAACAGGAAAGGCTCTGGGTAATTGATAGAGATTATCCCTGATTCCCTTAATGTAACCTTCTTACTCTTTCCTTTTCCTGGGATTAAACTGTTCCTTTGCAAGAAGTCCTTTTCTTAATGACACAGTCATCGACCTATTATTGACCAAAGGAAGTGATCCAGCCCAACTCCACCTTTCTGTGGTTCATAGTCCTTTTAGTCTGTTTCATTATAATGACTTTCAAAGTTATTAACTGGTTTTTTCAATTTTCGGCACAGTTAAAGACTATCAAACTGTACTTTAAAATTAATCTGCCTTCTTGAAGCAATAATTGCCTGTATATTTGTTCTTGGATAAGAGAGATGTTTTAATATTTGCTGAGTGAGGGTTCCGTGCACAGGATGATGAGTTGAGGTCTGATGTAAAGGGGAGACACATGAGCCCTGTCAGCAGGCACCTTTCTTCCCCCCCTGCCACCCCCGCCTTCCCTTCATTCAAGGAAGTATTTCTTGCTGTGCACGCAGGCCCCCTAGTGTGACTGCTGGAGCTCCAAGTTAAGAGGGACTAAATCTTCTAGGACTGAGCCTGTTCAGCATACGATTGTACCATCATGGTAGGCATTCAAGAAATATGTGTTAAATTAACTCCTGGGGAAGACGGTCACTTAGAATTACACGTTTCCCTGTAAGCACATAGTGAGCAGACTGAGCTTGTGTAGGGGTCAGAGAAAATAAAATTTCAGTTAGTGATCCAAAAATGTCAGTAAACTATAGGGGTTGCTTGGACACTGTGTCACAAACTAACCTGTGGTGTGCTGCGTGCTACTGAGAGAAAAAGAGTCAGTAAGTAGTAGTCAGTGTTTATATGATGGCCTTAGGAGTGGACTGCAATGTGTAATCACCATGCAACCGAGCACCGCCTCTTCCCTTCGTGGGACTTGATGTGTTTGCAGGGTCTGTGGCCTCAGCCAGCGCCTTGTATGTCCAGCTCCTGGCCAGCCTTCCCTTCCTCTTCATCCGGGCAGCTTGGTCTCCATGAAGCCCTTCCCGACCACGCCAGCCCATAGCACACACCACCCCCACATCCAAGCTCATCTGTTCCAGACCTGTTTGGAGCCTCCCTCAGGGTGGTCCCACACAGTTGGGCTCTTGACCCATTTGTTTTCCTTGTTGGTCCAGCTCCCTCTCTCTAAGTCAGAAGATTGCAAGCTCTGCACAGGTGAGCTCTCATTCCCGACTGCTTTGCAGCCCAGGTGGTGGGGCAGGATGGGACTGTGAACCCAGGAGCAGGAAGTACCATTGCCTGACACCGGGCAGGGATGCCCGAGAGCATCTTTTTCCTCCAGCTCAGGTCCTTTCTCGGCCTGAGGAAGGCCTGCTTGGTGCCTATTCAGCTTTTCTCCTTCCCCTTCCATCATCACCACCATTGTTGTGACTGTTTATTGAGCGCCAGGCCTGGAATGCATTCGGAAAAAAATAAAGAGTGTACTTTCAATGTGGCCTTCAGCTTGTTGGCCTATAGAAATGGGATTCTAAGGCTTGTTCTTTGAATTAGACACTAAAATATGGCCTTTCTGGGTTTAACTCACATTATGTTTTATAGCCTAACCTGTGATCTGAGCTGCTGCAGACTGTATCACCCCTCCACACGCATAGTCCCGTCAAAGCAGTCGTGACTTATTGCAGGGAAGTGGAGGTTAGGTGGGCAGTTGGCATCCAAGTTCCGTGACTTGGTTAACTCAGCTCAGTGTGTGTTTGCAGACTTCATTCAGGAAAGCATGTGTTTTAGGGACTTCCCTGGTGGCGCAGTGGTTAAGAATCCACCTGCCAATGCAGGGGACACGGATTTGAGCCCTGGTCTGCAAAGATCCCACATGCCACGGAGCAACTAAGCCCGTGCACCACAACTACTAGCCTGCACTCTAGAGCCCACGAGCCACAACTACTGAGCCTGTGTGCCACAACTACTGAAGCCCACGTGCCTAGAGCCCGTGCTCCGCAACAAGCCACGGCAATGAGAAGCCCGCGCACCGCAACGAAGAGTAGCCCCGCTTCGCTGCAACTAGAGAAAGCCCGCGTGCAGCAACAAAGACCCAACGCAGCCAAAGATAGATAAATAAATTAATTAAATAAATTATTTTTTTTTAAAAAGCGTGTGTTTTGTGAAGAAAAACGGGACTTAAACTTGAAAATGGCTTTCTTGAAATTCTTGTCTTTCTGAATTTTCATCATCCTATTATCACAGAAGACTTTTGGAACTTACATTCTATTGCTCTGTCCAGTCAGGGGGTGGAGGGTCCTGGACTCAGGGGGGTCCTAAGCTGTGAACCCCAAAGCCTGCCCTGTAAGGAGTAGATAGTTGCTCTTATGCCACAGCGCCTCCCCCCAGCATCTGTGCCCCGTGGCATTTGCTGCCTGCTGGGTTCCAGATACCCTGCCTGCTGGGGGCCTGGTGACCGGAGGATGCCTGGGATAGTGGCTGCCCACCCCCAGACCTTTGACTGTGAGAGCCCCAGGCTTCTGCTTGGGGCGGGGGCGGGGGGGGGGGTGTATCATTCCCACAGCCAGACATGCCAAGAAGCTCAACTGCTTATTGCCTTGAAGCACATTTTTCTGAGAGCTTTCCTTAAGTCTGAGTTACAGTAGCCTAAGTGGGTTTCTAGAAACCAAATAGTCTAACTGAGAAAGGAATCTGGCAGTTCCGGGAGGGGAGGAACAAGGGATGGGTGAGCTGGGCTTGAGAAGCACACTCCCACCACCCTGTCCTCTGACCTCCTTAAGGTCTTTGTCTGGTGGGTCCCTATCTTGGCTGTGCCCAAGGATCAACCTGGGGAGCTTTCAGGCTTACAGAGGCTGGGTCCACTTCTAGCCCAATGCCCCCCAGTCTCCAGGGAGGGGTCTGTCCCTGTTTTTAATATTTATTTATTTACTTGGCTGCCTCGGGTCTTAGTTGCAGCATGTGGCATCTTAGTTCCCTGAGCAGGGATCGAACCTGAGCCCCCTGCATTGGGAGCACGGAGTCCTAGCCACTGGACCACCAGGGAAGTCCCTGCCTCTGTATTGTTAAAAAGCTCCCCAGAACATTCCGATGTGCCACTCTGACAGCCACTGACCACCTTCTGCCGGTTTTGGTGCCTAAACCATGAGGTTCCCATGTGTATATGGTGTGCAATACACTAAGGTCGACTTCCAGAACCTTCTGAAGGTACAGTCACTGTGAGTCCCAAGTGCGTGCCACTCTGTGTGGGAACTGGACCTGCAGGAGGGTTCAGACAGGGTGCCTCAGCTCTCCTTCCTGGAGAGGAGAGGAACCCTGTATGCAGATGGTCAAGGGGAGGGCCGAGCGCCCCAAGGAAACACATAGTGTATGTGCTGTGTCGAGATGGAGATCCGGCTGAAGTGCTTGCCGTGTGCCAGGCATCTTCTCATCTTGCCTGTTAGCATTATCCCCACTGTGCAGGTGAACAAATGGGAGCTGAGAAAGGTCGTCACGTCTACTCACAGCCAGAGCTGGGGAGATGAGCCCGAATGAAGCAGTGTGAGGTGACAGCTCCATCCCCTGCCCTTCCCCCATGGCAGTGCTAAAAAGAACCTGGGTTGGCCCGCCCATTCACAAGTCACCTTCAGGCTGTGTTCTTCCTCAGGGCCACCGAGGCTGAGGGCCAGATAAGAA
The DNA here is from genome assembly GCF_011762595.2 of Tursiops truncatus. NCBI lineage: Eukaryota > Metazoa > Chordata > Mammalia > Artiodactyla > Delphinidae > Tursiops > Tursiops truncatus. The sequence continues at coordinate 21,934,984 of NC_047046.1, forward strand.
TAGCTAGGCTGAGGGGGACCCAGCTGGTAACACTGCCCAAGGTAGGTGTGGGGAGAGATTTGGTTCTGTTGCTGTTATAAATGATTTTGGTGTGAAGTTGAGATAATGAAACTACATCATTCTTAAATTCTAATACAAGTCACAGATACAAGGAATCAATACAATAGGGTATGCCGAGGACCATATGGAAACAAGCTTCGTAGATCCTTAAGAAGTATACAGGGTGAAGGTTGTACTATTTGTGAACTTGCATTGGCTAAAGAGCAATGGATATAACTCCTCTGAATGAAAGAGCCTCTGATGAAACAGGCATGAGCTTTCAAAGCAGCTAACCTTGTACAAAAGTAGAACTTTCAACCCTGCCATCCCTCCTTATGTTGACTATATGAGCTGCATGACATTTGTAAAGGGAGTTTTAAAGATGGAGTCCATGGGACTTCCCTGTTGGTCCAGTGGTTAAGACTCTGTGCTTCCAATGCAGGGGGCATGGGTTCGATCCCTGGTCGGAGAACAAAGATCCCACATGCTGTGTGGCATGCCCCTCCACGCCCCCCCAAAAAGATGGAGGGAGTCCAGATGGGTTAGGATAAGAGATATCTGGAATTTCCTTGTGGGGTTGGGAAATAGAATACTTACATAAGCTGTTAATGGACTACCTGAGTTTCAGCATTCATGTTTATACTTGTGCACATACCTCCATCATGCTTGATTTTTGGAAGCCCCTAGGATAACATGAGTGTTTCTGTAGCCTGGGATTATGGAGAGAGGCTGATGTCAAATTGTCAGCTCTCTACTACTCCGTGGCTGTGTGATGTAACTTCTGAGCCTCCAGCTGTGAAATGGGAATCAGCCCCACCTCGCCTGCAGATGCTGTGCAGATTTAGCGCTATTTGAAAGCGCTCATTGCCTTGCCCCGTACATAATAAGTACTTTCCTTACTTTTCCCCCTTGGAGTCTGATACTTTGGGGCAGTAACGTCCCAAGACCAGGCAAGGGAGCCCTTCCTTCTAAAGCTTCTGGCCAACTGGTGACGAGTCCAAGCGGAAGTCCCCTTCTAAATCATTTCCCGGATCCCCACATTGCCCCAAGATGACCCTGTGCTGGCTTCCAGGACCTTGCAGACCTCTTCTCCAAGACCCTCCTCCTGGGCGCAGACTATCCTAGCAGCACACCCGTCTTCCCAAGGAGGGTGGACAGACCTTGGCCTCAAGGCTGGGGTGTCCACTCGCATGTGTGTAAGCCCCCCTCAAAATGCACAGTGGGCCAGGGGTGAGCTTTCTCCACACTGACACATTCTAACAAGGAGTTAGAGAAATCGGTTGGAACCTGACCTTTCAGGTCTTTATGAAGGTGTATATGTTAAGATAGAGGGTAGCATTGATTTTATTTAATGGTTTTTTAGCTTTGTCCCAAGCCCCAGAAATGTTAGGAGCAAGCCTGCTTCGGGCATGCAGAAATTCTTTCATCCAGATTCCTTTCCTCTTAATAAAAATAAGAAAGTCATATAATCAAAATATCTTGGGTTTTTGTTTTGTTTTTTCAGTTTGCCACCTGATTCAGGAATTCTCTACCATGTTCCTTTGCCTCATCACAAGTTTTGCCTGGGGTGCTGGGTAGGCAGCTTCTGGACCTCCACGAGTCCAGCTGAACCAGGAGAGGGTCTGGAATGTGCATCTGACAGGCATCCCAGAGGCTTCGTGCAGTTTGGGGCTCAGTGGTACTCAGCCCTACCTGAATTTTAAAACTAACTGGGAAACTTTGAGAAAAATACTTCTGTGGGGCTCCATTCCACATAGATGAAATAGGCATCTCGAGGGGCCGGCGGGGCCCAGTTGCCTCCCCAGGGGGCCAAGGTTGAGAAGCAAGTCCACCCAGCTCAGCCTCAACAAGAGCCCCGTCTCCACTCTCCTGGTGGAAGGGAGACTGTAGGGTCTTCAGACTTTGCAGGCACTGTTGTTCCTTGTTAAGCCCCATTCCGCCACCTAATTAACACTTGTTTATAAACAAGTGTTCGCTGCCCTATGCAGAGAAGGGGGTGGTCCTTTTTGAAGTTTCTAGTTGCTGACTTTGTAAGATTTGGCCCGAAGTGGGACTTCTGGAAACTCAACCCGGGATAGCTAGCAGCTAACAGGTTCTTCCAGAAGTTTCTCTTGCAGCCATAGACATCTCACTAAACAAGCCAGCTGCTGACGTTTTTCCATAACACCCCCTGACCCGGCAGTGGCGACGGAGCGGAGGGTGTGGACAGCTTCCTGGGTTTTGGTGCTCCTTGTCAGGTGTTAAAACAAAGAGGATCATTGTGTTTCTTGGAACTGGCCTAAATGTCTATGTTTAAGATTAAGATCTAGGGAAACGCATTTCCGTTTGAGACCCAGTATTTTCTGACTGTGAAGGGCACCAACCTGGTAATGGCGCCGTGACACGGCCGCGGCCTCCAGCCTCTTCTGCCGGTTCCTTTAATTAGGAGAAATTAAGTGGGGCTGCTACATATTTTGAGAATAAATAACGCTAAACTTAGGCAGCCTTAACCACTAACTTAACCGCGGAGTTCTCGCTGCTACATGTCTCCTAAATAGATGAGCATAATCTTCACTAGGACTTAAAATGCATCACCTTCGTTCCGGAGCTCAGAACCAGCAGCCGACAGGAGATTTTGGAGGCTTAATGACTTCAATTATGGCGAGGAGTACCTTCTCCGGGTGGGAGGGGCCCGGCCGGCGAGCTAGGGTCAGAGGAGGCCGGATGGGAGCCCGCCCCCGCCCCCCCCCCCCGAAAGCGGCCCCACCGGGTGGGGGGAGGGGCTGGGGGTGTGGGGAAGCCGATGGGGAGGGACCGGGGACGGGGGTGGCCGCGGGGCCTCGGAGTTCTGAGCCGTGTTTGTGGCTCTGGCGCTTTGATCTCCGGCCAGGGAAACCTGGAAGGTCAGGCCCGGCTGCAGCCAAGCCCCGGAGCCAGGAGCCGGTGGAGCGGGCCGGGCTGCGCCACCCACCTGCACCCCCCACCCGCACCCCCCACTCGCCTCCTCCCGCCGCGGAAAGTGAGCCCGCCTGGCTGCCTGGCATCCCGACCTCCACTCCGTTGGGGGCTGTTTTGTGTTGGTCTGCCTTAGGCAGTGGGTTAGGGGCTCCAAGCCGTGACAGTAAACTAGCCAAATGCCCTGCACGTTTGGTTTGCAAAGATCGTGTTTGTTGTACATACTGTAAAAGAAACCAGGTTATTTTTTAAGCTATGTGCCCCCCCCCTTCCTACCCCCTACAGATTCCCTCAGAGCTGCAGGTGATTCCCCTGACGGTTTGTGCAGGTTAAGGTGTTAGGGTCGTTTTTTTTCTGGCCACTTCTTCTGATGCCCCGCCCCCTTCTTGGCACCAGGATTTTCTCACCAGTTACCCATGTGCGCTGGTGTGTGACCTCATTTCCTATGGAATGAAAGGTTTCTGCAGGAAAACAGGGCTCTTGGTGAGACGGGCCTTGCAAGCCCCCTTGCCTGGCAAGTGTGTCCCCTGTCGTGCAGTGACTCATGCTTCAGGGCACAGCAGCTGACCAGAATGCTCAAGAGCCTGGTGCCTGGGTGGTCACTACTCAGTGAAGAACACGGGGGAGGAGGAAAGGAAAAAGTGAGGAGGGCAGCTTTAAAATCCACTTAGTGGCCTCCAGAGGGAGGGGCATAAAGGGACGTGGTGAGCTCTGGCTTGTTTGCACTGGGGCGGGAGCAGCCAAGAGAGACTGGTGGCCGTCAGGCGAGGTGTCTCTGGGTCTGGCTGGTGGGTCTCTGTCGTGTTGACAGGCCCTTGCCCCTCCCTGGCCACAGAAGCAGGCCCTGTGGCAGTGGCAGCCTAAGCAGGGCTTGTTACCGGCCCTGGGTTCCTGACAGTGATTTGCTTGAAGCTCAGGCCTCAAGTGGACAAGCCTCGCAAGCCTGTGCTTTTAGTCTCTCATTGGTCCACCTGAGGCCACCACTGAGTTTAGAGTTTGGAATCTGCGGCCAGTTCCCAGGATCTTCACAGCAGGTGGGGAGGGCAGGCCACTGTCCACACACTCTCCCCTGTGTGGTGCAGGCCATCTTTTTCCATCAGTCTTTTAGGCTGAAGAAAAGCAAAGTTCCCCTAAGTGATATCGGGAGAAAACTGAAAATCCACATCTCCTGCCGTTTGTCCCTGTGGACATGACCGAAGCTGATCGTTTGGTCTGCTTTCCTTTGGTGAGAGTTCTCAGGGAGGCTTGCATTCCTCCCTCGAGTAGAAAGGGCAGACTCTGCAAGTGCACAGGCTCGTTTTCTGAGAGCTCTGACATCGGAGATGTGTTCACAAGAGGCCTGGGGCCCCATAAGGATCCACCACGAGGCAGAGCCACTTTCAGTGACTGGGGTCGAGGTTGCCCAGGGAGAATAATTCCTACATTAGAACCAACCACCAATCAAAGACCCATCAGCAAGCACTACGGCAGAAGACGTGCATGCGGTTAATAAGAAACCAAATCCCGAACATCTGCACTGCGGAGAATCTTGAGTTCTAAGAAGATATGGTAGAGAACTGGACCTTCCACAATTCAAGAGTCAGAGGAAACAGGAGATCAGGCGGCCTGGAGCGAGCTACAGCCTGTGTTTGGAGTAGCAGGGCCCAGGGTATTTGATGCTAACCCCAAGGGCAAAATCTCATCCTTTTTAGGTTAAGCAACAGACATTTCTTGGCCATTTACCCTGTGCCAGGCTCTCTGTGGGATTCTGGGCATTGAGCAGGAAAGAAGTCTGAGGCCTTGGCTGCCCTCTAGTGAGGGAGGCACTTTAAGTAAACAGTTACAGTGTGATGTCACAAGAGCTGCACCCGTGGGGCTCAGAGGCAGGCTGCAGGCCAGGCAGTGCAGAGGGAGTGACACCCAAGGCAGGGAGAGTTAGAGGAGGCAAGGCGGGCTGTGGGGCGATGTGGTGTGTTTCCCCAGCAGGTGGGCAGGCTCACCTATAGAGGCTCCTCCTAGTCAAGCTCTGGGGCTGGAGTGTTGAGTTTGCTAAAAGCCAGGGAAGTCACATCTTATTCTAAGAGCAGACACAGAGTCGTTCGGGGAGAGTGGGGCAGGTCAGATCGGTGGTTTATTAACTAGAAAAGTCCCTCTTATGCTGCGTGGAGACCCTACCAGGGGCAGGTGGGGTGGACTAAGGAACCCCCAGGGGGGGAGTGTTGTTGTGACTTACGTGGGAAGTCTGGTGTCCTGTACAGGGTGGCAGCAGTGGAGATGGAAAAACAGTGGATGGATTTGGAAGATGGAATCAGCAAAACTTAGTAAGCAGTTGAGTGTAGGGGTGAGGGCAAAGGGTTGTAGTTTAGCTTGGCCCCCTGGGGGCGCTAGCGGGGCACCTCCCTAAGGAGGGAGCCCTGGTTGTAGGAATGTGAGGACTGCATGGAGGGTAGGCCCATGCACCTGTATCAGCCTGAGCAAGAACAGTGAGCTCTGCCCCGGGAGCAGCGGCAGGAGCTTGGGGACCTTGCTGAAGCAGAAAGCTGATGCCAGGTTGTGGGAACTAAGCCCTGAGACTCTGGTGCCATTTTGGATTCTCCATGATCATGGTTTCTGCCACCTTGGGTCATACTGCTGTATCAGTATGCCAGAGGAGAGCTGCAAGAGAACACTCTCTTGGGTAAGAAAGGAAGAGACCTCAGTGCCCTCACCCTGCTCCTTGCTAAGCAAGATCTCTTCCCCCAGGACACCAGCAAGTGTGTGGAGACAGACACTTCTAGGAGGTCCTGGCTTGTATCTTTCTTGGGGCTCCTGGCACACAGTTGGCCCTCTTAGGTAGTTGTCAAATTGAACTGTATACAGTTGACCCTTGAACAACACAGGTTTGAACCATGCAGCCCACTTATACATGGGTTTTTTTCGGTAGTAAATATTACAGTGCTACACATCCCAGTTGGTTGAATCTGTGGATGCAGAACTGTGGGTATGGAGGACCTTGGAGACAGAGGAACCGAGATTACGGAGGGTGACTGAGTTACACGTGGATTTTCCTTCAACTGCGCAGAGGGTTAGCACCCTAACCCCCACGTCGTTCAAGGGTCAACTGTAATTGAATATACCAGGAACCATCTCATTTAAACTGCAGTGTGTGTATTCCTTAGTATCATTTTCCAGATCAAAACGTCGATCTGTGGCCCATCCCTCACCCTCTTACGTGAGTTAAAGCCAGGGAGTGGTTAGGGGGTGAGATTCCTGTCACGTGAGCGTGGCCTGTGCACGGAGCCTTGGGTCCCAAAATTTCTCCCATAGAAGGGAGGGTAGGGTATGGACAGGAGTTGCTGCAAAAAGGGTCCTGTGTCAAAAAACCTGGGGATGCCGGGTAGCTAAGAGCCTTATCACAGGCAGCATTTCTCAAAGGACACTGACCGGGACAGTCTCTCCTCCCCTGACACCTACTACAGGGATGTGGGATAAGTGACTCCTGGTTGGTAGTTTCTTACTCATTGGCCCTCAGAACCAAACGCTCGGACCTTTCCTGATGACTCCCCCAGCCTCTTCAGAGAGCCCTGTGCCAGCACTGCTGACAGAATGGACACTCCGTGAGGACGCGCGGCCACCATTCTGCTCACTGTGTGTATCCTGCAGGCCTGGCGCACGTAGTAATTGGTTAATTACTACCGTTGAACAAATAAAGTAATAAATGGCACCTCAAATAGAATTAAACTCTACTGCCGCCTACTATGTTAATTTGTGGAGTACGGGCCGCGCCCAGGGCAGTCTGCTCTGTTAGGCTTTACGGGGCACAGACACTGGTCAGAGATGTACCTCCTGGCTCCATAGACCCCGGGGCAGCTTAGCCTGGTACCCAGTCAAGACATTTACATGTGAGATGTTAGTGCCATTCGACTCCGCAGGGCCACTTGTAGCAATTTAAAGGATATAGATTCCACCAGAATGCTAGTACAAGAAGATAAATACAGCACTGTTCGTAATAGAGAAAATGAAGAAATCCCCTGAATGCCTGTCAGAGGGACAGTCTTAAGCTCCATATAATGGAAGAATATATGTAGCCGGTAAGAAGAATGGACATTTTTCTGCATCACTGCGTATAATATTGTTGAGTTAAGGGGGAAAACAGCAGAGTTGAGAACATTATATACATCCAATTTATTTTTAAGTATATTTTGGTATGTGAGTGTATATAAACATAAGCATTTTATTGCTGCTAATACATGAGTTTGAAAAAAAGGGAAAGCTATAAACCACACTATTATAAAGCTGGGATATAGGGAGGTAATAGGTAGATCATCTTTTGCTTTCAATTTCTCAATTGTTTTAAAATTTTCATGTCAAGCTCATATTACTTTTATTAATAGCAAAAATACTAAAGATGGTCACACTTGTGGGGAAAAATGCATCCCAGAAGGTGATAAGTGGCAGAGGAGAATCTTGACTGGTATTAGAACTCAGAGAGGGATAAGAGCTGCTTTTCACTAAAGAGAAGCACTTACCGGTCTTATGTGACAGGCTTTGCACATGAACTTGACCTTGAAGAATCAGTAGGCTAGGTAAGATCAACTCATTATAGTTCACTCTGGAGATCTTTGTGCACCTGAAGCATCACGCAGAGCGTTACTCTGAGACTGCCTGCCTCCTCCTAGCCAGCTCAGCAGTGGGCCACTTTATCCAGAAGTTAAATCTGTTGACAGATTTGTCTTTTACTGTCTGTGTCATCTTATCTTGTCATTACTGCAGATAAATTAAGAGTTGAGTGGGTTTATAAGGAGGGGCCTTAAAATCCTATGTGGATTGTATTAAGATTCTTAATAATCTTCATATTCTTTGGCCCTGGGCCTCCATCCTAAGAAAATTGGAAATGTAAGCCAAGATTCATTCAACATGGCATTAATTACAAGAATAAAGAAAAAACTGGAATAGCCCAAATATCAAAAAGATATGAGTAGCGTATCTGAAGGGATATATCACAGCCTTAAACATATTAACAAAAAAATTTAAATGACTTGTTGGAAGCTTATGATAAGTACAAAAAGGCCAGAATGGGAAATTATATTCAATAGAGGCAAAAAAAAAAAAAAAAGTCTGCTTGAAGCCCCCATATGTCAGAACTTCCTGTGAGAGGTTGAAGACACAAGCCTTCATATCAGTGCTAACAGTCCAGCTTCCTGGGTTATCCTCTGGTCAGGCGTTTGGGACAAAGGAGATTTGGGGCCATCTTTTGGGTTATTTCCGATTAAGGTTGTGTGCTATCGAAAGTTTTCCTACAATAAAGATTAGGCACTGGGGACGCCACGTCCAGTGCTTGATGCAGAAACGGATAAACCGGGGGAAATGGAGTCTGTTCCCAGGGGCTCTGTGGAGTAGCTATGGGGTGGGACCAAGCCCCGAACCAAGTCTGGGTGTTACTGCACACACAGGGAGAGTGCCAGGTCCATTCCTGATTGGAATTCCTGAATTTAATTGAAACCCAAGCAGACTCTAGGCTGTAGGTTTTCTCACCCACAAGGTGGTAATGGGACTATTATCAGAATGCCCCCCACGCGTCCAGAAATTCACGAGCCCCCTGCATTGAGAGTGTGGAGTCTTAACCACTCGACCGCCAGGGAAGTCCCAAGACTCAAACATATTGATAGAAGCACTTTCTTAGGAGAAAACCACATCCACGTTCAGGGAGCAGTAACCCAAGAGTACGGTCTGGGCAGGTTTGCTTTCAGTTAGAATGACCGTTTATCGAATAACCATAGGAGTCTCGCATTGTGATAAGTGCCAGCCACGTAAGATCCTGTCTTCTAGAGCTTGACCTTTTGTACTTTGCAATATGTAAGTCTGCAGATGTTTGTGCTTTTGCTACGTGTCTCAGTGGCTGTGGCAACTGTCTAGCCTCGGGTCTCACAGCCCTGGAAAGGTAAATGAGAGACCATGACAACCTTTTATTCCTCATTCTGCTGCGGGGCTTGTGGTCACCTGCTGGCTGGTGCCAACCTGTCCTGGCCTGATGGAAGCAGCAGCAGTGATGAAGGGTGGGGAACACCTGTGTGAGTGGGGTGAGGGGAAGGGCGAGCAGAGGTCAGTAGGCAAGGCCTTTAGCTGCTTCTGGGAGGCCTTGCCAGGACATCCCACCTGCTTTCTGCTGCTCACACCCTTCTCATGCTCTTCTTCCCAATCCAGTCTGTGCACAGGTCAAGGGTAACTGCCCTCTCCAACTGAAGCCCAGTGACCTTCATCTAGCAACAGGCACCAGGCTGCATCTTTCTCAGCCTTTTGTTGAAACAGCCTTATTCTGAGAGATTTGGACATTGGGTGTGTGCCTTTATAAAGTTAGTGTTTTGAAATAATATTCCAGCCCAAGCTTGACTAGAGAAAACAGTGAAAGATCTAACACATGAAGACATGTTTAAGGATGCCTCATCAATTTTTAAACTGAAAATGTGGGGCAAGGGGGAAAGTATGACCAAGTAGTGGTCTGTGTTTTCGTTTGTTTTGGGAATAGTATGATCAACGTGTCATTTTCTTAAGTGTGGATTATTCATGGCCTATTTTCAATCCCAAGCCTTGCTCCTGACAGGCAAGTTCCTGACGTAATCCTGATTTGCCTCCTGTCCAGTCCTGAGTGCAGGAAATACAACCTTAATTTAACAGCAGCTTACATTAAACATAACTTTTAAAGTAAGCCGACTGTGAGAATTATCATTTTCTCAAAATATTAGTACTTTGGACCCTGTGCATTAACCTGGTTGTGTCTAAAGTTGAGCTATAAACAGGATTAAGCACCTTATTCTTGACCTGCTCTTTTCACTCGAGAAACCTGAAGTTGAGTCCTCCCTCCTAGATTTTGTTTAAAATGTCTTTTAAAACATGCCTGGCCCATGGGGGTCATACCTGGCCTCTAGATCCCCGTGACTTCTGCCTCCTCGTGAAGCCAGGGGGTCTGGAGGCGGGAGCAGGCGGCAGCCGAGGCTTGCACTGCCCTGGGGCCTGCAGCCTCTTGGCCTCCAGGCTCTCCAGATGCACCCCACTGAAGCTCCCAAGCAAGAGGGAGCTGCACGCACAGTCCCCTCAGGTGCTGTTTGATGTGCTCAAGCAGGGAACAAAAGCCAAATAAAGGAACGAGAAGTCCTGTCTATTTCCTCGTTTGTGGTGCTGTCCCTCAGGGCCCTCTGCGTCCCTGAATTTGTGAACACGGCTGGGCTACCCCCTGAGACTGGCACCCACTTGCTGTTAGTTAACTCTGGAGCCCCCGAGGGCTTGTTGACCTCAGGCAAAGGGGTCTGTGCCCCTAAAGAGCTTTATGGAGGAAAGTGACACCACCTGGCCCCGAACCTTCTCACTGGGCCATCATGTCCTCTCTTGCTGGAGGCAAGTGACAGCTGTTGCAGCTCTTTCTGCGTCACTCTGGACAGTCCCTTGCCTCCTTGAGTGGCCAAGACTGCGAACTGGAAGGGACCCTAGTCCTCATGACACAGGCTCCCTCCTCCTTTTACAGATGGGGAAACTGAGGCTGGGGCTGAAAGAGACTCTGACTCGCCCACCACTGGCAGCTTGTCTGGCAGAGCTGGAGACAGCGCCCAGGGGCCCCTCCTGATGCAGCGTGCTGGTGGGGAAACGGGGTGGGACAGGCAAGCGGCAGAGCAGACTAAATACATCGAATCTCAGTTCAACAGGAAAGGGTCCCCAGCAGAACAAGGACAGCTTCTGCAGCACAGCACTCAGGTGTCTGAGCTTGTTCAGTTGCGGAGGACTTTGCTGCATCCCTGACAATCCACCGTCCTGCTTATTTAGTACCAAGTACAGGGAGCTGTCTTGTTGTAGAAGGTGTGAGGTAAGGCCGCCCTCTGGTGGCTGATGGAGCTATTGCTCTAGCCACATTCTGGTCTAAGGCTCAGTGTTGCTTTCCTGTGGGGAAGGAATTCAGATTTTATTCTTTCTCAAGCACTCTGGCTCACAGAGACTTTCTTGACCTCTGAGTACTAGCCATCATTTGCCCATCTTATAGGGGCTTTGGTTTTTGTTTTGAGCTCTCCCCCCACCCGTTAGAGGTGTCTCGCTTCCCTAACGAGATTCAGGTTCCTATAAGCAAGGATTATGTCTTACGTCTTGTTCTTCCTCAGCTTCTACCCGTTGTTCCCTTAGCTGGACATGAAATTAGAAGGTTCACTGGGGTGGAAAGGAATCCTTTCCTCCAAAAGAGAATCCCACCCCTTCTCATTTGTCCCTAAAACGTTCTAATCTCATCTTTGATCAGTAGTTCCCCAAGTGGTTGAATCATCAGAATCCCTCGGAAAAGCTTCAGAACTCAGTTTCCTGGGCCTTACTCCAGCCCTGCTGAATCAGTCTCTGTGGTTTGAGCCAGGAAATCTGCTTTACAGACTTCCCAAGTGGTTTTTGATGTGCAGCCAGGTTTGGCAGCCAACTGCTCCAAATCCCCATTTACAATTATTTCTCGTAGCTTTTCCCCCGACAGCATGTCCAAAGGTCTTTAGTTTATGTCACTTATTAAAATTGACCGTTTTGAGATTCCTTCGGAAATATTCAGTACGTTCCTCTAACTGCGGTGCTGGATGATGTGGGGAGGAAGCAGGACCGCAAGAGAAGGACCAAAGGCATTTGCTTTAGCTGCCAGTGGCCCTGTGTTCATAGCAGAAAATACTGAAACCAATACCTTTATGCTGACTGGGCAGGTTATTGGTTTGTAGTTTGATTTTAAGGTTTAGTCTGGATAGGGAGACAAAGGTTAATCGAGTACCCAGCTGTTTATTTTCACCATTTCTAACTCATTTGGTTCCCAGGATAACTGTACAAGGTGCTGTTGCCCACTCCCCACCCCCCCTTTTTTTAAACAGATGGGCAAGTTGAGGCTTAGGAAAGTTAGTAACTCACCCAGTCACATTAGTTGGTGACTGTCAGATTCTGCATTCGAATACAGGTCTGATTTCCAAGGCCAGCTTCAGAAAGGTAAGGACCAGGGTGCCAACCTGCTCTTTTTCACTCTGCCAGGCCAAGCGAGCCGTGCAGCGGGGAGCCACCGCAGTCATCTTCGATGTGTCTGAAAACCCAGAAGCTATCGACCAGGTAAGCTCCTCGGGCCAGGCCAATGCTGCAGTGTCCCTGAGAGAAGCACCTCCTTTACTTAGCCTGGCTTCTCACGGTTGTGTCACCCTCATCCTCAGGGCCCTTGCACTTGTCTGCCCTTGTTAGTTATCCGTGTTTGCACATCATACTCCAAGGCAAGTGTATCAAGAGGGGTAAGAGCCAAGAAGCTGAGGGTTGGTGAGGCATTTTCAAAGGCCCTTCTGGGGTCCCGCTCCATCCTAAAAGGGGCATCATCCTCAGCCTCGTCCTTCTGGGAGCTCCAAGCCTACGATGCTTGAGGAGTTTGAGGATTTCCAAAAGGGTATCTCGTGTTCTTTTCCTCCAGCCTTTCTTTCTCTCTCCTGCTTCTTGAAGTAATTACGTCTTCTAACCAGGACCTCCTCTCCTTCCTTAGCTAAACCAGGGGTCAGAAGACCCACTCAAGAGGCCAGTGGTGTACGTGAAGGGCGCAGACGCCATCAAGCTGATGAACATTGTCAACAAGCAGAAAGTGGCTCGAGCAAGGATCCAGCACCGCCCTCCTCGAGTGAGCCTCCGCTGGCCACGCCGCCACCTTCCCTGCTGCCGCCTGTGCCTTAATCCCCTTTGGGCTTTGGCCTTTTGCTCCTACCTTCTTTCCGTCTACAATGCTGATGCGCCCCAGGTTCCTGCAGGTTTAGATCAGACTTAAGGCTGGAGGCCAGGGAGAAATTTCACCCGGCTCCTCTAGAGGGGATTTGAAAAGTCCTTCCAGAGATAGGTGATTTGTGACCAAATGTCTCTTCCACCTGGCATCCCCTCTGGGTAAACTCCTATCCTTTTTTCTCTTCTGTCCCATCTCCCTGTGAAAGGCTAACTGAGGAGCATTGAAGGGAAGGACACCCTGCACTCAGCTTCCTGTATCTCCCTCCTTCCGTCTGGCCTAGACTAGAGGATAAAGCCTGTGCTTCCTTCTTCCTATGGGGCAAATGCATTACTGAAACCCCCTAACTTGTATTTGATTCTGGAAAAGTAAGCTTTCAACAGGGATTGGGGCTCACGACTTCCAGGTGGTTAATGAATAGCTTCATTTTTTAGGCTTCTCTTAGGTGTATTAAAGGGACACTGCTGGCATCTTTTGCCCAACCTCAGACTGAAGATTCTAGGAACCTAGGACAGGTGCCCCACAGATGGTTTATTTCCTCCTCACGAATATTGGAATATTCACATAGAGGATGGGTCTTTTGCACAAAATATCCGGATACCCATAGCATTCAGTTAGCAAAACTCCATTCCTGTTGGCTAAACACGTCCCAGATGAGGTAACTTTAAGGTTTTAGGAGGCAGTGTGCCATGAGGAAAAGGTAAGAACTAAAACTAGAGGGAGTTTGCAGAAGAACTGACTTGCTGGCTGCTTTTTAAAGGAAAAAAGGGCGCTTTGGTAAATATGACTCATTGTAGTGGAAGCTGATATTTGTGGAAGCAGCATACAATTTTCTGAGTTGTTGTAAACCATTAATTATATGGTTAGTAATCACGGTTCCCTCAAAACATGACACTCACTCTTTTGTCCCATAAATGTGATATTTGTGTTTATTTGGAAGGGCCTCTCCTACCAGTTACGGCGAACTTTGCGCTATTCTGCAGGGAGCGAGGCTCTGTGAACAGAGTTCTCCTGGCTGTTAGGAGGCCTGGCTGAGACCGCTGCGGCCTCCCCGGGCCACGCTGTGGGGCACTACCTGGGCCTGGATAGCACACTGTGTGTGTCTTAGCAGAACCCCACATGTGCCCTGCAAAGGAGGGGAAATGCAGCCCGGTGGCCCCATCCTTCTCCCGACCAGGGCTGGCCCAGCCCGTGTGCCAATCCCCTGTGACTCACTGTGTCCGTGTTCTGTTCCAGCAACCCACGGAATACTTTGATATGGGGATCTTCCTGGCCTTCTTTGTCGTGGTCTCCTTGGTCTGCCTCATCCTCCTTGTCAAAATCAAGCTGAAGCAGCGACGCAGTCAGGTAACGCAGAGCAGCCTGTGAGCGTTCATCCCTGCGGCCCCTTTGCCGGCGCAGACCTGGTCCTGAGCCCTGCAGCCCGTCCCCAGCGGCCTAGAACCAGCAAAGATGGAGAAAAAGCAGAGCAAAGCTTATAGCACTGTGTCGTCTCTGTTCTGAAAGGGCCAGTCCTACAAAGGCCAAGCCCTGGGGCCGTTTCCAGCCGGGGGTTTTTCCAAAGAAATGTTTAAATGTCAACCTGGACCCCTAGAGCCCTGCTCCTCAAATATGATCTGGGGACCAGCAGCATCAGCATCACCTGGGAGCTTGGCAGAAACTCAGAATCTCAGGCCCCACCTCAGACCTGCTTCATCCGACTCTGCATCTACCAAGCTCTCCAGGCGATGTGCTTGTAGGAAGGAAGGATTGGGGGTAGAGGGCAATGGGAGGCTACTCGGGAATCTAGACTCTCAGAGGTGTAGCAGTGTGATGTCCACAGCGAGAGACGGTGGACTGGGCGCTGAGTTCTCTCGAGGATGGGTGGCCATCACCGACGGAGCAGCAGCTGATGTTTGTCGAGCGTGTCTGGTTTGCCAAGTGCTGGGCACCCCAATGCATGGTCTCATTTGCCCTCAGAACGTTCTCCAATGAAGGGAGGAACCCTTAGCACAGAGCAGAGTTGGCCAAATAATTAGAGTAGACCTCTGCTGGTACTGCTGCTTAGACCGATGTGGTGGACACTTGGGAGTCTAGAAGATCTGTGCTCTTGTGCCGTGGCCTCTGAATCTTTAGTGATTTCTCAGAAGTCTGTCCTGGCCTGATGGAGACTAGTGTTTGGCCGACCATGGCCCCAGGGGTGACTAGTGCTGTTAACATGTCCCAGACCCTAACATGGACCACGTTCTGCTGTGCAGAATTCCATGAACAGACTGGCCGTGCAGGCCCTGGAGAAGATGGAAACCAGGAAGTTCAACTCCAAGAGCAAGGGGCGCCGGGAGGGGAGCTGCGGGGCCCTGGACACGCTCAGCAGCAGCTCCACGTCCGACTGTGCCATCTGCCTGGAGAAGTACATCGATGGAGAGGTAACGGCAGAGGTGGGGCCAGTCCTGGTGGGGATGAGGTAGACAGGCCTGCAGATGGAAGGGGAAGGGCTTTTCCCACAGGGGAAGGGCCGAGCTGCCTAGGTCTCCAGGAGACGTCCTGAGACCTTCAAACTGCTCTTCCCCCCCGCCCCCCGGAAGCAGGTGGCCACATACACAGACACTCTCTCCAGGGGACCGAGCTGAACATAGGTGATTTCGGAAGTTGATCAGAAATATATAATGGGCCAGAAAACGTCTAGTTGTAAGAACATTTACACTTAATTTCAGAATTGCTCTTCTGAAAACTCTGGCGCTTGACTTGATACAAACCTCTCTTACAAAGCCGTATGGAACGTTTACGTTTTTACTTATAAAGAGACAAGGGGGGCTTCCCTGGTGGCACAGTGGTTGAGAGTCCGCCTGCCGATGCAGGGGACGCAGGTTCGTGACCCGGTCCGGGAAGATCCCACATGCCGCGGAGCGACTGGGCCCATGAGCCATGGCTGCTGAGCCTGTGCGTCCGGAGCCTGTGCTCCGCAACGGGAGAGGCCACAACAGTGAGAGGCCCGCGTACCGCAAAAAAAAAAAGAAAGAAAGAGAGACAAGGGATGTGATGTCCCCTTTTTCCTTCTAGCTTTTTTCTGAAATTTTAAAACTTTCAGAAAAGTTGCAAGAATCAGACAATGAATGCTGGATCATTCATCTAGAATCACCCATTGTTAACATTTTGCCACATTTGCTTCATCTCCTTCTGGATAGAGGCGTGCATATACACACACATTTTGGGGAGTGGGGAGCAAACCACTTCAGAATTAGTTGCAGGCATTTGATGCCCCTTTGATGAAAGTGTCCCGCTGCTGTGTAGACTGTTGGATGAAAAAAGAGGTTTTGCAGAGGCCTCCAGATGAATAGTCTCACATGGTCTCTACCTGCAGACTGCCTGAGTTCTCATCTGGGCCCAGGAGGGTTCTAGCTTTGTGATCTTGGGCAAGTGACTTTATTCTCTGTGCCTATGCTTGTGATATGGGCCCGAGACTGACCTGTACTCCAGGTGATCACAAAGGTTACACGAGAAAATCCAGGTAGGACTCTTGCCACGGTCAGGCACAGCCTTAGGTGTTTGAATGTTACTGCATTGAGCTGGTCAGAGAATGGAAAATCAAAGTAAAATTAGCAAGTCTGGAGGGTGCTTTGGGCTCAGGAACTTTAGAGGTGGTTCTGCCTGCCTCAGAACCCCATTACCTCCTCTCCACGTTGGGTGCTTTGTTATTAACTGTGTGCCCCCAGGTGAGTGCTGAGGGTCCAGTGAAGGGGAGGACGGGAGAACTTTGCCCCCTTGCTGCCCCACCTGTCAATCATGAGTCCTGGGCATCTTCCTTTCTACCCACCCCATTTTGGGTATCTGGAGCCAGCCACCATCCCAGAAGTGCAGAAGGTTTTGGGGTGTATCTAGCCACCCTTCCATACCCCCAGGCTCACCATTTGCACTAGCATACAGCTCTGGCGGTCCCTTATATGTGGCGTGGGTGTGAGTGCCCTCCTCACAAGAAGGGAGCTGGCTTCCTCCCTCAACACCAAGCACCGTGGTTGGAGCTGGCTGATGGTCCGTGTCTTTCTCCCTAGAACCCATGTGTGGGCCCTGACTCCAGGGAACGGAGCCCACTTGTAGCTAGAGATGGGGAGGGGGAGCCTCTGGGCACTGCCACAGTGAACTGGGCTCCTTGGTCCACTCTGGGCTCCACGGGAAGAAACACTGCAGGGCTGAAGACAGCACCGCCCTCTGCCTGTGCCCTTCCTTCAGGCTGTGTATCCTCTCTCCCTCCCAGGAGCTGCGGGTCATCCCCTGTACTCACCGCTTTCACAGGAAGTGCGTGGACCCGTGGCTGCTGCAGCACCACACCTGCCCCCACTGTCGACACAACATCATAGGTAATTCTCCGCTGCCTCTGTTGTTGCTGGAGTGTCACTGTCTTTACCGAGTACCTAGCAGGAGCAGGACACGTGCTGGGGAGCGAGCAAACCACCGCAGCATTGCCACCTGGACTTGGAGGCGTGGGGGCTTGGGGTTTGGAGGCCTCTGAAGAATCACCCTGAGTTTGGGTTCTGGCTTTGACATGAACTGGCTTCCTGACCTTGGGCCAGGCACCCGGCCTCTCCAGGCCCTGGGCCCACAATCTCTTCAGCGGGATGACAGTGGTGACGCTTGCTGTGCCTGGTACCTCGGGGTTGTGATGCTGCTGCTGCCTCCCTGTGGTGGTGGATGAGGGCCCAGAAGGCAGGGTGCCCTCCAGGTATAGCTGTTCTCCCAAGAGGGAAAATGCCTTTCCCCTCCGTGTCCCTGTTGCTCTCTCGAGCCTTATGCCGTGCAGAGCAGCTGGGAGGTGGGAGATGGACCCTGACAGGAGTGACCACCTTTCGAGTGGAGAAGCAGGAGGCCTCTACCCGCGTGGCCAGGTTTGGCGACAGCTTAGAATGGGCCATGGTCGTGAGACTGGGCACCTTGGCGCCGGCCGCCTCAGTCTCTGCCCGCATCCGCCCCCTTGAGCCCTTGGCCCCAGCGTGCACGCCCCCCTGACCGCGTTTCCTCCGCCTCTCCCCAGAACAAAAGGGAAACCCGAGCGCCGTGTGCTTGGAGACCGGCAGCCTGGCGCGCGGCCGGCAGCAGAGGGTGATCTTGCCGGTGCACTACCCCGGCCGCGTACACAGGGCCAGCGCCATCCCCGCCTACCCCACGAGGACGAGCATGGATGCCCACGGGAACCCTGTCACGCTGCTGACCGTGGACCGGCGCGGGGAGCAGGGCCTCTTCCCGCCGCAGACCCCCGCCTACATCCGCGGCTACCCGCCCCTCCATCTGGACCACAGCCTGGCCCCTCACCGCTGCGGCCTGGAGCACCGGCCTTACTCGCCGGCCCCCCCCTTCCGCAGGCCCAAGTTCGGCGGCCGCAGCTTCTCCAAGGCAGCTTGCTTCTCCCAGTACGAGACCATGTACCAGCACTACTACTTCCGGGGCCTCAGCTACCCCGAGCAGGAGGGGCAGCCCCCTCCCGGCCTCACCCCTGGGGGCCCGGCTCGGGCCTTCCCCCCGGGCGGCGGCGGCAGCAGCGGCCTGCTCTTCGCCCCCGCGGTGCACGCGGCCCCGGCCTCGCACCTGGAGAGCGGCAGCGCGTCCAGCTTCAGCTGCTACCACGGCCACCGCTCGGTGTGCAGCGGCTACCTGGCCGACGGCCCGGGCAGCGACAGCAGCAGCAGCAGCAGCGGCAGCTCGGGCCAGTGCCGCTGCTCCTCCAGCGACTCGGTGGTGGACTGCACAGAGGTCAGCAACCAGGGCGTGTACGGGAGCTGCTCCACCTTCCGCAGCTCTCTCAGCAGCGACTACGACCCCTTCGTCTACCGCAGCCGCAGCCCCTGTCGCGCCGGAGACATGGGGGGCTCAGGCCGGGGGCCCGTGGTGCGCCTCGAGGGCTCCCCGCCCCCTGAGGAGGTCCTGGCTGCGGCCCGAGGCCCAGGTGCGGGGCGGGGAGAGCCCTGGCCCGGGCCCGCCTCTCCCTCGGGGGATCAGCTGTCCACCTGCAGCCTGGAGATGAACTACAGCAGTAGCTCCTCCCTGGAGCCCCGGGGGCCCAACAGCTCTACCTCAGAAGGGGGGCTCGAGGCCTCTCCCGGGGCCGCCCCGGATCTCAGGAGGACCTGGAAGGGGGCCCGGGAGGGGCCGATGTGTGCCTGCTGCTGTGAGCCCCAGACTCCCGCCCCAGACCCCGGAGCGGGAGCGGCTGGGGGCGGCATCTTGTTCCTGGGCCCCCCTCCCTGTGAGGGCTGCGGCCCCCAGGGTGGGGAGTCACAGCCGGGGAGCTCTCAGGGCCCCTATGGCCTTCACCCGGACCACTTGCCCAGGACAGATGGAGTGAAGTATGAGGGCCTGCCCTGCTGCTTCTATGAAGAGAAGCAGGTGGCCCATGGCGGGGGCGGGGGCGGGGGTGGCGGCCGCTACACCGAGGACTGCTCGGTACGTGTGCAGTACACGCTGGCCCAGGAGCTCCCGCCCAGCTGCCACCCCGGGGCCCGGGACCTGAGCCAGCGCATCCCCATCATTCCGGAGGATGTGGACTGTGACTTGGGCTTGCCCTCTGAATGCCAAGGGACCCGGGGCCTCAGCCCCTGGGGTGGGACGCTGCCAGGTCCGGATGCCCTGTGGCCCCACAGAGGCTTGGGAGCAGCCCAGCAAGAAGAGTGGGTTCCGTGCTGCCCGGCCAGGGCACCGCTGTCACTTCCCTGCCCTCCAGAGGATGTGGGGGCCCCTGGGGCCAGCTCCCCCAGTGCCCCCCAGGACACTCAGGACTCCAGTGCCACAGCCACCGAGGCTGCAGGTGAGAGCGGGCGGTGACGGTAGGCCAGGATCTGGGTCTTCTCTCCACACAGTCACTTTCTGAGTGACTTTCTTGGTGCCCTTGGCTTTAAACAGCATCCGTACCTGATGATTTCCAAGTGTTACTCCCCAATCCAGCCCTTCCTCTGGGCTCCAGACCTGCTGGCCCTCTGCTTCCATGAGCTCTCTCCCCCAGATGCTGCAGAAGCATCCCGCTTGATCCTGCCACAGCAGTGTCTCGAGTTCCTCCCTCTGCACCCCCTTCTCCAAGGCTCCCTACCCAGATGGCTCAGGCCAAAAGCCCAGGCCCCAGCCCTGAGCCTGCCCTGCCCCTCATGCATCCGGGTCCTGGGCTTCTCAGCCTGTCTGTGAGAACCACATGTGCTGGTTTTCCCCTGGTCCAGAAAATTGAATCCCCAGAAAAATGAAACTTAGCAAAAGACATGCAGAACCCAAGTCCAGATTTTTTATTATTAGATTCAGCAGACATCATCAAATTGTGATAAAGTTGCCAAATCTTTTGTCTTCAGTAGTGAACAGTGTGCAGTCTAGCACCTTTGAATAGCACTGGGACAATTCCAACTCCAAAGTAAACCCCACGTGGATCTGCTCTGCTCCCCGCCTGCTGTCCGCAGCCAGGCCTATTTCCTCTCTCTAGGGTGAGGGCAGTAGCCTTCTGACTGGTCTCCTGTGGCCAGTCTTGCCTTCTGTTCCACGTGGGTGCCAGAGTCGTCTTTTTTAAAACATAAGTCTGTCTTTATACCAGAAAACTCTTCACTGACTTGCCATTACCTTCCAAATTTTAGAAATGTAAACCCCTCACCCAGGTCTGTATGATCAGGCCCTGCCGCCCCCGCCCAACCTCCTCCCGCATCCCTCCTTCTTCATGATGTCAGCCGCCTTGCCCCCGTCCTGTTCCTCCAACGTGCCAGGTTCATTCCAGCCTCCAGGCCTCTCTACCGCTTCTCTCCTGCAGATCTTGGGTTAAGAGCCGGCCTCCAGCCCCCTCCGAGCTCACTCTCACACCCTCTGTTTACTTCCCAGGTTTTCACAATCTGAAATTACTTTGTTGTGAGGTGTGGGAGCTCCGCAATGGGGGTTTCCCAGTGCCTGCAACAGGGCCCAAGGCACATCTTTTGTACATTGTGTTTTCATGCTGCCTAAGGGTTTCCAGAAGGCTCTGCACAGCCCAATGTGGGAGGCCGGCTCCCTAGAAGGCCTCCGTGCCCTCAGAAAGGGGGCTCCACTTCAGCCCTTTACCATATACACAGTCCATCCAGCATCCAGAGCTGTCACTTCTGAGAGCCCACCACACGCTGGGATGGGCCCCCAGGTCCCTTGCCTCGTCCCTGCATGTGGTGCCCAAAGCCTGCGGGCCTGGCCCCCTCCCCTGACGATTGTTCTTTCTCTCCCAGGACCAAGATCTCGCCTGGCCGACAGTGGAGGCCCTGGAGCCTGAGCTCAGATGGAACTCTTCCGTGGAAATGGGAACTGTATGGAGATTCCAAACTCTGACTTCCTACAGAAAAAAAAAGAAAAAAAAAAGATTTTTTTAGCTTTGACAAACACAAAAGTGGTAATAAAGAGAGCCCTCCTCAACCCAAAATGTGAGCCACGTGTGGCAACCCCTCCTCCCAATTAACAAACCAACAGACAAAATTCTCTTAGTCTTTTGCCTCTTGATAACATGTTACTCTTCTGTTTTGTAAAGTGTGTGTGCTTGGGGTTCGAGGTGTGTGGGATTGACTTCTCTGCTTTGTTTTTTTAAGATATTATATGTAAATGTAAAAAGTTATTTAAATATATATTTTAAAGAACCCTAACCGCCAACTTTTGCTGAAAAAAAAATCACTGCTGCAGTAATTGAACCACATCATGTGTAGATACTGTTGTCTCCCTGGAGGGAGCTCAGGCCTTTGAAAAGCTCAGGGCTACACCTGCCTTAGAAAATGAATCAGAAACTTGAAGTAAAGCTAGTTGATATGGGTACAAACTCTGAGGAACAATGCAATGCTGCCTCTTACTTTCTCGTGGCAAATCCCAACATACAAAATGTCAGGCCTTCTCGGAAGCCATGCCTCTCCAGCCTGCACCTTCAGGCAGCTGATGGAAACAGCTTGGGGTCGGGTGGAAGGTCTGCAGCACTGCGGAGCCGGGACAAGCCATTGCTACGTAAGCCCCAGGGTGACAGGGACGATTCTGCGTAGTGTCCTCAGTCTGTCCCCTCTGGTCATCGTCCTAACTAGGACAGAGTTTACAGTCCTGATTTTGGGCTTCCTGCCACTGGCTGCAGAGATGGCTCGACGGGGTGTGTGGGGAGAGACACCCAGGAGGAATGTACGTGGTTTTGCAGCCTTGGTGTCTACCCCAGCTGTGGGAGAGGTGGGATGGAGGGCGCCCCGGAGCGGACCTGTGCGCATGCGTCCGTGTGTGCCCGGCCACACACACCCCGGCTGCTTCCGGCGTTGGGCTGCCTTCCTGGGTGCGCGTCGCCGGGACCCGATAGGGTCTGAGCTCCCTTTGAATGACAACGTTTCCCATCCCATTGCTTCAGGGTTGTTCAGCCCTCTGCCTCGTGGCTGAAATTGCTCATCTCGCCTGTAAATGTCTACTATCCTTTCTACCTAATGCACTATTCTGTATTGATTCTCCATGAGACAGAGTGAAAGAGACTATCAGATAGTTTAGACCCAAAGGGTAGGTTTTTATATATTGTTCCAACCTTTTGTTGTTTGTTGTTGCTGTTGTTGTTTTAAGAGGGAAGAAGAGTTTAAAAACCCAAACCATTTTTTAAAAGTTTCCATTTTAAAAGGGAGAATCTATTTAAAGCTATTTCAGATCAGGGATCGTTATCCTTTTTGTCCAATGTATTTCTTGTTATTAAAAAATTTTTTAGAAGAAACTAATCACATTAGCTCTTGTGTTCGCTAACTCTTCTGGTCACTTCTGTTTATTCATTTATTCAGCAGGTGTTTGTTGTCATCTGAAATGCTCATTTGCTGAATAGGAACCTTGAGTCCTGGCCCCCTGTAGGTGGGGAAGCAGAGACCCACCCTGGGCTGCCAGGGGACTGTGACGGCTCTTCTCCAGTCAGGCCCAGGGAAGGTCAGCCCAGGGTCCACATCACAACGTTTTGAATGAGAATCTTACTGAATCCCTTTTTCTTAAAAACCCCAGCCTGTGATGAGGAAATTTACTTACTTCCAGCCAGGATTTGTCAGAAAGAAATTCCAGCATCAAACGATTGAGCCGTTTGCCATTAAGGAGCTCACTGTGGTGAGATTTGTCATCCAGCCTCTGAGGTGCAGTCCCTTGGGGGCTGCCCCCACCCCCACCCCCTGCACCGCCTGTGCCCAGCACACCTGTTGGCGAGGGTGTGCGAAATGCCTGAGCCCCGTGACACGTGATCTGGGCCGCCTTTATTCCTCGGGCCAGGAGTAGCAGCTGCTGAGGACAGCAGCTTGCATCTTGTGATTTTAGGGAAGGGGTGGGGGGTATGGCTTCTAACATGAACTACAAAAAGCAGCTTCTCATTGTTGAGATTTTGTTTGTTCGTTTGTGGCTTTGTGTTTGTTTGTTTGTTTGTTTTTAATGCCTTTGAGTGCATATTATCTTCCTTGTCTGAAATCATACCCCCAAAGTGGCTTTCTTTAGCCCTGGCTGGAAAACCACTCCTCAGCAGCCTTAAGCAATAAATAGATGAGGAGAGCATGTGGCTTCAACTGGGCTTATTAAAATAAATGAGTCCAATTTTCATTTGAAAGAGCAGTAACTACAGATGGCCAAAAAAACCACATTTAATTTTCATAGTTTATAGGGTGGTAGAAACAGAAAAGTGAAACTTTCAGGCTTTAAACCTCAGCCGTTGTCTTAAACTTGTGTTGGGTCACCAGAGTATGGTGACCAACTATATCGCCTCACCATTCAAATCAAAAGAAATGTCTTCTTTGAAGTCGTAAGACTCCAATAATGATGACAAGTACCTTTTCTTGGTGGCCTCTCAGTGGCATGTGGGAGTTACATAGCTATGGAAACTGGGAGCATCACATCTTCCATTGAGAGAGACACACACACACACGCACGCACACACACACACACACACACAAACACACACGCGCGCAGGAATGTGACTGTTGGGTGTGGTCCCGTGGCTCAGCCTTGGGTGTAGGACAGCCATGTAGACTGAAGAGTGCTAGAACCAGTTAAAAATGGGGGGTTGGGAGTTCTGGTCCACCAGGTACCTCTTTGTAGTAGACACAGCCCCAGGATGC
Source organism: Tursiops truncatus (assembly GCF_011762595.2). NCBI lineage: Eukaryota > Metazoa > Chordata > Mammalia > Artiodactyla > Delphinidae > Tursiops > Tursiops truncatus. Next base: position 21,958,705 of record NC_047046.1, read on the forward strand.
TGGCCTTAACTCTCCGTCTCTTTGCCTCTCCCTAACCCTAACCCTAACCCTAACCCACGCCGTTTTATGACACGTCCACCACTCTGCTGTCCACCACTCACACCCTCCCTTATGTGCTGCTAGTTCCTACTCAAAGTTCATGCAGGACTAATGCTTTTAAAATGAGGTCTAAAAAATAATTACTAATCAAGAGTATTATTTTTTAAACAGAACTGCCTTTTTCTATTCTTTATATAAACTCTATTGTGTTGGTCTAACAAGGCACTATTTTAAAATGTTTTTTTAAAAATTTCTCCCATAGCACTTAAAAGATATTTTGTAAAGACTTTGCTGTAAAGATTTTGTAATAAAGTGGTCTAAGGGCTCCTTCTCCAACATTACCATTAAAAAAAAAATGTTTTAAAGGCTAGAAAACAACTTATGTATATTCTGTATATGTATAGCAGCACATTTCATTTATGGAAATATGTTCTCAGAATATTTATTTACTAATATATTTATCTTAAGCCATGTCTTATGTTGAGAGTGTGACGTTGGAATAATCATTGAAAATGACTAACATGAGGCCCTGTAAATACATGATAATTGCACACAGATTTTACATATTTGCCGACCAAAAATGATTTAAAACAAGTTGTAGTCTTCTATGGTTTTGTAACAAATTGTACAAATGACTGTAAAAAAAAATACAATTTTATCAAGTACGTTATATATTGTCATTGCTCTATTTGGTAAAGGTCTACAGATTCCACAAAGGAGAGGTCTGCTTGAAGCAGTGCCTAATAACATCCGCTCACTCATGGGAGCATCTGTGTAATTTCCTCTCCTGTTAACACAGAGTTCAGGTTATTGGGGATCCAGGTGGTGTCTGGGCAAGTATCTGAGAGACAGCGTTTGAGATTATGTCTCTGAGGTGGTGATAGGTTTTCTCCTCAGCCCTATGGGGGGAATGGTGGTCAATCCCAGCAGTCCACTTTTTGAACATAGGGACCGTAAACTGGGTATAACCATCGACTTCATCTGCTAAGCCTTTTCCTATCTGGAAGACTGAGGCCCTCCAGCCCCTCTTTAAGGAAAAGGGACTTGTAGGAAAAAAGCTTAAGCATCCAGCCTGGAAATGACCAAATCATGAAGGTGGAGAGGGGCCCCGAGTCTAAAGTGAATCTCATACCCATCTGTCTTGTTTCCCGGGGAGGGTAGTCACTGATCTGTAAAGTGCTCTGAGATCGCGTGGAAGGTGCAAAGTGGTGTTTATTCTTCGGACATTTAGCAGAGAATACCCTAATCCTGTGAGCTCCTGTCCCTATTTCTCGCTCTTTGACTTGGGCCATTTCTTGGGAGCATGCTCCTCGTGGACCTCTGGCCTCTTCCTGCCTGGCAGTGGGTCCTTCTGAGCACCTTCAGGGGTGGCAGCCTGGCTGCAAAGAGCCTCCCAGGGCTTTGTTTTGATGGCCTTGCCCAGCTCCTAAGTGTACCTCTCGGGGGTCCCTGAAGGGTTCCACAGCATTGGCTCCACCACCGTGTGGTGCAGAGCCCAGTGGCCCTCTGTGCAGAGGCCATGGGTGGTTAATGCATCCTCCGACAGCTGCTGTCTCTTCCTGGTTTCCGGAAGTGAGGTGAGGCTCGGCCCTTCCAGGACACTGTCCCAATGTCCCGGGGTAGCACTTGGGAGGCAGCCACATGTTCAGCATATCTGCTCTCAAGATCTTGGCAGAGTGTTCCTTTTTTCTCCTTTGAAGTTTCTTTACTGTAGCCAGGAAGAAAGCAGAGAAGTCAAAGCTAAAACTTGAGAAGGGAGCTCAGGATAATTATCTGGGATTTGTGTCCCCAAGTCTTGGTTACAGCCACAACCAACATTTGTCTAGCATGTTCTAGTTTACCGAATTCCTTCAGGGATACCACTGCGAGTGTTTCCCCACAGCCCTGTAAGGTCAGCAGGAGACAGCTTTAAAAGCAAGGAAATTGGAATGGGTTTGCCCAAGGCCACACAGCCAGAAGGTGGACCACGGCTGTTACCTACTGAGTGCCACCCAGGACCCTAAACATCTACTCTGTGCCAGGCTCTGCTCAAAAGCCCTTTGCATGCATTAACTCATTTCATCCTCATGAAACCCTGTGAGGGGAGGGCTGTTTCTCCACATCTTATAGATGACAAAAACCAAGGTAGAAAGAGACTGAGCCCACGGTCCCCCTCAATTACGGTCAGAGCTGGGATTTGAACACTGACCACCTAGCTCCAGGGTGCATTCTGAGCTCTGCCGGCCACCGTGGACTAACGGAGCTGGACTCAGATCAGGCCTCTGGGCGCCAAGTTCTCCATGTGGACGTTCATGACCAGATCTGTGGCTCAGCTCTGGGGTTCAAGCATGTGCATCTGAGCCTTTCCCATCCTCATTTTTGCTTCAAGTCAAGTTTCTTTTGTCTCCACTTCTGAAAGCCACTTTATCCTCCTCTCAAACTGAGCAAAGGAGAAATATGCATGACCCCAGATCTGTCCTCTCTCCACTAAATCACGCCCCCACCCCCATCCTGACCCCCCACAATCCTGTCTTTAACTTCAGGGTTTCCTTCTCTTGGCATGAAGCCCTAGCTTACCTTTCCTTCTCCCCACCCCATCACATTTTCTCCACCACCAGCCATCACCTACCTCACTGACGCCTCCTGCAGGCCTCCTGTGCCTGGGTGAACCTGGCCACTGCCCCACTGGCCACTTGCTGTTGGAACTGATGGAGTTTCTTATCCCGCCCCGCTGGGCGGCTTTCGTTGCTGAATCGTCCTTGGGCTTTAATCTCTTTGAGGGTTTCGCATCTCCAAACTTGCGTGGTACTGGGCAGCATTTCTCCTTCAGTTGTCGCCTGAGCAAAAGTCTAACCAGGGAGAAGGAACTGGCAATTAATGGGTTCTTTACAACTTCCCAAGAAGAGGTGGTACCTGGTACGGGAGCATTGATGTTCTGCTTTGCACACTTTCTGGTTGTCCAGATGTTGGTGAGAGCTGGCGAGTCCACATAGCAGTCCTGAAGCCTGGTGTTCATAAGATAGACTGTCAGAGTCCATAGGTGGGGTTGCTGGGATCTCATCTCACAGAGATTGGATGCTAGAATTATAAGGGGGAGAAAAGGAATAAAAAAGGCCAATTCTCAAGCAGAGACTAGAAGGTCTACTTTGGAGGTAAAGTATTAACATCTTTTTATAGACCATTCCTTCCACACAGCTCTTAGAAATCTTTCTGCACAACCTCTCTCCTGCACACCAAAACCTTTTGTACCAAGTAGGGAAGCAGTAGAAATTCACAAGGTCACAGTGATGGTCAGGTTCTCAGAGAACATAGCATGCTTGGGCTGGAAGCGGAGGGAGGGTCAGAGAGCATTTATAAGGAATTAAAGACCATTTCTGTCCCCTGGAAAGCTAAGGGAACCCATGGCAGGAAAGGAATGGGAGATGGGATCGCTCAAGCTTCCTATAGGAGCTGTAGCCACTCCTCAACTATGCTGCAACCCAGAAATGACAGCAGGTAAAATCGTGCCAAGCCCTGAAATCACTTTCTAACCAGACTGCCATGAGCCAAGAAAAGCTGCTAAGCAGGGAAATATACTCTGGGGTCTAAAAAGGCAAAAGCACAATGTAAATGATGCTGGCCTCCATTTCTTGGGACCAGCCAAGAACAAGAGAACAATTTGGATAGATTAGAATCACACACTTAAAGAGACCTGGCTTTCTAAGAGATGTCATCTATAATAAAATAAAATCACCTTACCATATTTCGGTTGCCTTAAATTTTATTTTAGTTAGCTTAGTAGGGGGAAGAAATATGTATTTTCTTTTCCTTTTTCTCTGTTTTTTGTTTTGTTTTAATATTTCTATCACCTGTCTTTCTCTGCCTCAGTCACGTATGGGCAAATTGCTGTTTGTTTAGATTTTGCCTCTCATGCAGTTTTGAACCATTATCTCTAGTATTTGTGATGTCACTCTGGTTTGTGATGTGGGTGTGGGTGGGTGTTACATCATCAGATTTTTATAATTAAATTATGTTGGAAGAAGTTCTATTTTCTTGTGCTTACAGCCTCAGGAGCTTCTCAAGCCCTCATTTTCCCCAATATGGCGCGGGTGAATTTTGAAGGTTCTGACATTCTTAAGAAGCACACTTTGCACGCAATGTAGTCAAATATGCAGACCAGATCTGTGGATACAGGTAGCGAGATGCATCCTTACAGGTGCGAAAGGGCCCTTCTCCGTGCACATAAAGGAGGTACTGTTAAGTTCTCAGAATAGCTGCCAAGGCTAGGGACCAGAAATGAAAGAACACGTTCCTGCAGCCCTGGGCACCTCTGCCCGCATGTTTCTCTCGGGGGAGAATACGTGGTTTCTGGAATGCGGTTTTATTTTACATCCCATGGCAAATGCAGTAATTAGAGCTGTTAGCAGTGTCAAGGGCTTGAAACAAGAACAAAGACGCCTCTTCCTGGGAACTCTTGGGCAATGCCTATCTCCTTATCAGGTGCCTGCCCTGTTGGTGGTTTTGATTTTTCATGTACAGAATGCCAAAGGAGGCTCCCTCTCCGGGGGGAGGAGAGCGAAATGGTGGAAAAACAGAGTATGAGTCTGGCAGGAGTTCCTGGAATCACATGCGTTGCCTGTTTGATTTTTTTTGTCCCTGGAGTGAATCAAAGTCGCAGGCAGACCGCACCGCAGGCCACCGTGGAACCACCACCAGGCCACCGGCATCTGGACCCACAGATGCTTGAGAGGACAGTGGGGTTAATTCAGTGGCAAGCTCTGGCCTCACCTCTCGAGAGGTCGGTCAGTTTTAGAGCTGGGCGTTGGAAAGGGTTTGTCTTTGGGAAGGGTCTGCAAACGTCTGGAGACTGGGCAGGCAGGCATCCTTTCAAAGCCAGTGAACCCTGGAGAAGTGCCACCGGGCCCTGGGGCTACGGTCTGCCTTTACTCTGCGTGGCAGGGACAGAAGGGCAAGAATGGCACATGGAGCTGCTCTTCTGCTTTCCTTCTCTCCTTCCCCATCTTGAGGTTGGCTTTCCCACACCACCTCTTTCCAGACACGCAAATGTATTTACTTTCCTAGGCCTTTGACTCAAGAAGCACTCAGTGTCTCCTTCTAGCACAGAGCTGTTCACACAGATGGCAGCTGATACAGACTCTTCAAGTTCTATCAAATTCTTCTCTCCCTTCTGTGTAACTCCCTTCAATTGACACTGCCCTAGTAGTAAGCCTCACGTTCCTTAGAAATAACTCAGGGTAATTTGGCCTGTGCTATTTCTCCTGTTTCAGTAAAATCTGTGTTGATTTGAATGCTCACTGTAGTCCAAACATGGTTCTAGACAACACTTTACCAACATCATCTCACCAAATGCTACCAACAGTCTTCTGCATGAGTTTGGGTGCTGCTGCCATCCCTACTTTATAGATGAAGAAACTGAAGGTCAGGGACTTCCCTGGTGGTCCAGTGGTAAAGAATCTGCCTTCCAATGCAGGGGACGTGGGTTCAATCCATGGTTGCGGAACTAAGGTCCCACATGCTGCAGGGCAACTAAGCCCGCATGCCACAACTACTGAGCTCTTGTGCCCCAAATAGAGAGCCCGAATGCCGCAAGCTACAGAGCCCACGTGCTCTGGAGCCCGCGTGCCACAACTAGAGAGAGAAAACCTACACACCACAACTAGAGAGAAGCCCATACCACAACGAAGAGCCTGCGTGCTGCAACTAAGACCCAACAGAGTCATAAATAAATACATTAATTAATTAAAATTTTTTAAAAAGAAAAGAAACTGAAGGTTCAGTTGCTCAAGGACCATGCCTCAGGCCCAAAAGCTAGTAACCAACAAAGGCTGGACTCAACCCAACCAGGGTCTATACCACCTTTGCTCTTATCCACTCAGAGCTATGCTGTGACACTTTGCCTTGCATCTGGTTGGCCCATCCACGTACCACACCTGGGCACAGACCACATCAAGTCCTACTGATGGCTCCCAGATCCATTTCTCAATGGGCAAGTGAATTCACATCTCTGGCCCTTACTTGCCTCATCTGTGAAATGCGGATAGTAGGAGTGCCTACCCCAGGATCACTATGCGGAGGAAATGGGACGACGCATGTGAAGCACTTGGCATGGCTCCTGGCAGAGAGTAAGTGCTCAGTAAATAAAGTTCTAATTAATGTTGGGGTTTTTTTTGTTTTTTTTTGGCTGTGCTGTGAGGCATGCGGGACCTTAGTTCCCGAACCAAAGATTGAACCCACGCCCCCTGTGGTGGAAGCACGGAGTCTTAACCACTGGACCACCAGGGAAGTCCCTAATGTTATTAACATTATGGCCCATTCACTCATCTGACCCCTTCTTGAGCCCCTGTTGCTCATGGTCTGAGTGACTTAACCCAACATTTTATAGGAACTTCATCCCAGGTCCTTAGCTGTGTGCCCATCTGGTTTATGAGACCAAGTGATGAGCCTCTTTTTTTTTTTTAATTGAGGTATAGTTTTTCAGATTCTTTTCTATTATAGGTTATTACAAGATATTGAATATAGTTCCCTGTGCCACACAGTAAATCCTTGCTGTCAAGCAATCAGCCTCTTGAAACAGGGGATGATTCTGATCTGACTTGGGTATCATGACATTTCTTTTCCCACGATCCATCTTCACTAAACATTTGTCAGATTCATCAACCTTATGGAGGTGATGTATCTACAGGAGCTACATTTCCCCTTGGTTTTAGAAGTTGTCCCGAATATCCCTGCTTTGTTAGATGGAAAGGGAAGCGGGTACCTGAGGATACACTAAGGAAAGTAACTAGTCTTTAACAGAGGTTGTTCTGTTGAAGGTTGTTCAGAAGTATAAAGTCAGGATGGAAAGACTCTATTTGATCCAGGGTCCTGAAACCATGGCAAGAGTTTCCATTGTCGGTGCCAACACTTGATCCAGAGACCTTGGGGCTGAGGTCATAGGGCTTCCATGTTGCTGAAAGTCCTGTTCCTGAGTTTGGTTCGCCAATGAAACTTTTTCACTCTGCTGAGATCAGTCTAAATAACCTTTATTTTCCACCCATCCTTTGGAGCTGTTCTTCCTGACATATCTAAGCCACTGCTTCTGTCTGGAAACACATCTGCCCGTCTCTGATGCTTAGCCAGTCTCTGCTCAATGTATTTTTAGCTCCGATAATCTTTCTTCTTTCTTTCTCTCCTCTACTACCACTCTTCTCTCTAATTTCTCTGAGCTCCTGTTCTCTTTCCGGAGGGTCAGTGAATAAATAGTAAATTGAGCCGGGCTTCCTTGGTGGAGCAGTGGTTAAGAATCCTCCTGCCAATTCAGGGAACACAGGCTCGAGCCCTGGTCAGGGAAGATCCCTCATGCCGCAAAGCAACTAAGCCCGTGCGCCACAACTACTGAGCCTGTGCTCTAGAGCCGGCAAGCCACAACTACCGAGTCCACGCGCCGCAGCTACTGAAGTCTGCGCACCTGGAGCCCGTGCTCTGCGAGGAGAGAAGCTACCATGATGAGAAACCCGCACACTCACCAAAGAGCAGCCCCACTCTCCGCAACTAGAGAAAGCCTGCGTGCAGCAATGAAGACCCAACGCAGCCAAAAATTTAAAAAAAAAAAAAAAAAGTTAAAGAAAAGAGGAAATTGAGCCAATTTATATGAATTCTCATCTTCCTCCTTCATGCCCCACCCCCAAATTCTAGTGGAATTTAGTTGTTTTTAATTTCCTCAGAAGATGTTTTTATTTTAACACCCAAGCAAGTAAACTTCCACACCCATATGGGAACACATCTGAGGTTTGTGATGTAGAAGTTTTAGTAGAGAAGAGAAAAACTTTGGATGAGAGAACTTGAAAAGATTCCTGAACCATGATGCAAACTCGGAGGACTAGTGATTTAGACCACATGTACTGAATACACACCTATCACGGGCCAAGTATGTGAAATGAGGTTGCCCTGCCCATTCTGCCGCCCCTCCTCACCTGGCTCTGAGTTCTCAGATGTGGCCACCTGGATGCCCCACAGACACTGCTAACTCGTTATGTTCAAAACCAAATTCTTTTTCTCCCTTCACCCCCATCAGAACAGACTAACTACTGCTTCTCTTGAATTTTCCATCACTAGTTGCCTGACCCAGAACCTGGGAGACAGGATCAGTGCTGAGATGAGCCTGAGCCTAAAGGAAAATCAGGAATCTAGGTCCTGTTTTTATTTACAGTTTTGAGATTCTGTTCATCATTAATTTTTTTTTTTTTTTTTTTTTGCGGTACGCAGACCTCTCACTGTTGCGGCCTCTCCCGTTGCGGAGCACAGGCTCCGGACGTGCAGGCTCAGCGGCCATGGCTCACGGGCCCAGCCGCTCTGCGGCATGTGGGATCTTCCTGGACCGGGGCATGAACCCGCGTCCCCTGCATTGGCAGGCGGACTCTCAACCACTGCGCCACCAGGGAAACCCTGTCCATCATTAATTTTTTGACATTCATTTAGAGTTTTTAAAGATATTGCATTAAAACACTGTCCATTAAATATATTTAATATATTTAAAAATTGATTAAATATTTGTCTTGATTACTGAGTTTTGGGGGGCCCCCTTAAATCTTGTGCCTGAGGCCAATGCCTCACTTGCCTCACCCTAATCCCAGCCCTGGACCACTCAGTAGGCGTTGGTTGCTAGAACCCCATAAAGATAAGAAGGCAATTTACCACGGTGATGAGGAGTAGGGTCCTAAAGTCCCACTGCCTGGGGTCATAGCCCACCTCCACCACTAGGCAACCTTTAAGCAAGCCATTTAACCTCTCTGTATGAGGGGGCTCATAAGAGTGCCTCCCTCATAGGGCTACCGTCATATGAGAAATGTGATGACAAACATTGCACACTGCTGAAAGCTTAGTAAAATCCTCAGTAAAGGTTTGCCATTCTTGTTATTATAATCAGACTCCTCATGCAGTGCTCTCTCTACAACATGACTGCCCTTTGAGTAGAAATCACCGCACCTGGAGTTTCAAAGATACCAGGATCGCCCAAACTCCACCAGCTGAGATCTCTCAGCTTCTTGGCAAATCCTGCTGCCCTCGGGAGGAATCCAAGGGCCTGACTGCAGAGCCGGCAGACAGACAGACACCAATATCTTCCTGGAGGCCCGGGGGCTACAGTCAATGCCCTCACTCTTTCCATGAAATAAAGCTGCTTAAGGACTGAGGCATGTGAAGTATTGAAATGAATATCTCAGGCAGCTCCTTGCCAGGGCCAGGGACGACATAACTGAGCAAAGACCTTGAGCCATTACGTGCCCTGACCTAGACCTGCTCGGTGGTATTTTTAGCCTCTGTGTGCTGTTTCCATCACCTGTGCTGGGCTTTACGCTGGAAAAGAGGGGAGGGAGGGCTGGGGACAGCTAGAGAGATGTTTCTCATGGCAGCCAGTGGGGGCAGGAGCTTGCACACTATTTCTGAGCTCTGTTGCACAAGTCAGCTTTCATGGGCTTGCAACATTTCAGGGGTGTGTGTAGTTAATGACACAGCCCCCCCCCCCCCGAGCTTAGAAGGACCTCAGGCTTGGTTTAATGCTCTGTTGTCACCATCTTGAAATTCTTAAAAATTTTGAACAAGGGGCCCCACATTTTCATTTTCATTTTTCACTGTAGCCCATTCTGGTTACACAAGGCCAAGAGAGCAGAATAAAGGAAGGGGGCTGGTACCCAGTCAACAGGGGTGCCTTTCTGCAGGGCAGTAAGACAGATGGGAGCTGCTACCATGAGGCATAAATCCCCAGACTTGGCCAAATAAACCTGATTTTGAATCCCCGCCCCCCCATCTGCCTCTTCTTATTTCCTCCTCTGAAACTAGGATGAGATATGAAAGGACCTTGTAAACTGTAGACAGCTGTGTCCTGCTTTGCTAAAACCTTTCCCCTGCACTCTGTTTAAAACAGTCCACAGAGCACCCTCTGTCAATATCATCATTTTCTTGTTTTTGTAGTACATTTTGCTCTCTGAAATTCACATTATTTTCCAGTTGGTTGACTGGCCTCTCCCCTCCTTTTGAGTGTCAGTTCTAGGAGTGTAAGTTCTTGTCTTGCTGGTGCTCTTGACAGGCTCCGCACTGAATATTTGTTGAATGGAGGAGGGATCACGCTTACTGAGTACTTGCTTTGTGCTGATGGTTTTACCTGCATCTTCCCATTTTATTCTCCTTCTAGGGCCTCCTGCCTGGGAGAGTGCAAGTTAAGAGTTGAAGGAGTGCCAGGTTATGTTGGAGGAGGTGATTTTGGAGGTGGGGAAGGGCCCAAAATGGTGAAGGAGAAGGTAAGCAAGAGTGGGAGACACCAGGTGGGATGTGGAGGGCATCCCCCTGCTCCAATAAGGAGCCAGAGGATTCTCGACCTTGGTAATGACCCAGGGAAAACAGTGATTGAACAAGCATACTCTTGCCGTGGCACTGGGTCGTGTGGGTAGTGTGACGGAGCCAAGAAGCCTCGTGGGTGTAGTTGTGCCTTTGGGGCCCAGCTTTGGGAGCAGCTGGGATGGGGGGATGGTTGGGGGCGAGGTGGCGGGTCTTTGGACCGGGCGAGGGGGATGGCTAGGGGGCGAAGGGGCCGGTGCACCTAAGGCGGGCCGGGGACAGCCCAGCCCCGCTCAGGGCGCGGCGAGTCAGCACAGGAGGGCTGAGGTTCCCGCCGCCGCGTGGGGCACAGGCCCGCACTTGCAAGTCTGGGACCAGGGACTTAAAAGCGCCCGGCGCACCGCCCGGACCTGCCCCGCGGGGCGTCACCGCGGCGGTTTAGGCTGGAGCCGAAGGAGAATCTCTGCCTGGGGTAGTGTGGGGGAGGAGAGAGGCCCACTACAGACCCCGGGGGCGGGCGGGGAAGACCTTGTGGGGGAGTGAGGCCACGCGGGGCCGAGAGTTTAAGCGAGCCACGCGCTCTCTGCGTCCCGGGATGGCAGTGTCTAAGAAAGCACCATTGCCCCACCCACTTCTGGATTTTCTTGGTATCGGGCGCTTTACTTGCATCTAGCTAATCTAATCTTGTGAAGACCTTTTAATATTCCTATTTTGCAGATGACAAAGAGCAGGAAACACGCCCCAGCTGACAAAAAATGTGCGATAGGATTCGGAACCGGGGCTCAGTATGCTGCCTCTTTTGTGGCTGCAAAAATTGGGTTGGTAAAAGGAGCTCAACATTTTCTAAGCTCCTACTGTGTGTGTGTCAAAGTTTCCACGCATTGTCTCATTTAGTACAACCTCTTTGGGAGTAATTGCTATCAACGTCCCCATTTAACAGATAAGGAAATTGAAGTAAGAGAGCTATTTTTCTTTTAAATCCGCCCAAGATTTTACAGGTGATCAAGTGGGATATGAACCCAGACAGGCTGACTCCAGAGCACCCTTTTTTAAACCGCTGTGATGAGCCAAGCAGGGAAAAGCGGTTTGCAGACTGCTGTTCTGACTATAACGGCTGCGGCTGAGCCCGCGTGTGGGTCACGACCCGAGTGAGGTTGGAGCAAGGGTCACTGGACGCCCGGCCCGGTCCAGCCGGGTCAAACCTCCGCTTGTGGACTCAGAGGCTGTGCCCCAGGCTCCGCCCCTCACCTGCTGGCCCCGCCCCTCAAACCAACCAAGAAAGTGGTCCGCGGGTGGGCGGGCCCAGGTGCAGGGGGGATGTGGGTGGGGCCTGGGGCGTGAGTGACAGGCGCGGGCGGGGCGAGGCGGGCGTGCGCAGTCGGCTCCGCCCCTCGGGCCTCGCGGCGGAGCCTGGCGGGCCGCTGGCGGCAGGGGTGGTGGCGGCGCTGGGGAGGGCGGGCCGGGGCGGGGCGGCCGGGCGGCCGGGGCGGGGCCACGCTCGAGCCTAGCGTCCCGCTCCCATGGCCGCCCCCGGCTCCCTGCGTTGCCCCTTCTCCCCCGGGCCGCGCCCCGGGGCCCCGCACTGACGGCCCATGGCGCCGCCCGCCGCCCGCCTCGCCCTGCTCTCCGCCGCCGCGCTCACGCTGGCCGCCCGGCCCGCGCCCAGCCCCGGCCTCGGTCCCGGACCCGGTGAGTGAGCTGCCCCCCCACCCCCCGCTCCGCCCGTCCTGCGCGGAGCCCGCCCGGGGGGCCCAACTCCCTCGCCCCTGCCTTCTGGGACTCCTTCTCCAGTCCCTCAGCGACGCCCCTCAGACGGGGCGGCCCTTCTCCTCAGGACCTGGGACTCCCCCAGACCCCTTCAGCCGCCCTCGGCCGGCGCCCTGTCTGCCTCAGTACCTCCCAGACCCTTTGGTCAGGCTCCTCAGCGACGTTCCCCCGGCCGGGATGTCTCCTCTGTCTCAGGACCCGGCACCCCCAGCTCAAGTTCCTCAGCGACTCCCCCCGGGCCGGGACGCTCACCCACCCCGCCTCAAGACGCTGCCCCCCCCGCCAAGCCCCTCAGCGACACCCGGGGCCAGGATCCCCTCCGCAAGCCCCACAACGACGCCCCCAGTCCCCCCTCCCACCCACGCCCGCGAACCCTGAGTCTACCCGCTCACGAGCGGGTGCGGAGGCGACGGGAGCGGGTACCCGGCCCCTCTGCCCGGTCCCGGCTGCACCCGCTTGCCCAACACTAATTTCTGAGTACAAGTTGAGGAGAGTAAAGTTGACCTGCCCGCCCTGCTAGAGGTAGACCTGGGTCCGGAGACGACCGGCTCTACCCAGCCAGAACGTTCCCTCCCTAGCCATCCCCCACCCCACCGGGGCCGCTTTGAACTTCCCCGTGACTCGGTGCAGGTCCAGCGTGGAGAGGGGAAGAAAGTAAGGGGTGATGGGAATCTTCTCCCCTACAGAGCTTAGGGTGCTTATCCTGAGAGTGCAGTGCAGAGCACTCGTTTCCCCAGTAGGCCCACACTTTAAACAGGGTAACCCGCTCCCCAGGCCAAGGTCAAGGCCAGGTCTTCCCCAAGTGGGGCCCTAGACCAGGATGGAAGCTGTGACTTTGCTTAGCTTGCCCGCACACCCTTCCTTGCAACAGAACTCTCCAAGTTGAAGAGCAGGCAAGGGGGCGTTGTCTGGCCCAGGTACATTGGTCCGCAAGTTGTTCAGGTGTTGAGAATTCGGCATTAATGGAAGGGACAGGAAAAGTGCATTACAGGTTTGCTGAAGTAAGAAAACCGGCCTCTGGGTTCTCCACCCAAAGTCGCAGACTGTGATGTTGGAGAGACAGGATTTTGCTGATGAAAGAAAACTCCAAGTTGCTTTGTTTACTTACCAGCTTGGATTTGTGATAAAGATAAGGATTTAGTGTTGTCACTTACTATGTGACTTTGGGTTGTGCCTTCAGCTCTCTGAGCCTCAGTTTCCTCATCTGTAAAGGAGGGATGATGATAACTCCCTTGCAGGGTGTTGTGAAGATTAAATGATGCACTGCAGGTAACACACCCACATGTAGCAGGCAGTCACTAAACATATTTAATACTTTTTTTTATAGTGCTTTACAGTTCACCAAGTGCTGGACACCTCCTTTGCCCTGGGAATGCTATGAGCTTCGAGTCTGATTAATCCCTGTTAAAGGCAAAGCTTGGCTTTAGAGTGGTAGAAGGGGGCTCTCCAAGTGCTATAAACCTTAGGCTCAGGAAGTGGTTTCTGAGTGATCAGTGGCCTTCCAGGGGACAACTACAAAAACTTGTGCAGAAGTTTGATCACTTCTACTGTTTGCTGTATGTGGGGAATGAAGGAGGGACTTTCTGAGAGCCAGGATATGTCAACATAACTGTAACCTAGTAACCCCTTAGCTCCACTTTGCCATATGTGTGGTCAGGATTTAATGACCTCTATGGAGAGAGAGGTATGGGTGGAAGTAAACTGTTTCCTCTCCTGGAAAGGGCAGAGTAATAGCTCTGAAAAGTGTTCAGTGAGCCAGCTGTGTGCTTATGCTTGTTGGAAGGTGGCACCCTCTCCTCAGGCACCTTTGCTTTGCTTGGAAGGGTCAAATGCAGCAGCTCTTATGTAGTTTGAACCTCAAACCTTGGTGTGTGCTTTTATTGGAGTCTGGTTAATAAATAACCATTGTGAAATGATTTATGATAAGTGGCCCATGTTCCCAATTCAGTGAGCCTTACCAGCTTTTTTCCCTCCCATCCTAGTACATCAGTGCCTTTGTGACTTCTCCTCTTTAGTTCCAGAGGCAGTTTTAGGGAGATACCACATGGTCTTCAGCATCACATCCTGTCTAGAGCCTACCCACTAGTTTTTAAAAATCCTTTCCAATGAAAAACACGTTTTACTCTGAGGATATGCCAAACTTGACATTTCATATTTTTGATACTGTAATTTTCTCTAAAATTTTGTGGATGGAAAAAATTATTTCAATACTTATATTCTGCATAATTTTGTAATATTTAGATTACTGGTGGTTTGCATTTTTGAATGCTGACTTTATAAAAAGTTAGCTCATTCCCTATCAGTGCTACTTCTAATTACAGTGTGTAGCCAACCCCAGATGACCTCCCTTCTCTTCATTCTTTGAGATTCTTTCCTTTCCTTCACAACTGATAAGGAGGAAGGTAGAGGTTAGTGGTGGAATCTAGACTCCCTTTTCAAGGAGGAAGGCAGCCAGGGCCGTGGGCTGATGGGCTCTCTGAAGTGAACTCCCATCTGGAATTTACTGACCTGCAGGGGACAGCCGAGAGGTAGGAAGAGCAGAGAAGGCTGAGTGGACTTCAGCTCTGAGTTTTCCGCCTAAGGCATATACCTGCTTGGGTGTTTCACCACATTTAGGGGCTTTCAGGTGTGCGTCAACAGAGTGTATCAACTCTGGTTATGTTTGCTGTGAACAGCCTTTTATGCTCATCCTCCTCCAGCTCCTCATGTAGAATTTGTCCCATTAGACAGCAGTGTGTCTTGCCATAAAACCTACGAGTTCAGTTAACAGTGAGAGCTTCATACTGTACAGGGCCTTATCCCTCTTGGGGACTCCATTTATGTTGTATAGAACTACCTGTATACAACCCAGGGGCTGAGAGGAGTGAAGGGGACTAACGTGCATTACCAGTTACTTTTATGTATTTTAAGAAACAGGAAACTATCAAAACTGACCTGGCATCAAAGAACTCTGATCTTTTTGTGAAAATTTTTGGCTCCTCGACAAAGCTGTTTAACTGTTTGAGATATGCAGTGAGACCTTTTATAAATCTTAGAGCAAAATGAAGTTCAATTTAGGTTCACTGCTAATAAACAGCAAGTTGGTACACTTAATATAGATATTATTGATACACTTATGATTTAGCATATGTGGATCAAAAGCAAATGATGAAGGTAAAATATATTGCTTTAAATTGCTTTACAATATACAGATTAGAAATTTTGGGTGATGGGCAATATACCATCTTTAGTTTAGAATTTTTGAGCCTATAATGCCATCTTAGGCTCTAAGTCAGGTAGATGTCAGCAAACATTTTTTGTAAAGGGCTAGACAGTAAATAATTTGGGCTTTGTGGGCCATGTACTGTCTGTTGCAGTACAACAGCTGCAGAATCTCAAAGAATGAAGAGAAGGGAGGTCATGTTTATAGAGCAAAGCAGCCATAGACAGACTGTGAATGGATAGGTGTGGCTGTCTTCCAAGAAAACTTACATGGACACCAATATTTGAATTTCATGTGATTTTTTTTAACAGTTTTTTAAAAATTTTATTTATTTTTGGCTGTGTTGGGTCTTCATTGTTGTACATGCGGGCGTTCTCTAGTTGCAGCAAGTGGGGGCAACTCTTTGTTGTGGTGTCCGGGCTTCTCATTGCGGTGGCTTCTCTAATTGCGGAGCACGGGCTGTAGGCGTGCGGGCTTCAGTAGTTGTGGCACGTGGGCTCAGTAGTTGTGGCTTGCAGGCTCTAGAGTGCAGACTGAGTAGTTGTGGCACACGGGCTTAGTTGCTCCGCGGCATGTGGGATCTTCCCGGACCAGGGCTCGAACCCATGTCCCCTCCATTGGCAGGTGGATTCTTAACCACCAGGGAAGTCTAATGTGATTTTTATATGTCACAAAATACTGTTCTTTTGGTTGTTTTCAACCGTTTAAAAGTTTAAAAAGCATTTTTAGCTCATGGGCCATACAAAAACAGGCAGTGGGCCAGAGTTGGCCTGCAGGCTGGACTTGACCAAGTCCTGCTCTAGGTCCATATGTGTTGATTTTTTGCAGTGTTCACTGGTCTGGAAAAGTGACAAGGAGGCTTGCTAAATGAACCTTTTACCTTTTACTATAAACTAACTTTAAGAGGCATGGGAGAAATGGTTAAAAAGGTAAATTTTGTGTTAGGTATATTTTACCACAATTAAAAAAAAACATATCGAGGGAGGGAAATTTCATACACATACATTTAGATCTTTAATAAGACTTTAAAAAATACTTTAAAAAGAAATTCAGGGGCTTCCCTGGTGGCGCGGTGGTTGAGTCCGCCTGCCGATGCAGGGGACACGGGTTCGTGCCCCGGTCCAAGAAGATCCCACGTGCCGCGGAGCGGCTGGGCCCGTGAGCCATGGCCGCTGAGCCTGCGCGTCCGGAGCCTGTGCTCCGCAACGGGAGAGGCCACAACAGTGAGAGGCCCAAGTACCGCAAAAAAAAAAAAAAAAAAAAAGTAATTCAGTATGGTTCAGTGTGCACTACATAAAGAAAATAGAGCCTTTCTCGGAACCAGCGCATTGTTTGTTCAGCTATGCAGATGTTGCTTGGATCAAACTGTTGAGAGATTTGTTTCTCAGAGGAAAGCCCAGGCAGCAGGTGGCACCAGCCCTGAGACATTTAAAAAAAAAAAAAAGAAAAGAAAAAAAAAAGAAAACTTCTGTCACTTTCCTAAACAGTTGAATGGTTCTATTGTCATTTTTAAAGTGGCCTTTAAAAAACAACAGTGTGCTTAGCATGGATGATTATTTTGTTTTAATTAAAACATTTTCGAAAAAACAAAATGAAACACTCAAACATACCAAATTGATTGTGTTTGTACTGTGGAACAGTTAATGCAAAACACTTGGGAGAGGCCGAAAGTTTGGATCTGTAGTTTTTTCTTAGTTTTTGCCTCCTGAATAAGGATAACAGAGGAGGAAGTGAATGTGTTCCTTAGCAAACTACCTGTGCAGGTTTTGAGGTGAGGTCTCCTCAAGCCCCCTTTTGTCACCTGGCAGGTTAGTTTCTGTCTGGCTCACAGTGAATGGGTGAAGACGGTGACTGACATTCTTCCACATTCATTTTGACCTTGAGTATCCAGGTGGAACCCGGAAGCATTAGTCTAGGAGAGGAGCCTGAGGTCACTCTGTTTTTTCCCCCTCTGTTGTCTTCAGTGTCATTCTCTCAAGATGGCAGTGCTTCTTCCCCAGACGTCACCTCTGGGACATTATCCTGGATTCGGATTAAACAGGGAAAGGATAGAGGCCGTTGTAGAAACATTAGAAGGGTGTCCATACTCCTCAAAAATAGCCACTCCACAGAAACCTGCCTTCTCATCCTCTAAGGAAATTCCTTCCATCCCCCTTTTAATCCTCTTTCTAGGTAAACACCTCCCTCTTCTGGACTTGCAACGGTTTGAAGAGGAATGAGGTTGGGGGCTAGGAAGTACTTTACAGACAAAAGATTTGAGGCCACCTCACGCAAGGCTGCCTCTCCCTCCTGCAGTTATGAGAGGGTACTTAATAACAGTACCCTCTCGGGGCTGCCCCTCTGCTGGGCCCAGCTTCTAGTTTTCTTGCCACTGATTTAATCCCTGGCAAGTAGCCAAAGCATTAAACTTTTATTGTTCAATTTACCACGAGGGCGGGGCCCTGCTTCTAGTGGGCTGAGGAGGCTTCCAAACCCCAGTGTCATACCACATTAGCAACTTCAGACTTTGAGGGCTGGATTTCTTTCAGTTTGGTTAGACTCTTGGTTAGAACCAGAGCAGTATATTCACACTCAAAGTTTGAAAGCTCGGAAATAATAAAAACAGCATAGGCAACTTTTAAAGATGGTACAAAACAGTTGTGGCATTGACTTATAGGACTAACTCTAAACAGAGTTAGAGTTTATATCTTTTAAACAGAAATGTTAAATGGCTGTCCATGTTCCTTGGTGTCCTAAAGTTGGATGAAAACATGGCAACCAAGTAGTTCTAGAACAGTAGGGATTGTTAACCAGTGTCATCACAGTATGTAAATTACTTGCTGCTGTTCAATCTATAAAAATTCATCTTCAAAGAAAATTATTGGGCTGGTAAAAATATTTTTAATAATGACCACAGAAGCCATATTTGTTTTTCTTTGATGTTCTTCCAAAGACTTCTTCTGGTTTTAATCAGATTGTTCCCACATAAAATACAGTGGAAATCTACAATAATAAAATCCCTATTCCTATGTCTATGGGGAAATAAACAGGATGGGGACTGTCCTTTTAAGGGGCTTTCCCCTTCCTTTTCCCCAGACTCAAAGCCTCTATTACTGGTGGGTGTTTTGGCATCAGTTAAGGGCCTTCAATCCTTCCCTCCCTCCATGTTTTGCTCTTTCATTAAAGTGTTTCTGTTGTCTAATTATATCCTTTCAATCAAATTAGAGACTGCAGCATCTGGTGAGGGCCGTAACTGCTGCCATCTGCACCTCGTATATACAGTCCTTTTCAGCTGAGAATCACTCAACTTCCAAATGGCAGGAAGAGATTTGGAAAAAGTTTAGTTGGAAGGGAGGTTAACTTAAAAGGAACATCTTCAAAGGCTGGGTTCGATGCCCTGCTTGCTGTGATGTGTGTACTGCCATGCAGAGCTTCATCAGCTTGGCTTACCAAAGATTCTTCTGTAGTGCTTCTGGCAGATGAAGGGTTTCTGATTGTCTTAGCTGAAATGACTAGCCCTCTCATCCCGAGGCAGCCCCGGGGTGAGCTGAAAATTTCTCCCTTGAGAAGAATCTTTTGTTGTATGACCACCGGTTGGTTAATGGATATGACACTTTCTGTTTATTTGACCATTTCTTCTAAGTCAGTGGTTTCAACTAGAGGAGATTTTTTGCCCCCAAGGGACACTTGGCAAAATCTGGAGACATTTTTGCTTGTCACAACTCACTGTGTGGTGGGGAGGGGTGTGCTACTGGCATCTAGCAGGTAGAGAGGCCAGGGATGCTGCTTACGATCCTGGAATGCACAGGACAGCGGCCCCCTTCCCCCCCAGAATTATTCAACCTGAAACGTCAGTAGCGCTGAGGTCGAGAAACCGTGTCCTAATTATATTATTCTCTTATCCTTCCCTTCACTGTGGCCTTGGAGTAGGCAACTCTGATCAACATCTTTTTTCACTCTTAAGAAAATAGATTCTTCATTGTCCATATCTAAACTCCTTAAGCATTTCCGTGAACAGTGTTTCAGAAATCTTAATGGAGTAAGGTCTGTGGGTCACCGTATGTTTCCACTTTCTCTAGAGTAAGAGTGCCAGATTAAATACAGGACACTCAATTAAATTTGAATTTCAGATAAACAGTAATTTTTTGTGTTTGTCTCATGCAATATTTGGGAATACTTTAAAAATCATTCGTTGTTTATATGAAAGTCAAATGTAACTGGGCATTCTGTACTTTCATTTGCTAAATCTGACAACCCTACTCTAGATCCATGAAACATTACATGAAACTTTAAACCTTTGACTAGCAAATCAGTCTGTTGGCCACCATCTGCCCTTATTGTTCTGGGTGACTAGAGGTGACAGCAACGCCTGTTCTTGTTTGTAAGTCAGTGCTACACTGACACTTTCCTTCTGCCTCAAGCTGTCTCCATGGCCAGAACTTCTGAAACTTGTCACTTGAGTCATATTTTTATCTTGGGACCAACTAACAAACGCTTATCAAATGCCTACTGTATGCCCAGCATCTCTGACTAGGACTCATCCCTGTACCGGTTCTTAGAAGATGACAATTTTGTTGCTTCGGGTTTTACTTTAAAGATGTTCTCTAGAGATACACTGTCTACCTGGCAGTCAGCTAGCTCCCCATTCAAGGACTGTTGTATTACTTGCCCATCCCACGTTAACCAAGGGAAGCTGAATAGCCCAGAGCCTGGCTTCCATGGAGCATTGGCTGCCCTCCAGGGCTCCATTATTGGGGAACTTTCTTGCCCTCTGAAATTAAAAATAGGGTACAGGCAATACTGATGAAAGTTGTGCAAAAGCTGGATTATAACAGTTTATTTTATCTCCTTTTTAGTCTGACTGAGAGCTTCAGACAGCGTGAAATAGTGTTGCTCAAGTGATGGTGAGGCAAGGTGTAGATTTGAGCCAGGTGTCTCCCATTGAAAGCAAACTCAATATCAACATGAGTATTCATTACAAAGGGGGTTGCTTATTCCCTATTACAAGTAGCTCTACCGTGGATTCCATTTAAATAGCAGACTCCCCTGGTTTAAATAGCAAGCATTTGATTTTCAAATACTTGATTTATATGAGCTTTTCTGGAACTTCTCCCAGGTCATTGCTAGGTAGGGCGTGATAGCTAGCCTGGAGGCACAAATTGGTGAGGAAACCAGGGCACTCTGAACATGTCTGTCATGGGTTTTTCCCCTTAGCCCTCCATACACCTGATTCCCTCATTCAACAAAAGTTTGCCAGGCACGTTCTGTTTGTTCTGTAGTTGCTGAGAATACAAAGATGAGTGAAGAAACTTACGGGCTAGTGGAAGCAGGGCCAGGTGCTTCTTGAGCAATTATAGATCAAGCTGATCAAATCTTAGAAGAGCTGGGGCAGCAGGTGCTGTGGGACTTGTTTTAGAGCCTCTGGTTTCCATAGGAGTATAGTGCTCTCTCCTCTAGACCCTGAGCTTTCAAATAGTTCTCCATCTTTTGTCTTTTTTGTTTCCTTTAGAGTTGATTTATAATGTACTAAGTTATTGTCCATCAGAGAACTGGACTTTGAGCTTTAAAACATCTTATTGTGCTTCCCGTTTCCTTATGTGAAAACTCTAGTGTGAAATTTTATTTCAAGATTGAAGAGGATATTTATAAATAAACATCTAAAGTAGATCCATTTATACTCAAACATTACACCGAGAGAGGTGCCATCACCACACCATGATAGAATATGTTCTGTTGGTATTGGCAGTAAAGCCCATGGTTAATTAATGAAATGTTTTTCGTAGAGTTCTGCTGAGCTAGTAACTTCTAACTTAGTGAGTCCATGCTTTCACTGAGGCTTGGCCTAATCTCTCTGTATATGTTACAGAGCTAGATGTTGATAGGTTAATGGTCATTCTTTCCTAAGAACTATCTCCTGGTCTTCAGTTTGATGAGTGTACTTGTATATAATATCCTAAATGATGAATGTAAGTTCCTCAAGCACTACTGCATGTTCATGGTGACTCTTCCTAGCAAAAACACATGTCCTTCACAGTGACAGCCACAGCATGCTTTCCAGTGGGTCCTGCCTGGGTAGGAGTGGAGCATATTCAAGATGAGAGCCAGATGGGAGGAGTGGTACCCAAGCAGCACTGCATTCTGGGCCTGCTCTGCCTCAAGAATTATCTATTTTTCCAATTTTTATATAGCAAATAATAAGGACCCCTCTCTGAAGTGTTTTCGTGGGTCTTCTGGATTTAAACCTGTTGTCTGTTGCTTACGATATGTTCAGTTTTTCTTAAAATAGTCTTTTAATTAAGTATTTATCTGTTAATAGAGATGAATAAACTGGAGATTCAAATAGAAGACCTCAGGTCTCCTTCCAAAAGTATGAATTCTTCAGTTAAAATAACTTTGAGAGGTATGGCCTTTTCTTCTGACATTGTTCCCATGAATGAAAAGGAAGATCTAAAAGATATTTTAATGGAAAAGCTACTGATAAATAATTGCAGTGATTATTTTTGTGGTAATTCTACTTTGGGCAAAAGTACAAAAGTACTTTGTCCTCTGGTCATTTGAACTGTGAATACGTAGTCTAAGAACATGGTAGGTGAATGTCTGTCTTGATTTTAGATGACTGAATTTATGGCTGATTGAGTTTGTTTATCGTTCTTGAAAAGAAACTAAGGTAGATTAATTGTAAAACAACATGTTAGTAAGTATTTTCAAGATGTCCTTTCAAAAAATTTTGCTTTGGGAGATTTAGAACATATTCAAAAATAAAAGTGTAAGGAAGTCATGTGTATCCATCTCCCAGCTTCCACAATCATAAACCAAGGCCAAAGTATTTCATCTCTACCTCTTTCATCCCCCCAACTAGATTATTTCTTAACAAATCTCAGATATCATATCATCTTATCTGTAAATATTTCAGTATGTATCCCTAAAGGATAAGAACTCTTTTCAAAAACATAGCAACAGAGACTTCCCTGGTGGTCCACTGGGTAAGACTCCGTGCTCCCAATGCGGGGCGGCGGGGCGGGGTGGGGGGGGGTTCGGGGGGGGGGGCGCTGGGTTTGATCCCTGCTCGGAGAACTAGATCCAGCATGCATGCTGCAAGTAAGAGTCCGTGTGCCACAACTACGAAGTCCACACACCGCAGCTAAAAAAAAAAAAGATCCCACATGCTGCAACGAAGATCCCACGTGCCACAACTAAGATCTGGCGCAACTTAAATAAATGAATAAATATTTTAAAAAAACAAACATAGTAGCAGTACCACTACCATTATCACAACTAAAATTTTAGCAATAATTTCTTAATATCATCAAATATCCAGTCAGTAATCAGTTTTCAGATATCCCTGGTTGTCTCATCGGTGTTTTTACCGTTCAAACCAGGACCGAAGCCAGGTACAGTTAGGTGATGTGACTTTTGAGTCTCTATTAACCTAGAGGTTTCTCCTCTTTTTCTTTTTTTTTCTTGAAATTTATTTGTTGAAGATGTAGTTTCTTCTAAACAAAAAGAGTGCTTAAATGCCTCTTCAGAAGGAGGGCCCACATAAAGGTGAGTTATTTTTTTCCATAGATTCTCACTTCCATTAGAGAAATAGGTAGAATTAGAAAATTTTAAGCCTGGGAGAGATTTTAGCCATCAGTCCTTTCCTGTCACACTCCCTCAGACTTTTGAGCCTCAGTTCTATTTTGTTAGAATCTTGAAATTAGAGTTTAGTGTGAAGGGATATTGAGACCACTTGTCTCAAATCCCCTTGTTTCACCAGTGAAGAAATGGAGCCCCAAATCCAGGTGATTTCTTCAAACCCCGCAGTGTCAGCTACTCGTCTGGTGTCATTTCCCCTTTCTTCCAGTGATTCTCAATATGTACCATGTGCTTAGAAGGCCCCTCCCTCCTACCGTCTCTCTAAGTAATCTAGGTGATCTAGACCTGATCGCCTGCCTCCATGTAATCATGGGAATCTCTTCCCTTGGGGAGCCATCGGCGTTAAAGACGCACAGTGTCTTCTCACAGGCTCAGCTGTGTTAGGATGGGAAAGTCTGGGAACCCCTGCCTTCCCAAGGCCACGTGCCTCTTTACCGTGGGGTTCCACATAACTGAAATAAGCATTCCTGAAGTGCTTTGGAGTGTCTGAGGGCAAAAGGCGATTTTGCCAGGGACCATAGGCTTTGAAGACCTACCCATGAGTTCCCACTGGACACCAGTCTGTACTGGAAACCCAACAGAGCATCAGGTGTGTTGTGCAAACATCTGACGACACTCTTGTGTTGCCCTCTGTATATTAAACGGAGCTTTTTCCACTAAGCCTTGTATTTCTATAATCTACCCACCTACCAAATTTTATAGATGTCTTTAAAAGAACAGATGTTCCCACTGGAAAATGTTTCTGCCTTCTTATTTTAAGATGCCATAATTCAATTTAATGCTTATTGATTCATGTTAATTTCAAACTGGGCTAAAACCAGCCAGATTCTTCCAACATAGGATCAATAGAGATGCTGAGTGGTCCTACATGGAACAGAAAGTCAGCTTTGATGGATTAAAAACAGTGACTCTCACAAACATCATATAATAGAGATCTAACTAGTAATTAGCTACCAGAAAACCAGGAAAATTCAAGACTCAATATGAGAAAAACCTCAATAGTGTGGTTTCAGGCAAACAGTGTAGTTAGGAATGACCTAGTTATAGAGCTTCATTGAGAACTTATTCTTCAACTTTATTAAATGTTATCAAGGAATAGAATGTCTTTTGCTTTCCTACCACCATCTCATATATGTCAAGTTTTGATTATTTTAAAACACATCATTATAGTTTTAAATATGAACTTTAAAAATGCAGTGCACGTGCAACCTGTCAGGAGTTAAATTGCCTGGTTCTCTTAACTTGGCATTTTCTTCACTTATAATAAGTACAGATATTGAATTATGTGACTTCAGTATCATATATAAACAAAGATGTGTTTCATCCCACAGTTTAAATTTTGATTAAGAAAAACGTACCTTTTTTTCCTTACTTTTTATCCACTGAATGCTGGGATTCAACATAGGGTTCAAACCATATATATTTTTCCTATCCTGATGGTAGCCTGATAACTGCCCATTAAATCACTAGGTAGACAGACTTTGGGAATTGTATTGTGGAAAATGTATCTGGGAATATTTCTAGGTCCTCTACAGGTCATGCCTCTAAATCAACTGAAATCTTCAAATAATGTTACATGCAGCATGCAAGTATGAGAGCCTATAGAATTTGAGGGATAAATATCAAAGTTTTGAATATATATGCCATCAAGTCAATCAGTCTTTATACCGACCCTTCTGAATTCCAAATATAATAAACAATAATAGTTTTATGAGAGAAAACTCAAGCTTGCCTTTATTAGCAATGGGGAGTATTGAACTTTCACCCAGACATGGTCTTTGTCCTCAGATCTTCCTACCATGGGGATGACCTCCAGGCCTTCATGCAGCAGCAGGTCCTGCAGAAAACAGTTGGTCTGCACAAAACCATTTGCTCAGAGATTCTCACCCAAGATTTGTATACCCTAATGTGATTCCATATATCTCCAGAGAATTTCAATGAAAGTAGCATCTCCAGGTTTTTTTTAAAAAATAAATTTATTTATTTTTGGCTGCGTTGGGTCTTCATTGCTGGGCGCGGGCTTTCTCTAGTTGCGGAAAGCGGGGGCTACTCTTTGTTGCCATGTGCGGGCTTCTCATTGCGGTGGCTTCTCTTGTTGCAGAGCACGGGCTCTAGACCTGTGGGCTCAGCAGTTGTGGCTCATGGGTTCTAGAGCGCAGACTCAGTAGTTGTGGCGCACGGGCTTATTTACTCTGTGGCATGCGGATTCTTAACCACTGCACCACCAGGGAAGCCCGCATCTCCAGTTTTTAAAAATAAATGCCATATGCCATATTTTGGAGGGTTTTGGTGCTGGAGAAAAAGATAAGGAATCGCCAGCTTAGAAAAGTAGAATTAATTCCGAGTGCTTTGATGCCAGCCTTGGAAGTTTTTATTAAGGAGTTTTCTTCTGTATTTACTAAGTTTTTGTCAGACTTGTATCTAACTTAATGGCTGTTTTCATTCAATCCCCAAAGCAAAAGATTTCTGATGGAGAGGAAGGTCCAGCAGAGATGAATGGAATGGGTTCCAACTGGAGAAGACAGGGAGGAAATAAAAGTGCTTTCACAGCTTCTTATTCCTCTCTTCTCAAAACACCTTCTCCCTTACCTTCTGAGACCCACATGCTTTTCTCCCACCTCCCAGGCTGCACATCACTGCTGGGCCCTTCTCTTTCCAGGCCTGAAACATTGCAGGGCCCCAGGGCTCAGCCCCAGATGTCTTCTCTCTCCACACAAGTGCTGTTACCTCCACACTCTGGATCTAGCCTTGGCTTCTTTCCTCAACTCTAGGCTCATCTAGCCGTCTGCTTACTCTGTATCTCCATCCAATTTTCCTATCCAAAACCAAAGCCTTGATTCCACCCCAAGATATTCTGTGCCTCTTGGGTCATCCCCATCGTAGTAAATGGCAACACCACTTATCCAACTGCTTGGTGTTGTACCTAATTCCTTTCTCTCTGGGACCCCAGCAAATACTTTTGGTTCTACCTTCAAAATACATCTGGAATCCGGGCACTTCTTCCTATGCTTCAGCTACCAGCCTGGCCCAAGCCATCCTTCTTTCCAGCTCATCCTTCTGCAAGTAGGCACCTAACTGGTTTCCCTGCTGAGTGCCTAGCTGTCTCTACACAGCTCTTCCTCCACCCAGCAGCTACAGTTCTACTAAAAGATAAGTCAGATCGTGTCATTTCTCTGCTCAGAGCCCTCCAATGACGTCCTGTAACTCTTAGAACAAAAGCCAAAATCTAATTTGTACGACCCTCAAGACTTTACATGTCCTGGCCTTGCCTGCCTCCTCCTCCTCTTCATTTCCCACCACCCTCCCCTGCACTCACCCTACCTGGTCGGATCAGAGGAGCTGCCTCACAGTTCCCCAAGCCTTCCCCAGCACATTGCTGCTTGCGGAGGTTTTGCACTGGCTGTGCCCTCTGCCTGGAATGCCCTTCCCGTGTCCTTTCCGTTGTTCGCTTCCTCCCCTTGTCCACATCTCCCCTCGTCCTCCCCTCGTCTCCTTTCCAGGCCTTTCCTGACCCACTTCTTCTAAAAGAGAACCCCCACCCTTCCATCTCCGTCCCCTAACTCCATTTTCCCTTGTAGCACTTCTCACTGGCTAGTGTTAATTTTGATTGGTGTATTATGAGCATGAAGCCCTGTGAGCATGTGCGCTCTAGGAACACAGAGTGTTCACCACTGCTGTCCCAGTGCTGTGAACAGTGCCAGACACATAGTGTTGAGTAAATATTTGTTGAATTAATGAATAATATCGTAGACATTAGATTTATCACCTTTGCTTGTTCTCTTTCACTGAATGCATAAATATTACAACCAGCCATGTGATATTTTATTTTTTATTGGTTTAATCCACTCCTTGCTTGTCTAGCCAGAGCTTAGGCCAGTTTCATAGTGGTAGGAAACAAGGGAGGCAGGGTCCTCATTACCTAGTGCACACCCCAGTATTCTGATGAAATCAAGATGCACACATAACTTTAATCCAGAACGTTCAAGTTTGTTTTTTTTTCCCCCCCAAAATTGACATGCACTGGACAAGTCTGTTAAAAAAATAATTGTCAAATCTGGTAACACTGCCTCCATTTCCCTAGCATAGCTAAGAATAAGACTGGGTCTAGGAGGAATAGACTAAAGCAAACAGGCTTGCTCTTACCCATTCCCTGTCTCAGATGCCACCTCACTCCATTCCTGAGGGCTGACACTTGTGTGGATGGCTACCACATTCTTTTGTGTTACAAATCAAGTCATCTGAGTCTCCGGGAACACCGACCCCACTGCCCTGCAGGTTGCTGTCTATTACTAAGGCTTTCCAGTGCCTTCCAGTGGTCGGCCAGCATTTCTGGCTCCCAAGCCACCCTCAACCACTTTTGATAGGAGAAAAAGATGTATTAACACATAGCAATTAAAATTCTAGCAATTAGCAAAGATTGGCTTGATGTTCGTAGAATCATCACCTGAGCAGCTTTCTAGAAATATAGGTTCCCAGATCCCACTCTAACCTTGGGATTGGGTAGGGCTCTGGTGTGGTACACACACACACATGCACACACACACACATGCGCACACGCGAGTCTCTCTCTCCCTCTTTCTTTCTCTCTAGCAGATCATATATATTCCTAGTGATAATAAATGCTATGAAGCAAGAAAATGAAGGGCAGAAAAACAGGAGTGGAGATGGTGGGTAAGGGTTTTCTGAGGAGGTAATATTTAGTCTGTGATGGGAAGTATTAGGGAAAGAACGTTTCGGGCAGGAAATAGCGTGGTGTGTTTACAGAATTAAAAGCAGACGAGTGTGGCTGGAGCACAGCACGTGATGAGGGGAAGAGCTCGGGCCCGGTGGAGGGAGGGCCTGGGGCCACATCGAGGGGGCTTCACAGACAAGGATGACGGCTTTGGGTTTTGTTCCCAGTGCTCACGTTTTCCTGGGCACTTTGAGCCCTGTGCAGAGAATGCATTGCGGGAGCACGAAAGTCGAAGCTGTGAGACCTGAACAGGACCGTATTGTCCTCCGATGGTGAACAGGAAGAAGGTGGCAGCACCCAAGATGGAGAGGAGAGGGAGGTTTCAGGGAACATATTCGAAGAAAGTCAACAGGACTTGCTGATGAGCAGAAATGGGGGTGAGGAAGAGCATGGGGAAAGCAAGGATGATGCCGAAGTGTTCTGTCGGAGGCAGTATAGAGTGTGATCGAGTGCCCCAGGTGCCTCATCTGTGAAATGGGAGTATTAAGGGACCTCCCCACTGGGTTGGTGGTGAGTTGATATAAAGCACTTAGCACAGAGCTTGGCACACGGTAGAACACTCTGTAAACATCAGCGGTGATGCAGACTGTGGTGATTCGTCCAAGGTTGCACAACTGGTCAGCAGCAGGTCCAGGACAAGAAGCCAGGGCTTAGGCTCTTGGTTCAGTGTATTTTCTGCTATACCGAGCTGCCTCCTTCAATTACCTTTGAACTTTTTTATTTATGCAGACTCTTGGTGGAGGGTTCGGTTGTCTTGGAACATGATGAGTTGCACTTCTCATAACATGTAAATGTCACACCAGGCACGATAAAGTGCTAGGGTGTCCTTTGCAGCCTGGGAGTCCAGGTTATTTTGGCTGTCCATAAAACTGGGCTGTTCCAGACGAAACGCAGGGCCCAGATAGGGAGAGGAAGGGGGTACAGGAAGAGAGATGGTTAGCAGGTAGATTTCAAATAGTAAAAGGAATATCTTTCAGAATATAGATGTGCTTGTGTTGTGCACATGCTTAGGCCAGAGGAGGCACATGCACTGCAGCAGGAGCCGGCAGTGAGAGTCCTTCATACCGGAAGTCGTGGGTCAGCACATGCCAGGAGAGGGAAAGAAATAAAGCTAAGAATGTTAATGTAACTCCCCCAGATTGTCAGGTTCCTAGTGATACATCTTTAAAAAGTGTTTGAAGTGCTTCTGTCAGTTTCAACTAAGCTAATTTTTAAAAATTGCTCTTTGTACTGTGCCTTTCTCATGAACCTCTGTGAATTTAATGCATGCAACATGTGGGGGGAAATCCTCTCAGCTAAAGTTCCCATCCCCCCCAAAGTCTGAGAGGCAGATTTAATTTGATTTGATCTGATTTGATTTGATTTGGCTGCATTGGGTCTTCGTTGCTATGCGCGGGCTTTCTCTAGTTGTGGCGAGCAGGGGCTGCTCTTCGTTGCAGTGCGTGGGCTTCTCACTGCGGTGGCTTCTCTTGTTGTGCAGCATGGGCTTTAGGCATGCGGGCTTCAGTAGTTGCAGCATGTGGACTCAGTAGTTGCAGCGCGCGGGCTCTAGAGCGCAGGCTCAGTAGTTGTGGCGCACGGACTTAGTTGCTCCGCGGCATGTGGGATCTTCCCAGACCAGGGCTCGAACCCGTGTCCCCTGCATTGGCAGGCGGATTCTTAACCACTGCACCACCAGGGATGTCCCTGAGAGGCAGATTTTAGAAGCACATTGCTGCACCTGCAAGGATTTTGTCATTTTATTAAACGGACCTCAGACCATGTTGAATGTGTCCTGTAGGAACGAATTTCAGAAAGAGGTGAGAGAAAATGCCAACTCAGCCCCTGTTCCCTCCTGTTGACTGTCTGTTTTGTGGCACCTCTATCTCAAACAGCGTGGGGAGGACTGTTCTTCATTACCGGGGAATGTGAGTCATTCCCAGACTCGTGTGATTGGGATTCCAAAACGTTGCTGTATCTGATGGTCTTATTAAATCCAAGTGTCAGTGCAGCCTTTCAGACTGTAGGGGAGAGCTCAGTTACAGCTGGTGACCTGGTTCTAGTTACCACACAGAGATGCTGGCGAGAGCAGTGACCCCCTCCGAGCACCCAGAGTTCCTCACGGATGGCTGTTACCAACTCTTCCCAGATTTGGGGGTTTCCCGGTTCACTCCATAGGCTTCATTACCGTTCAGCTCCCTGTTTATATCCTAGTTGGGATCTGTATACTTCAGGGGAAAATGTCCTAGTGTCTGTAGACAAGCGAGTGCCAAGATGAGCCTAGCATTTGGAGGGTACCTCGTTTCAGATTTCCTCAGCCCTACCAATGTTAAATCCACTGTGTCCAGGATCAGCAAGACACTATCCATTTCTAGCTTGGTCCAAACAAAACAAATAAAACATCAAGCAGAGAGGGAGGAAGCTATAGATGTTGCCAGAAAATTAGTTTGCTCTGTCTTTTCTTTCTCCTAGAATGTTTCACAGCCAACGGTGCAGATTATAGGGGAACACAGAACTGGACAGCACTGCAAGGCGGGAAGCCATGTCTGTTCTGGAACGAGACTTTCCAGCATCCATACAACACTCTGAAATACCCCAACGGGGAGGGGGGCCTGGGCGAGCATAACTACTGCAGGTAAGATGGGGTTTCACAGTACTTAAAAAAATCTCTGGTCTCCTCTTCCCATTTCTTCTGGCCTTGCTCACAACAGGGAAGGCTTCTTTGTCTTCTTTTGCCCAACTCACAAGGCCTTTCTTGTCACTGTTTTAAAAATCTTTCTCCCAAAACTGCGCACGCACACACACAATCTACCCACTCTTTTCAACTTGGGTTGCTTTGATACTGGTTTTCAGAGCTCTGCTTTCCTGTGTGATAGCTTCCATGTCTCTCTGAGAGGGTTTTCTTAGTTGTCCCAGAAGACAGTGCACAAACAGCGCAGCTTCTTAAGCTGCTGTGAATGTCATGGGCAAGCAGAGCACCATCTGTGACCCAAACCTCCCTCTGCTTCTGAGCAAAGGAAGCTGCCCTCCCTGCGTTGTACCACCTCCTGCCAGCCCAGTACCACCTTGCTCTGGGAGCAGCTGTAGCCATCAGATTTGTGCTGTTTCCTTCTTTTCAACAGACTAAGGTGTTCCTTTGCTCTTTCACCTCCTGTCTGACCCTTGCAGGGGCTGAGACCCATGGTGCTTCAAGCATGTACTTGTGATTGGAGAGATGATCCATGGCTTTGATCAGATTCTCAAAGTTTTCAGTGATCCAAAACAAATTGAGAATCACTGGTCAGTAGGGACCAGAGCACCCTTGGTTATAGCTACGTTTTAGCTATTTATACCCAGGATCCTGGTAACATGACTCATGGGTCAGCCATGTGTTGAATTTAATTATTAATAGGACAGGTGCAAAGGCAGCCTCTTGAGCCATTGGGACAGGGAAAAATGATCACCAAGCTACTCTTTGAGCTACACACTGTGCCCCCAGTGCTACCAGAATGTTGGAATCTCAACCATGGCACTGTTGATCCAGCTGAGACAACATATTTATACCTGCATTGCATGGGCCACAGTGTTTACCTACTGCCCTCTCCAGGTACCTTTGCTAACACCCTAGGACCCTTGTGCTTATCTTGAAGTCTCAAGGCCTGTAGTCCATGTTATCTTTATCCCTGTGCCTTCAGCTTTTTGCTTCACCTTGGTTCTAATGTGTACCAACTGGTCATTCCCCCATTGTTGCTATTGCACTATTTTTTAGTTTGTTATTTGATTGCTATATTTTATATGTTACATTGTATTATTTGTTTGTTATAAAAGTATTAAAAGTTTTTCCAAAAAAAAATTCTCCAACACAACAGATATATATATTGTTTAAATGAAAGTCCCCATTGTACCTCTTTCCTCCCAAATCCTCTCCAACAAGGCCTACTTCCCAGAGGTAACAATTTGTATATATGCTATTTCACATTTCGCTATCATTTGTATTTTATTGTTAACATTACACATGCTCATTAAAGAATTCTTTGATGTTTTATTTCCAAAGTTATACATGTTCATTCATTTTTTTCTTGCATAATTAAAAAAATTAACCCCACTCCATTTCTGGCTTATTTTCTTCCCCTAGTTTTCCTATTCATGGGAATAGTTGGCTTGGGTTGGGAAGAGTATTTAGGAAGAGAAACCAGTGTTTGTTTTTTATTTTTACATAGTTAATTATCTTATTGTTCTAAAGTGTCTCTTGGTATTAGGCTGTTGGTTTATTCTATTGTATTATTCTGTTATTCTGTTGCCTTCTATCAAGCAAGCCTTCTCAGACGTGCTCCTGATTTTAAGGTAAATTTTAAATTTCCAGTGAAGTTTATTTATCTGACAAGAAAATCTTTTCTTATAGATTAGTACCCAGTTTACCACTAGGCTCTCAGAAATGCACCAGTAAATATCCATTAAGAAAACACTGAGAGCGGGGGGACCACCTTCCTCCTGAGCCTTGGCTGGCTGCGGTCCTCTCCTTTGATTTGATGGAATGTACCAGACCTGAACTAACAGTTTATCCTTCAGAAAAAGGGATACTGAAATTGTCGATTATTATCACATCAGAGAGCTGGGGCCTTTCGTTTTAGCACTGCAGCAGAGTCAAAGATGAAGTTGCTTGTTCTTTTTTTTAACCTATTCCGATGCTTTTCAGAATGGTTTTGACATTGATGACAAACAGTTGTTTTCGAAAGCATTTACCAAATACTACATCAAAGCTGAACACTGAATAGAGGGAGGAAAATGACAGTGAAACTGTTTAAAGAAGGGCTTTGTACAAATTCTCCGACTTTGATTTCTCAGCTGACATCCGACACCATGTTTGTCTTCTGCGATGTTTCCAGACCCATCCCAGTTGAGATGTCTGCAAGATGGCGAGTGATGGGGACGCACTTCTCTGGCTCCACGTATCTGGACTGGGGGGAGGCAGAGAGGCCGGGACAGCAGGGTTGGCACTGGTACCTGCCTTTGGGCACAAAAAAATAAAAGGACCCTTTGTGCTTCAGGGCAGCTTATCTTCTGGGCCACACAATAGGCTGATCCCTCCCAGGCCTGATAGGGGCTGCTCCAGAGCTCCGGCTGCCGGGTCTTTATGCCCATTTCCGGCCTAACCGGAGTGTCAGGTTTCCAGTGTTCTGAGTCCAAATAAAAGGAGCTTGAAAAGCAGCGAAGAGAGGCGAGGCTTTTCTGTGTGTCCAGTAACCCCTGCCATCTTTTGCTCTGTTTCAGCAGTGCTGCCCATTATTGTCGTGGCATTTCTGAGTTGAAAAGACCTTAAAGGCATTTATTCCAAGCCACTCATTTAGAAATGTGGAATAAGTCTTTTGCAATTATTATTGCCATATCAGAAGTTGGTACCAGGATTATAGGACTGTATGTTCTGAGTGAAACTCTTTGGCGTAGTTTTTTTCAGAATTCCCTGAGAAGTTAGTGTTTTGACGTGGAAATAGGACCCATTTCTATCAAACATGAGTTGACTGGCCTGATCCTGGTGAAAGCTTGTCAGTGCAGACTACATGATGTGAATTTTACTTTATTGCTTAAAAATTACACAATGTTCATTGTAGAAGAAATGAGAAAATAAAGAGAATTGGAAAAGAAAAAAATTAAAATTACCAGTAGTCCCATCATCCAGTGATAAATACTTTCAAAGTCTGGTGCATATCCTTCCTTAAATATATCTTTTCAAAAATGGGATTGTTGTCATCCATCATGTTTTAGAGCTGCCTTTTTAAAAAAACCTAACAAGACATTGTGAATATCTTTCCATATTAATAAATGTGTCTCTACACCACATTTTTACCAGCTGCCTAGCATTCCCTTATATGGACATATTTGTTTAACCAATCCTTAATTGTTGTTTCTATCTTTTTTGCATTATGAAAATGCTGTGGTGAACATCTTTGTAAGTAAAGATTTCCTTAGAATATAGCACTAAAGGAGAAATTGCCAAGTAAAGGGGGTTTGCGTATCTTCAGGGCCTTTGACTCTAATCACCAAGTTTCCATCCTGACCGTTCACTCCATTCACATTATTATTATATTTTTTAAAATTTATTTATTTATTTTGGCTGCGTTGGGCCTTCATTGCTGCGTGTGGGCTTTCTCTAGTTGCGGCAAGCAGGGGCTGCTCTTCATTGCGGTGCATGGGCTTCTCATTGCAGTGGCTTCTCTTGTTGCAGAGCACGGGTTCTAGGTGCGCGGGCTTCAGTAGTTGTGGCATGTGACTCAGTAGTTGTGGCTCACGGGGTCTAGAGCACAAGCTCAGTAGTTGTGGTGCAGGGCTTAGTTGCTGCATGGCACGTGGGATCTTCCCAGACCAGGGCTCAAACCTGTGTCCCCTGCATTGGCAGGTGGATTCTTTTTTAATTTAATTTAATTTTTTTATTTTTATACAGCAGGTTCTTATTAGTTAGCTATTTTATACATATTAGTGTATATATATCAACCCCAATCTCCCAATTCATCCCACCACCACCATGCCCCCCCCCCACTTTCCCCCCTTGGTGTCCATACGTTTGTTTAAATCTGTGTCTCAATTTCTGCCTTGCAAACCAGTTCATCTGTACCATTTTTCTAGATTCCATATATATGCATTAATATACGATATTTGTTTTTCTCTTTCTGAATTAACTTCACTCTGTATGACAGTCTCTAGGTCCATCCACGTCTCTACAAATGACCCAGTTTCGTTCCTTTTAATGGCTGAGTAATATTCCATTGTATATATTTACCACATCTTCTTTATCTATTCATCTGTCGATGGGCATTTAGGTTGTTTCCATGACCTGGCTATTGTAAATAGTGCTGCAGTGAACCTTGGGGTGCATGTGTCTTTCTGAATTATGGTTTTCTCTGGGTATATGCCCAGTAGTGGGATTGCTGGGTCATATGGTAATTCTATTTTTAGTTTTTTAAGGAACCTCCATACTGTTCTCCATAGTGGTTGTATCAATTTACATTCCCACCAACAGTGCAGGAGGGTTCCCTTTTCTCCACGGCAGGTGGATTCTTAACCACTGTGCCACCAGGGTAGTCCCTGTTCCATTCGTATTCTTATCCGTAGTTTTGCGAGCACCTGTGTTCTCCCAGCCATGGGACCACCGTGTTCATGGTTAAGGTGCCAGTGCTGTTTGGCATCATCTGTTCAGTGGTTAGTTGTCCCGGTTACACTGCAGTGAATTTGTGTAAACATATTTCACCTTTACTCACTCCCTACCCCCACCCTCAAACTCTGAAGTTTCTGTTGGAGTGGATAGCTTTGTTCTTGTAGTATTACCACTTTTTTCTTCTTCATAAGAGGTGGCATTAAAATCTATATGAATTATTAGAAACGACACAGAAGCTGAAGTGTTTTTTTGTTTTTTGTTTGTTTGTTTTTGGTGAGGGGCGTTTGGTAAAACTGAAAAGCAATGAGCCAGTTGACTTAAAACAATGGGAGTGTTACCAGGTGTGTCCTTTTCCCTCCACAGAAACCCAGACGGTGATGTGAGCCCCTGGTGCTACGTGGCGGAGCACGAGGATGGTGTCTACTGGAAGTACTGTGAGATTCCCGCCTGCCAGAGTAAGGCTCTAATGCACCCATGGCAGGTTTTGGAACCCTGAGCACTAGGCGTGCAGAGTGGAGGCCGCTGCCGGGGGCAGGTAGTGCAGGCAGGTGGATTTCCTGAAGCAGGTGAAAGGAGGAGCCACCTGGGCTGAGGATTTTCACTTCTCTTATGGAGGCTTTTCAGAAACGGGACTCTCAGCTTCTCTCAGGACCCATTCCCTTGATGGATAAGCCCAACCACAATTTCTGCTTCTGCTTGATTTCCTCATGCGGATTCTTTCTTGGATAGAGATGGCACCAGCTCAGTAGCAGTCCAGAAAAAAAAAAGTACCTTGCACTTTGGGGAATTAATTTTTTAGAATGAGGGAATTCCCTGGCGGTCCAGTGGTTAGGGCTCAGCACTCTCACTGCTGGGGCCCAGGTTCAGTCCCTAGTTGGGGAACTAAGATCTCTCAGGCCACATGGTGCCGCCAAAAAAAAAAATTTTTTTTTTTTTAGAATGAATGAATAGCCCTTTATAGACAGTAAAACTAAGTTATGATACTGCTTACTATTTAGATTTGATGTGATATGTCTCCTGAAAAATGGTGTTCAGTAAATATCTAATTAGATACCCTCCAAAGCCAATGTGATAGTCCCTTTCCTCACATTAGCATAAATATGTTCTATTGTTATTTTATGATAACTCACAACTTGTCACTCTCTACTATTGGAAAACCCACTTTCTTCTGTCTTTAGCACAAGACCTGTTTTCTAACTGGTTCATTCATTCATTCCCGTATTCAGTGTTTATTATCTGTAAGGTACAAAGGCAGAAAGATACCCTGACCCTCAGGGAATATGTGATGTGGCAGGGGATCTTAGAAAGATACTTTAAAACAAGGTGGAAACTGTTGTGGGAAGATTTAGAGTACAGGAACCAAAATCAAACATGGTACTGTAAGGCGTTTACTAATGCAGTGTTTATAATATCTTCTTAAATATGCCAAAGGAACAAGGTTTTTCAGTTCCTAGAGCTGAAGAAAAGGACAGCTCATTCATAATAATTCTACCTGTTTTTTTTTTCTTTTTCCTTATGATTTAAACCTACCCCTTGCCCTGCCTCGTCTCCCAGTCCTCAGGGCAGGAGGGTGTGTGTGGAGAGGGTATGGAGGTCCATGTGGGACCCGCGACCCTCTCCCTCCTGCCGACCACAGCGGTCTGAATTCTGCCTCAAGGGGACCAGTGCTCACTTTTCATGAACTAAACTTCCACATGTCACGACTGTCTGGCAGTCAGACCCTCACTTTGCTATCCTTCCAACCTGATATACCTTGATTCAGTCCCCCAAATTGAGAAAACAGTAAAGACCAGAACACTAGGCTTTTGCCCAGGCTGCTTAATCAGATTTTTAAAGTGAAAAACATCTCATTTGGCTCTAGTTATGTAAAAAAAGAAGGGGCAGGGGGAGAGGAAAGCAGATTTTCCTTGGTCCATTTGTTCTACACAAAGATAGTCTTTTAGTACCAGCCTATGTCATTCTCTCAGGAATGGCGAAGGGGGGATTTCAATCCGGTCGCTTTTATTTGGAAAGATAATCCTCAACTCGCATTTATAAAATATAATTTGGGCCAATGGGAGTGGACTCATGTGGTCACTGAGACTAAGTTCCAGAGGAGAGAATTATAGCAAAACAGTATGAACCACCTAAATTTCCCTCTAATCTGTAATATTTGTCAGATGTGCCTCACTGTCCCCAAAGAGAAAAATTAAATATTATTTTTCTTAAGGCCCTTTGGTAACTCTCTCAAAGCTTCTAAAGCCAGTCTTGAAATGATCAGGGTAGGGAGATATACAGAAGTTGGGAATGAGAACTGGGGAGCCCCTGGTTTGGGGGTGTGGGAGGAATGAGCAGTGTCTGGCTTTGGTTCTTCGGAAAACCCTTCTGTTCACCCTGTGGGCACCAGTGCTTCCCATGAAGCTGAGCCTCAGACCTTGAGTCTGGAAGGACATTGTGCTTCTACTGTGTCAGATTAACAAAGTTGAGAAAAACTTCTGTGCTGTTTGCAGCAAGAGACCTTGGTAATTGCCTGGTGGACTCAACTGAGATCCAGCCTGCCTATTTTAGGTCAGTTTTGCCCTATTTCTGGATGTGGAGTCATCATTTTCATGAATAATGCTAACCCTCTGTGTGAAGCCTGCTATTCATGATTAGCATTGAACTTGTCATACAGGAAAAGGCCTGTGACATGATCAGATTCCTGGAAAGTTCATATCTGAATATAACAGACCCAGCAGGAGCCAGGGGGAGTGAATGTTTAGGGACAAAGCTGAGTGTGGTTGAATGGTGGGCCATTGTGTGGAGACCGGAATTTCTGTTACGTACAGAGCTAAAAGGAGCAGGGAGGCAGAGACAAGCCTGATTCAGAAGGGGGCAAAGAGAGATTTGAACTGTGCTCTTGACCTACGGAACATGGATCAGAACTTACTGTTAAAAGGAGAACAACTCTGAGGTAATTGGATTTGCTGTTTAAACTGCTTCTGCCAGTATGTTTCTCAGAAACCTCGTTCTTATTGCAGAGAGAAGAAATACAGATTTTTAAAAGGAAATTCCAACAGCATCAAGTTTACCACTCCTCTGTGTCCCGCCTTCTAAATCTCTAAGTCCTATTGGTTTGGCTACTGAGGGAGAAATCATTTGGCTTAATGTCCACCCCTCACGCATCTGTCTGTTGTTAAATAATCATCCTCACCAGTCCAATTCCTCTTTATTTTATTGCTTTTGAGGGACATGCTGTGTAATGCTTAGCATGGCTTTTGTTTTGTTCTTTTACCTATAGATTCTTATAAAAGTTTTGTACAGTTTTTTAAAGTAAGTAATCTAGTTGAGGGGGAGCAGAACCTGCAAATGGCACTTAAAGGCAGATATAATTTTTTTCACATACCTGATTAGGGCCTGAGGCCACAGGCATGAGATATTTATCATGTTGGCTCCGAGAGCTATTTTTGGTTTGCTGTTCAATATTCACCTGATTTCTACAAACTCAACTATAAAAATTCATCTTTGAAATAGGGAAATTTGAATACAGGCTGAGTATTAGATTATATTAAGAAATCACTCTTAGTTTTATTAGGTACAATAATGGCATGGTCGTTTACATATACAGAGAGTTCTTTTTTCTTTTTTTATTTTGCGGTATGCGGGCCTCTCATTGTCGTGGCCTCTCCCGTTGCGGAGCACAGGCTCCGGACACACAGGCTCAGTGGCCATGGCTCACGGGCCCAGCCTCTCCGCGGCATGTGGGATCTTCCCGGACCGGAACACGAACCCATGTCCCCTGCATCGGCAGGCGGACTCTCAACCACTGTGCCACTAGGGAAGCCCAAGAATGGTTTTTTAAAAGTGGCTATTTGTTGATGCTGGGTAAGGGCCTCATATTCTTTCCTACTTTTGTGTATAGTTGAAAGTTTCAATTATAAAAATAATTTTTGTAATACTAAAAAATTTTATAACATTTAAAAAATTTAAAAGTGAATGTGTAAATACATTCAAAGTATCTGGATTCAAATGTGTAACATGACTAAGCTAAATTGTAGTACTTTTTAAATATAACTCACAGGTATTTGAGTTATTTATTAAGGTTAGTTATTAAAGTTTTAGTTATTAAACTTATTAAAACTATTAGTTATTTAAAGTTATTAAAACTATTAGTTATTAGAGTTAGTTATTTAAAATTAGTTATTAGAGTTTAAAATCACAAGGACTTTAGAAGTGATTAGCTGTGACAAATGACATTATTTAAGCTCTAACCATATACCAGACCTTGTACAAAGTAGAGGACACAGGGTGGCATGATCTTCAGCCTGTGGGGAGCCCCTAGTTTAGGACTGAAGGCCGACATATAAACAGATCAGCAAATGTGAGATACTCTGTAATAAGTGAGATGAGCAAAAGAATGGGAGCACTAAAGGGGGGCATCTGCCCTGGCACGGTGGGTGGCAGGCCTGCTCTTTGTCAGAGGGCTTCTGGAAGGAGTGGGGTCTTAGTTCAGGGCTTCTCCCACTGTAAGGTACATACCATCACCAAGGATCTTATTAAAGTGCAGATTCTGATTCAGTAGTTCTGGGACAGATCTGGGACTCTGCATTTCTAACACACCCCTGGGATGCTGGCACTGCAGGACCACACTTCAAGCAGCCAGGTTCTAGGTGTTAGGGTTGGGCAAAGGGAACAGTTTACATGCGTATACACACACACACACACGTGAATTCCCAAGCAAAATCAGTGTTGCTGAGATATCAGTTTTAAGAAGGAAGGACAGGAGATGAGGTCCGAGAAGAATTAGATGGGGCCAGATAATGTTCTGGGTACAGACTTGACCCAAGAAGATAGTGATGAGGCTGAGGGGAGTGTGGAGGGTCAGAAGGAAACATTTCTCCATAACTTCTTAAGCCTCTGTATTAGGGATATGGGATGAGGTTTCTCCCTCCTAATCCGTGAGAAGTTGTCTAGTGATTGTATCATATTCTCCCAGACCAGCCTAAGAGGATGCCAGCAATGGCACCTCTGCCATATGGGAACTTCGGTCAGTCTCACTGACTCAATTTCCTTTTATTTAAATGATACCCTGACTTTGTTAAAACAGATTTGTTGTTCCTTACAAAAGTGCAACCCCCAAAACAGGATTTGAAACCTGCCGATTGTGATCCCTAATAAGAGTTTTTCAAGTTCAGACTTCGAGTTTTAAAGTTCAGACTGAGTTTTTAAAGTTCAGACTTTGAGTAAAAAGCCAAGGGCACTTTGGTAGTAGTGGTCAAAGCAGTCTCTCAATTATAGAAAATGTTTCGTTTTTGTCAGCACTTTCTGCATTTTAATGTCAGCACTGATTTTTAAACATTTTAGCTTTTATTTCAGTTATTATTGAGTACCTAGTACGTGTACAGCACTTATATTCACATTATCTTATTAACCTTTTCAACAATTCTATGAAGCAGGTGGTATGTCCTCTCCCGCCTGCTCCCCTTGGTCAGATGAGAAAATGAAGCTGGAGTGGTTAAGTGATTTGGTGAGGATTACCCTCTGAGCCAAATAGGATTTGAATCTAGGACTCCTAATGGCAAGACCAGTGCCATTTCTGTCCAGTACTTGAGAACAGCCCCATTTCCTTTATTTCCTTAAAAGCGGGAACCTTGAGATGGATCCAGGCTACTGTTGAGGTCATTCTTGAGAATTTTTCTTTGTGGATTGTTTGGGAATTAGAGTTTGAAATTCTGATAGTATGCTGAATTATTAGGATTGCCTTTTTGACATTGTAGAAACCAAAGGATTAACTCAGTGGCGACAGAGGGTCTGCAGTTCAAGCTGTTAGCTCCAAGTCATTTTCTTTTCTTCTTTGAGTTTGGGAAATCCCAAGCCCCGGGAGTAAGCAGGCTGCGATGGTATCCAGGAAGCATTTGTTGCAGGCAGAGCCAGCTCTGGAGACTGTTGGGCCCATCTCCGCGGGTGTTCCCGGCCCAGCTGTTCTCAGCTGGGAAGGGGCTCCCCAGAAGTGGACCTTTTGTTTGAAACCCTGCATCAGCAGCCTTGTCCAGGCCTCAGGGTCTCTCCCAGCACCGTGTTTCCATTGCACTGGCTGAACCTCACCTTGAAAAAGACACATCTCAGCACGTCACTAACACTTTACAGCTAAAGTGAAACCTTAAACTTTAGCTGGTAGCCAAAGAAAAGATGAACGTTAATAATATGAATTATGCCGACTCATTTTTTACCTTTTCTCTCTTTCCACTACAATTATTTAATGTTTTTGTCTAATTGAACCCTTTTAGACTACCCAAATTAGCATGGTCAGAATCCTGTTTTTGATTGTTTATTCTTGCTTGATGTGAGCAGTTTTGTTTTCCCAACTGGACTAAGCTGTTCAAATATAGGCACAGGGGTAGCTCTGGAATCTCTGAAGGAGAGACTTAAGGTGGAGGGGTACTCGAGGGTTTCTCTGAAAGCTGTGTTTGCTCAGCCGGCCCCCTCATTTTACTTGGACTGTATGTTTATTTACAGAGGGGTACTGATGGAATTTATTGGGGCTTTCCCTCCTCGAGCCATATATTTTAAAAATCTTCCACAACATCTAGCACTGTGGAGGCTGTAACAGGTGCTCACTAAATATTCTTGCTGATGTGATGTCATATCTCTCCCAAGAAGAGAGACAACACAATCTAGTGGAAAGAATGTGGCCTCCAGAGTCATACCGGCTTAGGTTGTAATCATTACTCGCTTAATAGCTCACAGCCAAATGACTCTCCTCTGAGCCTTGGTTTCCACATCTCTACCTTTCAGGGTTATTTTGAAGATTAGATGAGTAAAATACACATGACTCTGAGTCCAGGACCTAGCAGAGGGAAGGCATGCAAGTAACAGCGTGGATTGTGGTGGCCTGTGCTTTCTCCAAGACATAAACCACCATTGGCATGCTCCTGTCATCTAATTCCTAAACAAGTTATTCCTGACCTGCATTTTATTTCTTTCTGTTCCTGCTTTATATGACTGGCCCCAGGGCCCCGGAGCTGTGCCTCAGCTGCTCGGAGGCCGTTCCCCTGGGGCCTGATGTGACACTGCACTCGGGGAGCACAGGAGGCCCCACATTCGTTCTGACAGTGCAGTTTTATGGTTTCAGATCTGGCATATACTCGATTACTCATTGTTTTTGGCAGTGGATATTATTTAATTTTTCACTAAAAAAATACAGACTTTCTGAACCAAATGGACATTTTCCTCAGCGACAGTTATGTATATCACATTTCCAAAATGTTCTAAAGCAAAGTTGTGTAAAGCATGCTAATAACTTAAAAAGGGAAAATCATTTAGATCAATAAGGGCAATTTTACTGTAAAATCTTTACACCAGCACTTGCCTGTAAGGAGTATACATAAACATAAGAAATAGTCCCTACCCTCAATCTTATGATGTAATTAGGAATCTGAGTTATAAACACAGGAGAAAATTGGAGACCAGCCCACCAATTATATAAATAAGATTGAATTATGAGGTAGAGGGCTGTGAGTTTTTGAAGATGAGAGGGCTCCGTGAGGGTTGGGGAGCTGGAGGC
The DNA here is from genome assembly GCF_011762595.2 of Tursiops truncatus. Classification (NCBI taxonomy): domain Eukaryota; kingdom Metazoa; phylum Chordata; class Mammalia; order Artiodactyla; family Delphinidae; genus Tursiops; species Tursiops truncatus. Next base: position 22,000,982 of record NC_047046.1, read on the forward strand.
ATTGTTATCGAGTAAGGCTGGTGGGGCTGGACGGGTCAGGGCACAGCAGGTCAGGGAACAGCTGGACAGAGACTTGGAGGAAGGACACGGGATTGCCATGCACGCTGGTGGGAGCCGAGATGCCTGAGGAAAGGAGCAGACAGAGAGGAACCGGGTCAGAACCTTGAAAGCCAGGGCTGATTAGTTGGCAGCTGACACGCTGAAAGCCCTCGTTCAGGAAGATGAGCCCAGTGTCCCTTAGAGGGTAGATCGGGGGAGGGACGTTTGGGGAGGAGAGAATGGGTGTAGATTTCTAAACGCAGGAGATGAGGGCCTGGGCGGTGGTGGCAGCAGTGAGATCATGCAGGAAGGGTTAATCCAAGACGCATTTAGGAAGAAGTCAGAACTTGACAAGTGGAATATATAAGGGATGAAACAGCAGGAAGAGTAAAAGATGCCTCTGTGGTTCTTTGCCTGGGATATTTGTGGTGTCCCAGAAAAAAAGTTCAAGTCAGACTGAGCTCTTCTTCCCAGAGACACAGCTGTATCATTCCTCTTGAACTTGGACTGAACTTTTGTCAAGTAAGGTGTTTCAGTTGTCTGTTACTGCATCAGAAACCACCCCAAACCCCAATGGCTTAAAACAACAACAACTTGTCATTTCTCCTGACTCTGTGGGTTGGCTGAGTTTCAGCTCAGCCATGCTTCTACTGCTCTTACCTGGGCTCAGTTGGGTGGCTGCATCCACCTGGGGGCTCTCCTGGGGCTGGGATATCCAAGACAGCTTCAGGCCTCTACCTGGGCAACCTCTCTTTCCAACAGCATACTTAGACCTCTTATAGGGTGGCTGGCTTCCAAGAGAAGCTTCCAGTCCCCTTAAGAAGTGAACTCAGAAGTCCACCATATTCTGTTAATCAAAGCAAGTCACAAGGTCAGTCCAGATTCAAGAGGAGAAGAAATTGATTCCAAGTTTAAAGTAGGGAGTCACACACATGTATGACATAAGTGGGGAGGGGAGAAATGATTAGACCCTCCTTTGGAGACTGTCTACCGCATTATATCACCAGAAATTAAGTTTCAAAGAAGGAACTCGTACCAGAGGAGAACTATCTCTGTGATACATCAGGGTTATATGGGGGTCAGGATCCTTAGGAACTCTTACCACTTTCCCCTAAAGGTAAAATTTCAAAGCGGAAGAAAAAGCGGTGTTTACTTATTTATTTGGGTGAGTCGATAACGAGACTCAGAGACATAAGTAGGGCTGCTTTGAAGAATCAGAGTGACTGAAAACGAGAATTGATGTTTAGAAATAAAGTTATAGAGGTAGAGGGATTCCCTGGTGGTCCAGTGGTTAAGACTCCATGCTTCCACTGCAGGGTGCACGGGTTCAATCCCTGGTGGGGGAACTAAGATCCCGCATGCCGCACAGCATGGCCAAAAAAAGAAAAAAAACTTTTAAAAAAAGTTATAGAGGTAGAAAGGGGCCATATTATGATAGGACTTGGACCAAACTGGTGGCTGTCAGGTTTGGAACGGAAGTTATAGATGGACAGGATGGGGTACAGTGTGCTCATAGTCATGGGCTGAGAGTGTGGAATAATCCACGCTTAGCCTATTGATGCTCTGAAGGAGGTATTTGAATTGGCTGGTCCTCTGATAGGACACCAGTGGTATCATCTCATGTGTACTTAGTCCTTATTCCCACGGAAGGGAGAATTCAGCTACTGAGGCACCAATGTGGAGTCCCTGAGACAGAAGATAGTCTCTGCCACACGAGGTTAAATGACATTTAAAATAAGCAGTCACCGCCCCCGCCTTCTGTAGCAGGAAACAAATTGCTTGTTCTTGAGAACTTGCCCATCAAGAATTTAATAGAAGCAGGTATACTTATATCATTTTGATGTTTTTGTCAATGTTTCCAAACAATGTACTTTGAAATCAGATCACTTCTTATTCATTTTTATATAATTCTCCTGATGCTCTTCATCACACATTAGTGATCAGAAATAAGATGCAATTCCCCAATCCCTGCCTGCAAGACCTGAGTAGGGTCTTACTGTAAGTTGAAGGGAGTTTTGCCTTAAGTCATGGATTGTGCAAGAATGAACTGCTGTTGGGTTTGACTGATTGTATATGGGTTGTGGTGTGGTGTATCTGAAGGCTATTGAATGCAACTTACAATGCTTAATAAAAATCTTTATTCTTGTAGTATAAAAAAATAAGCAGTCACTGCATGGTTTCTGAAGAACCAAATTTTTATTTGTAAGAAAAAGTAAGAGGAGTTCTGTACAGCCAGGGAAGAGTTTTCTAAAATGTAGAACTTTGCTTCTGGTTTCTCTCTCTTTTTTTTTTTTTTTTTTTTGGCGGTACGCGGGCCTCTCACTGTTGTGGCCTCTCCCGTTGCGGAGCACAGGCTCCAGACGCGCAGGTTCAGCGGCCGTGGCTCACGGGCCCAGCCGCTCCGTGCCATGTGGGATCTTCCTGGACCGGGGCACAAACCCGTGTCCCCTGCATCGGCAGGCGGACTCTCAACTACTGCGCCACCAGGGAAGCCCTGCTTCTGGTTTCTTAAACAAATATCTCAGATTTGGTCAGAGCACTGGAATAGAAAACACAGTAATGGGTCAGGACTTCTTAAGCAAATTACCATCTGAAGATTTTTATTCAGATTGAGCTTGTACAATAAAAGCCATGTTTTCTGTGTTTGTCAGGAATTGTTAGATTGCGAGGAATAGAACTCACTCAAGCTAACTTGAGCAAAAGAGATTTATTTATTGGAAGGACACTGGGAGTATATTGCAGAAGTCAATACCTGTGTCCCAAGCACCTGGGAAGGAAGTACCCACTCTTGCCATTTCTCTTTGGGGCCACATGGCCTCCCGTCTATGCCTCTCTCTCAGTATGGTGTCCATTCTTCTTCCTCTTTGTGGACCAACAGAATCAGCTCACTCATCCACTCACGTGCTCCAAACGTGGCTGGTTGCCTTAATCCCTACTTGACTGAACCCTACAAGTTCAGTGCCTGTAATTCACTTACTGGAATCCAGTTCCACCTTCCTGGGAGAGAGGATCTGGTGGCCCCAGTGGGAGTCAGCTGTGGCCAGAGGATGGGTGGGGTTCTTTGGCCTGTCCCCACCCAGCAGCAGTTACGGTAGCAGGTAGCAGGTCCTCTGAGACAGTGGTTCTCAGAAAAGGGCTGTTGGCTGTGGAGGCCCCCATGCAGGTGTGTTTAGCACCTTCACAATGAGGCCACAGTCATATCCAAATGTAATGGCTATTTAGGAAGCCTGCCTGGTTGCTTCCCAACAGTTCCTTGTGGTAGTAAAAGAACAATAGTTCTTGGATTAATCCGAAGAGAGAACCATCTTCCCTCAGCCACCTCTAAAACTTTTATCTCTGTCAGGAACTCTGAACATCTGAAGAGGTTGTTGGTAATTAACTGTCACATTTTAAAGCATCAAGTATGATAAACAAGGGGTCCATTTATATTTTAAGATGATTTTTAAAAATTGAATGTGTTGGAGCCTCTTTGGTAAGAAAAAAATGCATGACCAAGCAACAGGACTTTAAAGTGGTCTTGAAAGTAAAAAGGAATCTGAGGACAAATATCCTTTTTCAAATTGACTTTTCCTCCCTGCTTCTGGGAAGAGCTAAGGGTGGGACACAGTCTGGAAATCCACTCAGTTGACTAGTCATGCTTTTGAAGACGACAATGACGTGTCTTCTCTGGCGAGACTTCGAGCCACACTTTCCAGTGCGAGTCAGAGGCAGTGACAGCCCTCAGAGGCCAGCCTTGTGGGACACAGGGCACTGAGGGACTGCGTGTTTGCAGATTCAGTCCTTATTCTCAGGAAGTCACTGTCGTTTAGCTCCCAGACTGTCCCCATGAGGAAAGGGGGGGGGCAGGGACACCAAGAAAAATACTGTGGAGTGAGAATCTGCCACTCTAGAGCTGACCTCTGCTCTCCAGTTAGTTCCATCTTGTGTGTCCCCATGCAAGGCCCTTAACCTTGCTGAACTGCAGCTTCTCAGTCACCTAGGAAGCACATCACCTGTCCCACCTTCTTGAAAGGGACCTGAGTTTCATGTGAAAGGCTCGCATGGCAGTGCACTGTATCTAGCCAGATGTAAGAGGTTAATATTTTAATATCTAGAATCAAACCCGGTTTTCCAAGGTGGCTGCCTTTGACTTTATCTTTTAAGTCAATGCTATTTTACTCTTCTTTTTTTTTTAAATTAATTTATTTATTTTTGGCTGCATTGGGTCTTCCTTGTTACACACGGGCTTTCTCTAGTTGCGGCGAGCGGGGGCTATTCTTCGTTGCGGTGCGTGGGCTTTTCATTGTCGTGGCTTCTCTTGTTGCAGAGCATGGGCTCTAGGCGCACCGGCTTCCGTAGTTGTGGTATGCAGGCTCAGTAGTTGTGGCTTGCGGGCTCCAGGGTGCAGGCTCAGTAGTTGTGGCACCGGGGCTTAGTTGCTCCACGGCATGTGGGATCTTCCCAGACCAGGGCTTGAACTCGTGTCCCCTGCATTGGCAGGCAGGTTCTTAACCACTGTGCCACCAGGGAAGTCCCATTTTACTCTTCTGTTAACCGAGCAGGTTATTCTTGTTGGTGTGGTAAATGATGAAAGCCTTGTTGTATATAATGATAACAAACACTGTTTATTCAGCACATACTATATTGCCAGGCCTTGTGGTGTTTACTTTATTTTTATTTACATTATCTAATTTTAATTCTCACAAGAACCCTTTGAGGCCCATATTGTTCCTCATTCCACTGTGGACGAACCTCAGCTTAGAAAGGCCATGGTGGAGGGGCCAGAGTTAAGCCTGGGGTCCTTCTGACTCGAAAGCCCACATTTGTGAATGCTGCAAAATGCTGGCTGCTTCTGGACAGGTGATGGTAGCACCAGTGCTCTTCAGAACGTTGCCAAGAACTGGGAAGTGAGCAAGCAAAAAACAACCCCTGAGCTACAGTATGGTCGGCCGAAAGTGGGAAGTGGTAAAGGCCTTCCCTCTTTCAGAAACTATTATTTTCCACACAGTTCTAATAAGCTCGATAGTTTTCTTCTAAGCCTAAGAAGCAGAAAATTAAGAAGAGGATAAGCAAGGACCACAGGCACGAACAGTAGCAAGTAGATGCTAAGACTCCTTCCAGTTCTAATGTTCTGAGGGTTCAGCTGCCCCAACAGTAACCACGGAGACAGGTTAACTATTAAAGTCAGACACAGGAACACAGAAAAGCACACCAGTCTGGGACCATTTGGTGACGTACATCTGGTGACCTCAAGCCACCAAGAAAAACTTAAAAGTGTGTAAGTTAAACTAAGTTTTTTAAAAAAAATAGCTAATGCATTTTAGAAAAGTTTCATCCAAAATGATAAAGATAGAATTTTAAGTTTTAAAGTTAACCTTTAATGGAGAACTTGGTTATCTGGAATGGTGTTTCCAGATAGTCAAAGAGGACAGAGAGGAGTCAAAACCAATGGGTACTGGCTGTAAGTGGACGTCGTGATGCAGATCAGCTCTGCCTTTCACTCTGCTCTGCTCTCTCGACTCCCTGCTGCCTAAGAGGTACCTCTCTCTCTCCATGAGTTCAGCTGGCAGTGTGGGACACATTTGTTCACTCAGCACACAGTTTTAGAGCACCTGCTGTATGGCTAGGACCATGCTAGGCCCTGGGAATACAAGTGGGCAGAAGGTACAGTCCTACCCTTAAGTTGTTCATGGTTAACTGGGGAGAGAGACACATAAACAAGTGTTTAGAATCAAGCTTAGCATAGGCTGCTGTAGGACTACACAGCAGGGGCGTATAACCTGTTTTGTGGGATGGGAGGATGATGGGAGGCCCATGGGGCTTCCCAAGGGAAATGATGCTCAGGCTGCAATCTTAAGCAGGGAAGAGCATTCTAAGCAGAAGAAACAGACTTTTGTAAGAAAGTCCAGAGGCCATAGAGCAATGTGCAGGTGGGAAACTTGCAGATGCACTATGATTTATCTTGGCTTTCATATAGAATGTGAGCCGAGGGATAGAGAGAGGGGTCATGCTGATGGGGGTGGGGTAGGGGAACAGCACAGATCAGGCAGGACCTTGTGTACCATGTGAGAGAGTTTGGACTTTATCCTGAAGGGCAGCATGGGAGCTTTGAGGGTTTTAGGCAGGGCTCCTGCATACCTCTGCATCTCCTGCTGCTTTTCCCTCTCTTTCACTGGTCATACTCACTACTTTGTGTTCCTGCAAAGGCCAAGGTTGTTCTTGCCTTAGGCCTTTGCCCTTGGCCTTCCTCTGCCTGGAATGTACTGTAAAGATTACTCTGCTTGCAGTGTACTAACTAGATTAGAATAGGGTGAGCCTAGGAGCAGGGAAATGGAATAGGAGACTGATGGAATAGTCTGAGTGGGAGAACGGTGGCCTAAACGGGGGAAATGGCAGGCTGGATAGAGACGTGGACAGGTGTCTGCAGTATTTTAGGAGGTAGAATTGACAGTGTCTGGCAAGCGATTGACTTGGGTGTCAAGGATGATACCTAAGGCCATGGGTATTCAGAGGGGTGGAGCAGCAGCAGCATGGTGTGGTCTGATTTCCAGTGATCTACTTCCCGGTGCGTTTTGGGACCTCACTGCCCCACTGGAACATGAGCTGCCTGGATTTGCTCACCGAATTATTGTGAATAAAGCTTATAGGTTCCAGCTGCATCAATGCAAACTACGACCCTGTTTATGTCTAATCTTAACATTTATGATTATGTGCCTTGGGCTGTCTATAAATGAATACATAATATCATGCTTATTTGTGAACATAATGGAATAAATGAGAGAGAAATCAGAGTAAATGACCAAGACGATCATGATCAAGTAGCTCTTATTAAAAACCATTAAACGCATGGCTCAGGTTTCCATATGTAAAGCCCCTTTAACAAACTGGGCTTATAAGATATGCCTCCGACTAGAGATGCTTACTTAACTCACTGCATTTGTTTAAACTCTAAAATCCAGCCATTCCCAAGCTAGGCCCCCACTGAACACTGTGAACTCCTACTGCCTAGAGCTTTTCTGTTTGCATTTGCTTCTATAGAGATTTGGTTTGTTTCCGAAAGATGCATTGTAACATTTGTGTGGTGAGCCACATTTGTTATATTTGAACCATGTGTGATGCAAAGGAGAAGGGTAACCACTTGGCTTAGGGGGGAAGGATGACTCTTTGGGTTAACTTCCTGCCAATTTAAAATGAGCTGGTTAAATGTAGATGGTGACAGAAATTAAAAAGTGTGTATGTGTACATATATATATGATGCACACATATACCTATATACATGTATATTTTTATATGCCAAAAACTAGTTTGGATATAAAGCTTACTAAACTGGACCATGCTGTTCTCCAGTCTTAAACATAAAGGAAAAGTGCTTCCTAAGAATCTATATGTCTCACTTTGGAATTGGATAATGTATAACTCTTGACTGACCTAGAAGTGCTTCTAGGACCAGGCCTCATTCATGTCTTTTTATAGCTGTAGTTATGTAAACTATGAGGAGCCAAACAGAGAACGTAGGGAAAGGGCTTCATCTGATAGTGAAGTGATTCATAAATTAATAACACAGATGGAAAACTAAGGGGCAGAGAGGTTGATTTGTCCATGGCTCACAATAAATTCATTCCTTCATTCAATGAGCATATATTTAGTATGTGTTATATAGGTGTGTTAGTTGTCTATTGCTATATGACAAATTACTCTAAAATTTAATGAATCAAAACAACACACATTTTTTATTTTTTTATTTTTATTTTTTTTGTGGTACGCGGGCCTCTCACTGTTGTGGCCTCTCCCGTTGCGGAGCACAGGCTCCGGACGCACAGGCTCAGCAGCCATGGGTCACGGACCCAGCCGTTCCACGGCATGTGGGATCTTCCCGGACCGGGGCACGAACCCGTGTCCCCTGCATCGGCAGGCGGATTCTCAACCACTGCGCCACCAGGGAAGCCCAACACACATTTTTTAATGACTTTTTTAAAAATTATTTTTATTTATTTATTTGGCTGCGTTGGGTCTTCGTTGCTGCACGTGGGCTTTCTCTAGTTGCAGCGAGCGGGGGCTACTCTTCGTCGCGGCGCACGGGCTTCTCATTGTGGTGGCTTCTCTTGTTGCGGAGCACTGGCTCTAGGCGCACAGGCTTCAGTGGTTGCGGCTCGCAGGCTCAGTAGTTGTGGCTTGCGGGCTCTAGAGCACAGACTCAGTAGCTGTGGCGCATGGGCGTAGTTGCTCCACGGCATGTGGGATCTTCCCGGACCAGGGCTCGAACCCATGTCCCCTGCATTGGCAGGCAGATTCTTAACCACTGCACCACCAGGAAAGCCCCAGCACACATTTATTATCTCACACTTTCTGTGGGCCAGGAAATCTGGGCATGGCTTAGCTGGGTCCTCTGCTTCAAGGTCTCTCATGTGTCTGCCAGGGCCAGGATCTCCTCTGAAGGTTCCTCTGGGGAAGGATCTACTTCAAGCATACATAGTTGTTGGTGGGATTCAGCCTTTGCAGAAACTGAAAGTCTCAGTTCCTTGCTGGCTGTTGGCTGAAGGCCATTCTCAGTTCCTTGCCATATGACATCTTGGGCATGATATGTTGCTTTAACAAAGTATATAAGCTGAGAGGGCGATAGAGAGAGTCTACTAGCAAGACTAAAGTCACAGTCTCTTGTAACCCAATCACAGAAGTGGCGTCCCATCAACTTTGCCACGTTCTGTTGGACGAAAGCAAGTCACTCTTCCAGCCCACACTCAAGGGGAGGGGATCACACAAGGGCATGAACACCAGGAGGTAGGGATCATGGAGGGCCGTCTTTGAAAGCTGTCTACCACAGTTGGTATATATATTTAGGTTTCCTTATTCTCAGTTGCAGCTTTTTCTACTAGACCAGACCATCTGATTGTGTGAAACACTAATATGTTCACTGTGGTAAACAGAATAATCTCCTTCCCCAAAATGTCTATTTTGTAACCCCCAGAATCTTTAAGTATGTTACCTTACATGGCACATGTGATCAAGTTAAGAATTTTGAGATGGGGAGGATTGTCCTGAATTACCCAGGTGGGCCAGTGTAACCACACAGGTCCTTGTAACATAGAGGCAGGAGGACTAGAGTCAGAGAAGGTGATGTGATGATAGAAGCAGAGGGGGGCAAGCAGAGGCTGGGATGGGGCAGCCACAAGCCAAGGAATAGGGGCAGCTTCTAGGAGACGGAAAAGGCAAGGAACAGGTTGTCCCCTCGAGCGTGTGAAGGAACACAGCTCTGCTGACGCCTTGATTTTAGCCCCAAAAGACCCATTTAGTACATCTGACCTCCAGAACTGTTAAGATAATGAATTTATGCTACTTTAAGCCACTAGATTTGTGGTCATTTATTCCAGTAGCAATAGGAAACTAATACATTCACCAAAGGACCTGGTTAAACCAACTTGCGGGGCTTTTTAAGAAACAAGGGGAGGCATAAGGCATAGGATGGTGGGCTTCCAAGGGCTTTTTTGCTGTCCAGTGACTCTGAAACGTAATTTACATATTGTAGCTTCTCTGTTTTTAGGAAGTTATTCCTAGTTCTCATCAATACTAAATTCTATCAATATTGAACAGGTGAAAAATTTCTTAGGCTTAGTTATATGGGCCTCACTCGTCAAAATAAAACAAAAACATAGCAGCTAGCAGAGGACACTAAGGCTTCCTTTTTTTTTTTTTTTTTTTTTTTTTTTTGCGGTACGCGGGCCTCTAACTGCTGTGGCCTCCCCCATTGCGGAGCACAGGCTCCAGACACGCAGGCTCAGCGGCCTTGGCTCATGGGCCCAGCCGCTCTGCGGCATATGGGATCTTCCCAGACCGGGGCACGAACCCGTGTCCTCTGCATCGGCAGGCGGACTCTCAACTACTGCGCCACCAGGGAAGCCCAAGGTTTCCATTTTTAAAGCTTATTGCTTGTTATTCATTTGCACCTTAGGAGTGGAAATGTTGGCTGAGATGAGAGTACCTGACACAACACGCTTTTCCCTCTTGGTGTTCACAGCCAGATGTTGTAAAGTTCTTTTGTTTTTCTTTTTTCTTCAGTGCCTGGAAACCTTGGCTGCTACAAGGATCATGGAAACCCACCTCCTCTAACTGGTGCCAGTAAAACGTCTAACAGACTTACCATACAAACCTGTATCAGTTTTTGTCGGAGTCAAAGGTTCAAGGTAATGGTTCTGTGGCTATGTATCTATAGAAAAAGATAAAGGTGTAAGTGCATTCTGCTAAGATACCTTTAAAACATATAAATTTTAAAAAACAACCTGTGAAGCTATATGACTGTATACTTTTCTGCCAAGGAGAAGTTGGAGGAAGCGTGAGGCTTGGGATTCAAGGGCGTGAGGCAGCACTCTGTCCAAAGACTGCGAGAAAAGGGGAGGAAAAGCACCAATATCTGCATCCCAGTTTGACCTCCAACACAGTTACATGTGTCCTTGAGCCCCTGCATGTTATGAGCAGAGACATCTCTGGCTCCCTGGGGGATCTGGGAATAAGCCAAGGTAGTGGTTACTTCTTTGATACATTAGGGTGCCCTAGCCTGGACACCAGTCCAAAATAGTTTCTTTCCTTCCTATCCATTCTTCTATCTGAAACTCATTCGTCGGCCATGAAGGTTCAGTAATGCTCTTGTTTATTATATCAAAAAAAAGAAAGAAAAGTCTTTCCCTCCCTCCCTCCCTCCCTCCCTCCCTTCCTCCCTTCCTTCCTTCCTTCTTCAGTCAAAAGATCATTAATCAGGCCCAAGCGAGGAGAATAGACTGGCAGGGTTCAGGGCCTCTGTGGGGCAGGTAGCTGAGCAAGGCAGTTAGCCCAACGTGATCAAGGGATTGGTTGCTTGCAAAAGATTGAGCGTATAAGTAACTATATTGAGGATAATGGGAGCCAGGTTTCTCATTATTAGAGAAGAAAGCCAGGGAAAACTGGAATGAAGTCTATAGTGTTGGACAGGGATTGAAGTTATTAGTGTAGTGCATGGTTTCTGATACATATATATAGAGAAGTAAATTTAACTATAAAAGTGTGTGTGTGTATGTATGTATGTATATACATGTATATTTCCTAGGTCTGTCCACTGAAAAGGCCTGGGAACAGTGCCACACTGGTAGTAAAGGTCACATTTAGCACTCATATCTTGGTTTATAAATACTGTTCTCCATTAAAAAGAACTAGGGCTCCTTGGAGAAAATTGCTGATTCTAGAGAAATCGCAAGATAAGGTTGTTGGGTTTTTTTTTCTGAGAAAGCACAAGATGATCCTGAAACATCTTGTACAAGAAAGTAAGGAATGTGAGGGACTTGTCAAAAGGACACAGGAACCCACTTGGAGACACTCCCACTGGCTAAATCTAACATAATTTGAGCTTCAAAACAAATAATAAGAATAATAAATATACTCCATTAAATAAAATAAGAATCTGCAAATTCACGCTGATATAAAAAAATAACTGAATACTACCAAATGTAAAATAGATAGCTAGTGGAAACAGCCACATAGCACAGGGAGATCAACTTGGTGCTTTGTGACCACCTAGAGTAGTGGGATAGGGAGGGTGGGAAGGAGATGCAAGAGGGAGGAGATATGGGGATATATGTATAGCTGATTCACTTTGTTATAGAGCAGAAACTAACACACCATGGTAAAGCAATTATACTCCAATAAAGATGTTAAAAAAAAAAGTGAACAAATAAATGAGGAGAAGAAAAGCATTTCCTTACAGGAGAATGCCAACTAATAAATGTAGAAGAAATGATGGAATTAGAAAATTCACCATTTGGCCACCATCATAGTAATAATTGATTCAGAGAACAAATATCAAGGTATGTAAATATTCCACATCCTCATGGATGGTGAGTAAAAGTTTTACTAGTGAGTGAAAGTTGCGTGAGGAATAGGATATTTATATAGCTTCAGAGATCTCCCCACAAAATACTACCATAAAGGGAAAACAAGTAATTCTACAGTGAAGAAAACTGGCGTACACTACCATATGCAGGTGATCAAAGTTAGTATCACCAGTGATGGGACCACTAGACATTGTGTCTCACCTGACCTGTCAAGAGCATAACATCACTTTGGTGATTGTCTGCCAAAAATGTGTAATGTGAATATAAGCATGAAACACTAGGTAAATCTGAAACGAGGGACATTCTACAAAATAGCCTTTATTCTTCAGAAATGTTAGGGTCACAAAGGTCAAGGAAGGCCTGCAGCTATTCCAGATTGAAGGAGACTGAGGAGACCCGACAGCTAAGTATGTCTGTGATGCTGGATTGGATCCTTTTCTACAAAGGCAGTTGCCAACTTGAATGTGGGTCTCTAGGTGAGAGGGAAAGGGCAGTTCTTTGTATTATTCTTGCAACTTTTCTGTAGGTTTGGAATTATTTCAAAATGAAAATACAGCATAAGTATTTGAGAAAACACAACACCCATTAATGAGAAAAGTCATAAGCAAACTAGGAAGAGAAGGGAACTTCCTCAATTTGATTACGAGCATCTACCAAAAACGCTAAAGCTAAATTTATGTTCAGTGGTGAAAGGTTCAGTGCTTTACATGTACGATCAAGAACAAACAGTGAGACCCACTGCCACCTCTTCTGATCAGCATTGTATTGGAGGTCCTTTCCAATAAAATAAGGAAAGAAAAGTAAATAAAAGTCATGTAGGTTGGAAAGGGAGAAGTAAAATTTTCTTTATTTATGGACAAGATGATCATGTATGTAGACATAAGGAATCTATGAGAAAGCTATTAGAACTAATAAGTAGATTTAGCAGGGTTGCAGTTTATAAGGTCATATACAAAAATTAGTTGCATTTCTATATACTAAAAGTGAACAATTGAATTTTCAATTTAAAAATTAATTTTAAAAATAATTTTTAATTAACGTTTTATTTTAAAAATTAAAACAAAAATTTAAATGCTATTTACAGTAGCATAAATAACAGAAATAAGTTTAACAAAGGATATTGAAGACCTATACACTGAATACTACATGGCAAGGGAAAATTAAAGACGATCTAAATGAATGGAGACATAGACATTGTTCATAGATCAGAAGGCTCAATATTGTTATAATGTCAGTTTTCCCCAAATTGATCTATAGATTCAATACAATCCTAATCAAAATCATACCAGATTTTTTAAATTGTCAAGCTGATCCTAGAATTTATATGGAAAGGCAAAGAACTTAGAATAATCAAAATAATTTTTAAAGAGATCATCCTAGGAGGACTTGCCCTGCATGATCTCAAGACTTTCTGTAAAGCTACAGTAATCAAGACAGTAGTATTGGCATACAAATAGTCACATAGATCATGAGTCAGATTTGGCATGTGGGCCAAATCCTACCACCCACATATTTCTGTAAAAAAAAAAAAAAAGTTTTATTGACACACAGCCACACCCATTCCTGTATATATTGTCCAGGCCTGCTTTCATGTTTAGTCATTGAGAAGAGACCGTGTGACCCACAAAGCTAAAAACATTTACTGTATGACCTTTTATAGAAGGAGTTTTCCAACCTTTGTTATAGATCAATGGAACTGGATAGAGAGTCCAGAAATAGACCTGCACTTAGATGGACAGTTGATTTTCAACAGAGATGCCAAGGTAATTCAGTGGGAGAGAGGATAGTCTTTCAACAAATGGTTCTGGAGAACTGGAGCTCTTTATGAAAAACATGAACCCCTGTCCTTACATCACATCATAACTTCAAATTATACTACTGAAAAAATAGCTATAGTACTGACATAAAGATGGACATATAAGCCAATGGAATAGAATTTAGAGTCCAGAGATAAACCCATACATTTATCTAAGGCCAATTGATTTTTTTTTTAAGTTTCTTTTTTTTTTTTTTTTTTTTTTTTTTGCGGTACGCGGTCCTCTTAGTGTTGTGGCCTCTCCCGTTGCGGAGCACAGGCTCCAGACGCGCAGGCTCAGCGGCCATGGCTCACGGACTCAGCCGCTCCGCGGCATGTGGGATCTTCCCGGATCGGGGCACGAACCCATGTGCCCTGCATCGGCACGCGGACTCTCAACCACTGCGCCACCAGGGAAGCCCTAAGTTTCTTTTTTATGTGGACCATTTTTTTAAAGTCTTTATTAAGTTTGTTACAATATTGCTTCTGTTTTATGTTTTGGTTTTTTGGCCCTGAGGCATGTGGGATCTTAGCTCCCCGAACAGGGATCGAACCCACATCCCCTGCATTGGAAGGCAAAGTCTTAACCACTGGGCCGCCAGGGAAGTCCCAAGGCTAATTGATATTTGACAAGGGTGCCATATCATTCAATGGGGAAAGAATAGTCTTTTCAACAAATAGTGCTGGGACAACTGGATATCCACATGGAAAAAGAATGAATTTGGACCCCTACCTCATATTACATATGAAAATTAATTAAAAATGGATCACAGGCCTACATGTAACAGCTAAAACTATAAAAGTTTAGAAAGAAGTACGGGTACAAATATACATGACCTTGGATTAAGCAGTGGTTTTTTTAGTTATGATACCAAAAGCACAAACAAACAAAGAAAAAATAGGTAAATTGGACTTCATCAAAATTTAAAACGTCTGTGTATCAGGGACACTATTAAGAAAGTGAAAAAGCAACTCACAGAATAGAGAAAATATTTGCAAAACATATATCTGAATAAAAATCTAATGCCCAGAATATATAAAGAACTCTTACAATGTGACAATGAAAAGACAAGCAACCCAACTAAAAAATGAGCAAACGATCTGTAGATTTTTATTTATTTATTTATTTATTTATTTATTTATTTATTTATTTATTTTTGGCTGCATTGGGTCTTTGTTGCTGCGCATGGGCTTTCTCTAGTTGTGGCTAACGGGGGCTACTCTTTGTTGCCGGTGCACAGCCTTCTCATTGCGGTGGCTTCTCTTGTTGTGGAGCATGGGCTTTAGGCACGCGGGCTTCAGTAGTTGTGGCATGCGGGCTCAGTAGTTGTGGCTCTCAGGCTGTAGAGTGCAGGCTCAATAGTTGTGGTGCATGGGCTTAGTTGCTCCACGGCATAGTTGTGGCTAGCGGGGGCTACTCTTCGTTGCGGTGCACAGGCTTCTTATTGTGGTGGCTTCTCGTGTTGTGGAGCATGGGCTCTAGGCACGCAGGCTTCAGTAGTTGTGGCACGCGGGCTCAGTAGTTGTGGCTCACAGGCTGTAGAGCGCAGGCTCAGTAGTTGTGGCTCACGGGCTTAGTTGCTCCAGGCATGTGGGATCTTCCCAGACCAAGGCTCAAACCCTTGTCCCCGGCATTGGCAGGCGGATTCTTGACCCCTGTGCCACCAGGGAAGCCCTGATGAGCAAAGGATTTGAATAGACATTTCTCCATAGAAGATGTACAAATGGCCAATAAGCACATGAAAAGATGCTGAATATTACTAGTCTTTAGGGAAATGCAAATCAAAACCAATCAGATACCACTTCATATAATAAATAACCTAGGACAGCTGTAATTTTTTTTAAACGACAAAAGCAAGTGTTAGTGAGGTTGTAGAGAAATTACAACCCAGAAATCTCATTTCTAGGTATTTACCCTAGAGAAAGGAAAACTTACGTTCACACAAAAATCTACACAAATGTTTATAGCAGCTCTATTTTATAATTATGAAAAACTAAAAACAACTCAATGGATTAACAAACTGTGGTACATTCATACAACAGACTACTGCTCAGCAAATTATAAAATACATGCGTCAATTTGGATGAACCTCAGAGACATTATGCTGAGTGAAAGAAGCCACTCTCAAAACATAACATACTGTATGATTCCATGTACAGTATACAATGTCTTAGTCCATTCTGGCTGCTGTTACAAAATGGTTGGCTTAAACCAAGCATTCATTTCTCATGGTTCTAAAGGCTGAGAAGTCCAAAATCAAGGCTTTGGCAGATTTGGTGTCTGGTGATGGCCCGTTTCCTGGTTCATAGATGGCCATCTTCTCACTGTGTCCTCGCATGGCAGAAGGGGCAAGGGGGTCTCTTTTATAAAGGCTCTAACCCCATTCATGAGAGCAAGCCCTCACTTCCCAGAGGTCTCACCACTAAGTACCATCACATTGGGAATTAGCTTTCAACATATAAATTTCGGGGGTTGGGGGGGACACCGGCATTCAGTCTATAGCGTATGACATACTCGAAAAGATAAAACTATAGTATAGAAAACTAATTAGTGGTTGCCAGGGGTTCTAGAGGGAGAACTATTATATAAAGCGATAGCACAATTCCTGGGGTGATGCACCTGTTCTGTATCCTGATTGTAGTGGTGGGTGTACAAATCTATACATAGGTTAAAATTCATAGGACTGTGTACCATATAAATAGTCGTACTGTATGGTAATATAAAAAATAAAAATGTTAAATGGGGCCTAGAGTAAGTTTTCTGTGAGTACTAACTTTAAAGCATTTACCACCTGGCACATAGTAAACATTCAATAAAGTGTTTAGCTGTTATTATTATTAATGTTTCAAGTTAATGAGATTCCCCCCTGCCTTTAACTTACTTAAATACAGTAGAAATGCAAACATTAATAAGGGATGCTTACTGAAGGGGAAGCACCGTGGTGGTGTGTAGTTACCAGTCCACATGTAATGAAGTGTGGTGAGGGTGGGATGAGGCAGAGGTCCCTGGGGAACATGGGCTGGGAAGACGAAGTGCTTGCTTGCTGGGGGCCAAACCTGCCAGGCTCCTTCAGGCCACCAACACCCCTGACTGACGCTTACCAAGTGCTGCTTCTCTGTCGTGGCAGTTTGCCGGGATGGAGTCAGGCTATGCTTGCTTCTGTGGAAACAGTCCTGATTACTGGAAGTACGGGGAGGCAGCCAGTACTGAGTGCAACAGCGTCTGCTTCGGGGATCACACCCAGCCCTGTGGGGGCGATGGCAGGATCATCGTCTTTGACAGTGAGTATGCCCTGTGCCCGGCACTGTCCAAGGCACAGGAACCCTGGGCCAGGGGAACCAGCCTGCCCCTGCTTCCTCCCTCCCCGTTATCCATTCATTCACTTGGCAATACTTATTAAGCACCTACTACAGGCCAGGCAGTCACTGACCAGACCCTGGGGATACAGCACTGAACCAGAAGACTCTAGAAGGGAGCACAGACGTTTAACAAGTAATTACTTACAGTTGTGCCCTGGCCTATTGTGAGATGCTCAGACAACCTAGAAAAGATAATAGGGACACTGATGTAATGGTTCAGTATCAGCTTTAAGATCCTCTTGTTTAATGTAATTTGCAAGCCCTTTTAGTGTTTTCTGAGGCATCTGAGATCTTACTGTGATAAGATCACACACATCTTACTGTGATAGAGCAGAGAAGAGATGCAAAGCTTCGAGTTATCTTTCCAGGCCTGGTACTGAGTGTGCTCTGACCCACCCATCTCCTCCCTGACCCGCCACTCCGCCACTCTGTGAGATGCTGGCCAGGGCAGAGCATCTAAACGGGGTATGGCCTGGGGCCTTGACCTCTTCAACCGCTGGCCCACTTGATCCCCCGTAATCCACCCACATCTATGCGGTGGTAATGAGAGTTTGCAAGCGCCCTCGTACCAGTGCAGCGCCAGATTTTAAGATGGCAGAAAGGAGATAGTCACAGATGAGGCAGACGAAGGGAAAGGCTTGAGCTTACTGAGACACACTGTAGAGTCTACAGTGTTGTTAGTCCCCAGGCTAGATTAGATGCTGACATCTTGACTAGGCTGAGTGGCTCAGTTTTAAGCCAGAATGTCATGTGGTGCGTCAGTGTCCTGGGGCTGCTGCCATAGCAAATTATCACCAACTGGGTGGCTTCACACAACAGAAATTTCTTCTCTCATAGTTTGGGAGCCTAGAAGTCCAAAATCAAGGCGTTGTCAGGGCCATGTTCCCTATGAAGGCTCCAGGGAAGAATCTTCCTTTGCCTCTTCTTACTATCTGGTCATTGCTGGCAGTCTTCGGCATTCCTTGACTTGTAGCTGCATCACTCCGGTCTCTGTCTTCTTTACGTGACTGACTTCCCTCTGTGCCTCCTTACAAGGACACTAGTCATTGGATTAGGCCTACCCTAATCTAGTACAGCCTCAGTTAACTTGATAACATGTGTAAAGACCCTGTTTTCAAATAAGGTCACCAACACAGACACCAGGCATTAGGACTTAAACATATCTTTTTGGAGGACATGATTCAGCCACTACGTATGGTGTCTGTAAAACCCAGCCCGAGTTTATAACTGATGCTTTCGCAGGTTACAGCTTAGACACTGTCAAAAATGTGTTTTTTTGTGGGGGGAGGACAGCGGGAGGATTGGCGAGCAGAACTCACGTGGTTAATTTTTGGTCTTTTTAGTTGTGTGCCCATTGGAGACTGTCAGTGGCTTTCTATACATCCTGTTTTGCTCAGTGTTAGTACCTCTGTTAAAGGCTGCACCTTAGCTAATGTTTAAGGGAGAATAGTTGGCAAATAATATGTGCTGCACATCCATTTAGCCTTTCATCTCCAGAGTTCATTGTTATAAAATCCTCTGCCTCAACACCCCAACCCAGGAGAGTATGTTGGCTGACCTTACAGAGTGCCTGGTATACTCTTTTTTTTTTTTTTTTTTCTGCCAAGGGTGACCTTCAAGATTCAGCTAAATCCTGCACACCGTTTTGGTTTTTTGTTTTGTTTTGTTGTTGCTGTTGTTGTTGCTGTTTTTTTTTAAATTTATGGCCACACCGCGAGACACGTGGGATCTTAATTCCTCGACCAGGGGTTGAACCCGCGCCCCCTGCATTGGAAGGTGGAGTCTTAACCACTGGACTGCCGGGGAAGTCCACTGCACACTGTTCTTAATGTTCAGTACTTCTGTTTTTCTCATAACACCTATTCTTTACCTTCCCTACATCCCTTTTCTATCTCTGTTCTTCCTGTTGTTGTTTTTGTGTGTGTGTGTGTATGGTATGCGGGCCTCTTACTGCTGTGGCCTCTCCCGTTGCAGAGCACAGGCTCCAGAAGCGCAGGCTCAGCGGCCATGGCTCACGGGCCCAGCCGCTCCGCGGCATGTGGGATCTTCCCGGACCGGGGCACGAACCCGTGTCCCCTGCATCGGCAGGCGGACTCTCAACCACTGCGCCACCAGGGAAGCCCTGGTATACTCTTAAGTAAAAAAAATGAGAAAAATACTGAGTCCCTAGTATGTAAGGCTTTATAAGAATCGTCACGTTGGGCCCTCCTGGCAGCCATCTGAGGAAGGCATTATTATCCCTCTCATTTTACGGAAGAGAGTCCTAGGTTGTGGAGAGGATAAATAACTTGCCAGGACTCACACCACCAACAAGCCGTGGGCATAGACAGTAAACAGAAGCAGGGTGTGTGGGTTCATTACCTGTTTTTCTACTTTAAACAGAATATAGTGTTAATTTTTTTTAATGAAAAATAAGTGTTGGTGAGAATATGGAGAAATTGAAACCCTGTACGTTGTTGGTATAAATGTTAATGGTGCAGCTCCTTTGAAGCAGTCTGGCAGTTCCTCAAAACGTGAAACAGAATCATCTTATGACCCAGTAATTCCACTCCTAAGTATATACCCGAGAGAGCTGAAAACATACGTTCACACAAAAGCTTGTACATGAATGTTCATTAGCAGCATTATTCATAACAGCCAAAAAGTAGCAACAACCCAGATGTCCATCAACTGACAAATGGGTGAACAAAATGTGGTGTGTCCATACAATGGAATATTATTTAGCCCCAAAAAGAAATGAATTACTGACCCCTGCCACAACATGAGGAACCTTGAAAACATGATGCTCGGTGAAAGAAACCAGACATACGGGGCGCATATTTAATGATTCCATTGATAAGAAATGTCCAGAATAGGCAAATCCATACAGACAAAAAACAGATTAATGGTTGCCAAGAGCTGGGGAAAGGGGAGGCATGAGAAATGATTGCTTAGGAGGTATGGGTTTTCTTTTTGGGGTAATGAAAATATCCTGGAATTAGATAGTAGCAGTGGATACACAACATTGTGACAAAACTAAATACCACTGAATTGTACTCTTTTAAGTGGTTAAAATGGTGAATTTCATATCAATAAAAATAAGTGTAGTTTTTATATGGTACTCTTTCATTCATTTAGCACATTTTTATTGGGTATCTTCAGTGTGGCAGATAAATTATGTTTTATTTGCACAGTGCCTCTACTGGAGCGTCAAACGGAAATAATTTGGTTTAAAGTCAGTCATCTTTGTACCAAGTATCATCTTTGGTACTAGAAATATATCTAGGAGTTAGCACTGGGCCTCACACAAAAGTGCCCTAAGACAAATTAATTACGATGAAAATAATTGCTCTCTATTGAGTGCTTGCTTCATGTTAGACTTGATGCTGGGGCACTTGTTTAGTTTGTTATTTAATCCTTGCAACAGCCCAGTTGATAAGGAAGCTGTGGATCAAAAGATTAAATAATTTGTCCAAGCTAATAAGTGCCAGAGCCAGGATTCAAACTCAGGTTTGCCACAGTTTTTTATTTTTCTATTTTCAGCAGCTAAAAATCCCTTGTATTAACAATAACAAAATAGATCATAATACCAGATCCAGTTTAATGCTTTAAAAGTATGTGAACAGGGCTTCCCTGGTGGCGCAGTGGTTGAGAGTCCGCCTGCCGATGCAGCGGACACGGGTTCGTGCCCTGGTCTGGGAAGATCCCACATGCCGCGGAGCGGCTGGGCCCGTGAGCCATGGCCGCTGAGCCTGCGCGTCCGGAGCCTGTGCTCAGCAACGGGAGAGGCCACAACAGTGAGAGGCCCGCGTACCAAAAAAAAAAAAAAAAAGTATGTGAACAAAGTTTGCCCAGTTGTTCAGATTATGATCAAACTGGCCCCTTCCGCAGGTCTCTAACTGCCCCCTCTGGCTTCCACGCCCTCGAGGACTAAAAAGAATGGCACTGAGAGGCTGCCTATTCCAGTCTTCAGAGGCCCCGATGTGTGTTGACTGGCAGGGGCCCCTGACAGCAGCCAACTCATAATTCGTACCCCACAGCTTTGTAAAGAAAGGTACAAAATGCAGCACTGTAGAAATAATCTGTAAAGTTTCATCTGTTAGGAGTAAAATAGTTTAAAGAGCTTAAGTACTGCCTCATGGAGATCCTTATGATCCACTGGATGAGGCTGAGCATTTCAGAGATGGTGACTGCAGACTATCCCGTAATTTGAGAGGGCAAAGGTGCCTCTCCTAAGAGATTGGAGGAGAGTTAGATGTGAGAAAGGGACCAGGTTTCAGTCTCTGTGTCTCAGAACAACCACCTCGGGAGAGAGACTACTCAGGCAGCGGGCGGAAGCTGTCTGCTCAGTATTTGTTGCCACATCCAGTGATTTGTCACAGGCTCTGTGACTGATTTTCCAGCAGGCTCTCATGAGCTTAGGGAGGTTGCTGAAGTAGGTTGTGTTCTGTGTGTAAAAGTGGCGCTGATGAAGGCTTCAGAGCCTCTGCTGCCCCCAGAGTTAAACGTACTGAATTAACAGAACCAAACAGAAGATCAGATAGGCCAGTGTCAGCAACAGGTCACAGGGACTGCCCAACAGCCCTCTTGGCCTCCCTCAGCTTCTAGGCACTGAAGGGAGAAGTGAGTCATATAGGTTGGGTCTTACTTGGTAACATTAGTGGATCACTTATATTTACAGGGCACTGTGCTATCCATTTCCCAGGCATTCTCTCCCTTAATTCTCATAATACTGTGAAGCAGGTACTGTTATCTTTACTTGCCCCACAAGAAAACTGAGGCTCATAAAAGTTTAGTAACTTGCCCAGAGTCCCACAGATAGAGATCCTGCCCTCATGGAACTTACATTTTGGTGGGAAGGGAGGAGATTAATGGTGAAAAAGATTGAGGGCCTAAGGACATGTAGGATCTGACAGCTGGGACTGTATTAGTAATTGTATTTCATAGATTCCAAGATGCCATCAGTTGTGAGATGCAACATTATTTTATATGCCACTGAAGGGAAAAAAATGCTTCCAATTAAACAGTGACATGCACGGACTGAAAGACACATCCTAGGTTGTGTGTCAGGTCAATGTCCCCTTCAAAAAATAAGATCTTGAATATATTCGTAAGTTTTAAGTTTCCTTATTATCCGAAATGTAAGTTTCCTTTTTTCCTGAATTATCACTGAACTTAATAATCCATCATAGATGTCACGTGCTTATTCTCAAAATTGCTGAATTGGATGTACTGTCAGCATGGCACGCATCTAGGAATCGAAATTTCTGAGTTTGTCTGCCTTTGCTGTTGAAACATCAGTTTAACCTGGACACTTTTTTCTTTTCAAATAATAATAATAAAATAACTAACACGTAACTGAGCTTGTACTCTGTGCCAGATCTCATACTAAACACTTTACATGCATCAACTCATTTTGATTCTTATAACCTCATGAGGGAGAAACTATTACTAATTTCATTTTATAGATGAGGAAACTGAGGTATACAGAAGATAAGTATCTTGCTCAAATTCATAGTTAGTACATGGTAAAGTCAAGATTAGAACCCAGGAATCTTTATTTTTTTAATTTAGGTTTATTGAGGTGAAATTACGTATAGTAAAGTCACCCTTTTAGTTGCATAGTCCAGTAAGATTTGACAAATATGTACACAGTCGAAATATAGGACATTTTTGTCACCTCAGAAAGCTCTCTTGTGCCCCTTTGTGGTCACCACCCCCAGCCCTCAGCAGCCACTGATCCCGTGTTCCATCTGTATGGTTTTGTGTTCTGAACAAAGTCATATAAATGGAATTATACAGTACTTAAACATTTGCGTTTGGCTTCTTTCACTTAGAAGAATACTTTCGAGATTCGCTTGTGTTGTTTCAGTAGTTCCTTTTTATTGCTAAGAAACATGCCTTTGTACAAATGTATCAGAACTCATTCATCATTTACCAATCGATAAACATCAGTCTATGATAAAGATGCTGTACAGCTGCTGTACACACACATGTACAGGTGTTTGTGTGAGCGTGTGTTTGTATTTCTCTTGGGTGAGTACCTAGGAATTACAGCATTTCTGGGCCATACACTAAGTGCATATTCAGCGTTTATAAGACACTGCCAGCTGTTTTTTGAAGTGGTTATACCATTTTGCGCTCTGGCTGACAAGATATAAGATTTCCAGTTGCTCCTCATCCTCACCTGTACTTTTGTATTGTCTCTTTTTTAATGTTAACCATTCTGTCGTGTGTGTCGTGGTAACTCATGGTTTTACTTTGCATTTCCATAATTTCTAATGATGTTGAACATCTTTTCATGTTCTTATTTGCCATCTGGTATCATATTCTTTCGGCCTAAAGAAGTTCCTTTAGCATTTTCTCTAATGCAGGTCTGCTGTCAATGGCTTCTCTCAGCTTTTGTTTGAGAAAGCCTTATTTCACCTTCTTTTTTTTTTTGGCCATGCCACACGGCATGTGGGATCTTTGTTCCCGGACCAGGGATCGAACCTGGGCCCTTGACAGTGAAAGTGCCGAGTCCTAACCACTGGACCTCCTGGGAATTCCCTTTGTTTTTTAAATTTTTATTTTATTTGCCTGAAGATTGCTGAGATTCTTAAATAACCTTTCATCAACTTTGGAGCATTCTTAGCCATTATCTCTTCAACTATTTCTCCTATCTTATTCTCTTTTTCTTCTCTTTCTGGGACTCCAATTATATACTGTTAGACCGTTTGATATTGTGCCCCAGCTGTTGGAAGCTCTGTTCTGCTTTTTTCATTTATTTTTTTCTCTGTGTTTCATTTTGGATAATTTCTACTGACCTATTTTCAAGCATGTTGATTCTTTTCTCAGTGTGTGTAATCTGTTTCTAAGCCCATCAAAGGAATTCTTCATCTCTAATATTGTTTGTTTTATTTCTAGAATTTACATCTGACTCTTTTTTGTAGTTTCCATATCTCTGCTGAAATTTCCAATCTGTTCAAGCAAGTTGTCCATCTTTTCCCCTAGGTATTTTCTGTCTGGTAGTTCTAATGTCTGGGTCATTATTGAGTCTGGTTCTGTGGATTGTTTTATCTCCTTTTTTAAAAATTGAGATGTAATTGACATATAACACTGTATTAGTTTTAGGTGTACAACATAATCACTCAATACGTATATATTGATGTTTTATCTCTTGACAGTGTCTTTTTTTTTAATATAAATTAATTAATTTATTTTTGGCTGCTTTGGGTCTTCGTTGCGGCGCGTGGGCTTCTCATTGCACTGGCTTCTCTTGTTGCGGAGCACAGGCTCTAGGCACACAGGCTTCAGTGATTGTGGCACACAGGCTCAGTAGTGGCTTGCAAGCTCTAGAGCGCAGGCTTAGTAGCTGTAGCGCATGGGGGCTTCACGGCATGTGGGATCTTCCCTGACCAGGGATTGAACCCGTGTCCCCTGCATTGGCAGGTGGATTCTTAACTATCGCACCACCAGGGAAGTCCCGACAGTGTCTTTTATTTTCCTTTCTTTTATTTTCCTTTCTTTCTTGCTTGCTTGCTTTTATGTTTTGTGTGTTGTAATATTGTATTGAATACCGTACACTATACGTAGAAGGATAGTAGAGGCTGAGGAAGTGTATTTACACCTGGAAATGGGCAGGCCTGCTCGGTGTGGGGATTGATTGAGCCTTTCTATCAGTGGTCGAGCTGGGTTTGGGTTTCCCTGTTCCTATCATCACCTGCAGTGCATGTCAACCTTCAGATTCCTCCCATGATGGCTACTGTTACCTCGTGCTCAGTGTGGAGCCTGGGATGCCAGTGGGGTTTTTTCATTGTTCCCATTCCACCCTCAACTTTGAGCAGTTCCTCCTTGCCCGTGACCTTTCCCCTCCCTTGATGGTAGACTTCTGCTGCTTGTTACTTGGTGCTGTGCTCGTGGTGTGGTTGGGGTTTCTTGGTTCTCCTGCTCCATCCTCCATCTCAGACACGTCGTGTCACTGGGCCTCAGGGATGGGGTCTTTCCAGCATCCCCAAATACCCCTCTCCCGGCAGCCGAGCACTGCCTTGTATCTGTGGGGGCTTCCGGGAAGAAGAGGGTCTCCTGCCCCTCCATTGGGTAGCAGACCTCTGCTTGGCATTGGTCCAGGATCCTGGGGCTCAAGGCAACCAGGGGCTGATGGCTTTTGCCTCTGCTCTTCCCCTAGAAGCAATGAGTCTTTGTCTGGTTACTTTGACAGGAACGAGAGAGTCTCCTGCTCCCTCCCCAGGGGCTTCTACGCTGGCCCTGGGAGCAGGAGGGTTTGCTGCCCCTCCCCTTGCAGCTTAAGGCTTTTGTTTCCTTTGAGAGGAGGGTCCTGGAAGAGGGCAGGGTTTCAGGCCTGTCCCCCAGCAGTGGCTCATCACCTCCTACCCGTCACCTTCTGCTCACTGGTACCACCAATGGGGACCCTTTGGTGTCCTGCCCTACCCTGGTCATTCTCGTGGGCCCTGGGTGGAGGCCTGCACAGAATTGCTTGCAAGTGAGTGCAGACTCCTGTTGTGTCTGGGGTCCCCGGGCATCCTGGACTGAGAGGCTAGCCCACATTCAGCCTTTAGAAATTTGTTAAAATTTTAGCTGCTTTCTTCTTACTTACTTTCATGGCGACCCCCTCTTCCTCTTGTGCTCCGTCAACGATGAAACACTTTGTGTGGCCTGACTCTCCTCAGAGGAGCTTCTTACTTTTTAGAATTAAATTGCCTTGGTTGTCTTGAGACCTCAGCTTTCTAATGCATTGAAGAAAAGTTCTGAGCTTTTTCTCATTGTTAGGATGAAAGCAGCTTTCTACATCCTAAAGGGAAGCAGAACTCCCCCAAAGCCTGCTTTTTAAATCCCGGCCCTACCCTCCCTCTTGAGGACTTTCATTTCCAGGATCTTATTTGCACTTCAGCACATAAGATACAGTGAAGTGTATCTGCCACTCAGAACCTGCCACTCAGAACTGGGAGTCCAGAGACATCAAATGTGCTGCTGCAGAGTGATCAGTGAGCTTCCCCTCTGCAGAAAGTCATTTCTTGTGCCACAGTTTCCCACTTGGAAAAACAAGTGTGGCCCCTCAAATGAACCTCGCACCCCTAAGGTACTTGGGATGCCCTCCGCTTTTTACGACCTTACCTCATCAGTGCCCCCTGCAGAGAGGTCCTGTG
Organism: Tursiops truncatus; assembly: GCF_011762595.2. Lineage (NCBI taxonomy): Eukaryota > Metazoa > Chordata > Mammalia > Artiodactyla > Delphinidae > Tursiops > Tursiops truncatus. The sequence goes on from NC_047046.1 coordinate 22,027,135, forward strand.
TTTTCATGTGCTTTGTCTCATCTGTCCTCACACATTTATGTGATACGAGAGCAGGTAGGTGGTGGTCTCTCCACTCTCAAAGCTGTGAGAAGCTAGAGGTCTGGATGTGAAGTATGGCCCCTGGGATCAATGGCCCAGCTGGTTCCGAACCCAGACTCTCTGACTCCAGCCTGGCCCCTGCCGGGGCCGCACTGCTGTGCTGTGTGCTAACTTTAAGGTCTCCTGGGGGAAAAAAAAAAAGCCTCCAGTCATTTGTTCAGGGTTTAAGCGATTCATTCTGTGATTCAATCCTGAAACATGAGACAGTCTGGTTTTGCAGACAAAAAACAACATCCCAAACTGGATCCCATCAGCTAGGAAGTTTTGTTTGTGACAGGTTGAAAAGTGAGCCCTGTGGCCGAGCCCCAGCCTGAGGGCTGGTATCCTTTTGTCTCCTGCAGCTCTGGTCGGTGCCTGTGGTGGGAATTACTCGGCCATGACTTCCGTGGTCTATTCCCCCGACTTTCCCGACGCATACGCCACAGGGAGGGTCTGCTACTGGACCATCCGGGTCCCGGGAGCCTCCCACATCTACTTCAACTTTGCCTTGTTTGACATCCGGGATTCCGCAGACATGGTGGAGCTGCTGGACGGCTACACCCACCGCGTCCTGGTCCGTTTCAACGGGAGGAACCGCCCACCTTTGTCCTTTAACATCTCTCTGGACTTTGTCATCTTGTATTTCTTCTCTGATCGCGTCAGTCAGGCCCAGGGATTTGCTGTCTTGTACCAAGGTAAGACCCCGGCCTCCTTGGGCTCCCCTTGAACCTCATTGTGACGTGTGGACCTCGGGTGCTTCTTGCCAGAAGGACTGTACGTCAGGATCTGCCCACTCAACTTGCAGGTTTTCCCGCCTCCTATTTTATAACTTGTACCCACTTCATGATACAGAAACGAGGTGCCACCTGTGAGTTCTGCTGTCTTAGTCGTTCTCATGACAGTTTTCATGGGAGAGTTAAAAGACTAACTAAAAGAAAGAGCTGAGATTGGCAGAATCGGAAGATTCCAGAGAGGTCATTTGCTCCATCCTCCTGCCTCTGAACATCCTAGCCAATCCCCAAAGCCTGGTTTACCATCTTCAGACCCTCCTAACATGGGGCTGCACTCCTGCCCCTGTAATGTGAACACACGTGTGCTAGGCACAACTCCTTGCCCGCACATGAGAACACAGCAGGTGTCCATGACCTAGTCTCTGTCCTGGACGTCAAGGGCCTCAAGAAGAGTTCGGTCAGTGTGCGGCTACAGGAAGGAGGAGGAGGCCTCCTCACGGGTGGGACAGGCTGAAAGAACAGGTAGAGTTGGGGCAGACAGATAGGAAGGAAGAGGGCCTTCGGGGCAGAGGGACCATAGCTGCAGAGGCACAAGGGCAGGAAAACCCTAAAGCACGTTCCGGGATCCACGCAGAGACACGTCAAATGGCTCCTTCGGAGCCAGAGCCTGGCAGGTTCTGCTTTGGGGCCAGCGGGGCCAAGAATTGCCCCCAGCACTGAACCATAGAAAACTGCCTTCTCTTCATGACCAGTGCCTCCTCCTCTTCATTGTCTCCACCAGCTTTCCCCCAGCTAATTCCTTTTGATCTTCCAGCCGTCAAGGAAGACCCGCCACAGGAGAGGCCCACTGCCAACCAGACGCTGGCTGAGGTGTTCACGGAGCAGGCCAACCTCAGTGTCAGCGCTGCCCGGTCCTCCAAAGTCCTCTACGTCATCACCACCAGCCCCAGCCACCCACCCCAGACCATGCCAGGTAGCAGTTCCCAGACACCATCAAAGGGGTGGGAGCCACAGAGCTTGGGGGTAGTGCACTTGGCGGTTACAGAAACAGAGCTCTCTCAGGTGTTTCTCTTTCCGAGGTAGGCTGGGGGTCCTGGCTCCATGACTCTGTTTGTCCTGGCCTTGGAGGGACATTTTCTCTTTAGCTTGATTCCGTAGTCCTTACCTCCAACATCCAACACGGCTGCCTTTAGTACGTGGTGATTAATCAGCTAACCCAGTGTTTCCTGCGGCCCCAAGTTGTAGCTCTCTGAGTGCATCAGCAGTTGCCAGAGCTGTGTTTATTCAGTCATTCGGAAGATGTGTAAGTGCTTTAATGGTGTCAGGCTCTGTCTTAGGCACTGGATTGTACAGCGAACCACACAAAATCCCTGCCCATCTGTGGCTGACACATGGAAGGAGAAAGACAAAAAGCAAAAGAAGAGTCAGATAGTCACCAGAGCTGTGAAGGCAGGTCCTGCAGGAGACAGGTGGAGAGAGGGTGGTGATCTTATGGTTCAAGCTGGCTAACTTGGTCGGGTACGGACTGTGACTCTCTCTTTTCTGCCAAGGAAGTTGGAGCCTTTACAAGCTGGTAGAGCTGCAGATACCATTCGCAATTCCCTGGACTAGAGGTTTTCCCCTGCAAGACTCACAGTAGGAAGTCAGGGAGGAGAGCCCCTTCCTGTGTATCCTATTGTTTGTGTATCTGTAGGATTTCACAAGTCACACATCCCATTCCTCAGATGAGGAAATGAGGCCCAGAGAGTTTATGTAATTCGTCTGTGGTCGCACAGTGATTCCAGTGGTAGAGACAGAATGTGCACCACTCCTTTCAACTCCAAGTTGAGTGTGCTTTGGACCACACTGCCTGCCTCTCTCCAGGAGGGAGTCTAGAGCAAGTCGAGGTGCTCAGAAGGTCTGGTACTCCGGGCCAGCCCAGCTTGAGCTGCGTTGCATGGCTACCCCCCACCTGCAGGGAGCTCCTCAGCCAGGCCTGCTTCTCTGAGCCACCAGGGCTCACTCAGACCTCCTTCTGAAAAGTGAGCTCACACAACACAGTCCGATCACCCCTGTCTTTTGCACTTGCAGGATGGACAGTGTATGGCCTGGCAACGCTCCTTATCCTCACGGTCACAGCCGTCATAGCAAAGATGCTTCTGCACATCACTTTCAAGTGAGTATGAGAGCCATCCGACTCCAGGAGGGGAAGGCTCAGGGCTCCTTTTCTACTACGCTTCAGTTGTCTGAGAACACTTGTAATATCGGAACATGATTCCACAGCGCTCAGTGCTGGGCAGCGTGAGGCCATAGACATTCCTCATTCTCTGTAGAGTGAAATGTACAACTGGACAAATCTCACTAGGTTTGAGGGATTGTGTGTGTGCTCCTGGGTTTAAAGGATATGATTTCAAGGAGGATTGAAATAGTCTGGGCATAAAACAGGACAATTTCCATTTTTTGGCTTGTGCTGGCCCCCTGAAGAGATGTTTACATAAGAGCAAAGATTCCTAGGACAATACCAGGCATATTTCCTGATGCCTTCTAGAAACTGTGAGACATTCTTAGGAAGAGAATTCCAACATTTTATTAACTATTGCTTAATAATTATTTTAAAACAATTATTTAAGAAGCTTTTAAAAACCTCATCCTTCAGTTCCAACCAATTTGGAAAAAAATATTTCCTCCCCTTACTTCCGCTGTTCAGGTTTAACTGTTCTGCCTTCCAGGAAAGGGGTGATGGTTCATGCCCTGATGTTTGTGTGCCTGCAGAGGGGGGTGCTAATTTTCTTAGCCCTCTGCTCTGTCTTTCCTGTGGTTCTCAGTCCAGGCTCTCTCCATTTCTTTTCTTTTCCTCAGTAAAACTTTTTTCTCAGTTTTACTGAGATATAATTAACATAAGGGCTCTCTCCATTTCGAGGCCTTCCTGAGCATTGGTGTCCTGTAAAAGCTACCTTTTCCCTGACCTTCTGGCTTGCTCTCTGCCACAGACTTCTTTGTACATTAAATGCCGTCTCCTCCATTGCCCTGTAAAGGCTGCCCTTGGCCTCTTTGGCACCACCCATAGGCCTTTCCACCCTGCACTTTACATTTTTCAGTGGAAACAATGTCCTTGTTATTGTCTACTGGGCATCTATATCTGTGTTTCTCTTTCCTTTTTTTTTTTAAGTCCCAGTTCACACATTCTGGGGAAGCCTCTCAGGCACAGTCCCGTCTGCGTGTCCCCCACAGCAGGGAGAGCGCAGGACACTCTCTCTAGGGTCCAGCACTTCACCGCACACTGAGGCACCAAAGCCCGTGTCTGACTTTCATCTGACACCGAGCCCCTCTGCAGCTTCCCTGTCAAGCAGTGCCGGGGGCTGGCATGGGGGCAGGGCAGGCGTGGGCAGAAAGGCAGGTCCCAGTCCAAGAAGAGCAGGCTTGCCTTCATCCTGTTTAGCTAGGTGGGCTTCCGAATAAGTGTCATTTGAAAAGAGTTCTTCTGCTTAAAAAGAAAGAAGTATTTTGAAAACTCATAATCTCTCAGGCCAGCCCTTTCCAGATTTGAATAATCCTTCCAGCTAGAAGGTTCTTCATTACACTGAGCTGGAACCTGCCCCACTGCACTGCCATCCCACAGGGCGCAGGTCATCCAGATGGCAGTCCCTCGGGTCTCTAAAGGCAGCTATGAGGTTTCCTGAGGCCTCACGTCACTGAATGTCCCATTTTATAGGTGCAGGTATCTCATGAGATGGTAGGTTCTTTCGGACGCTTTGTTCTATTCTACTTGAAAAATTAAGTTATTTTTGTTCGACAGATCCCATCGTGTTCCTGCCTTAGGGGACCTTAGGGACTGTCGTCAACCAGGGACGTCGGGGGAAATCTGGAGCATTTTTTATAAGCCTTCTACTTCGATTTCCATCTTTAAGAAGAAGCTCAAGGGTCAGAGTCAACAAGATGACCGTAATCCTCTTGTGAGTGACTAAAACCTCCCCGCTCTGTGCCCAGGACGTGAGATCCCTCTGAGCTCGAGGCCCCTGGGGACCACTTCTCCCGTGGTTTCCTTTGACTGACTCTTCCTGCCTCTCCCTTGGCCTCTTCTGGGGCACCGGCCACAGGGGCAGCATAGCCTGGATTCGACCTGCTTCATCACTGCACTTAGGAGAGAGACTCATGGTCCTACGGTCCGTGCCTCCTGCATCTCTCTCTCTCTGATCTAGGAACAGGGTGTCGGGACAGTGGGGCTGAGATGACAGAGATGGTTGTGTCCAGCACTGGGCTCAGGTACGTTCTAGACGACTGTCAGGTAGTGGGTAGGTAGTGCTTCTTCTCAGTTTTGTCCACACAGATTGCTTTCTCCTGGTCTTTATGGTTTGGAACAGGCTAGGCAGAGAGAGTTCTGAGGCTGTCCTGGGGGTTGGCCCCCCAAAGCATGACAGAAACCCACGCTCTGTGCTGACTCTGGGGCTTTGCTCCGTGGGCTCCAGGAGAGAATGGGCCGCCTCCAGCCTGGAAGGGCCTGTCATGTAAAAACCTGACACCTTCACCCATGGGCTTCTTTCTATGGCTTCTTCTGCAGCTTGGTGACCAGCAGACAAGTTTGAGGGGTGGTCATAGGAAACATCCATTCATTTATTCATGCAGTAGACTTTACCGAAAGCTTTTCTAGGTGCTCAGTAGCTCCTTGTTGGGCTGGATTTGGTGACCTCTCCCCCAAGCTGCTCGTCCTGTGAAGCCTGAGCCAGGCCCCGTCTCGGGATTCCTAAGCTGACTCTCAGTTCAGAACAGGGAGTGTAAACATGGTTGAGCATCCAGGAAGCAACGTGTGACACAGGGTGCCAGCAGTCCCTCCTTTAAGTGTCCCTTATTTTAAAAGAGGATGAAAAATTTCCCATGGCCTGTGCTCTCTGCGGCCTCCATGCCTCTTCTTATGGGGACAGGGTGGGCTTCGGAATGGCTCAGTGGGGAAGGAGAGGCCTCTTGTCCCTACTCCCACACCCTCTGCCCCCCAGAAGGGGAGGGGAGCCGCAGAGAGTGGCATGCGGAGTGGGGAGGGAGGGTGTGGGAACGGGAGCCCCACTGAGGAAAGGCCTCCGAAGATTGAGAGCTGCAGCTGCAGCGGCCGCGGGCGGTGGGAGTCGTGCCATCCCGTCCAGAAGCCCTGCCGTCCGTCCAAGAGCAGCCTCGTCTACAGCAGCCGGGAGGAGCACCTGGGACCCCAAAGGCCGGGCCTGGCCTCTGTCGGAGTGTGGCTCTCCCGCAGGCACTCGAGCCTTGGGCCTCGTTGTGCCAAGTGTTTGGGGCACTTTGCCCCCCTCGCCGAACCCCTGAGCTACTGCCTGCTGTGGCCTTCCCTAGGGGTCTGCCACACCGGCAGGCGTCTGCGCCCAGCTCCCAGAAAGACAGAGGGCCGCGTGGGGCCAGCTGGGAGGCGACACCAGCAACCAGGAGAGATGCTGGGAGCTGGCAGCGTGGGCCAGGGGCGTTTGGAGGGGGAAACGCCACGTGTTCACGGGAGAGCGGGGGCGCTGCCCCAGGCACCGGGTGAGGCTTTGATCTGGAAAGGGCGGTTACCCCGAGCAGCTGTCAGCAGGGTCTGGAGCCAGGCCTGCGGAGTGCAAGGACCACTGGAATATACTGACGTATGCAGTCTCCCCTCCAAGCTATTCCTGGCCTTTATGGAATCTCCTCTCAAACACAAGTGTCAGGTGTGTGCAGTCACAGAGGGCCCTGTGCTGTGAATAGGTCCGCGCAGCACAGAGGGAATGTGGAGTCCCACCCGGGAGGGGTCCACCCGGCCAGGGGCAGTCGCTCGCAGCCATGGGCTCCCTCTGATCACTGGCCTTGGGGCATCCTATGGGCCCGCCTGCCCTCTTCACATTTCGTGACTTCAGGTCACGGTGTGTCTGAGCACCTGGAGCAGCCCTTTTTCAGAGATCCCAGAAGGGCTGTGACCCCAGTGTTGTCCTTCTTGCCACCCCAGGCACAGCCCAGCACCCTGGGACCCACTTACCATCCCGGGAGCAGCCCCAGGAATCCCAAACCGGCCTCAGGACAGCATGGGGGGAGAGGGCCATAAATTGTCCCAGGCCAACCTCTGTAAGCATGATCCCCCAGAGGGCCCCCCGTGGCTAAGTAAACACTGGAGGCATAAATTGTCCCAGAAGAGGGGAACCTGTGAGGCCAGAAGAGGGGAGATGTACACCCAGGAGCACCGAAGGAGGAAGCACTTGATCTGCTAAGAAACCACTTTAGAGGCAAGAAAGTGGGGGTTGGAGGGGACTGGAAAGGGGTGACCCTGAGAAAAGGGTGAGGCGCCCCCTTTCTGGGCATGAGCGAGGTAACCAGGTTGCTGTAACTTCTGAAGTGTGGGCTCTGGCTCAAGACTCCAGCCAGCCAGAAACCCGCAGCGCAACGATCAAAGCACTCGCAAGCACAGCTGTCCTGGCCCTTAGGCCGAACCCATGGGTGGGCACGGCCCCACCCGCATGGCCCATCATCAGCCCCAGGCAGGAGTGGCCTGACCTGCTCAGTGTCTGGCCGGGTCATCCTGACACCAGCAGGGCATGCAGCCTGTCACCAAGCCCCCATGCTTCCTGGCACTTCATCTTCCCTAGCACTTACAGGGGGACGGCCTCCGAGGTCCCATCCCCTTGTCTGATGAGCACCCCAGGCCTCCTGCAGAGCCTGGTGGCCCCCACTCTGTAGCCCGGTCAACTGCTGCCCTCTTGGGTTTCCAATCTTCTCCTTGCTGTTTGATGTCTGCTTTTGTTACCACCTTGGGAATGTTTAACCTTTTGATTGTTTTCCTCTGGTGTCTGTTTACCCTCCTCACTGTTCTACCTCCTGGCCAGGGCTCTCAGCTTAGCTACCCTGGCCCAGGGTGTTTTTCAGACCTTCCAGCCCAGCTGCCTCCTCTCAGGCTGGCTGGCCCAGGGGGATGGGGCCTCACCCTCTGTTTGCAGACCCCAGGGGGCCCATCTCCCAGGTTCCCATCTTGCCAAGTTGAACATATTTAACGAGGCAGCAGTGGGGTGTGGAGGAAAGTCTGAGGTCAATCTACTGCTTCAGAAAGGACGTGTCCTCAGGAGCACACGGTTGAGGGGCTGCCGCCGAGGGGTCCACACAGCGCCAGGACCTGCCCACATCCAGACTCACCTTCCCGCAGGGATCCTGACTTTGGATGACATGGCTTTATTTGTAAATATGCTCTTAATACACAACTTTGAGAATAAAATAGAAACATCATGTATTTTAAAATATAAGATGAAGTGTGACGCACTGTATACAATTTAATATATATTTTTAGGATTGTTATTTAAGAAAATGGAATGTAATGGTACTTTTACAAAAGAGAGAAAAATGTTATTTTTACCGTCTGGAGAAAATAAATATTCTCATTGTTGTAGAAACCGTGATGGGCCCTAGGTTGTCGTGTTTACGGGAGGCTCCCAAGCCCGAGGCCAGGAAGGTGTCGCGCTGGGAGGACCTCAGGCTCTCACTGGGTCAGCGTCTTCCAGTCGCTCAGCTCTCATCGCGTCTCTGACCCACAGCCGATCTCCGGCCGGTAAGGTCTGAAGAGTTGGGATTCCAAACTCACATGGTGCACGGTGGACATAGGGTGGCCACGGGCAAGGGCACAGGGCTCTGCACTCAGAAAACCTGGGTCTGAAGTGGCTTCAGGTCGGTCGGCCCAGCTTCCCCTCCTGTAAGATGCACAGCATCTACGTCTCAGAAGGTCAAGAAGGCTAGCATGCTGCATGATTATCATCCACATGGGTTTCCCTGCCTTTCAGAGCAGCCAGCTCTTCCTCTCCCCTTTCCCCCCACCCCTTCCTTTTTATAACACGGAAGAAGCTCGGATGTGACCTGCCCTCTCCCGTGAGGAGCTGTGCACCCCAGTGGCCCTTGCATTGAGTCCTGTGGTCCCTGTTTTGACGATGAGGAAGCTGAGGCTCAGATAGGAGTGCGGGGCAGTAAACTAAGAGTACGGCTGGGTCAGCCTGCAGGATTCAGCTCCCACCATTGGTTCGCTGTGAGCCCAGGGGTGTAAAACAGGGAGCCTTTGAAGGGTTTCAGTGGAGGAGCGACGCCAGATTCCCAGTGAGAAGGATTTCCTACGTGCATTTGGAAAACAGGTCGGAGTGGGGCAAGACCAAGGGCGAGGAGGCCAGTTGGGAGATGCCGAGGCCCCCACACCAGCGCCGTGGAGGGAGGGGAGGGCCTGAGAGAGAGTTGGCCACCTCCGCAGGCCAGGGGCCTGGCTCATCCCCCAACCCCACCACCACGTGACCTCGGGCGCATGCCCCCTCCCCAGGTGCCTGTTTTCTCACCTGTCAGGTGAGGGCAATTACAGTACTTATTTACCTCATCGAGTTGTGATGAGTTATTACCTGTGGTATGTTTTCAGTAAGTGGTGGCTGTTCCTTGTTATTTTAGAAAGGAGCTGGGAGGTGAAGAACAAGGGAGTGTCTAGGGTGATGCCCAAGTATCCTGACTTGGGTGCTGGGGAGAGAGAGAGGCCAGTCTTTTCGATAAAGGACGTAAAAGGCACCGGAAGAGAGAGAAGACACGCTGAGTTCTGTTTGGGCTGAGTGAGATCCCGTGGGACATGGAGGCAGAGCTGTCAGGCCGGGACAGGCAGCCTGAGACCCAGGGAGGGTCAGACCTAGGTTCCACAGCCCATGGAAATGGGGACACAGATGACATCTCCAGGGTGTGTCTGGGGCCACCCAGGAGGCTGCTGAGGACAGTGTCACGGACACACTCAGGCAGATGAGGGGGAGCCTGGGCAGGAGTGGGGTGGGGGGAGCTGGCTCGTGGAGAAGGAGAGGGGGCAGCCCCGGAAGCCAAGCTTCGGACCTACCTGGTTCAGTCACACAGCCACTGCTGGTTCTGGGAGCCCCGGGTCCAAATTCTCAGGAGGCAGTTTGCTGGGGGAGGTCTCCCTGCTCCAGCTGGTTATGGCAATGAGAAAAGGGGGCACGTTACCACCGCCTCAGATGCAGACGCGTTCCTCAGAGCAGTGCCTGGACCACTTGCTTCAGAATCCCTGGTGTGCTTGTTCGAAATGCAGGTTCCTGGGCCCCACCCCAGACCTGCCATAATCCCTGGGAAGCTTCTGAGTGTTGCCGACGCTCACTGAACTCTGACAGCCCTCTTGTTTGAGGCGTTTGGTCAGTAGTCACCTTTTCCTCTAAAACGAATCATCCACTCATAGGCAGTGGCCTTAAGTTCCACTGGCTGCTTCCTCCACTATCCACAGTGTATTGGTTACTCGACTTTGAAGGCCGTATCACTCCAGAGATTCATTGCGGAACAGAGAGGGGCAGGGGAGGAGAACTGCGCAGCACAGCAGTCATTCCAGACACTTCTCCAGAAAGCGCTGCCTTGACGTGGGGTTTGTGCCCCCCTCCCGCTGTCCCCTCCCTTCCTGACCTCGGCCTGCGCCCAGGGCGCCAGTCAGCCCTAACCTGCTGTGGCCGTTGCCACATGATGGCACCTCACAGGCCAGCTTCACTTGAGTGTTTATCTTCTCTGAGCTCTCCTCTGTTTCCCATATGCGCTTTCCTTCCCTGAAGGAAAATATTTTTAATGGCTGGTGGAAGACAAATGGGACAGCCTAGCTGGTGAACTTCTTAGAGATGGATCCGCCTGCAACAGAAAAATAAATACACGCAGCCAGGATGCACACCACTGTCCTGCCTAAAGCAGCGCCAGGAGGAGCCCCCAGAACCCATCTGAGTGGACTCTGGAGATCGCTGACCTTGACCTCATCTCCTTGTTCCAAACCCGCAAGATGGGACACTAAAACCCGCCCATCCGGGAGCCAGCACCAGGGCAGCATCAGCACCATCCTCTGTCAGGCAACCAAGGCCCTTCTTCCCATGGAGACGAAAGGGCTGGACAAGGGTGACCTTGTCTCCAAGCTTGGGGGTCATGTGATCATCCCCTCTCCCCACTGGGCTGTGCGTGCCTGAAGCTGCAGACGGTCTCTGGGATGCAGAGAACTGGGAAGCTTTTGTTCCTCTGGCAGGGTCGGGTCCCCATGGGGGATTGATTGTTTTTGCTTGGCTGAAAGGGACACTTTGGGGATAGAATATTTCAGCCTCAAGAAGCAGCAACATTTGCTTGTAGCTGGAAGTCTCCCGTCCTGGTCTCCAGCTGTTGTCTGGAGCCACCAGATCCGTGCTGAATGGGACTACACCCGGCAACTGGACGCAGACAGCACCGGGCTGGGCTGGCCGTGGACCAGCCTGTGTCTGAGAAGCCCCTCTCCAGGACAGCCCGGTAGCAGGGATGCCCTCAGCCCTCTCAGTGGTGTTTACCAGGCTCTGGAATGAACCTGCCCACTGTGGATGACTGGGCTGGGGAACCAGGCTCCACAGGGAAGCATTTTAGGGGGAAAACAGATCCAAGCTTGAGGTCCAGAGTAACTCCTTGGGAAAAAAGATGGCAGGATCTGAAACAGCCAAAGTTCTTGCAACAGAGAAGCTTCAGTTCTCTTATTTAGCTCTCAGGAACGTTTACCATTGTCCCTGTTCAAGTGAAGCCACTGAACTTCTAAAAACTTAATTGAGGACCTGCTGTTTTGCACACTGATCGTGAAAATATGTGTAATGAACTCGCCTTAGTCGCTGGTACCAAAGGTAAAATTGGATCAAGAGCACTCAGTGGGAATTCAAACCTCATATTAGCCAAATGTGGGGCAGCTTTTTATAGGTCCCAGGTGAGCTGAGGAAATCTGAATGTGCAAGGATGCTGCTGCTGCTGATAATAATAATAGCTACCATTTCTGCGGTATGTGTGCCAGACACTGTGCTCAACCCTTAAAGTCGTCCCTGGGTCAACCCAGCCTGGGAACCAAGGCTCAGAGAAGCAGTCCGGCCAGTGGAGGGCAAGGCCAGGACTGAGCCCAAGTCTGCTGGCTCCAAAGCCAAGGCTCCTGGTTCCTGTTGCTCTGCAAGCCCCTCCCACTTGGGCAGGGGGTTGGGGTCTGAGGGGAAACCCTGTGGCCCCCAAATATTTCCCCCAAATATCATCCCTGTTGCTTCCAGACAGCCCAGGGAAAATACAGATCAATTTGCCTGGGGTGAGGAAGGCATCAAATCTACACTTCTTTACCTATTTGGCAACCCAGACTTCTTTGGGAATCAGAGGAATGTCACGAAGCCTGTCCCCAAAAGACCTCACCTGCAAAAGCTACATAGAAATTCTGGAGATTCAGAGATGCTCCCCACCCAGCCCCAGAAACCCTTCCATGGACTTCAGGTTCAGAATCTCTCTATTAAGCCAAAACAGGGGTACCTGAAAGTTAAAACTAGACCAAAAGAGTAATAATCATAATAGTAACCATGCATATACACTTTACTGATCACTTATCCAGTGTCAGGTACTCACACGAGGAGTTAGCAAACTTCTTCTGCAAAGGGCTAAATAGTAACTATTTTACCTTTTGTGGGTCCTGTGGTCTCCAGTCTCTGTCACAACCTCTCAACTCTGCCTGCACTGGTTGGGGGCAGCATCCACTCCAACCATAGCCTATTCCCAGGGACTCCCAAGGACCTCCCCCATCACCTCAAGTCCTCAAGCCTTCGGGTGACTGTGAGGGAGTGGGGATCGGCAGTGGGAGGCGGGCACCAAGGCCCACCCCTAAACAGCCACAGACAATATATAAACACATGGCAGCTTGTATGCCAATAAAACTTCATTTATGGACACTGAAACCTGGATTTTGTATAACTTTCACATGTCACCAAAGTATTCTTCCTCTTTTTTGACTCTCCCCCAATAATTAAAACATGTAAATACCATTCTCAGCTCGCGGGCTGTAGGAAAACAGAAGGCAAGCCCACAGGCCAGCCCCTGCACCATGCCAACCGCTTTTCATCCTTTTGAATGCTTACAACAGCTGGATGGGTTAGGCCTCGTTATTATCCCCATGTGTCGGATGAGGACACTGAGGCTCAGAGAGGTTAAATAACTCACTCAAGAAGCACAGCAATCGGGACTTGAACCCACCCCCAAGCCTGTTTGCTTTTCTGAGAGACAAGCTGGGTGAGTTTAAATTGTGGAGAAAGGGAAGGAAAAGGTGCTGGTGGGGCAGAAAGGGAGACCCTAACACACAGCAGCGCTTGCCCCCTGGGAGCACAAGGGAGGGCGGGGTGGGGATAGGGGAGGCTCTTTGCTTGAATGGGCTGCACTGCAGGGGTGGCGACCGGTTTCCTCCAGAGGCCCCAGATCCACGACAGCTGGTGGCCCTCACATTGTTTTGCGTCTCCCAGGTTCTCTTAATTATAACTAATTTGCCACCCTCAGCAATGCCTTGTTCTCCTTTGCTAATACCCATGAGTTGGAACCATGAGCCAGACTCCCAGCCAAATGTTGGGCAAAAATCACTTCCCTTTCCCACGTAGGGAGCCCCAGTCTCTTAGAAACTGGCCTTCTCAGTGCCGCAAGGCGGGCAGGGCGGCCCTTTTGCATGTGGCCTTGCTTGGCTGAGATTTGCCATCAAATCTGTCAGCAAAGGGGCTTAGCAAAGAATCTGCTTAACTTTCTCCAACCCCTTGGCTCCCCGGCTGACTCTCGGGACAGGAGACTGGCTGCACGGGTGGCCTTTCTCTTTGGTGCTGTTCGCCTTTTCTCCATTCCCACCGAGTCATTTGCAACTTGGGCCCAAGTCTTGGGAACCCTCTACCCCAGAAACACTCCAGGCTGTGCCTCTGTCTTGTTTGGGGTGACAGGGACCGGAAGCTGGGACTGAGGAAGGCGGCCGCTGCTGAGGGGTGGGGGAAGGAGGCAGGCTTGCCAACATACCTGTGTAGGTAACCCTAGCCAAGCCACCTGGCTTCACCGAGGAAGCCTTGATTCCTCATCAGAGGAGCATTAATACCATGAGCTCTGAACTTGTGGGGACTGGGTTTAATACAGGCTCTGCTGTCACCAGCTCCCAGACCTCAGGCAAGTTATTTTACCTTTGTATCCTCAGTTGACTCATCTATAAAATAGGTCTAACAGTAGTTTTCTCATAGAGTTGTTGTGAAGATTAAATAACGTAATAAAGGTAAAGTGTTCAGCTCTGGCACTGGCATTTTAATGATTTTCATCAGTAAACTAAGGGTGGTGACACTCTAACCACACAGGTCTGGAGAGGGTCAGCATGTCAAGGGCCTGGTCCATAGTCCCAAACGGGAGCGGAATCACACCGTTCTGCAGCCAGACCTCCTGGGGACCACCAAGAGCATGGGACCTCAGATGCGCCCTGCCTTTGGGATTGAAACTCTGTTTATCAAATTCTAAGCACACAATGCACAAAGGGCAGTTCACTCCTTAGAAAAATAATTCCTGACTCGGTTCCTTTAAGTAGCTAATTTCCCCCAATATGTTCATTGTATGGCCCTATTTTATAAAAATATCTACTGACCATCACCTTCTCAGTAACGTTATCTATTGGGTGAAAATACCCTTCTCCTGCAGGCCTCCTGCCTGCAGTGGATTTCTTCATCTGTTGCTTCAGGTCAGGAACAAATGCAGAATTTTGATGTCCTTTTATTTCCCTCCTGGCCCCAGGTGGGCAAACAGGCAGGCTAAAACCCCAGGCCCAGCTCTTTCTCTGCTCGCCCCGGCTCTGCCTCCCACGCCCTTGCTTTCATGGTAGGAGCCGCCCCTGCGCAGCCTTGCTCACCAGCGCTGCTCAGTGGTAATATCTGAGTGCTGCGGCAGAACATCAGCCCTGAACCGCCACCTCCATTGCTCTGGGCCCTAACCCTGTTGACTAACCCAGGGCACTCTCTCTCACCACGACACCTAGGAGCGCTCGGATTCTCAAAATGTCTGCTCAGAAGGCGAGTCCTCTGCGCCCTGACCCCACGGGACCCAACAACAGGAAGATCTTTATTTAAGAGCATCCTTTTTGTCTGCTTATAAAAGGAACACACCCCATCAGCAGGTACGTGAGCAGATGAATTATTCTACTTCCATACCATGAAATTCTAAGTCACTGTTCAACACATTTTATTTGATGTGTTTATATGTAGCTTGAATCTTTTATATTATTGAATTACATGTGCAATTTGGGGGGGGGAAGCACATTGATTATTTTTTTTTAAATGGAAAGTATAAAAAACAAAGCAACATTTGCCTCTCACTGGCATACCACGCAGAAGAAAGCAGTTCATTCTTCTGTCTCTTCTGAAGAGTCAAAATGCTGAGGTGTGTGTTTCCAAGACAGACTAAGCCTGAGAGGTAGCACTTCCCCTGCTTGGGGAAGTCACCTGGGCTCCCAGGGCCGGGCTGAAGCTGCTAGCCTGCCCCACCCCAACCTGAGCCACCCCCAGAGGCACCTGCTTGTGTAGGGGGCACCTCCCAAAAGGTTCTCCCTGAGGCCAGCAGAATACTTGGGCCACAAGCCAAAAGGTTCTTCTCTTTGTTAACTACAAAATAAACAACTCAAGCCCCCCGGGCTACTTGCAGCACAAATGTTTATGCCTTTGGAAAGAGAAAAAAGAAAAACTCTTGAGAGTTCTGGAGCAGATGGGCGCCAAGTTTGTAATTAACCCTTAGCAATCGGGGTGTCTGATCTTCCGCCAAGGGGTCTGCAGCAGTTTGAGGCGGGTGGCTGATCTGGGCTTCTGCTATAACTTTGCTATTGATGGGCTTTTGAGGCCTTGGAATGCTCTCTGGAAATGACACCGGCTACATCTTTAAAACTCTGAATTAGGTACTAGAGACTCACCCTGAGAAAGAGCCTGACACCACAGCACCCGCTCCAGGTGAAGGGTTGTGAGCAGCTACAGCATTCAAACCACTTGGGGCAAGACCCCCTGATGATGGGTGTGTACACAGAGTCAGGGGGAGCAAGGCCCACCCACCACGGGGCTAACATTTGCTGAAGAGCAGGTACTTTGTCATATCAATGGTGGACATTGATTAAATGCCCGAGGACCAGACTCTCTGCTAAACTCGACACACTTCATGTTATTTCATTTGATCCTCCCAAGCACCCAGTAGGGTGGGTATGGTTATATTCACATTTCACAGATGAGGAAATTGAGTCTCAGAGAAGTAAAGTCTGCTTTATTTTTTTTTTGAGTCTCATTTAATCCTGGCTGCTTAGGTCCTCCTCTTCAGATGATAGGTGTCCCTTGCCCGAGGTCATCGACCTGGTGAGTGGTGGCAGAGCTGGGACTGAAACCCAGGGCTTTGCAACTTCAAAGTCACCTCCGGCCATCCCTGTCCATTTGTGTTCACTAACACAAATGACGGTTATCACCTTTCAGACTTCCAGAAGCAATGCCGAACTCAAAGGAGCTACCTGTGGGAGCTGAGTGCACAGACAAGCTCGCCACTTAGGGGTACCCAGAGGGAGTGAGACGGGCAGCTGTCAGCCCCCAGGTCCCAAAGCCCATCATGAGAGGCTGGGGGATCTCAAAGGATCATCCTCCTCCATCTTTCCAATGGGGAAACAGAGGCCCAGAAGGCGGAATTCATGCCCAAGTTGCTACTATGACTTTGCCTCCACAGTCTGTGCTTTTCCACAGCTGCATGGAGCTTCCTGAAAAAAAACTGAAGGTGGTGGCAAGCACTGGACTGGGAAGATGGGGAGAAAGCTGATCTGGCATGTTCCCTGGGCCCTCGGTTTAGATGGAGGGCATCACCCAGTTGCCAAGGGTGTTTCTTCCTTTATGCAAAGTCAGCCGTGGACTGCTTCCATCTTTAGCTCCAGTATCTTGTGGATTCAAGGCACCCTTAATGTCACAAACAGGCAGGGTGGGGAGTGAGTGGGCAGAGGATCTCCAGGAGATTTTAGAGGCAGGACCCAAGAGTATACTCCTTCACTGTACTTCACTTCCTCCCACATCCCATTGGCTGTAACCAGTCACATGGGCTGGGCTGGATACAAGGGCTTCTGGGAAGTATAGTCCTCCTGCGGGGGAGGCGGTGTGGGAAATGAAATTGGTGAATCCACAGCACTGTCTCTGCCATAACTATTCAAAATGTCACAGTCGTGTCAGGGCCTGAAATGCCTCAAGATCTGAAGGAAGGTCCAGTGTGAGTGCTGTTCAGCATAGCATGTAGGAGGAGGAAGTGGGTGAGGCTGGAAAAGTGGGCTGGCCCAGCTTGAGAAACACCAGTGGAAAAGTAGCAGGGAGAGAGGGTACTGATCTGCAACCGAGCCCCACGTGGCTAAAGTCCCTGACATCAATTCAGCCACGGCAGGAGAGGGACATGATGGTGCCAGACACATATATACAACGGAATATTACTCAGCCATAAAAAGAAATGAAACTGAGTTATTTGCAGTGAGGTGGATGGACCTAGAGACTGTCATACAGAGTGAAGTAAGTCAGAAAGAGAAGAATAAATATCATATGCTAACACATATATATGGAATCTAAAAACAACAACAAAAAACTGGTTCTGAAGAACCTAGGGGCAGGACAGGAATAAAGACACAGACGTAGAGAATGGACTTGAGGACACGGGGAGGGGGAAGGGTAAGCTGGGACAAAGTGAGAGAGTAGCATGGACTTATATATACTACCAAATGTAAAATAGATAGCCAGTGGGAAGCAGCCGCATAGCACAGGGAGATCAGCTCGGTGCTTTGTGACCACCTACAGGGGTGGGATAGGGAGGGTGGGAGGTAGATGCAAGAGGGAGGGGATATGGGGATATATGTATATGTATAGCTGATTCACTTCGTTATACAGCAGAAACTAACACACCATTGTTAAGCAATTATACTCCAATAAAGATGTTAAAAAAAAAAAAAAAGATGGTGCCAGAGCAAGAGGCAGATGAATGTTAAGGGAAACCCAATAGCCCTGAAGATGTCCAGAGGAGGCCACACCAGCCAAGAGTCCTGGCTAGCTTTCCAGAAAAGAAGAGGATGCAAGGGGGAGCTGGAAAATGAAAATAAAGAACAGAGGAGAAAAGCAAACACAAGGCACTGGAGAGTTCTAAGACAACAGGGACTGGTGCCAGCAGGGCCCGCATCACACAAAGGCTACCTCTGCGGTGACACAGGGCCACACGTTCAGAAGGGTCCTGTGCTCGGCTCTGCTGTCACCATCTTGAAATTCTTAATAATTGTCAAAGAAGGGGCCCCATGTTTTCATTGTGCATTGGGCCGCACAAATTATGCAGCCAGCCCTATGTCTAGCGGTATCAGCATGATGACCCTGCCTCCAGGGCAGGGGTGCTGCTGAAAGAGGCTGCTTTCCAGCCTGATGGGATAGCGGGGCAACAGGAGATGGATCTAGAGGAAGATGGGGAGTGGGGGCTGGTCAGCTCAGGTGTGTCTTGTTCCTTAGTGTTCTCAGGTATAAATATTTAGGAGAGACTGGTTTCAGATTCCACTTGCTCAGGGAGCCAGATTAGGAGGAAACAAGTGCTTGCCGGTGAGAGATTTTTTTAAAAATTGAGAATGATGAGCTCTGTAAGAGATGTGATGTTGAGAATGACAGATGATAGATGAAGTCCAGGTGCCCAAATGGGGAAATGGGGACATTGGATTAAAGTGAGAGGGAGGGGCATTAGACTAGGAGACTTGAGGTTCATCCTAACTTTAGGAGCCTCTACCTTCATAGACAAAGAGACATTCAAGGAGGCCTGCCTGTATGTTTTTTAAAACCAGTCCTGGTGTTGGAGACATCACAAAATCAGGAAATAGGTTAACTAGTCCCAGATGGAAATGCCTGTGGATGGTGGTGGTGGGGATCCTCTTCAAGTCAAAGAGGGATTCAGACACAGCTGGCCAACTGATGAGACCAGCCCTCCATTGCATTACCTAGAACAGCCCACAGCCTAAGGGAAGAAGGAACCTAGTACAGGGAGCTCAACCTAGATACAAAGCTTGATTCCAAAGGAGAGGAGTGACTAATAACCGTGCCTTCCTATCATTTGTTGAGTACACGCAGTGCCAGACACTGTGCTGCACACATATATGAGTTATACTCTGCTGTGTAACGTACCCCACAGTTCAGCAGCTTAAAACAATGAAAATGTATTATTGTCAGTTTCTCTGGGTCAGGATTCAGGAGCATTTAGCTGACTGGTTTTGGTTTAGGGTCTCCCACAAGGTTATAATCAAGATGTCAGCCAGGGAGGCCGTCATCTGAAGACTTGTCTGGGGCTGGAGGATCCATGTCCAGGATGGTGCACTCATGCAGCTGGCAAGTCGGTCCTGGCCCCCTCAGTTCCTTGCCTCTTAAACCTCTGCATGGTACTTCTTAAGCATCCTCAAGATATGGTAGCTGGCTACTGGAGCATGTGATGCAAGAGAGAGAAGGATGGAAGCCTCAATGTCTTTTATGATGTAGCCTCAGAAATCACACTTAGTCATTTCTGCAGTGTCCTGCTGGTACAGAGATCAGACCTATTCAGTGTGGGAGGCAACTACACAAGGGTGTGAATACCAGGAGGTGAGGATCATTGGTGGCCACTGTGGGGGCTGCCTACTACAGCATGTTGCTTGCATTATCTCATTTAATCATGACAACAGAGTTGGTAATAATATTTTCCCCTACTCGGAGGAAGAAAGTTTGTTCAATATCAAAGAACTAATAGCAGAGCTGGGATTTGAACCCAGCTGTCCCTTGGATATGTCTGAGCTCTATGGTGAGCAGGGATGATGTAAGCGAGGACTGACAGAAATGCTCACAAACCCTGTTAGACCCTGGCCTCCAAGCAGGAAGATGTTGCATTTCTCTCCTTTGGAGAGTCCCAAGTGGGAATGGCATCTTCTCCCCGACTCTCCCACAGGCCATTGGGAGCTTTGGCCCCGGGAGGGCACCAGTGAATAAGAGGTAGAGAAAGGGGCTGCATCTCTCCAACCCCTCCTCACTTCTCCCCAAGAGAGGGGGCTGCTACTTCGAATGAGTCTGATTCCAGAACAGTGACTGAGTAGAATTTACTAGTCACTGTTAGAAGATCTTTCACATACACATACACTACACACATGCACACACACACTGTCTCTCCATACACACCACATGCATGCACACAACCACACATGCACAAGCATGCCCACACTGTCATACAAATGTGCTTATCATGCAGGTGCGCATCTGACACACACACATGCACACACACCACACACTCTTCTCTTAGGCTTTCTGCCTCTAAGTGACCACATGGTTCATTTTTTCCATAAATATTTATTGAGCAGCTACTTATGCCTGGCATGGTGCTGGGTACAAAGGATACAGTGGCATTAAAAATAGGTGTGGTCTCTCCTAGCTAATGCAATAAGACAAGAGAAGGAAATTAAAGGTATACAGAGTGGGAAGGAAGAAATAAAACTGTCTTTGTTCACAGATGACATGATCATCCATGTAGAAAATCTGAAAGAATCAGTAAAAAAAAACTCCCAGAACTAATTAGTGATTATAGCGAAGTTGCAGGATACAAGATTAATATACAAAATTAATTAGTTTCCTATATACTAGCAGTGCACAAGTGGAATTTGAAATTAGAGAAATAGTACTGTTTACATGAGTACCCCCAAAATGGAATACTTAGGTATAAATCTAACAAAATATGTACGAAATCTATATGAAGAAAACCAGAAAACTCTGATGAAAGATATCAAAGAATAAATAAATGGAGAGATATTTCATGTTCATGAATAGAAGGACTCAATATTGTCAAGATGTCAGTTCTTCCCAACTTGATCTATAGATCCAATGCAATTCCAATTGAAGTCTCAGCAAGTTATTTTTGGATATTAAAAAACTGACTCTAAAGTTTATATGGAAATGCGAAAGACCCAGAATAGCCAACATGATATTGAAGGAGAAGAACAAAGTTGGAGGAATGACACTACCTGATGTCAAAACTAGTTATGGTAATCAAGACAGTGTGGTATCAGTGAAAGAACAGACAAATCAATCAGTGGAACAGAATAGAGAACCCAGAAAAAGATCCTCATAAATATAGTCAACTTCTCTTTAACAAAGAAACAAAGACAATATAATGGAGCAAAGATAGTCTTTTCAGCAAATGCTATTGGAACAACTGGACATCCACATGTAAAAAAAAAAAAAAAAATCTAACCACAGACCTTACACCTCTAACAAAACTTAACTTGAAATGAATCAGAGACATAAATGTAAAATGTGAAACTATAAAACTTCTAGAAGATAATAAAGGAGAAAACCTAGATGACCTTGTGTATGGTGATGACTTTTTTAGATATAACACCAAAGGCATGATCCATGAAAGAAATCGTTGATAAGCTGGACTTCATTAAAATGTAAAACTTCTGCTCTGCAAAGACATATCAGGAGAATGAGAAGACAAGCCACACACTGGGGGAAAATATTTGCAAAAGACACATCTGACAAAGACTGTTATCCAAAATATATTTACAAAGAACTCTTCAAACAACAATAAGAAAATAAATGACCTGATTTTTAAAATGGGCCAAAGACCTTAACATACATCTCACCAAAAAAGATATACAGATGACAAATAGCATGTGAAAATATGCTCCATGTCGTATGTCATCAGGGAAATGCAAATTAAAACAATTAGATACCACTACACACCTATTAGAATGAACCAAATCTAGAATACTGACAACACCAAACGCTGGTGAGGAGCAATAGGAACTCTCATTGCTGGTGGGAATGCAAAATGGTACAGCTACTTTGGAAGACAGTTTGGTGGTTTCTTACAAAACTAAACATGCTCTTACTATATGATCCTTGCAGTCATGCTCCTTGGTATTTACCAAAAGGAATTGAAAACATGTCCACATAAAAACCTGCACTCAAATGAGTATGGCAGCTTTATTCATAATTGCCAAAACTTGGAAGAAACCAAAATGTCCTTCAGGAGGTGAATGTATAAATAAACTGTGCTACATCCAGGCAATGGAATATTATTCAGTACTGAAAAGGAATAGTCCATCAAGCCATGAAAAGATGTGGAGGAAACTTAAAAGTGT
This sequence comes from Tursiops truncatus, assembly GCF_011762595.2. Lineage (NCBI taxonomy): Eukaryota > Metazoa > Chordata > Mammalia > Artiodactyla > Delphinidae > Tursiops > Tursiops truncatus. Next base: position 22,048,855 of record NC_047046.1, read on the forward strand.
TTTACTACGTGAAAGAAGCCAATCTGAAAAGGCTACATACTGTATGATGCCAACTATATGACATTCTGGAAAACGCAAAACTATGGAGACAGCAAAAAGGTCCAGCAAAAAGACAGCAGGGGTTAGTGGGGAGGGAGGGATGAGTAGGCAGAGCACAGAAGATGGTGAAAATACTCTGTATGATACTTTGATGGTGGATACATGTCATTATACATTTGCCAAAGCCCATAGAATGTACAACACCAAGAGTGAACTGTAGTGTGAACTTTGGACTTTGGGTGATAATGACATGTCAGTGTAGGTTCATCGACTGTAACAGATGTCCCACAACCATCTGACATGCTTGAGGCAGGTCACAACTTTCTTACCTCATCTGGGACCCCCGGAGGTCCCACTGTGTTCTCTCAGTGAAACAGCACACAGCAAGCCACAAACGCCAGAGCAGACAGAAGGAGGGATGCCCCAAAGGAATCCAGCCCTGGTCGCAATATGTTTTATCATCTGCACAAGCACATAAAGCCTTGTGTGGCTTGCTCAGGATCAATGGCCATAATCATTTAATGGCAAAGCAGGACTTGTCACTCGGTGACATCAAAGGCCCCCAAGACCAGTGCGGGCTCCTCTGAGACTATTCCAGAACCAAGTTATATATCATTTTTCTGTTTGTCAATGTCTTGGTGTGTATATTTCACTGGGCAACCTCACAGGAAGCAAGATTTGGGCACCCCGGACCTCCCTTCCGGACACCAACCCTGAGGACCACAGTCCCACCATGCCTTCAGCCACAGGCTTTTGGCACCACTGGGCAGCCTGGGCACCCAGCAGAAGACAAGGGTAGTGGGTGAGAACAGGTGGAGTGTGCACCTGGTGGGCAGGCCCATGCATGCATGTAAGAGAGCCTGGAGGCCCTCAGACAGCACGTTGAGACTTTGAGGGAGGCTAACCACCCCATCTGTGGCCCAGGCCTGCCTAATTTACCTCTGGTTACAGATGCTTTCCTATATGCCAGGACCAAGTAATTTAAGTCACAATCTGGAATGTCTGTCAGAGCTGGAGGTCGTGCTCTGTCCAAGTGCAGGCACCCCCTGTAGCATCCTTAGCAGGTGGCCCTTTACCCCTGCGTTCACCTTCCTGCGGCAGGAAGCTTGTACCTCTGCAGGCAGCCGCTCCTGCACTTGACAGGTGTGACTCTTACCTATCCGGCCCTTGGACTCTTGTTGGCCCAGAAACGTGGGCCTTGTCCCAACCTTCCTCTCAATCCCATCTACTGCCCTTTATCCCTCTGCCACTGCCAAGGTCAAGCCAAAAACCACTCCTTGCTGGGTGACAGCAGTAGTGTCCTTGGTGGTTTTCCCTCTCCCATCCATTCTCCACCCTCCCACAGGGGGGCCCTCCTAAACCCAGGGCTGACCAGCTCCTTCCTGCCTAAACCCTTCCATAACCGAATACCAGCCCTAAGAACCCCAGTGCTCCCAGGATAACGGGGCTTCCTGGGCTTTTATGATCTGCCTTCAACTGACCTCTCTAACCTCATTATTAAGAAGAAGAAGAAGAAGAAGAAAAAGAAGAAGGTGATGATGATTGCCAACACTTAGCACCTACTGAGCTCCAGGCACTGTTTAAATGCCCCAGACTGCCCTGGTGACACCTTGGTTTTGGCTCAATGAGACCCATTTCCAACTTCTGACCTTTAGAATGGTAAGAGAATGAATTAGTGTTATTTTAAGCCACACAAAATTTGCGGTAATTTGTTACAGCAGTCATAGAAAACTAATACTCCTATTAGAAATTTAAATTGAGAACTTAAAAAATCTATTAATTTGTTTAAAAATAACAGTAAGTATATTTTTTGTTAGCATAAAACTATTTTTATTTTAAAGTAACTATATTTTTAAAAATATTAGTGAGAAGATGGCTTTTTAAAAAATATTTTCGTAAATCTTTTCATGTCTGGCTCCACAGATGATAGCTGGATTCCCATGTCTGCTCTTGCATTCTCTCTGTTGTGGTGTATTGTTTTGGTTGAAAATATGAAGAAAATTCAACCTCATACAGATAGGAAGGTGGAAAAAAAGAGGAGCATTTCAATAGCTTTTTCAGACAACAATGGCTATTCTTCTTTGATATAAACTAAAACACAAAATTGGCAGTTTTTCAAAGGTTAGTTGCAGTGTGGAATCTGAAACCATATCAATGGTCTTTGTTATGACGGCCTTTGAATGATTCTGGCCTTGATGCCCCTTTGCTACACAGAGGAGCTGACAGTCCCCTTGCTGGGGAGCCCAGGAAAATGCTGAAGGTAACTCAGCCCTAGTAGGAGCTGGGCCAGGGAAAGGACAGAGGTGACAATGGGGTGGAAGTGGCAGAGCAGTTTAGGACAGTGGCATTGGACACAGCCAGCTGAGACCTTTAGAGGCTGCCAATGACAAGCTGACACTGCCCCGTCCCCTCCCCATAGCCAATTACAGCTCAAACAAAACCAACCATAAGCTCCAAACCTTTGTGCATGTTGGAATTCAAATAGCTTCTTTCTAAATCTTCTGCTATCTTCTAGCCAGATTCTGGCTAAGTTTGTCAAAGCCCATCTCTGCTAATTGCTCTGGTCCTTGGGTATCCAGCCTGCTGGGAGTTAAGACAAGCTGAGTATGAGTGCAGGTCCTGCTATGCACCAGGCCTGTGGCCCTCGGTGTCCTCCTCTGTACAGCAGGTATCTTAACACCAGGGTTGTGAGGACCCTGAGATGAGGCTTGTGAGGCATTTTAGCCAGCGCCTGGTGAGTGCAAGTTCAAGTTTGCTGCTATTATTGCAGGAATGCAAGTGACCTTCCAGGTGCCTCCAACTGGCCCCTGCAGCCCAGATCTTTCAGCCAGTGCCCAGGGCTTAGTGAGGTTGGCTGAACTGTCCACTCTCTCCCCAGCTCCATAACCTGGGGTTTCCCTGGAAGCCTCAGGGCTGGGGATGGAGGTGTTGATGAAAATAATCAACAAACCATTTATAATAAGAATAGCAAAGAGTTTTATTTGAGCCAAACTAAGGACTATAGCCAGGAAGACAGCCTCTCAGATAACTCTGAGAAACTGCTCCATAGAAGCATGGTTTTCAGCACAGTTTTATGTCTTGTCAGAACAAAGAACATCAAACAAGTCAGGGATACATTCCTTCAAGTTTAAAAAAAAAAAAACAGATCAGCATGTACCCATCAGGTCAGTATGGCCTTGGCACCTGGGAAGGGAGTCTTAGCACCAGAGGAGTGACATCCCAGGAGGGAGGCATTTAATCTTTATTTTTAACATGGGCATTCTTTACTTCTGGTCAAAGTGCCCCTTTCTTGAATCAAAGCAGATGTACAATGTATGTTTAATAGGCCACAAACGGGCTGTACTAGTTAGCATAAAATTCAAGTTAACTCATGTATAAGCCAGAATGACTTCCCCAGACCTCAATACATGAACATTTCTTTTATCAGAGGAATACAAGGAAATGTCTCAAACACAAGCAACTTTTCCATTTCCTCTTCCCGCAGAGCCCAGAACCACTGCAGCTGCTTCCAGAAGGATAGGATCTGGGAGGCCAGGGGGAGGAGGGGAGCAGGTCAAGGAGGCAGCACACTTGTCCCACAAACTTGAAGCTTGGGGTGGACACTCTGAGGGGGACTGTCCAGATCCCCCTTCCAGGCCGGGGCACCCAGAGCTCATCCCAGCAGCCCAGAGCTCATCCCAGCAGCCCGCCCCAGGAAGCGGGAACACATGGCTGGATGTCCTCATTGTCCTCCCTTGGGGGACCTGGTCTGCCTTCAGTGGCTCACTTTGCACAAGTCCAAAGGTCCATACCAGCAGCAGAGTCCCAGTGGCCAGCCAGCTCCCCCTGCCTAAGCCTGCCTTCCTGAGAACAAGCTCTTATAACCTGCTCTCAGATCTGGGGTCTCTGAGCTGCCCTCAGGGAGCCTGCCAAGGGACCTGGGTCCTGCTGGGTGGTCCAGGTGAGCCCCTCACCCTTCCCAGTCTCAAGACCTCCCGCAAGGGACTGGAGGAGCCTCTAGTTAGGAAGGGAATGTGCAGCCAGTGGCACATATGTCACACCTCCTTAACAGACCCCTCCGCACCCCACCTGAGTCAGAGGCTGAGTCAAAGGAGAGGAGGGAAGTCTCCTTGAAACCTCCCAAGCATGCGGGGGAGAGGGGAGGGATGGAGACAGAGATGGGGATGGGGCCTCCTGCCCTTTCTGCAGACTTTGGGGACAATCGGCAGAGTGCTTGTTTCTTCTATCCAGCCTTTGCATCTTAAGGGGAACAGAACCCTAACCTTCCCTGGTGGTAGAATGCCACCCTCAGCTGCAGATTTTCGGGAGGGGGTCTCTGAGGTATGGTGGTTTTGCCCGAAGGGGCAGTTCTGCCCCTGGCACAGGGAGGTGGACAGGGGAGCCAGGGCAGCCCCATGGATCTCTACTGAACTAAAAAGGGGAGTTCAGAAGGGAGATGGGTCAGACTACCCTTGGTTTCCAAGGGTTGGCCATAAAAGGCGTTGCAATGCCTGCCTTCCTCTCTCTTGGATCACTCGCTCTGGGGAAAGCCAGCCGCCATATTGTGAGGACACTGAAGCAGCCCCACGGGAGGCCTGAGTGATGAGGAACTGAGACCTCCAGCCAAGAGCCATGTGAGCAAGCCATCTTGGAAGTGGGTCTTTCAGCTCCAGTCAAGTCTTCAGGTGATGGTAGCCTTAGCCAATATCTTGACCTCAGTCTTATGAGTGACCTGAGCCAGAACAGCTCAGCTAAGCTGCTCCGGAACTCTTGACCCACAAGAGCAACAGATAACTAATAAAGAGTTCCTCAGAATTTGGAGATCTAGGTGTGGAGGAAACAGGTTCTGCTCCAACCTTTGTTGGTGGTTGGATTCTTCAGCCCTCAGATCCTCGGGCTGTGGCCTCTTGGCTCTGCCAGGAACCAAAAAGATCTGCATCCAGCTCTGCAGACTGGCTGAGGGTATGACTGGGCCACCTCCCTCGATGGGTAGAAAAGCTTGTTGTGTGTGTGATGAGGGGATGAGGGCTGATGATTAATTTGCTAGGGCTACCATAACAAAATACCACAAACTAGGTGGTTTAAATAACAGAAATGTATTTTCTCACAGTCCTGAAGGCTGAAAGTCCAAGATCAGAGTGCTGGCAGGTTTGGTTTCTCCTGAGACCCTATTCTTGGCTTTCAGATGGCCACCCTCTTTCTGCCTCTCCACATAGTTGTCCCTGTGTGCATGTGCATCCCTGGTATCTCTTTGTGTATCCAAATTTCCTCTTCTCAAAAGGACTCCAGATTCGGGTCTACCCTAATGACCTTCTTTTAACTTAATTACCTCTTTAAAGACCTTAGGTCCAAATGTGGTTACTTTTTGAGATACTGGGAGTTAGGACATCAACATATGAGTTTGGGGGTGGGCATGGTTCACCTGATACAGGTGCTGAGAGCTTAGTTTTGTCTGAGCCAAGGGGCTGCTGGCAGTGGGGAGGAGCATAAAAGAACTGGGTGTGGGAACAGGACCCATGATCTGAGGAGGAAGAGTGAGGCTCAGGGTAGGCTGCCTGCCACAGATAACTTTCTGGGAAATAGAGGAGCCAGGACCCAAACATATAGTGCCTGTACCCCACCTGAGTGGACACAGAATCCAGTGGGGGGTCTCTCTGTGGCCAGAGTTTCATTGGTAGGCCCAGTGGCCACGTCAAGGCCTGGGGCCTTGATGAAGGTGGAAATTGGAACTTGGGTATCAGCCCAGCCCAGCAGGGGGGACCTGTGAAGGAGATAGCCAGGGAGGCGGCCATGAGGGCCACAATGCAGACAGGCCCAGGGCCAAGATGACATTGAACCTGCACCTCCCTCCTGGACCTCTCCTTGCCAGAACCAGGTGTTTACCCACAGACCCTGGACAGACCACCTCTGTACAGCCTCAGCCTTCCCTATGACTGAGAAATATTCCTGCAGTTTCTGCAACAACCCTTGACCTCTTCACTGCCTGGACTCATTCAGGGTTTTTCCACACTCTTTTCAACTTAACTGACATTTATACAACTTCCTACCCCAAAATAGCAGAATGCACATGGAACGTTTACCAAGATAGACCATATTCTGGGCTATAAAACAGACCTCAATGAATTTTAAAGGATTGGAGTGAGCTTTCGCCTTAAGAAACTAAAAGGCAAGAAGAAAAAGGAGAAGAGCAGAAGGAGGAGATGAAGAAGGGGGGTGGGGGAGGAGGAGGAGGAGATTAGTGAGACCCCAAGTAAGTAGAAGAAGGGCATAAAAATCAACATGGAAATCAAACAAATGGAAAACAGAAAAATAATAGAGAAAATCACTGGAAAAAAAAAACTGGTTCTCTGAGAGCAATAAAATTGATTAACCTCCAGCCAGATTGGCCAATAAAAAAGAAAGAAGACACACTACAGAAGTGACATCACTATAGATTTTATAGATATTTAAAAAACAAAAAGGGAATATTTTGAACAACTTTGTGCCAAAAATTTTGGCAATTTAGATGAAATAGACAAATTCCTTGAAAAGACATGATTTACCAAAGATCATTCAAGAACCAAGAAATACCCTGAATACCTCTTTATCTATTAAAGACTTTGAATTTATAGTTAAAATCCTTCCTACAAACAAAACTTGAGGCCTAAATGGATTCACTGGGCCCGCAAATCCCCCCCAATATTTAAGGAAGAAATAATACCAATTCCATACAAACTTTCAGAAAATTGAACAGGAAGAAATATTTCCCAATTCATTCTATGAGGCCATTAATTCAACTGATACCAAAACCAGACAGTAGTATTTTAAGAACAGAAAAATTACAATATCACTCATGAACATAGAAACAAAAAATTCTTACCAAAATGTTGGAAAATTGAATCCAATAGTATACAGCAAATTCTCTTGTTTTATTGTCTATCTGGGGATGTCTTTATTTCACCTTCAGCTTTGAAAGATAGTTTTTGCTGGATATAAGATTCTTGGCTGACATATTTTTCCTTTCAGCACTTTGCCTCCATTGTTTCTTTCTCTTTTTTTTTTAAATAAATTTATTTATTTATCTATCTATTTATTTTTGGCCGTGTTGGGTCTTTGTTGCTGCGTGCAGGCTTTCTCCAGTTGTGGCAAATGGGGGCTACTCTTCGTTGTGGTGCTCACGCTTCTCATTGTGGTGGCTTCTCTTGTTGTGGAGCACAGGCTCTAGGCATGCAGTCTTCAGTAGTTGTGACACATGGGTTCAGTAGTTGTGGCTCACGGGCTCTAGAGTGCAGGCTCAGTAGTCGTGGCACACGGGCTTAGTTGCTCTGCAGCATGTGGGATCTTCCCGGACCAGGGCTCAAATCAGTGTCCCCTCCACTGGCAGGCAGATTCTTTTATTTTTTTAATAAATTTATTTACTTTATTTATTTATTTTTGGCTGTGTTGGGTCTTCTTTGCTGCGTGCAGACTATCTCTAGCTGTGGTGAGCGAGAGCTACTCTTTGGTGTGGTGCACGGGCTTCTCATTGCAGGGGCTTCTCTTGTTGCAGAGCACAGGTTCTAGGCACATGGGCTTCAGTAGTTGTGGTGCACAGGCTAGGTAGTTGCGGCACGTGGGCTTCAGTAGGTGTGGCTCTTGGGCTCTAGAGCGCAGGCTCAGTAGTTGTGGCACACGGGCCTAGTAGCTCCACAGCATGTGGGATCTTCCCAGACCAGGGCTTGAACCCATGTCCCCTGCATTGGCAGGTGGATTCTTAACCACTGTGCCACCAGGGAAGCCCTGCCTCCATTGTTTCTGATGAGAAGTCAGCTACTAGTCTTATTGAAGTCCTCTTGTATGTGATGATATACTTTTCTTTTGATGCTTTCAAGAATTTCTTTTTGTCCTTGAACTTTTTTTTTATTATGATGTGTTTGGATGTGGATCTGTTTTCAGTTTTCCTACTTGGAGTTCATTAAGCTTCTTGTATATGTAAATTAACGTTTTCATCAAATTTGAGGAGTTTTCAACCATTATTTCTTCAAAAAGTTTTTCTTCCCCCTTTTCTCTCTCCTCTCCTCTGGTGCTCCCATTATACATGTGTTGGTGCACGTAATGCTGTATCACATTTCTCTAACTCTCTGTTCATTTTTCTGCATTCTTTTCTCTCTCCATTCTTCAGATTGTATAATCTCTGTCAGTCTATCCTCGTTTGCTGATTCTTTCTGATCTGAAATGGGTGGGGGAGGGAGGGAATGTGCCATGTCTCAAATGCTACAGACTCTTGCTGTTCTGAGATTTACTAAATTTTCTTGAATAAATGTTTCTTTGTTTGCTGTATGCCCTTAAGGCAATTTCCAGAGACTTTAAGTGTGTTTTTTGTTTGTTTGTTTTACAAATAATTGTTATCAATTATAGTTGTTTATCTGGGGTGAGGGAGCCACAGAGTTCCTCACACCACTATTCCATAAGCCATCTCTGAATATATGACATGTAAAAAGAGTAATACATCACAACCAAGTGAGATTTCTCTAAAGAATGCAAAGTTGCTTTAACATTGGAAAATCAATCAGTATGATTCACTGTATTAATAGACTGAAAAATAAAAACTGTAAGAGCATCTCAATAAATGCAGAAAAACATGCATTCCTGTTAAAAAAAAACTTCAAGCAAACCAAGAATAGAAGGGAAATTCCTTACCTAATAAAGGACATCTACACAAAAAACACCAAGCAACAACAACAAAAATCCTACAGCTAACATCATCTTTAATGACGGAAAACTGAATACTTGCCCCCAAGATCATGAACAAGACAGGCCTGTCTACTCTCACCACTTCTATCCAGCATTGTACGAGAGGTTCTAGCCAATATAATCTGGCAAGAAAAAGAAATAAAAGGCATCTGTATTTGAGAGAAAGGGGGGAAACTGCCTTTATTTGCAAATAACATGTATGTCTACTTTGAAAATCTGATGGAATTTACAAAAAAGCTATGAGAACAAGTAAGTGAGGATGAAAGATACAAGATCAACATACAAAAATCAATAGTATTACTAGCAACAAACAATTGAAAATTTAAAAAAATTTATTTACAATAGTACAAAAATATGAAATACTTAGGGATAAATACAACAGAAAGTATGAAGCATTGTACAGAACATTGTTCTGAGAAATTTAAAAAGTCTAAATAAGTGGAAAAGTATGCCATGTTTGTGGATCGAAAGACTTAATATTGTCAAACATGTCAATTCTCCCTAAATCAATCTACAGATTCAACATAATCCTAATCGAAATCCCAACAGGGCTTTTGGTAGACATTGACAAGCTGATTCTAAAATTTATATGGAAATGCAAAGGATTTAGAATAGTCCTTTCAACAACTTTTTAAAAGAACAAAGTTGGAGGACTTAAATGCCTTCAAGATATTATAAAGCTACAGCAATGAAGACAATGTGACATTGGTATAAAAATAGACAAGTGATTTAATGGAACAGAATAAAGAATCCAGAAATAGACTCATGTATGTATATGGTCAATTGACTTTCAACAAAGGTGCAAAGGCAATTTCATAGAGAAAGGGTAGTATTGATATTTTCAACAAATGGTGCTAAAACAATGATAGTGTGCTGAACCTCCACCCCCAAGATACGTCCACATCCTAATTCCCAGAACCTCTGAATGTTACCTTATTTGGGAAAATGGTCTTTGCAGATGTAATTACATTAAGGATCATGAAATTAGAAGATCATCCTGGATTATCTGAGTGGGCCCTAAATCCAATGACAAGTATGTTTATAAGAGACACACAGAGGAGAGACATACAAGGAGAAGGTGGTATGAAGTCAGAGGCAGAGATGGGAGTGATGTGACCAAGGAATGCCAGGCAGCCACCAGAAGCTATAAGATATGAGGAAGAGATTTTCTCACAGAGGCCCCGAGGGAGCACGGCCCTGCCAATGTCTTGCTTTCAGACTTCTGAACTCCAGAACTGTTAGAGAGTTGTTTTAAGCCACCAAGTATGTGGCAATTTGTCATGGTATCCTCAAGAAACTAATGTAGACATCCATATGCAATTTTCTTTTAAAAAGAATTTTGATCCACACCTTGCACTGTATATAAAAATTAACTCAAAAATAGATCATAAACCTAAATGTAAAACCTAAAACTATAAAACTTCTAGAAGGAAAGATAGGAAAAGAAAATCTTTGCAACCTTAGGTTAGGCAAAGATTTTTTATTTATATGCTCCTGCATATCCAACACCGAACCTGAACTCGGGCTCCGAGTGGCCACTCAGCAAACGTGTGTGTGGGAGGAATGAGCCATTCCCTGTACAGGCCCGGGATGCTCAGGCCACAGAGCCAGCATTGAATCTCCTGGGGATTCAAGTCAGCCACGTTACACCCAGCAGGAAAAATTCAGAGCTGACATTAATTCAGACCCCACATACATGATTCTTACTGAGTGAGGCATTGAGACAATCTCGCCCTTTGTCAGAACTGTGGGAGTCTTACTTACACGTAGAGAGAAGCCAGTCTAAAATCAGTCGCTTTTTGAAACCATCAACTCAAGAAATTAAGGATTCTGTCAGCGTGCCCTGAATTTCTGAGCCCAGCAATTAATTCCTTCTAGATTAAAGGATTGTTGTGTTTCTAATACATTATTATGCGGAGTGGGCTTGCTGTGAATTTTAAAACTTTAGCTAGAATCCTCATTAACTGGGACCTTTTATCCGTGTGCAACTTCTAGAAGAGGCCAGTGGCTAGAAAGTGAGCTGACACATCCAAAAAGAAAAAAAAAAAAGCATCCAAGGGGGCGTCCCAATGCACATTCAGCCCGGGCAGCTGTCGTCTCTCCTAACGGTAACAGGGCCATTTCCTCATAAGGCACGAGGCCCAGGCTGGACATTGTACACCACCCCACGAATCCTCGCCCGCCCTGTCAGGTGAACACGGTTGTTATTATCTCCAGTTTACAAATGAGGAGACTGTGGCTGGTGAAGGGAGGTGAGGACCCTTGCTCAGGCCCGTGGTGGCCCAAGTCTGCCTAACCTCCAGGCTCCATGCTTGGTCCCATTTTCCACTGCATCCCCTACTACCTGGACTGTGAAGATCGCTTTGCAGAAGGATGACCCCAAGGCCTTTTGAGTCCACCATCCACCTAAGAACCATTCCATTGTGGAGTGGTACCCAGGGCCATTTACATGCTGGGAGGGAGCCATGGAAATGCAGCCGTGCATGAGGCGGAGGGTGACCCAGAGGCCAGGGTCTCCATCCCATGTCTGGGAACCTCGGGATTCTTTCAGGCAGGGTCCAGCCTGGCTGCACTTATGGCAGAACCTGAACTCAGATGCAGCCCTTGAGGGGAGATTTCTAGGACCTGGGTCAGACGCTGGCTGAGCCACCCCACATTAACCTGGGTCCCCTCAGTATTTTAGTCAATCCTCGTTTTTAGTTCACACGGGTTCATATACATAATGTGTGTGCACCCAGCCATCTCCTCACCCCACCCCAGCCCCCGGCAGGCTGGGAACCAGTGCCCACCTCCCCTCAGTCCAGTGCAGGTCCCTGGAACCCTGGGGTCTCCTCCTAGAAACTTCAGAAACTCACAAGGGAGCGGGTCAGGAGCTCCAGCCCCCCTAATAAAATGCCCCCTTCCAGCTCCCCAGACGAGAGGTCGGGAGACAGGCAGCCCCGAGAGCAGACCCATCCGAGGGCCTCCTTCCTCTGGGCCCACGGCACCTACCTAAAGCAGAGGGGCTGCTCAGCACCTCCTGCCATGGTGGCTGGAGCTCACCACCGCACAAAGCCGCTCACAATATTCTTGTTGTGAAAAATAAAATCTAAAGGAAATTCCGATACATGCTGCAACATTGATGAACCTTGAGGACATTATGCTGAGTGAAATTAGCCAGTCACAAAAAGACAAATACTGTATGATTCCACTTATATGAGGTCCCTAGAGCAGCCAAATTCATAGAGACAGAAAGTAGAGTGGTGGTTACCAGGGGCAGGAGGGGAGGAGGGATGGGGAGTTAGTGTTTAATGAGGATGGGGTTTCAGTTTTGCAAGATGCAAAGAGCTCTGGAGATGGATGGTGCTGACAGTTGCACAACAAATATGAATGTACTTAATGCCACTGAACCATATACTTAAAAATGGTTAAGAAGGTAAATTTAAATGATGTATATTTTACCACAATTTTTTTAGTAAATTTATGTATTTTATTATTTTATTTTATTTATTTATTGTTTCTGGCTGCGTTGGGTCTTCGTTGCTGCACATGGGCTTTTCTCTGGTTGAGGCGAGTGAGGGCAACTCTTTGTTGCATTTCCCGGGCTTCTCATTGCGGTAGCTTCTCTTGTTGCGGAGCACAGGCTCTAGGCGCACAGGCTTCAGTAGTTGTGGCACATGGGATCAGTAGTTGTGGCACGTGGGCTCAGTAGTTGTGGCTCGTGGGCTCTAGAGCACAGGCTCAGTAGTTGTAGCGCACAGGCTTAGTTGCTCCACGGCATGTGGGATCTTCCCGGACCAGGGATTGAACCCATGTCCCCTGCACTGGCAGGCGGATTCTCAACCACTGCGCCACCAGGGAAGCCCTACAATATTTTTAAGTTAAAAAAAAAATCTAAAATTTCCCTTCATCAAGCATCCTGCTATTCCCATTCTCCCACTGAATGCTGGCAGCAACATTTGGAAGTAACTTCTACTATTATTCTCATTTAATAGGTAAGAAAACAAAGACAAGGGAGGTGACATGAGTGGCCTGAGTTCACCCAGCAAGTAAGTGTAGAGCTAGGGCTTGACCCAGGGCCAGACTGCAGGACCTGCTGTCTCCCACCAGGAGCCCTGGCCACAAAGGGAGCCACCCCTCCCTGATTACTTGCTACAGCTCTGCTCTGATTCCCCTGCCAGGGGCTGCAGACAGGATCCAGATGGTGGTTCCCCTGCTGACCAGGATGGGGCCGAATTGGAAAACCCCTCCTCCAGTGTTTCCAAATGCATCCCGGACTTCTGTCCTGGAAGCGCCTGGTGCCCTCTTGCTGGGACAGTGGGGGGCAGAGGGGCAGCCGAGCCTGGCCACTGGCCTGGACGGTGACTGTTGTGGACGACAGGGGTTGGCACCAACCCAAGTACCCCTACAGGCCCTGGAATGCCCAGTTTCCTTGGACCGTGAGACTCACCTTATCCTCACCTGAGTTCGTGCCCTGGGGCCGCAGTAACAAAGTATCACAACTGGAGGGTATAAACAACACACTTATTGTGTCACAGCTCGGGAGGCTGGGAGGCTGGGAGTCTGCAGTTGAGGGCTCAGCAGGTGCCTTTGTGGATTGGGAGGGAGAATCTGTTCCATTGCTCTCTCCACCTTCTGGTGGCCTCAGGCGTTCCTTGACTCGTAGGTGGCCTTCTCCCTGTGTCTTCACATCATCTTCCCTCCATCTGTCTCTGTGTCCAAATTTCCCCTTTCATAAGGACACGGCCGTAGTGGATGAGGACCCACCCCAATTACCTCATCTTAACTTGATCATCTACAAAGACTCTATTTCTAAATAACGTCACATTTCAAGGGGTGGGACTTCAACATCTTTTAGGGGGACACCATCCAACCCATAACTCTGTTCCACTACGCTCTTACTCCTCTCAGCCTCCCTGGAGGCCAGTGGGGAAGGTTCTGAGGGTTGGGGACGTTTGCAAAGTGAAAGGGTATTTCACATACTCTCTAAGGTTTTGTGAATTTATAACCATCATCGCGTGTACTGAATACTCACCGTGTGCCAGGCACTGGGCATACACATTCCCCCATCCTTAGCTGCAGGGCAGCTGTTACCATCCCATTTCACAAGTGGGTGACACAGCCCTCAGTTGAAGGAATGAAGCTTAGATCACTGCAGTTGGAGTAAAAGGCAATGCCTGGGAATTCGGGCAGGAGAGGCGGTGTGAGGGGAGGTTATTTCTACCTCCTAAAAATCTTCGGATCTGGTGACTTCTCTCCATCCCCACGTGCCTGCCTGTATCTGTGTCCTGGGGCTGCTGTAGCAAATGACCATAGACTTGGTGGCTTAAAACAACAGAAGTTTATTCTTTCACACTTCTGGAATCCGGAAGTCAAGATGTCAGCAGGGCTCCCTCTGAAGCCTCTAGAGGGGATCCTTCCCTGCAATGTGCAGCTTCTGGTGGCTCCAGGCATTCCTTGGCTTGTGGCTGCATCCCTCTCCGATCTCTGCCTCTGTCTCCACATGGCCTCCTCTTCTCTGTCTCTCCTCCAGTGTCCTTTATAAGGACAATTTGTCCTTGGATTCAGGGCTCACCCAGGTAATCCAGGACGATGTCACCTCAAAATCGTTAATTACATCTGCAGAGAGTCTTTTCCAAATAAGGACACATTCACAGCTTACAGGACGTGGACATATGTTTTGGAGGTCACCATTCAACCCCTTCTTATAGTCCCAGCTGCCATCATCCAAGCTGGGCCACTGCAACTACCCCGTCTCCCAGCCTCCAGGGCGCACAGCCAGAGGAATCTTTCAGAAGCAGAGACCAGACCCCAGTCCCTTCCAACTTAAAGCCTCACAGGCTCCCAGAGCCTCAGGAAGCTCCCTTGGCCGGGCCCTGCTGACTTCTTAGGCCTCGGGTCTCCCTGCTCCCCTCCCCACACCCTGTTCCCACCACACTGACCTGCCCTTGGTTCCTGCAAGGGTCCACACGCGCTCTTGCCTTCAGGCGTCCCCCGTGCGGTTACCACCGCTCCCTCTGCCTGGGACTGTTCCTGTGAGCTTCACCTGGATGACTTTTGCTAGTCTACCAAGTCTGTTTAGAGAGATTCTCCTGCACTCCCCTTGACAAGTGAATCAGGGGCCTGAGTTCCCACAGCCTGTCCCCGTCAAGTCGTCCCAGGGGGTTATAAGGTGGGTTCACCTGTCTTTGCTCTCCGGACCGCGAGCTCGGCTGGAGCAGGGCCCACCTCACCCACATCCATCCTGCTCACTGCAGAATGGCCGCCACCCGCCGCAGGGCACAGCTGGCATCCTGCAGTGTGTCTGGGGGAGCATGGGGATCAGACAGGGCTGGAACTTTCCTCCCACCTCCCACCCCTGCCCATCTTCCTTCCTCAGAGTCTTTTTTCCCACCTTTAAAATCAAGTTCTGTTTGAATGTATGTATGTGTGTTTTCTATATAATAGCTTTATTGAGATATAATTTACATACCGTACAATTCACCCAAACTGTACAAGTCAATAGTTTTCAGGGTATTCAGAATTGTGCAAGCATCACTACAATCAACTTTAGAACATTTTCATTATCCCAAAAAGAAATCCTATGCATATGAGCAGTCACGACCCATTTCCCTCTGACTGCACCCCTTCCCCAGCCCCAGCCTCAGGCAGCCACTAATCTCTCTGTCTCCATGGAGCTCCCTATTCTGGACATTTCATACCAATAGAATCTTACAGTACGTGGCCTTTTGTGTCTGGCTTCTTTCACTTAGCATAATGTTTTCTAGATTCAGCCACGTTGTAGCATGTGTCAGCACTGCATTCCTTTTTATTGCCTGAATAATATTCCATTATATGGATAGACCACTATTTATCCATTCGTCAGCTGATGGACATTTGGGTTGTTTCCACTTTGGGGCTATGATGAATAGTGATGCTGTGAACCTTTGTGTGCAAGTTTCTGTGTGGATATATGTTTTCATTTCTCTTGGGTCTATACCTAAGTGTGGTGAATGTGTTTTTCTTAATTAAAAATAATTTATATTTTAAATTACAAACACAAAACACGAGAGATCACGGAAGCCACAAATTAGAAACAAGAAAATACAGACACACCCATAATCCCTACAAACAAAGATATCTGGTGTCCTGCCCTGGAAACATCCCTTTGCTCTTGTTTACTTATATGGATCGTGAACGGGAGGCCGTGTATGTAGAAACTGTGACAACTCCTGGCCCTTGCATTCAGTTTCCTCTGATCTCTCGTGTGACTATCAATAAAGAACCATGCAGCGCAGATTAGAAATGAAACCAGCTTTAACTTCAAAGGACAAACAGCTAAGAGTTTAGCTAACAGCTAAGAAAGAAGGAGGATTTTCAGCTGTCTGGAGGTGGGAGAAAGATTTTCAATGGGGCTGGAACTTCTCATTCTTTGGCCAAAAAAAAAAGCACTAAAAAGAAGGGAAACCCAAACCCCAAACAAAAATCTAGGGAATCATTACATCAAGATAGATGGATTACAAGTCATTTATTTTCTTTTTGAAAAAATTTAATGATATTATATTATTATAATGTTTTACCACGAAAAAGATTCTAAGAAGGCTTTGAGGGATTACTGTTGAAAAAGAGTGATTTTATAAAACCCAGCAATTCTTAAGGAGAGTGCGGCCAAAAAGGCCTTTTTTGTTCTTTTATAGTTTCTTCCAAGAACGGGCTCACTGAGACAGAGGCCGAGTGAGCAGACAGCCGCAGACTTGAGGGAAGCTGTGAACATCTCAACTCCAAGAATGAGAGTTGCCTGTGCGCACATAGGAAAAAGCAGGTAAGAAAAGGCATTAAAGGTGTCTCTCTTTAAAACGATTGTGGGGGAAAAATGGAAATTCTTAACCATTCATGACCGGTAAGAAAGGCTGAAACTTCATGTTTGCTTTCTTAAATATCTTGCTGCAAACCTTTTCCCAAACTATATGTTCATTATTACAAAAATAATTCTTATAAGCATCCCTTCTTAAACAGAGATTAGTAATTCTAATATTCATGATCACGTGTTTTAAAGATTTCCACTTATTCTGAAAAGTATCATTAAACAGAAACACATTCTTGTCTACTCAGAAGCACAGTCTAGAGGCGGCTGGATGCCTGGCACAGAAGCTGCTGTTTTCCACTCCTTCACCCAGGGTAGACATTGCTAAGTGATCACAGCACTCTTTTCCACCAAACTATAGACTGTCTCTGTATCCCTATCTATTCTTCTCAAAAGGTAACTTCTAGGAGTGAATCAGAGGGGGCAAAAAACCAAAAAACAAAAAACACTCATTAATGTGCAAGTACAAACCCAAGGCTCCACCTAGTGGCAGAGCTTCCTAATTGCAGGCAGAGTACAACAAACTATCCCCAGTTTTAGAAAGAACCGGATCCCTGGGCCAGCAAAGCCAGTCACGATGATAGTAAATAAACTATTCAGTCTAGTCTTGAGTAAATACAGTAGCCCTCCTAGAGAAAAGTTTTGTATTTCAACATGGGTTTTCCTTGCTTTAGCCCAAGAGATTGGCCAATAGAAGAATGTCAGGCAACAACTAGTAGCAACAAAGGGCCTTTAGAAAACACCAAATTCTTCCCCAATATTCTCTTTGCCAAAGACTGACTCTTCTGTCTGTCAGGTTCCCAAGCTGCCCAGATTTCTCATTCTGCAAACTACATACACCATGCCTCAGAGTCACGTGGGTACTTTTTCCTGAGCAGAATATGCCAGGCCCTGCATAAGGAGCTCATCTGAATTCTCCTCTTAGCAACCTACCCTGAGACAAATGCTGCTATCCCCATTTTCCAGGCAAATACACTGAGGCTCAGAGAGGGGAAGCAACTTGGCCAATGTCACACAGTGAGGAAGATACAGGCAGGATTGAAACGTCCTCCTGGCCAAGCTGGGGTTACAGACCCCACAATGTCAGCCCCTTCCTGACAGCAGGCTGCCGTTCTTGCTGGAGGAGTCTAAGCAGGTCAGCTGTGCTCCTGGGAACGTACCACTGGGGCAGGGCACAGGCAGCCCAGATGGGCCAACGGGCCCCGTCAGGAGGGGGCTGGGCACAGTGCAGGCTCCCAGGGCCAATTTCGGACCTGGACTGTCCCGACCACCTGCTCCAAGGTTCTGCAGCAAGACATTGAGTCGCCCTCTGTGGTCACTCGCTGTGCAGTTTATCAGCCTCCCTGGCCTCCCTTTCCTGGGCAGAACACCTCTGCATGGGCAGCTGTGATAATGCATGCCGTCTGCAGGCACATAGATACAGGCTCAGGGCTGACTCAGTAGAAGACAGGTCATTTCTGCCCACCCCACTCCCCCTGCTCCTGTCCACCATCCTGTCCTCCTGCTGTCTCTCTGCTCTCTCCACATTGCTGTCTGCCTGTGTGGCTACTCTGAGCCCCACCTCTTTCCATGTCAGGCCCGGCTCCTCCCTGCTGACCGCAGGGCTCAGTCTCTCTGTCTCTGTGTGTTTATCTCTGTCTCTAACATTCTCTTTCTCTCTCTCTCACCCTCCTTTTCTCTATCTCTGTCTTCCCTCCCCTTCTCTTCCTCTTCTTCCCTCCCTGGGATCAGGGGAGGACACAGTCAACTTCAGCTTCTCGTGGCTCCAGCAGGCAGACATGGGGGGCAGCCCCGGCTCTCTGTCAGGTCCTTCCCTCTGGCCAGGGCCCCCACCTCCCCATCACCTCCCTGAACAGCCTCCACTCAGGTGTGTCATGAGTAACCAGAATCCTTGGGCCAGGCCTGCTGAGGACAGGGGCACAGGGTCCTTCCCGGGAGGGGAGGGAGGGGCCACCTCCCAGGGT
This sequence comes from Tursiops truncatus, assembly GCF_011762595.2. Lineage (NCBI taxonomy): Eukaryota > Metazoa > Chordata > Mammalia > Artiodactyla > Delphinidae > Tursiops > Tursiops truncatus. The sequence goes on from NC_047046.1 coordinate 22,067,371, forward strand.
ACAGCTGGTTCAGAGGCGCAGCTCCTGATCCAGCCCTGGCCCTTGTGGATCCTCTGCCTGCCCAGAGGTGGAGATCCAAAACTTCACCCCAGCACCCAGGGGCCCTCCCAGGATGAAGGCAATAGCAGCTTCCAGAGCTGGAATTGTAAGAGTTGCCATTTCATACGTGTGCATGAGCGGGCGCACACACACATGAATTTAATTCTTAGGGCAGAGGGTGAATATAATATGTATACTTTTTGGTATTAATTTTTTTCAAACCATGCAAAAGGATTCACAGTGAAAACTAACACCCTCAGTCCCTCAGTTCACCTTCCCAAAGGCAGCCAGTTAGCAGTTTCTTGTGAATTCTTCTAGAGAAAGTAAGTGCATGATCTGAGTACTTACGGGTAGATATTCCTGCAATTTCCCCCCAGTGGCAGCATCCTTTACACACAGCTGCACTTACTTTTTTCACTTAACAACTGATCTTAGAAGTTCCATAATCTAGGGACTTCCCTGGTGGCACAGTGGTTAAGAATCCACCTGCCAATGCAGGGGACATGCATTCGAGCCCTGGTCCAGGAAGATCCCACATGCCACGGAGCAACTAAGCCCGTGCGCCACAACTACTGAGCCTGAGCTCTAGAGCCCGTGAGCCACAACTACTGGGCCTGCGTGCCACAGCTCCTGAAGCCCACGTGCCTATAGTCTGTGCTCTGCAACAAGAGAAACCACCACAAAGAAAAGTAGCCCCCGCTCGCTGCAACTAGAGAAAAGCCCGTGCACAGCAACGAAGACCCAACGCAGCCCAAAAAAAAAGTTCCATAATCTCCCTCATCTTTACATATGTAAATATATATATAAGCCTCATCTTTATATGTATATGTATATATAATTCACATGCCACAAAACTCATTCTTTAGTATGAACAATTCAGTGTTTTTTAGTATATTCAGAGTTGTGTAACCATCGCCACTAATTTTAGAACATTTTCATCACCCTAAAAAGAAACCCCATACCCACTAGCAGTCACTCCCCATCCCCTGCCCCCAGCCCCTGGCAACCACTAATCTATTTTTTGTCTCTAGGGATTTGCCTATTCTAGACATTTCATATAAATACAATATGTAGCCTTTTGTGTCTGGCTTCTTTCACTCAGCATGATGTTTTCAAGGTTCATCCGTGCTGGAGCATGTATCAGTACTGTGTTCCTTTCAATGGCTGACTAATATTCCACTGTATATGTATGCCACATTTCACTTATCTCTGTTCTTTTTACTGGCAATACAGCATTCCACTGATGGGTGTACCTCAATATACTAGTCTCCTGCAAGGGGCATTTAGGTTGTTTCCAGTCTTTTGATACTACGTATAGTACTGCAGTTAATTTCCTTCTGTTCTTTGCAAATATACATGTAAGAGACTTCCTCACTGTGGAATTACTAGGTCAAAGGAAGACACATTTTACCTTCTATTACATATTACCAACTGTGCTCCAAAGAGGGCATATGTGAAGTGACAATTTCTCCACATCCTTGCCAACTCATTTTATCAAAGATTTTAAGTCCTTACCATCAGTTTTGGAAGGTGCTATCTCATTGTGGTTTTCATCTGTAATTTTTTCTTTTGAGTGAAATTGAATGCCCTTTCATTCTGAGTTGTCTGTTCATAACTTTTGTCTATTTCTCTATTGGGTCATTGATTGATGTTATTGATTTGTAAGAGCTCGTTATATGTGGAGGAAAATAGTCTTTTTTTCTGATTGATATGTTGAACATTTTTTCCACAGTTAATCATATTATTCTTTTTAATGCAGAAATTTTTATGTACCCAGTGTATCCTTTATGGCTTCTGGGGTATGTAGTTTTCTTAGTACTCTTAGAAAGATTACGGAAAGGCCCAGCATCTATTTATGATCCATTAGGGGAATCAGACAAATCAACAGATGGCTCCTGCATAGAACGCTGTGAGTGGAGAAGCCCAGTGGACATGTGATCCAGTCTTGGATCCAGTCTTGGTATGGGACACCTTCCCAGAGGCAGGGAGGGGGTGATGTCTGAGCTGTGACAGAAGGGGGAGTGGGCATTGGTAGGCAGAGGGGATGGGATGGGATGGGAAAGCCCTGCAGTCCAGCTGGAGAGCACAGGGTTGGCTGGGAGGATGGAGACTTGCTTTGGTGTCCCAGGGTCTGGGACACAGGGAGGATGGGCAGGCCAGGCCACATTCAGTTCCCACCCTGAGGGCAGCAGGGACACTGAAGGTTTCCCTCACAGGGAAATACCTCCAGTCACCTTTGGGAAGATCCCAAAAGACTGGAAGGGTCAGAGAGGAGGTAAGAAGCCACCAAGGAAACTGAGGCCACATCCCATAGAGGGTGGGGAGGCTGGAAGGGACAGAGCCGAGGAGTGGGCAGATGGAGAGGATCCAGGCTTGGCACCGCAGGGCTGGACAGGAGGGCAGGGCAGGGAGAGCCTGGAGTCCAGGTGCTCCAGGGGTGCACATCCCCCATATGCTGTCCATCCACTTATGACTCCCTGGGCCAAGCCACAGGCTAGAAATCCATCTCTTCTGGGTCCAGCAGCTCCATCTGCCTAACAGTGCTTCCCAGGCACAATTTATACCAATGCAGGCAGCCCAGAGCCCATTGGTCAGCCAGTGCCAGGCAAGGGCAGCAGATGGCAGAAGGACCAGCTCCTGACTCTTAGGGGTTTGGGAGTGTGGGTCTGAGGGAGGCAGAGCCTGTCGTGCAGAAGATGGTACTGGGCTGGCACCCTGGTCCTGCCCCCTCTGCCTGGTCCCCACAGGAGCTGAGACCGACAACCTGGGGTCCTCTTCCCCAAGTGCTCTTCTCTCTGTGTCTGTCTGTTTCTTTTTCTGTCTCTCTGTCTTTCCATCTGCCTCTCTCTACATCTCTCTGGCTGACATCTCTCCCTCTGTCTCCAGCTTGCTGGCTCTCTTTCTCTCTTTCTGAGTATCTCTCTATATCTCTATATCTCTCTCTGACTCTTTCTCCCTCTCCTCTTCCTCCTCAGAATCACTTCCTCAGAGTGGAACCCATTCATCCTGGGGGTGTCAGGTGGGGCAGGCCCACATGCTCCTGGCCCAGCAGGCACCTCCTGGGACTGGCAGGGCTGGCAGGCAGCTCCAGGGTCTCCGCTCTAAGTGGCTCCTCTTGCCTGTCCTTCGTGCCTGCCAGGTCCATCTAAACCACATGGACTTGTGGCCACCACTCCAGATGCGTCCAGCAGGGGGTGGGTTTCACCTCACTGTGGCCAGGAAAAGGACATTTTCCCACACAGAAGGCCCTTTCACTTGGCAGACCTTGTTCCTAGATCCTTGGTCACCAAGCATCCCCCTTACTAGCCTAGAAGTGATTACTAGCCCACTACTAGTGATTTAGGCTTTAAATGAGGAAGAATCCCTGTTAACTGGGCCCCAACATTTAACAACACTCAATATATCAGTCATTAACACTCTAGTGTAAATGAGCCAAACTCTACCCCCCCCCCCAGCTAGGTGGATGTTGCCTAAGGAGACCTCATTAGTCTGTTTTTGCAGGAGGAGAGATGTGGAAAAAGAAGCAGAGCCAGGGATACCCAAAGAAGGGAAATAGGGCAAAGGTGGGGGGCAGAAAGGAGGGGATTTGTGGGCAAGGAACCAGAGGAAGGGAAGTGGGACAAGCATTGTTAAGGAGAAGGCCTCTTATCTGTCCATTTCTTCACAGTCAACAAAGCACAGTCACAGGAAAGTCCCCAAGTCTTGTATCCCTCCCTCCCCCGGTTTCCAGATGGGGGCACTGAGGCCCAGAGAGAAGGGACTCACTGTAGATCACGCAGACATCCAGGTGTCCTAACTCCAAATACAGGTGCCCTGGTTGCCACCCTGTCGTCCTCCCCTGACCCAAGGTGCCGGTCTCTCCCCCTGAGGATTCCTGAGGAGGGCAGGAAAGCCCTCTCTCGGAGCCCTAATTTATGATTTTCCGACAGCTTCCTTCCTCCCATCACTCCTTCTAGCTCCCGTCCCAGCTTCATGAAGAAGGAATGAACTGGGTGAGAAGGGCAGCTCCATGGAGCATAATTAACTTGGCTGGGCAGCTGCAGGCTCTCTGGGTCCCCCAGCATCCCCGCCCTGGCCCAGCGAGGGGCCGCAGGGCCAGGCCTCCAGATCAAAGGCACAGAAAGCGGGCATTGTTCCCTAACCTGGAAGGCCGGCCCACTGGCCCTGCCCTTTGTCTGGGCAGAGGCTTCGATGGCGCTGGCGCTGACTGGGCCCCTGGGGGCTGCCGCCACAGGCTCCGGTACCCCCAGGCCTCTTGGGCTGCTCCCTCCCCTGTAGAATGTTCACGACATGGGTACAGATCAACTGGGGCACATGGACTCACACAAGCTGGTGTGCAAGCAGGGCTAATTTTATGGGTCCCCCCCACCCCGAGCTGGGGAGACTGTCCTTGGGACATAGGCAGAGCGAAGAGGTCCTTAGCACAGGCTCCAGGGGCAGTTCACAGGGAAGGGAGGCTGCGACCCAGGTTTGTTTGCTATTAGAAGAACAGCATTTCCTGTTTGGATTAGGCCGGCTGGATGTGTCAGTGAATACACACCAGAAGGACTGTGTTTCCCAGACCCCATGGCCTGCTCCCGGGGGTGTGTGTGTGTGTGTGTGTGTGTGTGTGTGTGTGTGTGTGTGTGTGTGTGTGTGTGTGTGTGTGTGTGTGTGTGTGTGTGTGTGTGTGTGTGTGTGTGTGTGTGTGTGTGTGTGTGTGTGTGTGTGTGTGTGTGTGTGTGTGTGTGTGTGTGTGTGTGTGTGTGTGTGTGTGTGTGTGTGTGTGTGTGTGTATGCATGTGCTCCCTCTCACGGGAGTCTAAATCTGAGCTGAGTTCTCTTTTTGCCCAAAGAAACACCCTTGCAGGGTCAGAGGGCAGCAGTGTGGCCTAATGGGTAAGTGCAGAGGCCGGCACCCATCACTCACCAGCCGTGGGCCCCGCACCTGGGGATAATATGGAGGCCTCCCGGGTTTGGGAGAAGAGGGCAGGCGACAATGCAAGCAAAATGCTTAGCACAGCGCCTGGCACACGGTCAGCGCTCAGACCGGACCGGAAGCTGCTGTTGTTACTGGCGGTTGTGGTTCCGTCTTGGCAGCTGAGAAGATCAGCCCCCCAGGGAAGAGGCCCCACCCACAGGGGCCTTGAGCCAGCGGGCCCCTCTCCTCCCCATCTCAGCAAACACTGAAACCTCAAATGACCAAACCCAGGTCCCTGCAGCATTTCCTGCCCTTCCTGCTCAGTGGGGAAAGAGGACCAGAAAATAAGCTGATATCCACCAGGACAGTGCGCCCTCAAAAGGGGGCTTCATACTGTGCCCCAGGACCACTGCGCAGAGACCCAAAGCTTTAAAAACTGCCTTGTTTTTTGTTTGTTTAATTGAAATATAGTTGATTTACAATGTTGTGTTAGTTTCTGGTGTACAGGCAAGTGATTCAGTTATATATATATATTCAGATTATTTTCCATTATAGCTTATTACAAGATATTGAATATAGTTCTCTATGCTATACAGTAGGACCTTGTTGTTTATCTATCTTATATAAAGTAGTGTGTATCTGTTAATCCCAAACTCCTAATTTATCCCTCCCCCGCTTTCCCCTTTGGTAACCATAGGTTTGTTTTCTATGTCTGTGAGTCTGTTTCTGTTTTGTAAATAAGTTCATTTGTACCATTTTTTTAGAATCTACAGGTAAGTGATATCATATAGTATTTGCCTCTCTCTCTCTGACTTACTTCTCTTAGTATGATAATCTCTAGGTCCATCCATGTTTCTGTAAATGGCAATATTTCATTCTTTTTTATGGTTGAGTAATATTCCATGGTATATATGTGCCGCATCTTCTTTATCCATTCATCTGTCGATGGACACTTAGGTTGCTTCCATGTCTTAAAACTGCCTTGTTTTTTCAGGCAAGGAAATGAGGTTCCGAGAGGGGAGGTGACTTGTCCCGGGTCACACAGTGTCCAGTGGTTGCTCTGGAATTGACACCTAGGCCTATGGGGTGCTGAGCCTATGTGGTAACCACCAGGCTGCACTAGCATGGGGGTCTAGCTGTAGTTTTAAATAAATACCCTGGACCAAGGGACCCCAGCCTCAGTAAGGATAGGACCCTTTCTGATGTCCAAATGTTGATAACAGCTTTTCCTGGGAGCATCCATTGCTGGAGAAATTTGCAGTGGCCTGGAGCGCCCACGAGTTTGGTGATAAAGGAACATGTATGCCATTCATCACAGGAGCATCTCAGACACGTTGCAAAAGATGTGGTAGTGCCTCCTCATTCTGTGGCCCTCCTGAGCCTTCCCAGGACAGAAGCCACTGCCCAGCACTTCCCCTTCCTAAAGAGCTGCATACCCTCCAAAGTGCCCTTTGGGGTGTTGGGTTTTGATCATGGCCGCCTGACCAGGCCTCAGATGGGCCTGGGACCATCTCATGAGATGGTCCCTTGAGAGTGACAAGTTATCTAGAGGATTAAGTAACTGATCTAGTTGTGTCAAAAATAAGAGCTAACCAGAGAGGTGCAAAGCTGCTTTTCTTGGGGGTCAGACAGATGGCACATAGAGGTGCCCAAAAATCACAGGTGGAAGGGAGGGAGCTCCCCTAGGGGGGCAAAGTTGGCACCATGATGATGTGATGATGTTGTTGGAGGATGTGAGGAGCCCTTGGGGGAACCACGTGAAGCAGGGGACTGTGGGGGTCAAGGCATATCTCATTCCTGCACACACCCCATAAGGAACGTGCAACTGTTCTCCTTACAAAGAGAAACTGAGGCTCAGAGAGGGGCAGGCCTTGCCCAAGCTAACACGGGCAGAGGGGGCAGAGGGAGGGTTTGAACCCAGCTCTCACTGCCTGCCCCCTTGGGGGACAGGAGTCGGCTCTCTCCACTGGCACACCCTCCCCCCTCTGACTCAGCCCAGGGCCCTGTGCTGCTCTGGTGAGTCTAGGAGAGGTAGTCCCAGGAATCAGAGGTCAGGGCCAGCATGCCCTTCTTGCTGGAGTGTTTCTAGCAGAGATCCTAGATCTGGACAAGCCACAGCAGGATCCCGTAGGACAGGTCACCGGTGCACTGCCGGGGTGGTAGGGGCTTCACCAGCCTGGGACTGCCTGCTGCCCATCAGTTCTGGCAGAAGGGGGTGGGGGGGAGGTCAGAGACTGTCCTGGAGTTTGGGGAGGGTCTGGATGCCCTCTGATGAGAACATAAACATACTCTCCTGTCACAGACACATACACCACACACATGCATACAGGCATCACACATTTCACATGCCCCCATCACACCTGCACACATATGTATCACACACACATACCATACTTTCATACTCTTTGGTGGAATTCACATGTACCCCAGATGAAGTAACTCCATGTACCCCAGATGAAGTAACTCCACTGTAAGCCAGTCCTTTCCTTGTCACTGATGGGCCCAGAGCAACTGATGTCTGCACTCTTCCTTAATTGTGCTAAAGAGCTGACACCCCCTCTGAAGTCAGGAGACCTGGATTTGAATCCGAGCTCTTCCAACCACTGATGGGGTGCTTTAGGCAGATGACATCTCCTCTCTGCCTCAGTTTCTCCATCTGTAAAATGGTGATACAAGTGGACACTGACTTTATGGGGTCAGCCCAGGTCTTCTCCCAGGGGGACTACGAGTGCCTGGGCCTCCTTTTTTCTCTCTGCAAAATGGGGATAATTGTGCCCACCTCACCCAGAGTGGTTTGAAGATTAAACCGAGAGAGGATGTGAAGCGGAGGTGAGGTGCCCTGCACACAGTGGCGTTCACTGCTCAGGAAGCCTTTGTTGCATGGATGAACCGTCCCTCGTGGCTCGGGAACTGGAACCCTCAAAAATGTCGAGAGGGGATGAGGCCCCCGCATCATTAGCCCAGGCTTGTTGGGTTTGGGTCCTGGCTGCGTCTGAGACCATGGCCCGGCTTCAGCTCCCCACTTGGCAACACGTGGGAGGGCACCTCGAAACTGGCACTGCGCCCCCAAAAGGGCCACGCGGCGCAGGGCGCCAGGCTCAGGTGGGCACCTGGTGGCCTTCCTGGCGGGGGCGCCCGACCCCCGGGGCTTCTTCCGGGTTGGCAGCGGCGGCGCAAAGGGCGGGGGGCCGCGCGGAGGGGCCGGGCGAGGCCGGGAACGCGCGCCCCCGCCCCGCGCCCGCCTCCCGCCCGCCCTCCCGCCGCTGCGCTGGGAACCGGGATCCGCACGTCCTGGGCGGCTGGCTGCGCGGGCGGGGACGCCAGGCTGGAGGCGACGGCGAGGGTCCGCGCGCGGAGGGCGCCGGGCGCAACATGGGCGGCCCGCGAGCCTGGGCGCTGCTTTGCTTCGGGCTCCTGCTCCCGGGAGGCAGCGCCGCGTGGAGCGTTGGGGGAGCCCCGTTCTCTGCACGCAGGTAAGGGCTGCCCGTAGCCCCCCGCACCACCTCTGTGCCCTGCCAGCCCGGGGTTGGGGACAGGGACTCCAGGAACCGCCCCCCCACAAACTCCGTGCAAGCCCGGGATTGGGAAAGGGACCCGGTTCCCCACCTCATTGCCAGCCCGGGTTGGGGCAGGAACCCTGGGCCTCCTCGCTATCTGGCAGAAGCTCCAGGCCCTGCGGGGGTCACCTACTTCACGTATACAGAGCCGGCAGTCCCCCGACAGCGTTCTCCACCTCCCACCACTTCACCTCCAGAGCCCCAGGGGGTGGTTTCCCCCGAGGGAGGAAACCACCAAGACTTCCCCCACCCTTTCCCTAGGGCCCCCTTCCTGCACATAGGAGAAGCCCAGGACATCCTCTAGCTGCCACTTGGGGGACCCTCCCCGCTTTACTCTGCTCCTGGCTTTTTTTTAGTATCCCAGCTATTTATTTCTCTCAAAGGAAGAAGACTGGGGTGGAGTTTCACAGACCGAGGGTCAGTGTCGGCTCCCAGGGAGCTGGCATTTTGGACTGCGCTGGGAGCAAGTGCTCTGTCTTCCTGCTGCTCTCTCAGGAGCAGGGAGCATTCTATCTGGTGGTGTTTATGGAGCATCTCCCAATACCAGTGAGGGGGCCCTTTATGTGCAGTGTTCAAGGATTGAATGAGGTAGGGAACACTTGTCCCCATTTAGCAGATGAGCAAACTGAGGCCCCAGAGAATTAACATAATCTTCTAGGCTCATTGACCATTAATAGAAGAACTGGGATTCAAATCTGTGTCTTTCTGGCCTTGGTGACTCTGTTTGGACCTACCCAGGCCCCTGTCCTGGCTGTAGCCCCTGCCCCTGCCCCTGCCGGGGTCCTGTTTCGAGGGCCAGCCTCCGCTGTTGTCTGAGGCAGACAATACGGAGTAGCCAGGCCTCTCCAGGCCTTTTCATCCCATTCAAAGGCCTGCCCGGCCCCCACCCCCTACGGGCTCAATTCTTTAATTCTTTTCAGAAATTCCCTTTTCCCAGTGGTCAGGGGCCAGCGTGCCCCCGCTGGGCTAGCAAGAGCAGGTGACATGGGCAGGGCTGGAGGGCAGAGGTGGCCGTGGCATCAGAGGCCAGAGGAGCAGTTGTTTTGAGACAGAGGCTGACGGCTGGCAGATGTCACAGCCACCACCATGCATGCTGACCTGGGCTGGCATTTCACCTGTACCTATACCCTCCAGAATCTTCCTAACTGCCATGGGAGGCACACATTTTTATGGTCCTCATTTCATAGAGGAGGAAGGTGAGGCTCAGAGAGGGGACATGACCTGCCTAGGGCAAGGATGTGAACCCCCAGGGTCCCCAGTGTCAAGCTCAGGATAATGGTTGAGAAGGCATAAGGCTTGGACTGCCCTTTAGCCAGTCTACTGCCTCCCAGCCTGGGCTCCTTGGCCCCCCAGGACTTGCTATGTGGGAGCAGGATGGTGTCTGTGGGCAGGTATCTGGTGGTTACTGGGGACTGTCACCCCATCTGGTCATAGAAGGCTCACAGTGACCTGAGCATCACAAAAGCTCTGTAGGCAATGCTGTTGCTCCCATTTTACAGATAAGAAAACCAAGGCCAAAAAAAAAAAAAAAGAAAACCAAGGCTTAGAGAGGAAAAGACACCTCAATCTAAGTCAGTCAGTTTCCAGATCCAGTGTACTTTTCACTCCAGCAGCTCTCCTGGAGGAGGGCGAGCTTTTGTCAGCTTGGGGAGCTGAGAAAGGTTTGCAGGTCATGGTTAGGAATTAGGGGCTCTGGCCTCAGGTAGAGCAGCGTTTTATTCCTGGCTCTGTCACCCACTCAATGTGTGACCTCAGGCAGGTCTCTTCAGGGCCCCAGGTCTCAGTTCCCCTCTTTCCTCCCCTCATCCCCTGCACACAGGCCTGTTCTGAGGACAGTCCCCCACAGGAGGAACCAGTGCAGGGCCTGATGTACAGTGGTTCCTGCTATGACCAACATTAAGTGAGGGGAGGGACCCGTAGCCAGAGGAGTCTGGTTCTTGGCTGCGAGGACCTCCCCTTGTGGCCCCGTCCCAGCATCATTGGAGACGGCATGGGGATGTTGCTCCCCATCAGCCCTCCCTCCACCCCTATCCCGGTGCCCCAGGCACCCCTTGGCAGCCAAGAGACCAGAGGGAGAAAAGAGGCTTTGTGCCTGGGGAGGGGGAGGCCCGGGAAGGCATCCAAGGGGCCGCCCCCAGGCCCAAGAATGTGGCAAGACTTTGAGACCCCTGGAACCAGGGTGTCCAGGGCTGTGCAGAGCTGCCTTGTCTCGCCCTTGCCCCTGTCTGCCCCCCCAGTCCCTGCTGGGGGTGCTTCCTGCCCCTCTGAGGGCCCTTCCAGCCTTTAATGACCCATCTCAGTGTCTCAACGCTGTGGCTCTAGAGTTGAAGCCGTCACCGGTGTCCTGGTCCAGGCTTCTTTCCCTGCAGTACTGGCTTCCTTTGGGCAAATCTAAGAATCAAGGAGAGTGGAGAATTTTCTTCCCCACCCCCTCCGTTGGGAGCTCAGATCCCAGCGCTATACCCACAGGGGTGACCTGGGTAGATGACTTCTCTTGGGGCCTCAGTTTCCACTTGGTAGAATGCAGAGCCTGACAATCCCTATCCCAAAGTCAAGGGGAGGACCTTGTGCGGAAGGTACAGTGCTGGTGTCCCTCAGGGAAGCCCCTGGACCACAGCCGCCTGGTGTGGGCCCTATGTCACGGTCCAGGAACAAGAACTCCCAAAAGCCGTCAGCGCTGCGCTAAGGGCTTTACGTGAAACCTCCCTTGCAGGAGGAGTGTCTGCTGTCCCCATTTGCAGATGGACAAAGTGAGGCCCCGAGCGGGTCAGGGCCTTGTCCAAGGTCACCAACTTAGGAAGCAGCAGAGCCAGTGTGTGGGGTTCGCCTCTGGTGTGGGGTTCTGGCTCTGTTCACCCCACCCCCACCCTGTGGGTCTTCTTTCTTTCCTCTCCTTTTCATAGCGGCCCTTGGCCCCCAGCCCGCTTGGCTGCCTCCTGCAATTAGCCCCTATCACTGTTCCGGATCACAGCCCTGGGCCCCGTGGAGACAAAGTCCCCTGAGCTCCTCGTGGCAGGGGGTGGAGGGCAGATGGGGGGGGGCCCCCTCGTGGGGGCGGCCAGTGCCAGGCCGAGCTGGTCTGGCCTGTTTTCTCTCCTCCCGGCAGCCTCTGGAGGCCCAGGAGGTGCTGAGTGGGCAGAAGTGGCAGGCCCAGGAGAGAAGTGCTGCCTCCTCCCAGCCCCTGCCATTGTCCCATCCCACAGGAGGTAACCCAGCGTCATCGGGTTCGTGGGCGGCTTATCACCAACCACGTCCCAGAAAAGAAGCTCCCAAGGGCAGCAGGATGGGGGCGGGGCCTCCAAGGACTGCGCCCATCTCTGGGAACCTGGGTCCCGGCTCCTCTGCCCAGGGCCACTGTCTGTTCTCAGTCATTCAGCAAACCTCCCTGAGCGCCCCCGGGCTGAGCCCCATACTGGCTTGGTCCCCGCCAGCGCCCTCCCCCAGCGCCAGCGCCCTCCCCCAGCACCATCGGGGGAAGAAAAAGCTCAGGGCTGCTGTGAGTGGCTGAGGGGGGCCCGTGCAGGTGCCCAACTGTGCCCAGAGCCTCAGGACTGAGACCCAGAGGATGAATAGGAGTTTGCTGGAGCAGGGAGAGGGCTTTCCAGGCAGAGGAAATCTCCTATGCAAAGATCTGAGGTGGGGAGAAGATGCGCATGGGAGGGAGGGCAGGAAGGAGGGAGAGCAGCAGCACAAGTGTGCAGGACCCAGCGGTCAGGGCGACGGGCAGCGTGGTGGGCTGTGGACTTCAGGCCAGCAGCGCCCCTGGAAAGTGGGTGGGTGGTGGAGCCAGGCTATGATCCTGCGGAGGAGCTCGGGCTTATCCTGGCAGCAGTGGGGCTGGGTCTTCAAGGCCAGGGAGGGGCAGCGCGTAATTATTGGTGACCCCCCAGGTGGAGGGCACGAGGGGCTGACCTTGAACCCCACCTGGCCAGAGTGTCCCCTCCTGTCTAAAATGTCTGCTAGCCGGCCATCAGCTCCGTGTCTCCTAAGCAGGGGATTCAAGCAAACTCCAGCTGGTGGGAAATAAGCAGGGAACCAGGCAGCAACTCACATGGGGGAGATTTTAAGTAAGAAAGAAGAAAAAAACTGTTTTCTCTGGCTCCTCCGTGGTCAAAAGAATTGCTAGGGCAATTGTGGGCAGTCACAGGCCCGCCTCCCCCAGTCCAGTCCAGGGGCTGGGCATGGGGTGTGTGTGCACACTTGTGTGTGAGGGTGCACGGCTCTGTATCTGCAGGTTTTGGCCCGAGTGCAAGTTGGACAGTCATTTCTGTGGTTATGTGTCCTGCTAGATTGACCTTGGTCTGATTGCGTGCTGTAGTGTGTGTGTGCATGCACACACTTATGTAGATCTGTGTGTGCACATGGACACGTGTGTCTGGAAGTTGTATATGTGAGCGTGTCTGTGTACTTTCATGTCTGCATGTGTGTGTGCATATTGATGTGTATGCATGTGTGTGAGTCTGTACACTGGCATGGAGTCTTCAGTCGGTGCCAGGGCCCTCCTCCTGTGTCCCATGCTCTGGCCATCCTCTGCCCAGGTTGCTCCCTCCCTCCCTCCTTCCTCCACTCACAGAGCCCCTGGGCTAGCCTGGGGGACATCACACAGGCTCAGGGAGCCCCTGAGTCCCCCTGAACTTGTACCCCACGTTTTATGCATTTTTGGGGGGAGGAGCGACAACTCACATCAGTCTCCAAAGGGGCTTATGTCCCCCCAAACAAGATCCCAGTGGGTTTTAAACCACAGCTCTGGGGACCCAGAGGCTCTCACGGGTGGGGGACCTTTTTTTTTTTAACATCTTTATTGGAGTATAATTGCTTTACAGTGGTGTGTTAGTTTCTGCTTTATAACAAAGTGAATCAGCTATATATATACATATATCCCCATATCTCCTCCATCTTGCGTGTCTCCCTCCCACCCTCCCTATCCCACCCCTCTAGGTGGTCACAAAGCACGGAGCTGATCTCCCTGTGCTATGCGGCTGCTTCCCACTAGCCATCTATTTTACATTTGGTAGTGTATATATGGCCATGCCACTCTCTCACTTCGTCCCAGCTTACCTTTCCCACTCCCCGTGTCCTCAAGTCCATTCTCTACGTCTGCGTCTTTATTCCTGTCCTGCCCCTAGGTTCTTCAGAACCATTTTTTTGTTTTTTAAATATGGAATGCTTCACGAATTTGCGTGTCATCCTTGCGCAGGGGCCATGTTAATCTTCTCTGTATCGTTCCAATTTTAGTATATGTGCTGCCGAAGCGAGCACTGGGGGGCCTTTTTGAAATGAATCTTTTTAAACTTATAAAATCCCCACTTGCTCATTAGGAGAAACATTTCCAGCCTGTGGTTAAGAGCACAAGCCCTGGGGTTAGAAGAAGCTGAGTTCCAACCGTGACTGTGTCACTCATCGTGGGTGCCCGGGGTACATCCCAGACCCCAGAGCCTCAGTCTTCCCATCTGTAAAGTGGCACTTATAATTAGGTGTGTGGAAGGCCCTGGGCACAGCTCCTGGCATGGTAAACGGAGGCTGCTGTGAGCACAGGGGACTGAGTGGATGGAACTCATCTAGGCATGTGATTTTTCCTCACTTAATACACACATAGGGAATTCCCTGGCGTCCAGCGGTTAGGACTCCGTGCTTTCACTGCCAAGGGCCGGAGTTCAATCCCTGGTTGGGGAACTAAGGTCCCAAAAGCCGTATAGCGTGGCCAAATAAAATTTTTAAAAAAATACACACATAGCTTTATATGTACATACATTTACAGTCTTTTGGCTTTCTCTGCTTTTCATGTATTAATAGAAATGTCATTCTCTTGGTCCACACATACTTTTTCCCCCTTAAGCAGGCACATGGAGACCTCGGACTCTGTCACAGCACCTGGTTCTCTGTGTCTAGGGGTCCCACTTAGGCTGTTCCAGTTTTGCGCCATTCCTGACAGTGCTGTAACAAGCGCCTGGCACCTCTGCTGTGGGTTCCCTGGCCGAGGGCTCTTTTGAGCTCCTGCCCCATCACTGGGCTGATCAGAGCCACCCTTCTCTGGCTTTCCTACCTCCGTGCAGTCGGCCAGGGTGTTTCCTCCTCCTGGACTGATTTCAGCGTGACACAGAATGGTGAAGGGACTTCTGCAGAGTCCCATAGTGAGTTTGTCAACTGGTCCCCGCCAAAGACTTTCTCCTTCAGGTGGGCTGGGTGGGGGTGGGGCCGCAGCTGCAGGGCTGGGTTTCCGAGGTGGCAGGCACCTCCGTGATGGCTGGAACATTCCAGGTGCTCACCGGCCCTCAGCTCTGCATGGGGTCACGGGCCTGCGTTCTTTTGCTGGTGCTGGGAAAGGAGTGACCGTTTCAGGTGACCCTTCTCAGCTTGAGCCCCCACCCCACCAGACTTTCCTTTGTGGCCTGGAGCCCAGGGTCAGCAGGTTCCCAGGCTGAGGCCTTCACAGAGCCACAGACCGTGGCTCAGGAGGTGGGGAGGAGACGGGAGCTGACGGGGCCTCTGGGATGGAGGTGGGGGCCAGGCTGAGCCATCCACATTCCTGGGTTCAAATCCAGATCCGCCATGCACCAGCTCTTTAACATGAACAATTGTCTTCCCCTCCCTGAGCCTCAGTTTACCCCTCTGTTAAATGGGGGGGGGCGTTTCCTGGTTCTCTGTGGGAAGATGATGTAAATACCTTTAGCGTACAGTAGGTGCTCAGTATGTGCAGTGCAAGGTGATTATTTGTTGGCATTTGAAGAAGTCAGTCCTCCATGCTTGGGATATTGATTGTGCATCCCAGCTGTCACACAGAGGGGACCTGAGGATAAGTGAGACAGAGCTTCTTTCTCACATGCCTCAGGGAGGGAGAGGGCAGATGTGAATCACCAGCTTAATTCAGCATGACAGGGATACAGAGAGCTTAGGATCCCAGGCAGGGAACCATCGCTTCTACTCAGATGGGGGTGGAGGTGGAAGAGGAGAAGGGAAGAGGTGACAGCACAGCGGGGCTTTGAAGGTAGGAGGTGTCAGGAAGAGAAATGAGGGAAGGGTGCTGCAGGCATCAGGTCCAGCATGAGCAAAGGCCTGGAGGTGAGGGATCCACAGCAGGAGTGGGAGCAGGAGACTTGGAGGGCTGAGGGTAGGGCTAGGCAAGGGACACCACCGCCAGGTTTCCATTGTCTGACCCTCCCTCTGGGGAGAGAGTGAGGGGAAAGACACTCACTCACTGCCCTTGTCCAGGTGGGAGGTGGGAGGCAGTGGTGGCCTGGAGGGGTCAGGGTTGGAAAGGAGATGCTGAGGAAGAAGAGCCCCAGTCAAGATGCCCTGCTCCCGTCTGGGCCCCTGCAGCTCATTCCCCAAGACCTCTGAGAGCACCCAGCACAGCTGTCCCCTCCAGGGTTCTGGAATTCACTGCTCAGCCACTTCAGCTCAGAGACTCCCACCAGGGCCCAAAGAACTTGGAGAGCTTAGGGGTCTCCCTGCCTGGAGACTCGGGGCTCCCAGAGAGAACATGGGCTGCGCGTGGCACCTGAGCTTCCTCTCTGCTGGTCTGTTTCAGGAACTGGTGCTCATACGTGGTGACCCGCACCATCTCGTGCCACGTGCAGAATGGCACCTACCTGCAGCGCGTGCTGCAGAATTGCCCCTGGCCCATGAGCTGCCCTGGGAACAGGTGAGTGAGACCGTGTGGAGTAGGAGCTGCTGGCGTTCCCACGGTGGGCACGGCCTGGTGGAAGAGCTGGGGCTGAGGCTGGGACCCTGTGCAGGAGATGCCTGGGACCCCAAGGGTGGGCGGACAAAGGGACCATTGTCCATTCCCAGCGCCTCCCCTTGGCTCTTGGGCCTTCCTGGGGGAGGGATTCCACCATTCACCTGCACGCCTTCGCTCAGTGAGCGTTCACCGCTGGGGACAGTCTAGCCCAGCTCGCAGGGGCTTCCTGTCCAGTTGGTTTCTAGATCCGCCCGGCTGGGGGCTGGGGAGGGAATGGAAGGGCTGAGGCCCAGAATGCATGAGGAAAGAGGCTCCAGAGGGACCTGGAGGTGGCAGAGGACCCTGGAGGCTCTGGGCTTGTCCCCATGGATGGTGGGAGGGGTGGCGGAAGGCCCATCTGAACCGGGCCACCTGGGCGCTCTTTCAGCTACAGAACCGTGGTGAGACCCGCATACAAGGTGATGTACAAGACAGTGACAGCCCGCGAGTGGAGGTGCTGCCCTGGGCGCTCGGGGTCGAGCTGCGAGGAAGGTAGGACTGCCCCAGGCGCAGCCCAGGTGCCTCCCCTCAGGTGTGTGGGAGGGAGCTGTAAACCGTAGCTGAGTCGGTAGGTGCTCAAGGGCGCAGCACCACACTTACCAGGGCTGCTGCACAGAGCTGCTGGCCAGACGCAGCTGGGCCACAGTGGGTGTCTGCTCTCCCACGGGTGTTGACCACCTGCCTCTTGGGACACTGTCAGGACCCCTGGAGGAATTTCATACATGCTGGGTAGCTCACGTCTTAGGTCACACATCCCAAGCCTTTCCTCCAAACTTGGGGACATTTCCATGGGAGGTGGTAATGGTGCAGGGAAGCAAAGCACCACTTAGTGCAGTGGGTCCGCAAGGTCGGGATGGCTACACCCAGTCTGCAGGTGAGGAGAACAAGGCTGTGTGATGGGCACACAAGGGCGTGTGATGGGCACACAGCTCCTAAGTGACAGGATTCAAACCCAGGTCTGCCTGGCTTCCCCCAGGCCCTCAGGGATGGGAGGACTCAGCTGGGCACCCTGTGTGCGGAGTGTGTCCCAGGCAGAGGCCCCCCTCTCTCCCCCCACCTCCTCTGCGTGCAGCTTGGTGGTTTGGGGCCAAGCACCCAGCAGGGGCGCAGAGGAGGCAGCCCGCCCCTCCCCTGGCCACACAGCTACTGGCAGTGCCGTCTCCTCGAGGGCGCCTACCTCTGCTGAGGGGTCCAGGCTGCATCCACCCTCACTGCCTGGCTGAACCCAGTGTGCTCCGAAGAATGACCAGAAAGAGGATGGACTGGCCTAGAGCCAGCCTGAGAACCAGGCCCGTAGGCCCCTCAATAGAAAGAGGCATTCGGGGCCCCCAAGTAGCACATTAATGTGACTATCGGTCAAAAGATGCATTCTGATTCCAGAAACACCGATGTGTGAAACACAGCCTCCGAATCAAGGGAAGGTGAGGCTTATAGCGCCATTCATAGGTGTTTCTTGAGAGATTTACACACTTCACCTCCCTGGGACCCCACAGCAGCCCCAGTTCACAGATGGGGCAACGCAGGCCCAGAAAGGTGAAGTCACACGGGGTGGGGGCAGACTCCCCATGGAGTGGGGCAGGGAGGGAGCCTGGTGGTTTCCATATGGGGTGGGAGAGCCCCCAGCACAGCGGGGGAGGAGCAGGGCGGCCAGAGGGAGCGGGGAGCTGCTCGAGGTCCAGCAGGGGTCCGGTACAGAGAGGCAGCCCTTTTTACGGATGGAGAAACTGAGGCTCAGAGAGGTGAGGGGGTTGACCTGCGGTCACGCAGTATGTGAGAGCTGGGACTGGGACCACCCTGACCAAGCGTCCATGTGTCAGTGCCTCCAGGCCTTGGGGCTGGATGGCAGGGAAGGAGACTGGCTGAGACTCTCACCAAGGCAGATGTGGGAGGCTGGGAGGGGCAGACAGGGAGGGAAGGGAGGGGGCCAGGAACAGCGCCCTCCCCTGCATGCTGGGAGGAAGAGGGGCAGGCAGAAGGGCCCCAGGGGCAGGAGGGGAGCCAGCCAGGAGGGACTGTTGCCAAGGAGGCCACAGAGGAGCTGGTGGTAAGGAGGGGGCGAGTCCCCAGGGTACGGGGGCCCCCTGGGTGCAGAGCACCTGCCCATACATAGGCCACTCTGTCCCTGGCTCCCCTCCCAAGGGCAAACCTTCCCAGGTCTATGGGGCCGTCGTGGAGCAGGTGGCGGCAGCGCCCATGCCCTTGAGTGCAGCCGCTGTAGGCTGTGCATCCACGACCAAGCCAAGGGCTGTGGCTGTGCCGCGGGGGTGAGGTGGGGGTGCGAGACGAGGACTGGGGCCGGGCCAGCCCTGACGTCTCCCTCGGCAGGGCCTTGGGGTTCCAGCCTGGGGACAGCTCTGCCGCACACCAGCTGTGTGGCCTTGGGCCGGGTACTCCCCGTGCACCGTGCGAGTAGCTGTGCAGGGGTATCGGGCCGGGGGGCGGGGAGGCTGCAGTTCAGGCGGCACTTGTCTCGTGACCTCTCAGAGGGAGGGGCACCTTCTCTAAAGGGCACCAGGCTGCCTTGTGCTCTTGCAACACCTGGGGCTCTCCTGCCCTGGGCCTCAGCGTGCTCACCTGTGAAATGGGCAGGATCATACAGTCGGCCTCCCAGGGATGTTGCAAGGGTGAAATGAAGCAGGTGGTGCCGCAGCCCATGGAGGGCAGCACGTGGCGTGATGCCCAGTGGGACAGGAAAGGAAGGGCCTCTCCACACCCATGAGGTTGGAGCCGAGTAAAGGGATGCCAAGGCCTGGATATTCTAGAAAACTGCTTTGCTGGGGCCCTGGGAATGGGGACGGGGAAGCATGAGGACATTGCTGACCCACGCCGGGCCCTGCCCTTCCTATGACAGCCAGCTTCAGGCTGGGCTCCCCCAGCTGTTTTCCCTGCTGGTGCCTGCCCTCGCAGTCTGTCTGGTGTTGTGACATGACCTGAGTTCAAAGAGCTCCGTCACTAGGGGCAACAGGGCCCAGAGTGAGCTGAAGAGGGAAAGGAAACACCTATCATTCCAGAATCCAACCTTGGATCAGCTGTGCTCTGCTGTGTGACCTGGGGCAAGTCACTTCACCTCTCTGAACCCCGTCTCTATCTGAAAGTCACCTCAGATGGAGAAGTGCCTGCCTCACACCTTATTATGAGGACCAGAGACCTGCCTCCAACATAGCTACTGAATAAATGTCTTCCTTTCCCCTTTGGCCCCCTGTGCTGGGGAGTCTGCCCTGCCTCCCAGCTCTGAGACCCCATTTCTCAGTCAGCTGCTCAGCAAACAGGCCTCTACTCTCTGGACTGGATGTTTGTGAGGCGAGCAGACTTCATGACTTTTAGTTCTGGTTTTCCCATCTGTACAGTGGGAGTGTTCACTCCGTGATAATGAGTGAGGATGGTTTCTCTGATGTTCTTGACAACCGTGAGGAAGGGACTAGAATGGGTCCCTTTTTACAAATGGAGAAACTGAGGCTCAGAGAGGTGAGGGGGTTGGCCTGGGGTCACTCAGTATGTGAGAGCCGGGACTGGGACCAGCCTGACCAAGCGTCCATCTGCCAGTGCCTCCAGGCCTTGGGGCTGGATGGCAGGGAGGAGACTGGCCCAGGCTCTCACCTGGCTGCCTGCTACCACCAGAAACAATGGGCAAGGAATGGCCAAGGCCAGAATGCATCATGTGGGCTGGTCCTGATCCCCTGAGTGGCCTGGGCTGTTGGGCTCTGCTGAGGGTAGGGCTGTAGTGATCACCCTGCCTCTAGGGGCTCCCCGCAGACCGATCTCTCACCCAACAACCCCATTGTCCAGATGATGAACGTGAGGCTCAGAGAGGGTATAGGTCTCACACAAGGTCACACAGCAAGTAAACATCATGGCTGGGATTCTCTCAAGGGCTCTGACCTGAGGTCTACGATGTCGCCCTGCCTCAGACCCTCCTGCAGTCATAATGATGTAGACTTTATGACTGCCACTGACATAAAGGGGGAGGAAAGCTGCCACTGTCCTCTGTGCTGGGCACCATGATTTGTACTCACCTGCATCGTGCCACCATGTCATGGTACAGAAGGTCCAACTGTGGAAACTGAGGCTGGGAGAGAGGAGTGCCTTGCTCTGGGTTACAGCTGGATTCAAAGCCCTTCAGTCTGACCAGAGCCGAGGTCTTTCCTCTGCAGCAGCGCTGGCCAAGGACTTCGTGGGGCACGTGTTCAGACAGCTGGGACTGACGGAAGCCAGCCTCAGCCCCAGCTCCTCCCAGATAGAAAGATAAGAGGAGAGGGGACTCCCTCACCTTCCCCTCCCCATGGGCTCCCCCAGAGCCGGGCTGCCTCCACTTACCCCCTCACTGTCCCCATCTGTCCCTCACACCTGTCCCTTCCCCATCCGTGGACCCCCACAGCCCTTGTCTTCTGTGGTGGGGAACAGCAAGGGAAGAAGTTTGCCCAGGGTCACGTAGTAAAAAAGCTTAAAAGCAGACGGAGATTCCAGCCCAGCACTTCCTGGGCCCCTCGGCCTCTCCACCGTCCAGGGCTTGGCCCTTCCCAAACATGGCTCTTGTGCTCTAGCCAAATGCCAGGTGCAGTGCCAAGCCTGTGCCTTACTCTGCGGATTCAGAATCCTGCAGGTTAAATGCTGTTGGAATTTGCCCATATCTGCCACCCGTCTACTCCACTCCTGTCTGGGAGGCTTAGTGGCCCCCACCTCCGACTCCCACCAGTGTATTCTCCACCCCCAGCTGGGAGGCTCCCCCTCTGCCCTCCCAGCTGCCCCAGCGAGGTGCCCCAGCTTTGCCCTCCCTCCGTTTTGCCCGGGGCCCACTATGGCCTTCTCTCCCACCCCAGAGCCTGGGCAGTGGCTGTCCTCTCTGCCTGTAACCTTCTTGGCGCTCCCGCCTGGCTCCGAGGATCCCCACCCTTTCATCATTAATCCTGTCTCTCTGGTTCCTGGAACGGGTCTGGCGTTAAGTGGGTGCATGGGAAATGAGTGGGAACCTCATTTTACCCGCAGAGGGACCAGGACAGACACAGACCAGGGCTTCCCAGAGGGCTGCTGGAAAGTTCTTGGAGCTCCCAGCCCCAGCCCTGACCCCAAACCCTGACTCAGGCCAACAGTAGCAAATATTTACATTTGCAAAGTAAATTCCAGGGAAGGGAGCTGGGCAGGGGCAGGGGAGGCTGCGCTCATGTGGTCTGTGGTCACTGGACCCAGCAGACCTGGGGGGAGGGCTATGAAGGAATAAGCCCCTCAGAGAGAAAGTCAGGACTGGAGCCCAGGGACACCGCCAACGTCTCACACCCCTGTTCCCAGCTGAGGGTGGGATTTAAACACCATGCTCTGCTCCCCTCTTCTCCTGCCCTGGTCCTGCTGTGTGGACGGGCAGCCTCTTCTCTCTGGGCCTCAGTGTTCTCATGAGGATCTGTTGAGAAGGAACATGAGACACTGGGCAGAGGGAAGGGCGGCTGCTTAGGGGGCACAGGACTAGAAACTGCAGATGGCACTGGCCTTGTGGAGGCCAAGATGGAGTGATGAGAGCTTGTTGGTGGGGGGCTTTGGTGGGTTCCCTGGTCTGTGCAGGAAGGCTTTCTGGAGGAGGTGACATGGGGGCAGTGGCTGTGGGGATGAGGAGGCAGTGCGCTCGTGTGTGTGTGTGTGTGTGTGTGTGTGTGTGTGTGTGTGTCGGGCTGGCTGGGACCTCCCAGATGGTGGGAAGTGGCCCACAGTCAGGGTCCCAGGGTGGAGCCAGGGTTTGTGGTCCTGGGACTAGCGGGGAGCTCCTTGGAGGGTGAGGTTGGGGCTGGGGAGGGGCCCTTCAGGGTGGACCACCAGGCTGGGGTGAGGGGGGCTCTCAGCCCACTGGGGCCCGCTCCAGGGGCCCTGGCTCAACACCAGTGGGAGGGATGTGACATTTTTATCCTACAGGAGACCTCCCCCAGCCCTAGACTTTTTACGTACTGGAATTTTGTGTGGTATAGGGCCATTTACAACCTGGTTCATCCCTTAAAGTATTTCTGTCTGTTTCTTAGAATTTAGGGAGAGCTTGGGGGGCCATTTTTTGTGAATCTTGAATCCAGAACCAATATTTTCTGGTCTTTTTGACAGTTTTTGTTATTTAAACTTTCTTTTTTTTTTTTTAATTTTAACTCACAATTTCTTTGAGTCAGTTATGTCTGCACTGCTGGTCAGACCGTGCTTTCATTAGTTTTTCTAGTTCTCTCTGGCTCCCAGTGAAATGTCCCAAAGCAAGTGGGTTGAAAAAGAATTTCCAACCATATGTTCACAGATTAAAAACTTGGGGACCCCCTGGCGTGACATTAGAACCCTTATGTTCATTTTCAAGACAGTCATGTCTGCCGTCCACATTATTTTGCCTTTTATTTTGTTTGCTTGCTTTAAATTCATTTTCAGCCAGTGATTCATGCATTCCTCAACAAGAGGTTTAGTGAAGCCCTGAGGCCCTACTGCGCGCCGGGCACTTTCCCCAGCCACTCGCAAGACGGACAAGGTCCCTGCCTGGTGGAGTTCACGTTCCAGCCAAGGAGGGCGGAAGATCAGACCGGGGAACTGGCAAGCAGATAACATGTTAGAGGGTGGAAAGTGCCATGGAAAAAATGGAAGACGATAGCAGGGTGGTGCGGAGGATGGGCAGGGCGGACGCTCTGCCCAACTTCATCCCAGAGAAAACCCAAACTTCCATGGGGTTGGAGGGACGGCCTCTTCTTTTGGTTGACTTCCTGGAAGCAGTCATCCAGTGGCCTTTTACATCTTCACCTGGGAGCAAAGGAGATGCGGAGGGCTTACCGAGGTCGTTCTTCTAAGGAACCAGCATTCTTGACGGGCGCCGGGCCTCCCTGCCTCTGCCAAGGGGAACCTGGGGGACTTGCAGTGCCAGGTGGCCCAGGAGAGAGGAGGACGGGCCCTGGAGTTAGACTAAATGGGTTCCAGTCCAGGCTCCAGCCTTCAGCTGGGTGACCAGTCTCTTTACCTCTCTGCCTTGTTTCCCCCCAAAGGGAAATACTCATATTCACTCATCCATTTATCTGAGCACGGGGTGGGGGGGCAGAGGAGTGATAATACCAAGCTACTCTGTGCCCGTTTCCCCATCTGTAAAGCAGAGGGGTTACTAGCACCCACTCACAGGGCTTCGTGAGGACAGTGAGTTAAGACTGTTTATGAGAAGCGCTTAGAATGTGCCGGGCCCAGCATAAGTGCCGCACAAGCATTGGCTGTTATTATTATTACCTACCTTGTAGGATCGAGCTGGGCTTAGCACCGGGCGTGGCTCATGGTGGCATTATCACCCCCCCCACTGCTGTTGTTCTGCCCACAGAGCCCCTAACCCCTGCCCCAGTCTTGGGCTGCCAACCCCCTTCCTCTATCCCAGGTGAGATTTACCCCCTGTGAGAGGGCAAGTCGCAGGCCCCCAGGGAGGGCATGCTGGGGATGCGGGCCCAGCCTGAGCGAAGGCCCCGTGGTGGGACCTGGAGAGGGTCTGGCAGCCACCCTGCTGGGGGTTGGCCAGAGGGACCCGTCTGGTTTGAATTCCCGGCGCCTCTCACTCCCTGCACCAACCCACAGCCTGGCTCTGAGCTGCCAGGCCCGTGCCTTATTTGGGTCTTGTCTCCCCCCAGGCAACACTTTGCGGCCTTAAAAGGCAGGCCCGGGCGGGGGGTCGGTGGGGCAGTTGCCACTGGTGGCTTCAGAGCCCCTCCAGCTGCACCCCCACCCCCCCCCGCCCCTGGCTTGGCCAGCCCAACCCTCCAGCTATGGAGAGAACCTGGTCCCCAAAGCCAGACCAGCCAGGATGGCCTGCTCCTCATAGGGGTGGCTGCAGGGGTGGCCTCCTGGAACAGGCCCCCCGTGCCCTCCCAGGCAGCCAGCCTCCCTCTGGTTTTCATTTAAAACCAGAGCTGGATCCACTTCAGTGTCTTCTTACCAAGTGGGGCAGGGAGAGGGTGGATGGTGACGTTGCTGTGTTTATTGAGCACCTACTGCATACCAGGCCCTGTGTGTGCTCATTAAGCCCTTTGCATGCATGTCCATCCTCAGGCCTCACGCCAGCCCGGGAGGTGTAGAGACCTTATGATCCCATTTTACAGATGGGAAAATCAGCAGGTCCAGGGAGGACAAGTCACATAGGTCAGCAATTAGCAGGGCTGGGACCTGACCTTGCATCTGTTGACTCTAAGCTGTTAACCCATGCAGCTTGCTGGGGTTGTTGGAGAAGCCCCCAGCCTCACCCATGGCCCCCACCCATTGCCAGCCCCCCTCCCCAGCCCCATCAGGTTGATAGCCTTGTCCCAGCTCAGCCCAGTTCATGCTGTGTGACCCAGGCAAACTGCCCCACCTCTCTGGGCCTCTCTCCCTTTGCACTAAGGGGAGTAGGGATCCCTCTGTGACTGCAGTGGCAGGTGGGGGGCGGGAGGGGGACAGAACAAAATGTCACAGCCAGCAGGGCTCTGACCCTCACTGTCCCTCAGTTGTAGGCTCCTCTGGCTTCGTGGAGCCCAGGTGGTCGGGCAACACCATGTGGCGGATGGCACTTCGGCCCACAGCCCTGTCAGGTGGGTCCTGGGGCAGCTGCTTGGGGTCCCCCTGGGCTAGGGGAGGCTGGAGGGGCTGGTGGTGACTGTCCTAAAAACCAGCTGGGCCCAGCAGTGGAGGGTCAGGGATAGCACCCTGCGCTTGTCCACTGCAAGCTGGAAAGAAAACTGGAAGGTGGAGGAAAGGCCCCCAAGGGGAGTCTGACCTGGGCCCAGGCACCTGAGACCCAGGACCCCCAGAGTCTTGCAGACATGGGTCCAAGCCCCCACTTTCCTTTTTTTATTGAAACGACACTTTTCTGAGTGTCTGTAGGATGCGGGGCACTGTGCCAGGAGCTTTCCATAATCAACTTGTGTAAACCTCACCCCAGGAAGGCATCATTGTTGCCACTTTAAAGAGGAGGCTGAGGGTCAGAGAGGGGACGTGCCCTGCCGGGGGCCCCGCAGCCAGGAAGGGGCAGCGCTGGGCCTCGACCCAGGGTTTTTGCCTGTTACACACTCACTCCACCCTTGCTCTGAGCTCAGCCTTCCCAGGTGTGAACGGGGTGACACTTGTCCTAACACGCAGGATCATGGTGAGGACCGGAGAGGCGAGCTTGTATCGTGCTCGGTGGCTGCCCGGCACTGTTATGAATAACGTTGGGGTATCAGTGAGGAGGCCAGGGAGCTGGACAGTGGTTCTGGAAGAAGGGTCAGAGCGTGGCACCTAAGGCCATCCCAGTCTGGACTGTAATGTGTCGGTCCCCAAAGCTTCAAGCCGAGGCCAGCCCCGCCCATGTGGGATGCAGTCGTTTTGGATGAGGAGTCAGATCCCTGGTCCTGCTCTGAGAGAAACAGTCCCCTTGGAGGCTCTGGAGCCAAAGGACACCCACAGGGCATGGCTCACCTTGGACAGGCTGTGACTCTTTAGCTCCTTCCCTGTGATGGGCTATCTCATGGGTTAGGGTCATCAGGTATCTGTCCCCTCCCTCCATCCTGCCCCCAGGGGCTGAGGGGCTCCAAGGGGAACCTGGGAGCCCTGGCCCAGCCTGCTTCCTCCCTGCAGGTTGTCTCAACTGCAGCAAAGTGTCGGAGCTGACGGAGAGGCTGAAGGTTCTAGAAGCCAAGGTGGGTGAACAGCTTCCGGGCCAGGCAGGCACCACCCTCCCATTCAGCTTTCTCAGCTTCCCTTCCAGCGCCCACCCCAGGAAGCCTGCGCACAGTCAGGCAGCCTGGCCTGCTCTCCTTCCAGGAGATCCATGAGGTTCTCCTATCCCCATCCCACCCAGAGACTCCTAGACACCCCCCCAGAGTTCGTGGCTGGGTCCCCTCATTGCCCCGTCACCTTCATCCTTTATCCCACCCACCCATAATACCATCTTCCCAGTTCCAGAAAGCAAAAACATCTATTGCGTGTCTCAAATTATCTCAAGATAAAAAGTTTTTAACCATTAAAAAGTAAGACATTCTAAATTTAGAAACATGAAAAACTCAGCACCATGAAAAACCTACCAGAAAACCATTGGCCTCTGTCGCCTGTGCCCCCAGAGAGAGCGATTGCCAACATTTAAGCATCTTTTCTTCCAGATTTTCTAAACACACATAGATGCATTTACATTAATCTCCATATCCATTCCCTCCTCTGGGAATTTATCTTAGGAAGATTAGTTGCAAAGATGTTCATCCAAGTGTTAATTAAGAGGGAAATTTGAAAACCAAACAACAGAAGGGGTGGTTGTATAATGAGCAAGTGTGGCTCAGTGGAATACTGGACAGCCATTAACAACGCCTGCATTTTCCAACACGAAAAGATGCCCCTGATCTATCAAGTGGAAAAACCAAGCTTCTAAACAGCATGGGTTAAAACCCCCGTTATGAGGTGTGAGCACCCCAGGAACCCCACCCTGCTCCCCAAGCTCCCTCCCAGGGGAAGCCGGCAGGAGGGGCAGCTCAGCTCAGATCTGGGGGCTGGGTCTCAGTTCCGGGTCAGCTTCTCTCTGGGCACGTCTACACGGCCCCCCACTTCCTGGTCTGCGGACGTTCTGGCCTCTCTTAATCCTCAGTAAGTGGCTCAGGGGACACCGCTGACCCTTCAGGCTCTCCCCTCCACTGGGTCCAAAAGTGGTTTTGTACACACCTCGGCACCTCTGTTTCATGCCAGACCCTCCCAAATTTCCCTTCAAATTTAGTAAAAATCCGTGCAGCCTGTGGTGCTTTAACAGACCAAGAGAAGTTTAATATTATGTATGCATCTAAATGTATATAAATATACTTATTAACATGCAGGTAAGCATAGGAGAAAACCGCACGGCCCAGCAAACACAAGGACAGTCTCAGAACTCAAAGTGGATGAATGTGATGAATTGTGCATTTTGAAAACCATGGTCACTTCTGATGAAGTTCGGGGCCCCTGTGAGTCCGGGTCTCCACTCCAGGCTGGGTTCTGCCAGCCACGTGGCCTGCTGCCCCCCAACACCAGGGCCCCGAGCTGGCCTGACCCTGGCGAGACCCTGGTACCCACCCCATCCCTATTGTCCTCTTCCTCCATAGGTGGCGGTGCTGACTGTCACTGAGCAGGCAGTGCCCCCGACCCCAGCTGCCCCTGAGGACCCTGCCCCGCTCTGGGGTTCCCCAGCTGCCCAGGGCAGCCCCGGGGATGGAGGCCTCCAAGGTGAGTGGGTCAGTGGGGAACACGCTCCCGTGTGGCAGTGAGTTGGATCCAGCCCCCTCCCTGCTGCTGACTCCCAACTTGACCCCCTTGTGGGCCTCAGTCTTCCTAGTTTTCCCTTGGGCCTGAGGGGATGGTCTCCAGGGGCCCCTGAGCACTGGAGTCCTGGGAGGCCCAGCAGCTGATGGAGCAGGGGTAGGAACTCTAGACACCACTGACCCCTGCCTACCTCTCCACCCCAGGGCTACCAGGAACCAGAGAAAACGTGAGGGCCCCTCTGCTCCCCCGAGATGGTAGGTGCTAGCGGGGCGGGCAGGGCCGGGGGCAGGCCAAGCGCAAGGCCGGAGCTGCGGAGCTGATGAACTTTCTCCCCCAGATCGAGTTGGTGCGCGGGGGCTTCCTGGGCCCTCTGGCCCCAAGGGAGACCCTGGCAGCCGGGGCCCAATGGGGATGAGAGGCCTGCCAGGTGAGTGCCCACAACACCGGCCCTTCCAGCTCCCCTGGCCAGCCCTGCTCAGGTGAGCCCAGGCTGGGGCCTTCCTTACCAGACCCTGCCCTCCTGGAGCTCCCAGACCATGAAGGCTAGTGGGGGTGGGCCTAGTAGGCAGGGGAGAAATAGCAGTGCCCACCCCATGTGACCAGGGTTCTTATGGGGGACAGTGCAGCTAAGGGAGCTCTAAGGAGGGAAGCCCAGACCCAGCCTGGATGGAGTGGGGGATGGGGAGGGCTTTCCAGTGGGAGCTACACCTTAGGTGAGGCCTCAGAATGACCAGAAGTGCACACCAGGCAGCGCCAAGGGAGGACTGATAGAGGGAGCAGCTCGTGCAAAAGCCTAGAAGAGAGAGGAGAGAACATTCTGGAAATCAGCGTCTGCTAGGCACCTGTTGTGTACCAAGTGTCCACTGTCCTGAAGCCCCAGGGGAGGGCTGTGTTCATCCCCCTCATAGACGGCCAGGGAGGGAGTCTGGCCTGTGGCCTCTGGAGCCATCTCGTACCTGCTGCCCCTGGCTGCCTCATCCCTGGGCCACCCTGGGCCTCCCTGCCTCTTGCACACCCACCAAACCCCCTGGTTCCATTGCAGGTCCGCAGGGCCCCCCAGGGATCCCTGGCCAGGCTGGAGCTGTGGGCACCCCTGGAGAGAGGGGACCTCCAGGCCCCCCAGGGCCTCCTGGCCCCCCAGCCCCACTTGGACCACCCTATGCCCGGATCTCCCAGCATGGTGAGTCCCTTGGGGTCACAGCAGGTCCAGGTGGTGGTGGGGTGAGGCTGGCATGACCATCTGCCAGGCACCTTCTGTATACCAGGCTTGGCCTTGGGCCATAAGTCACCTGATCCTCCAGTGGGCGCTGTTGTCACTGATGAGGAAAACTGAGGGCCAGAGAGGGGAGATCACACAGCCAGGGCACAGGGGGGCCGGCTTCAGATCCACGAACCCTCCAGAGCCTGTGCTGGGAACCACCAGCATCAGGCCCTCCCACTAAGCCTTGGAGCTGGCCGGGATCCAGCCCTCAGAGCACTGGGAAGCTCAAGGCCTAGCAGCAGGATGTGACCCCTGAACTCCCAAGGCCAGAGCCCTGCCTCTGTGCTCAGAGAGGCCCTGCCCCCTCCGCCCAGCTGGGCCCTGACGCGCATCCTTCACCTTCTCCAAAGCCTGGCGTGCACGCGCGCTGCCAGGGGTCAGCGCTTGGAATGCCAGGTTCAACCCCATCTGCATCATACCTTTGGTGCGTGACCAGGCACCATTCATTCATTCATTCTCCCTCTCCAAGGGACTTCCCTGGCGGTTCAGTGGTTAAGACTCTGCCCTTCCAATGCAGGGGGCACGGGTTCGATCCCTGCTCAGGGAACCAAGATCCCACGTGTGGCGGGGTGTTGCCAAAAAACAACAACAACAACAAAACATTCTCCATCTCAGAGTCTCAGTTTCCTTATCTGTATGACACACATGCACAGAAGCTTGGCACAAAGTAAGTGTCAAAAATGGTAACTTTTATTATTATTCCCATTAGGCACGTGACAGTACAGGCTCAGCAGGGTAGACACTTGCTGGATGTCACTGGCTAGACTCTGGCAGTGTCTCCCTGCTTCCTGGTCCTGCATGGCCAACAGTCTCCTGACTCCCCACCCTTGGAGTGGGTGCCTGGTGGCCCCAGCCATGCTGCAGGCTGTCCCACAGGGCAGTCAAAGCTGGCTTGGCAGAAGTGACAGGTTAAAACTGACTGCCCGGGCTTCCCTGGTGGTGCAGTGGTTGAGAGTCCGCCTGCCGATGCAGGGGACACAGGTTTGTGCCCTGGCCCGGGAAGATCCCACATGCCGCGGAGTGGCTAGGCCCATGAGACATGGCCGCTGAGCCTGTGCGTCCGGAGCCTGTGCTCCACGGGAGAGGCCGCAGCAGTGAGAGGCCCGCGTACTGGAAACAAACAAACAAACAAACAAAAAAAAACTGACTGCCCCACTCTGCCCCGCCCAGCCCAGCCCTGCTCACTCATCTTTCCTCCCCCAGGGGACCCATTTCTGTCCAACACCTTCACTGAGACCAGCAGCTACTGGCCCCAGGGACCGACTGGGCCCCCAGGCCCACCAGGACCCATGGGTAAGTTGAGTCCAGGTCTAGGGTAAGGGGCAGGGTTGAGGGATGGCAGAGAGACTAGGGGCTGGCTATCAGGAGGGAGCTGATGGTGGACTTCCTGGCATTGTACTGTTGAGGGCATCATGTCTTATTCCAGGTCCTCCTGGACCTCCTGGTCCCATGGGCATCCCTGGGAATCCTGGACATATAGTGAGTATTTCTCCAAGTACTCCCACTCTTCTGTCCGTCCATCCACCCACCCCCCCCTGCACCCAACCCATCCATCCACTCACCTATCCACCCACCCACCCACTCAACCACCCATCCATCCATCATCCATTCATCCATCCTTTCATTCATTCATTCAAGCATTTATGGAGCACTTAATGTGCAAGATACTTTCCGTAAATCTTCTTATTCAGTCCATGTAACAAGAAGCAAGTATTGTTATCACCTAAGGCCAAGAAAGGTGGAAATTCTTGCCCTAGGGCTGTGGCCAGCACATGGCAGCTTCCAGATCAATGCAGGGACTGTCTGACTCCAGGGCCATCGCTCTGAACACTGAGCTGTATGCACTTCCTGTTGTGTGCTAGGCATTGGGTGTGTGGTGAAGGGCCCAGAAGCCCAGGGCAAGCTGGGGTGCCCTTCCCTACCCCTCTGCCCCCTAAGTCCCTGCCCCCTCTACCCTGCGCCAGCACAAGGCTGAGGCCCTGTCTTGTTGCTCAGGGACCCCCAGGCCCCACTGGACCCAAAGGAATCTCCGGCCACCCAGGAGAGAAGGGCGAGAGAGTGAGTATTGAGGTGGCCCTGGGTGAAGGATTCTGGGGAGTCCTGGGCACCCTGGGTCAGACCCTCTGACAGCGCACTCCATTCTTCTCCTCCCTCCTACAGGGACTGCGTGGGGAGCCTGGCCCCCAGGGCTCCATGGGGCAGCAGGTAAGTGATGCTGCCCACCCTGCAGCACCCCCTCCAGGATCCCACAGGCCCAGACCCCTGCTATGGCTCCATCTCCTATGGCCAGAGCCCCTGTCCCTCCCTGTCTGGTCCAGAGCAAGCTCCGTCTCCTTTCTTACCCCCCGTCTCAGGGTTCCATTAGCCTCTTAGGATCAGGCTGCCTCCATCTCCCTCGCTCTCGCTCTGTATCTCTGTACCTGTTTGTCTTTCTCTATCTTCCCTCTGCGTCTCCATCTCTCTGACTCTTTGTATTTCTCTCTTTCTCCATCTCTCCAACTATGACTGTAGATTTGTCTATTTCTCGCTCTAGTTTGGTCAGTTTTTGCTCCATGTATTTTGAAGCTTTGTTATTAGGTGCATACACTTTCAAGATTTTAATGACTTCTTGGTCCTTTTATCTGTATGAAATGAATATCTTTCTCTCTGGTAATACTTCTTGTCTTGAATTCTATTTTGTTTGATATTAAAATAGCCACACCAGCTTTCTTATGCTTGGTGTTTGCGTGATATATCTTTTCCAATCCTTTTACTTTCAACTTGTTTGTCTTTCTATTAAAATCGTGTCTTGGGCTTCCCTGGTGGTGCAGTGGTTAAGAATCCGCCTGCCAATGCAGGGGACATGGGTTCGAGCCCTGGTCAGGGAACTGGGATCCTGCATTCTGCGTGGTGCGGCCAAAAAAAGAAAAAAGACATACTTGAGTCTTGCTTTTTTTTTTTAAACAGCCTAACTATTGAGTTCATTTACTTTTTTTTTTTTTTTTTTTTTTTGGCCACACTGCCCAGCTTGCAGGATCTTAGCTCCCCAAAAAGGGATTGAACCCGCACTCTCGGCAGTGAAAGCATGGAGTCCTAACCACTGGACCACCAGGGAATTCTCCATTTACATTTATTTATTTATTTGGTTGCAATGGGTCTTAGTTGCAGCAGGCAGCCTCCTTAGTTGCAGCTTGCAGGCTCCTTAGTTGCAGTTTGTGGTCTCCTTAGTTGTAGCATGTGAACTCTTAGTTGCAGCATGCATGTGGGATCTAGTTCCCTGAGCAAGGATCGAACCCGGGCCCCCTGCATTGGGAGCATGGAGTCTTTTTTTTTGTTTTTTGTTTTTTGCGATACGCGGGCCTCTCACTGCTGTGGCCTCTCCCGTTGCGGAGCACAGGCTCCAGACGCACAGCCTCCGGACGCGCAGGCTCAGCGGCCATGGCTCACGGGCCCAGCCGCTCCGCGGCATGTGGGATCTTCCCGGACCAGGGCACGAACCCATGTCCCCTGCATCGGCAGGCGGACTCTCAACCACTGCGCCACCAGGGAAGCCCAAGGGAACATGGAGTCTTAACCACTGTGCCACCAGGGAAGTCCCTCCATTTACATTTAGTGATGTATATTATTATTGATATGGTTCTGCTTAAGTCAACTATCTGGCTATTTGTGTTCTACTTACCCCAATGTCTCCTTTATTTCTTTTTCTCCCCTTCTTTTCCTGCCTTCTTTTTTTTTTATTTTAGATTTTAAAAAAAATTTTATTGGAGTATAATTGATTTACAATGTTGTGTTTCAGGTGTACAGCAAAGTGAATCGGTTATACATATACAAATACCTGCTCTTTTTAAGATTCTTTTCCCATATAGGTCATTACAGAGTATTGAGTAGAGTTCCCTGTGCTATACAGTAGGTCCTTATTCGTTATCTATTTTATATACAGTAGTGTGTATATGTCAATCCCAATCTCCCAATTTATCCCTCCTCCCCCCTTTCCTCCCTGTTAACCATAAGTTTGTTTTCTACATCTGTGACTCTATTTCTGCTTTGTAAATAAGTTCATTTGTACCTTTTTTTTTAGATCCCCTACCTTCTTTTGGATTGAGAATTGTTCTGTGTTGTCTCTACTAATGACTTTTTCACTATACCTCTTTGTGTTACTTTTTTCACGGTTGCTCTAAGGATAACAATATGCATCCTTTTACTTGAATTAGTATTATACCTCTTCATGTATACATAAGAACGTTACAACAGTATAATCCACTCCCTTCTGTCCTTGTGCTATTGCCATCATATATTTTACTTCTGTATTTGTTATAAATCCTCAATACATTGTTGTTATTGCTTTAAACAGTTGACTTTTAAAGAAGTTTGAAAAACAAAGAAAAATAGTCTTTTACATCTCATGATGTATTTATCATTTCTATACTCTTTATACCTTCCTGTAGATCCAGATTTTCATATAGTATCATCTCTCTTGAGCCTAAAGAACATCCTTTAGCCTTTTTTGTGGTGTGGGTCTGCTGGCAACAAATCCTCACTGCTTTTGTTATCTCAAACTGTATTTAACCTTAATTTTTGAAAGATGTTTTCACTGGATATAAAATGATAGGTTGGCAGTTTTATCCCCCTTTATTACTTTAAAGATGTTGTTCCGTGGTCCTCTGGCTTATGTAGACAATTACAATTTCTCATGAGAAACTGACTGTCATTCTTATTGTTTTTCCCCTGTACATAATATGTCTCTTTTTCCTTTGGCATTTAAGACTTTCTCTTTACCCTTGGTTTTCATCAGATTGATCATGATGTGGATGGCTGTGATTTTCTTTGTGTTTATCCTGCTTTGGGTTGGCTGAGATTCCCGGATCTGTAAGCTTGCTGGGTTGTGTTTTTCGTTGGTTGTTTTGTTTAATGAATAAAATTCTTTTTTACAGCATTTTTTGAGTTCACAGCAAAATTGAGTAGAAAGTACAGAGAATTCTCATATACTCCGTGTCCCCACACGTGGATAGCCTACCCCACCATCGACATCTCACATCACAGTGGTGCATTTGATACGATTGATGAACCCACATTGTCATGTCATTATCCCCCAAAGTCCATAGTTTACATTAGGATTCATTCTTGGTGTTGTACATTCTATGCGTATTAATAGATGTATAATGACATGTATACACCATTGTAGTATCATATAGAATATTTCACTGCCCTAAAAATCCTCTGTGCTCTGCTTATTCATCCCTCTCTCCCTTCTAACCCCTGATCTTTTAACTGTCTCCACATTTTTGCTTTTTCCAGAATGTCATATAGCTGGAATAATACAGTATGTAGCCTTTTCAGATTGGCCTTTTTCACTTAATAATACACATTTAAGGTTCCAGCGTGTCTCTTCATGGCTTGATAGCCCTTTTTTTTTTGAATAATATTCCATTGTATGTACCACAGTTCATTTATCCATTCACCTACTGAAGGACATCTTGGTTGCTTCCACGTTTTGGCAATAGTGAATAAAGCTGCTATAAACATCCAAGTGTAGGTCTTTGTGTGGACATAACTTTTCAATTAATTTGGTTAAATGCCAATGAGTGCAATTGCTGGATCATATGGTAAGAGTATGGTTAGTTTTATAAACTTTTTTGTAAGTTTTTGTAAGAAACTATGGTCACCATACTATATCTTAGATCCTTAGATTAGAACTTAGTCATCTGGGAGTTCACTGGCAGTCTAGTGGTGAGGACTTGGCACTTTCACTGCCATGGGTTCAGTCCCTGGTCGGGGAACTAAGATCCCTCAAGCTGCACGATGCAGCCAAAAGAAAAAGAAAAAGAACTTAGTCATCTTATAACTGAAAGTTTGTACCCTTTTACCAACCTTTCTCCATTCCTTCCCTCCCCACAACCCAGTCCCTGGCAACCACCGTTCTACCGTTCTACTGTTTCTCTGAGTTCAACTTTTCTTTTCTTTTCTTTTCTTTTTTTCCGCATTCCACGTATAAGTGATACCACACGGTAGTTGTCTTTCTCTGTCTGGCTTATTTCACTTAGCATAATGCCCTCCAGATTCATCCATGTGGTCACAAATGGCAGGATTTCCTTCTTTTTTAAGGCTGAATAATATTCCTGTGTGTGTGTGTATAACCCACATAGTATTTATCTGTTCATCAATCAATGGACACAGGTTCTTTCCATATCTTGGCTATCATGAATAATGCTGCAATGAACATACCTCTTCAAGACAGTGATTTCCTTTCCTTTGGATAGATAACCAGAAGTGGGATTGCTGGATCATACAGTAGTTCTATGTTTAATTTCTTGAGGAATCTCCATACTGTTTTCCATAATGGCTGTACCAGTTTACATTTCCACCAGCAGTATACAAGTGTTCCCCTTTTTCCACATTCTCACCACCATTTGTTATCTCTCATCTTTTTGATAACAGACATCCTAACAGGTATGAAGTGATAGCTCAGGTTGTGGTTTTGATTTGCATATTCCTGATGACTAGTGATGTTGAGCATCTTTTCACATACCTATTGGCCATTTGTATATCTTCTTTGCAAAAATGTCTATTCAGGTCCTTAGCCCATTTTTTAATTGACTTATTTGGGGGTTTTGCTATTGAGTTGTATAAGTTCCTTATATATTTTGGATATTAACTCCTTATTGGACATGTGGCTTGCAAATATCTTTTACGATTTCATAGGTCGCCTTTTCATTTTGTTGATGACATTTCCTTTCCTGTGCAAAAGCTTTTTAAATTGGGTTGTTTGTTTTCTTCTTGTTGAAGTTTAAGAGTTCTTTGTATATTTTGCATATACAGAGATACACCTTTGTACACCTTTATCAGATGTATCTTTTGCAAATATTTTCTCCGAGTCTATAACTTGTCTTCTAATTCTCTTGACATTCACTTTTGCAGAGCAGAAGTTTGTAATTTTAATGAAGTCCAGCTTATCAATGATTTCTTTCATGGATTGTGCTTCTGGCATTGTATCTAAAAAGTCATCATTAAACCCAAGGTCATCAAGGTTTTCTTCTATGTTATCTTCTACGAATTTTATAGTTTTGCATTTTACATTTAGGTCTGTGATATATTTTGAGTTAATTTTTGTGAAGAGTATGAGGTCTGTGTCTAGATTCATGTTTTTGCATTTAGATGTCCAGTTGTTCCAGCATCATTTGTGGAAAAGACTACCTTTGCTCCATTGTATTGCCTTTGCTCCTTTGTCAAAGAAAAGTCAACTACATTTATGTGGGTCTGTTTCTGGGCTCTCTATTCTGTTCCATTAATCTATTTGACTATTCTTTAGCCAATACCACACTGTCTTGACTAGTGTAGATTTATACTAAGTTCCCTCTAAGCACTGCTTTCACCATCTCCCACAAATTTTGCTAAGTTGCATTTTTATTTTCTTTTTCTTTTTTTTTTATTTTTTTCTTTTTTATTTTTTTGCGGTGCGCGGGCCTCTCACTGTTGTGGCCTCTCCCGTTGCGGAGCACAGGCTCCGGACGCGCAGGCTCAGCGGCCATGGCTCACGGGCCCAGCTGCTCCGCGGCATGTGGGATCCTCCCGGACCGGGGCACGAACCCGTGTCCCCTGCATCGGCAGGCGGACTCTCAACCACTGCGCCACCAGGGAAGCCCTGCATTTTTATTTTCATGTAGTTCAGAGTATTTTAAAATTTCTCTTGAGATTTGTTCTTTGGTCCACCTGTTATTTAGAAGTCTTTTGTTTAATCTCGAAGTATTGGGGGAGTTTCCAGTTATCCTTTTTTGTGAGGGGGGCTGTGCCTCGTGGCTTGTGGGATCTTAATTCCCCGACCCGGGATCGAACCCATGCCCCCGGCAATGGAAGCTTGGAGTCCTGACCACTGGACCGCCAGGGAATTCCCTCCAGTTATCTTTTTGTTAGGGATTTCTAGTTTAATTCCATTGTGGTCTAAGAGCATACATTGTATGATTTTTATTCTTTTTAATTTGTTGAGTTATATTTTATGGGCCAGAATGTGGTCTATCTTGGTGAATGTTCCATGTGAGCTTGAAAAGAATGTGTAATCTGCTGTTGTTGGATAAAGTGGTCTATAGATGTCAATTTTATCTGGTTGATTAATGGCATTGGCGGATTCATATATTTCTCTTTGCAGTTCTATCGGATTTGGCCTCACATATTTTGATGCTCCGTTGTAAAGTGCATACACATTAAGGATTGTTATGCCTTCATGGAATGCTGACCCCTCTATGTCCGTGATAACTTTCCTTGCTCTGAAGTGTGCTCTGTCTGAAATTAATATAGCTACGCCCACTTTTGTTAAAAAATTAATTTATTTTATTTTATTTTTGGTTGCATTTGGGTCTTTGTTGCTCCGTGCAGGCTTTTCTCTAGATGCAGCGAGCGGGAGCTACTATTTGTTGCAGTGCGCAGGCTTCTCATTGCCGTGGCTTCTCTTGTTGCGGAGGATGGGCTCTAGGTGCGTGGGCTTCAGTAGTTGTGGCACACAGGCTTAGTAGTTGTGGCTCGTAGGCTCTAGAGTGCGGGCTCAGTAGTTGTGGTGCACGGGCTTAGTTGCTCCGCGGCATGTGGGATCTTCCTGGACCAGGGCTTGAACCCATGTCCCCTGCATTGGCAGGCGGATTCTTAACCACTGTGCCACCAGGGAAGTCTGAGGCTCTGTTAATTTTTTTTTTTTTTTTTTTTTTTTTTTTTTTTGCGGTAAGCAGGCCTCTCTCACTGTTGTGGCCTCTCCCGTTGCGGAGCACAGGCTCCGGACACGCAGGCTCAGCGGCCATGGCTCACGGGCCCAGCCGCTCCGCGGCATGTGGGATCTTCCCGGACCGGGGCACGAACCCATGTCCCCTGCATCGGCAGGCGGACTCTCAACCACTGCGCCACCAGGGAAGCCCTCTGTTAATTTTTTTTTTTTTTTTTTTTCCTCCGTTAATTTTTTTAAAAATCTTTCTTCTCTCTGTGCTTCACTTAGAATTATTGCATTGACCTGTCAAGTTAGTTGATTCTTTCTTCTGTTATGGCACATCTTCAATTAATCCCAGCTAATTAATTTTTTATTTCTAGTATTATCATTTTTATTTCCAGGATTTCCATTTGATTCTCTTTTCATAATTTTCACATCCCTCCTGAAATTCCCCAACTCATCACCCATTGTATCAATTCCACTAGATTCAATTTTTTATTTTTGGCTGCGTTGGGTCTTAGTTGTGGCAGGCGGGCTCTTCACTGAGGCATGTGGGAGCTTTTGTTGTGGCACGTGGGCTTTTCACTGCAGTGCGCGCGATTCTAGTTGTGGTGTGCGGGTTTTCTCTTCTCTAGTTGTGGCATGCGGGTTTTCTCTTCTCTAGTTGTGGCATGCTGCCTCTGGGGTGCATGGGCTCTGTAGTTTGCAGCGTGCAGGCTCTCTAGTTGAGGCACGCGAGCTCAGTAGTTGTGGCATGCAGGCTTAGTTGCCCCACATCCCCTGCATTGGAAGGTGGCTTCTTTACAACTGGACCACCAGGGAAGTCCCTCCACTATATCCGTTAACATAGTTGTCACAGGTATTTTAATCTCCATGTCTGGTAATCCCAGTACCTGGGTTGGTTATGGGTCTGTTTCTACTAACTGATTTTTCTCTTGCATATGGGTCACATTTTTCCATTTCTTCACATGTCTAATAATTTTGTATTGCATCCTGGACAATATAGACAATATAGTGAAGACAGTCTTCCTCTGAAGAGTGTTGAGTTTTGCTCTATGGTGTGGCTCCAACTCAGCTCTGTGACTTTAGCATGGGCATTTCACGGACCATCCAAGGATTAGAGTGGAGTATTTATACAGATTTTGCTCCCCTACTGTGGCTCCCTGCTTTCCAGCATTTCCCCTCCGTTTCCTCCTTCTTTGTCAGTCTTGACCCCGACCTCTGATTCCTCAGGCCAATAAGACTAAAGCTTGCTGCTTGAGCTGTTTGCCAGGCAGAGGGGGTTGGGATGAGCCCTCAGAGGAAAAGCCATAAATATACTGATGTTACCCAGTGCAGTTCCCTTCTTTCTAAGGTCAGATATCCTTCAGTTACTGGCTGCTCTTTATCACTTTCCATTGCCTTCAAACAGTTGTTTTTTTGCATTTTTATCTCGCCCAAACGAGCTACTCTCTGTCTCACCCTTGCTCAGCCTCTCTTCCTCTCTCTATCCTCGCCTCTCTCACTGTTCCTACCTCTCTCTCCTTGCAGGGAGAACCTGGCCCCAAAGGAGACCCTGGTGAGAAGAGCCACTGGGTAAGCCACTAGCCCAGCACTGCCCTCCCGCTGCCTCCCTGCCCTGGACACTCAGGAGATTATTTGGGGGTGGGGGCACCCCATCCAGATCCCCTTTGCAACCTGGTCTCCAAGTGGGGAGCCTTGCCAGTTCTCAGCCCCAGCGTCCTCCCCTATCCTGTCCCTCCCCAGTGGGCAGGGCCAGCCGTATCAGCAGACCCTACATTCTTTGCCTCTGTCTTTATCCCTATCTCTGCCTTCCTTCTGCGGCCTTTCCAGGCCAGGGTGACCCTGCCAGTTCCTCCTGGGCAGTTTGGGCTGACCCAGTCCAGACTGCATCCCCTGCCTCCATAGCCCCCTCCCAGCAAGGGCTTTGGCTTCTGCTCCCCTGTCTGCAAAAGAAAGGGAAGCATGAAAACAATATCCACACAGAAGAACGGGACAGGAGGCCTTAGGAGAGCCATGCAGCAGAGGAAGGGAGTTGTAGAAACGCTGAGGTACACAGGAGCGCTTCGGTAAAAGGGACAGGGCACTAGACACCACCATACACATAGGAATCCGTGAATCACAGGAAGGGAGACCTGGAAACCACCATGGACACGTTGTACATGGTAAATGAGGTCAGGGGACCTAGATCCATTGTACCCAAAAGACCTATAATTAACATGAGGTCCCAGACACCATCACATACACAGGAGACCCATGAGGAGTCGGAGGAGAGGCCTAGAAACTGCCATACGCACCAGAAAACCATGGAAAATGAGATGGGGGATCTGGAAACCACTGTACACAAAGGAAGCCCATGAAGGCTGGGAAGGGAGGTCTAGAAACTGTCACATACACAGCAGACATAGAATAAATGGGAAAGGGGACCTAGAAACCACATGTGGGATCCTAGAACCTTCACATCACGAGAGAGACTTGCAGTGAATGAATTTCAGGGCCTAGAAATCACCCACCCAGGAGACATGGGGGGAGGACTAAAAGCCCCACGGTGCAGGGACCTGGAAACCATCACTGATATAGGACACATTTGGAAAACTGGATGGGATGGGGGCAGACAGGAGAGGCAACTGGGGAGTTCTTTTGGAGGCTGGTATTGTGCCTCCCTCCCTCGTCCACCCCTCTCCCTGGTGCAGTCTGGCTGGGACGCCCTACTTCCTGGCAGGCATTAGTTAATGAAGACATGGGAAGCACCCAGCGCCTGCCCTGCCCTCTCTGCTCCTGATTGTGGGGTCAGTGATGGATACAGCCGTGGGAGCCCCCCACCCTGCACAAGCCCTCCCCCATGTCTTTCCGTGACTTCTGGGGTCCTGCTACCTCTCGGGCAAGCCTCTCCCAGCCCCTCACTGCCACCCCACTCCCTTACCCACCCTCTACCCACTAGTGGCTCCAGAGCCTCTTAAGCATACTGCCTGCTTAGGCATGAGCTGGGCTGGGGGTCAGCTAGACCCATGTGATCCCAGCCCTCTGCCGCCTCTAGGCCCCTTCACTGGCCTCTCCCAGAGACCTTTCATTTGGAAACACATTTTTCACCCCGCCTAGAGGAGGTGGGAGAGGTGGGATGAAGGCTGAATTAGGCTGGGGAGCCCCATCCCTATATGGGGGTCCCAACAGGAGAACAGATGCCTGAACTCTCCCAGAACAGACTTCAAACTCAGGACCACCTGTGGGAGGGGCCCCCACAAGAGGTAGCAGGGCCCCTGCCCATCCACCTGCTTTCCACTTACCCACCTGCACTTCTGCCCCTGCTTGCCGCCTGCCTGGGAGGGGACCCGCTGGGCTGGGGCTGCATGAGGCTTTGGGGGCTGGGAGAACAGCTCTGTTGGGGGCAGGTGGGGATGAGGTCTGTGTGGGGAAGAGGCCTGAGGGCTCCTATACACACTCCACCTACCAACCCCCACTTAGTGAAGCTTTTGGAGCCACTGACCTGGCTGTGGCTCAGCATTGACACCCAGTGGTCATGAGGATGCACTGCAGGCACTGCCTGGGAGTGACGGGGCTCAGCTGGCCCATCTAGACCAAAGCTCATACCCCTTATTCAGACAGGAAAAACTGAGGCCCAACTCCACAGAGTGAATTGTTGGCAGAGCTTGAACTGAAGCCCAGGCTTTTCAGCTCCCAGGACTGGGGGAGCCAGCTAACTTTCCCCAAGCGCCTCCTTGGTGGGTGCCAGGCCCCAGGCTGGGCACTGTGGACATAGATGTGATTTGGACACAGTCCCCATCCTCAGGGTGGTCACAGTGGGGTGGGGGGAAACAGACCAGTAACCAGCAGTGACAGGACAGGGGGAGCTCAGCTATGATTGTGGAGGGGTAGATTTAGCATCTTCTTGGATAAGGAGACCCAGGCCGAAGCCTGGCAAAGGGTGTTCACGCAGAGGAGAGGAAAAATCACATGCAAAGGCCCTGGGGCAAGAGTGGGCCCAGGGTGTTTGAGGAGCTGCAAATACTTGGAGTGACAGAGTGTGACAGGTAAGGAGTGAGACAGAGGTCATAGAGGCTTTTAGGACTTGAGAGGCCATGCTGAGGAATTAGGACTTTGTTCTATGGGCAGTGGGGAGTCATTGAAATATTTATAAGTAGGGAAGTGACATGGTCAGATTTTTGTTTGCAAAAGATCCCTCTGATTGCCATGTGGAGAAAGGATGGGAGAAGGGAGCAGAAAGAGAGACTAGACAGGAGGCTGTCCTGGTCACCCTGGCAAGAGGCTGTGGGGGCCGGAACTAGAAGGGGGACAGTGAAGAGGGACAGATGTCAATGGAGCTGAGAGACACTTGGGTGCTTGTCTGACTATGGAGGGGGGAGCGAGAAGTTAAGGGAGATGTTTACAATAGTAAAAGAGAGAAGAGAGCCAGGAGAAGCTGGCCTGCTGAGTTTTCTCCATGGAGAACGGGGAATGTCTACATGACAGCCGAGTGGGGGTGTCCAACAGGCCCTGGACACTAAGGCCAGGATTGGAGGGCACTGGGACGTCATTGGTGCAAGCAGCAGGCCACCCACCCAGAATATTTTTTTGGCATTTTCCCCCATATTTTTACTTTGAAAATTTTCAAATATATAGAAAATTTGCTACAATGACTATCCTTGTACCCTTCTTCTAGACTGACCAATTATTAGTATTTTGCTGCCTTTGTTCTTTCGCTCTTTATATATCTATAGATCTTTTTTTTCTAATCCATTTGAAAGTAAGTTGCAGACCTCATCCACATCTCCCCTAACACATCAGCATGTGTCTTGAAAGAATATGGACATTCTCCCAAAGAGCCACAGTAACACTGTCACACCTGAGAAAGCTGACATTAATTCAGTGAAATGATGCCACTTAATATACAGCTTATATATAAATTTTACCCATTGTCCCCAAAATGCCTTTTGTAGCTAGTTTTAAAAAAAAACAAGATCAATCAAGATTCATGTGTTGCATTTGGTTGTCACATCTCTAGGTTCTTTTTTTTTGCGGCACGCGGGCCTCTCACTGTTGTGACCTCTCCCGTTGCGGAGCACAGGCTCCGGACGCACAGGCTCAGCGGCCATGGCTCACGGGCCCAGCCTCTCTGCGGCATGTGGGATCTTCCCGGACTGGGGTACAAACCCATGTCCCCTGCATTGGCAGGCGGACTCTCAACCACTGCACCACCAGGGAAGCCCTCTAGGTTCTTTTCATGTAAAATAGGCCCCCTGCCCTTTTCTTCTTTCTCTTGACTTTGTCATTTTGTGACTATCCCACTGTCTAGATTTGTCTGACTGTTCCCTTGTGATGAGATGCAGGTTAAATACCCTTGGCAGGTGCACTAACTGGGGATGTGGTGCCCTCTTATTGCATCTCATCAGGCGGCTTATGACATTAGCTTGTCCCATTGTCGATGCTGGCAGTGGCTTAATGTAATTTTTGAAGGTCATCCATGTTTAGATGGGTGTAATACTTGAAGAGAGATTACTTTAGTGTGACCCGGTGACCCCCAGGCCCAATGGCCAGTCAGTGGCCCCATCCATGTGATGTGGACAGGACAGCCAGATCATAAGGGACAGTCTCAGCATGGCCACAGTGGGCTCACTCAGAACAGACATGTTGGGAGGACTCTTGATTGTTAGACGTTTTTGTGGGAACAGCTTCCTTGAAGGTAGTAATTGTACCAAGATGCATATTATACCTCATCCCTTCATTTAATCTGTA
Source organism: Tursiops truncatus (assembly GCF_011762595.2). NCBI lineage: Eukaryota > Metazoa > Chordata > Mammalia > Artiodactyla > Delphinidae > Tursiops > Tursiops truncatus. The sequence continues at coordinate 22,110,445 of NC_047046.1, forward strand.
CTAAGTGAAGCACTCTGAGAGGCTCCCAGATGTGTCAGGGCGGGAATAGTTCTATTGCTATCCTGGTGCTCTGTCAGAATTAAGATATCTACATTCCAGAAATAGCTTTAGTCTGGACTCGGAAAGAGGAAGGAGTGAGGGAGTGTGGAGTTTTGGCAAGACCGCGGACCCTATGCTGGGGGAGGAAAGGACAGACAGACAGACACTGGGAAGAAGTGAAGGTGAGGGCCAGCTGGCGGTCCCTGGCCAGCACCGGCACCACTTGAGACAGGAGACCCCAGAGCAGGGAGGCCTAGGGGAGGGGTCTGAGGGCCGCTGCTGCATCCCCGGGCCTGGGTGCTGGAGACTCAGCTGAGAAGAGAGGGTGGGGCTGAGGGCTGGGCTCCGGGATGTGCAGCACATGGACCTGGAGTAGTCAGAGCCCAGGGAGGGATGGGCTCAAAAGGGCTGGGGCAGGGGCACCTGGGCCTGAACTTCAGCTTTGCCGGCATTTTAAGCCTGGCTTCCCAACAGCGATGCCACACAAACATTTTCTGATTTTACTCTTACATGTTCATTTGGACATGAGTGGGAAGGATATCGGTAAGTAGCCTGATCCCACCAATGGAGTTAATTAGGGTGAGACAAATACAGTATTTAAGGCAAAATTGAGTCAGTTTAAAGACTGTTAAGTAAAGAAGAGTACAAGTGGCCCAGGGATGTGGCAGGAATCGTGCAGATGATGTGAGACCAACTGGTTTCAGGCAACAGAGATGGAGGAGGGGCCGGGGCTCTGCGGCAGCGTCTGGGCAGGTTCTGTGGCAGGCTCTGGGACAGCAGTGCTGCCCCTGCAGACTGGCCTCCGCCCGCCCTCAGTGCAGCAGGATTTGCAGGGGTGTGAGGAAAGAGCAGCCAGCTGGGTGGGATCCTACTGAGGAGGTTGCTTCTGCCTGCCTTGGCCCCCTCCCATCCTCTCCTGGTCTTGTCCCTGCTGTCCGTGGGCCCTGGGCTGTGGCAGGTGGTGTGGAGCTGCAGGTGCATGTCCAGGGTGGGGCATGGGCCTCCAACAAGCTTTGCAGGGCCCCCTCCCCTGCCCCCTTCACGGCTGCATCTGTCTCTTTCCTCCACAGGGGGAGGGGTTGCACCAACTACGCGAGGCTTTGAAGATTTTAGCTGAGAGGGTTTTAATCTTGGAAACAATGATTGGGCTCTATGGTGAGTAGAGACAGACAGACGGACAGACAGCCCAGCCCCCGCCTGCCAGGCTTCCCCAGGCCCTCCAGGGTGGAGCTGCCCGGGTCCAGTCAAGAGGCTGGATAAGGTACCTGCCCTTCTCCAGGTGGAGACCTGAAAGGTCAAGACCACCCATCTCTCAATGACTGGTCCCTTGTCCATGGGTGAAGGGGGGGGCCCTAGAAACCCAGGCCCCCACCCCTGTGGTAAGACCTGGGGCTCCAGACATTGTGGGTAATGTGGTTTTCAGGCCTGCAGGGGAACCAGAGGTGACAGATTTCAAGTCTGAAAGGAATTATGGGCAATGGAGCCAAACTCCAGAACTGCAGGGGACTGTGGGTAACAGAGCCAGACTGTAACAGTGCAGGGGGTTGTGGGTAATAACGTCAGAGCCCAGGCCCCCAGGAGGATTATGGGTAATGAATCCAGACCCCAGTCAGGCCTCAGCTCAAGAGAAATTGTGGGGAACAGAGCCAGTCTGCAGGCCCACAGGACAACAGGTCATGGGGCTAGACTCCAGAAGTGCAGGGGACTGTGGGTGACAGAGCCAGGCTCAGGTCCCAGGGGACTCTGGGTAATGTACCACCCACCAGTTCTGACCCCAGAGGCTCTCACTGGGCAGGCCATCCTGGCCCCAGGGTCCCCCTTTAGTGGCCTGAGAGACCCTCCCCCAGGCATTCACCCACCAGTTCTCCACCCATCTGGTCACTTGAGGAGACAAGTGAGCCCCATCCCCACTTAGAAGGAGCAGCCAAGGTCCCAACAGAGACTCACGCCCAGGCTCCTGCCCGGAAGCCAGAAGGAACTGGCCCCGCCCCCCACCCTCGGTGCCCAGCCCAGCCCCTGGAGGCCGGACATGCACCGTCTGCTCTTCTCGATCTCCCATCAGGCTCCTAGCTTACAGAGCTTCCTGCAGCAGCAGGCTCAGCTGGAGCTCCTGGCCAGACGGGTCACCCTGCTGGAAGCCATCATCTGGCCAGGTAACGGCAGGGTGGGCAGGCAGGGGCAGCCCCTGCCAGGAAGGGCCTGGGAAGGGCCTGGGGACACAGAAGGCACCTCCCAATACTGGATCCAGACTAGCAGACAGCCACTCTTCAGCCCTTCCATCCAGCCAGCAGACGGTGTCTGGCACAGAGGAGGTTCTGGTAACTAGTTCTTGAGTGAATGAGCACCTGCTCTGTGCCAGGTACCTTGCTGACACAGGCTCCAACAGATAAGACAGACAGGGTCCTGCTCTCATGGAGCTTAGGGTGCTGGGGGGAAGCCCTGGAACTGGGCGTTAAACCTAGGGTGAGGAATATCACAGTGGAGTGAATACAGGTGGCCACCAAAGCCCACAAGTGCTCCTGATGCAGGCTGGGGGGGTGGTAGAGGGCGTCTCAGGAGGGCTTCCTGGAGGAGGAGGCATCTAAGTGGAGACCTGAAAGGCAAGGATCGGGGGCAAGTGAACAGGCAGAGGAACAGCATGGACAAAAGCCAGGAGACCAGAGAGAACCTAGAGGGACAGCTCTGTGAGGTTGCTGAGGGTGAGAACAGAGGCTAGAAGATCTGGTAGGGCCCCATTTGAGAAGGTCCTTGAAGGTAGGTCAGGGAGGCATGGAAGGAGGTTAGACACCACCTGGCTGTCACAGTGGGCCTAAGGAGGTCTCTCCACGTTAAACTGGAGCCTGTGGCTGGCCCTGGAGAGAGTCAGGGATCGGCCACCCCGTTCCTCACCTACCCGTGAAGAGGCCCCAGCCCTTCTCCCAGCTGCCCCATCTCTCAGCCCAGTCCTAGCGCATCAGTGCACACAGCCTCAGACATAATGTCCAACCTCCCATCTATTTTACAGATGGGGAAATTGAGGCCCCCAGCAGGAAGGAGAGCCAAGGTTAGAGCCAAGCCTCCTTCATTTGGCAAAACTGTAGGGCACACCTACTGCAGGCTGGGTCTGAGGCAGATCTCAGGGTACCCACCTTGGGGAGCTGCCCATTGGGTGGTGGGCAATCCTCAGCATCTATAGAGATGAGGGCCATGGGGTACAGGAGCACCAAAGGATGTGTGTGAGGAGAAGCCTTCCTGGAAGATGGGACCCTTGCGTTAGTCATAGAAGGTCCCTACGAGTGTGCCAGTAGGAAGTGGTGGGAGGGCAGCCCCCATGGGGACAAAGGCCTAGAAGTGGGAAGGTGTGTGGGTTCTGCTTCCAAAGCTGCTCTCGCCATGCCACAGGGCTTCCCCAACTTGTGAAAACTCAGACCATCTCCCAGACCTCCTCCCCTCTCCCAGAGGAAGGACCAAGGACCAAATCCCAGGTGCTCAGCTCCTTGTCAGGTGTCCCCCGACTCCCCTCTCAGGAGGATTGGGAGGGGAGCCAGAAGGGACACACTGTGGCCTTGGATCTGTGCTCCGCCCCCCTCAGCTGGCTCTGTCTCCAGCAGCCCAGGGAGGAAGTGCCAGGCACCTGGCAGTGTGGCCAGGAGGAGGGGAGTAGAGGACATGGAGCCTTCCCCATTGGCCCATCATACACAGCAGGTGCTAACAAAAGACCCAGATGGGGCTCATGTTTAGATTATAATCAATAATGATGATAATAGTAACAGCTGTCACACATCCAGTCCACCTGGGCCGGGAAATTTACATCCATCATCTCCAGTCCTTGCAACAAGCTTTCTAGGTGGGCGACACTGTGCCCACTTCACAGATGAAGAAACACAGGTTCAGAGGGCTCGTGTGACTCCCCCGGGACATAGGGATAGTAGTGGTGAGGCCAGGGGTCCGCCCTAGGTCAGGTCTCTGAAGCGCCAGCTCTTTGGGCTCCATCGGCAAAGGTTCCCTGACCCCTCTGCTTTGCTAGGCACTGAGTGGGGCCCGGGGGAAACCAAAGCCCTGAATTTGATCATGTCAGAACAGCATCTCATGACTGATTCACAGTGACCAGACCTGCAGGAGCCCTGGGTCGAAAACACACCAACCTAGTGACCATAATAATCCAACATTTACTGTGAAAACCACTTTCCACTCTTGGTCACATTGAACACTCTGCAAGGGTGTGACAACAGGAGTGTCATCCCACATTCCAGATGAGGCTTAAAGGTTCTGGGACTTGCTTGCCCAAGGCCACATAACTGGGACATGATAGGGCCAGGACTTGGCCTGAGCTGATGTTGGAACCTGAGCTTTGAGCTACCCTCCTCCTATGCTCCCTGTTTTAGGGCATGAAATGTTCCTTGGCTGTGATTGCAGATACCTGTCTGCCCCAAGGGCGCCAAATCTCAGCCCAGAGGTGCATGAGACACAGGGTCAGAGTGCTAGACAGTTATGAGTATGAGGGTATAGCTCCCTCCCTGGCATTGCCTTCAGTGGGAAGCTGGTGCTCACCAGAGTCAAAGTGTCTCTCCTGTGAACAGTGTTTCGAAGGCTCAGCCAAGTCCTCCATCCTGGGGCCCTCCCCCTGGAAAAACAGCCCATCCTTCCGAGCTGCCTAACCCCTCATTTAACGTTGAGAGGGACTGAGGTGATAGTTACATAAGGCTTCCTGGAAGAGGTAGGTCCTGATCTGCATTTTAAAGGTTGAGTAGTTTTCCAGGTGGGAAGAATGCCAATTATCCGGTTTTACTCTTGGGGGCCAGCTTATTTGCAGGTTGGGGCATATCTCACCATAGCTAAATCGAAACTAACTTCAGTAATTACTGGAGTTGGCCAGGGCCTCTGTATCTGGAACTGTCCCCCTGGTTTTAGAGATGAGACAGCTGAGGCCCTGACAGAGGTCCAAAGCCACACGGTAGGTCAGTGGCAGAGCCTGGCCTTCCTAAACCCTTCCCCACTACAGGTGGCCTAACCTGAAAAGAGAGGAAGAGTGAGGCTGATGCCTGGCCTTAGTTTACCCAGCTCTGAAATGGGAATGATTCAGGGCACACCTCTGCTCCAAGATATGTTAACGAAGAAAAGAGCTATACTGTTTATGGAGCATCTGCTACATGCTAAGCATTTCAGAAACATGGTGGGTTCATTGATCCCCACTTGACAGAGAAAATCAAATAGAGGCCCTGAGTGTTCTAGTTGGGTTAGGGGCTAATAACTCCTGCGGGGAGGGGCACTAACCAGCTTTGCAGACCCCCTTCTTTCCCACACCTCTGCCTCTTAGACTTGGGCAGAGCCCCACCCCCCCACCCCCTCAGAGGGCCAAGGGAAGGTGGGCACCTCACACAGACATCACTAACCCGGCCTCTTTCCTTCCCTCCCGCAGAACCAGAGGGGTCAGGGGCAGACCCTGCCGGCACGGGCACCCCCAGCCTCTTGCGGGGCAAGAGGGGAGGACACGCCACCAGCTACCGGATCGTGGCCCCCAGGAGCCGAAACGAGAGAGACTGAGTGTGGTGGTGGCCCCTTGGTGAGGGCCAGGCCAGGCTTCCCTTCCCAGCCTGGACTTGGCCAGCTGCCTCCAAGGTCCGCCATCCGTATTTATTAATATCCTCAGGGTCCCTTCTGCCACCTAGGCCTTTGGGGTGGGCATGTCTTGGTCCTGGCAGCCCGTGCGCATCTGCCTCCTATGAGGCTGAGCTGGGACTGGAGCCTGAGAGGGAGGTGTGGTCCAGGCAAGAGGTGAGGCTTTGCTCAGGGCCGTGGGCCTCAGTTTCCCTCTGTGAAATGGGGTGATGCAGGCCTGTGGGGAGGGGCGGCAGGTTTGGAGCTTCTGTCTTCTCATCAACCGCCTGGCCATCCAGGCCCCAAGCAACTGAGGGATTTGGAAGCTGGGGCTCTGCCCGGCCCTCAGCACACCCAGGGATGATGAGAGCGGGCAGTCTCACCTCCCCACTCCCCAGCCAAACCTGGGGGGCCCACCTGTACCCCTGGTCTCCTTGTTTTCTGGTGCTGGGTTCCTGACCCTGAGGTCAAGCTACCTGATCTGACTGGACATTCAGGGCTCCTTGTCTCAGTTCTGACCCCTGAACCCTCAGTCCTTCTCATGTCCCAGGCGGAGGGGGCATGGAGAGGGAGGGGCCACCTGCTCCCACAACGGCTTGTGACAGACACCAGGAGGTAGATGTGTATTGGCCAATAAAGGCCCCCAGCCTCACTGCCCACCAGCCTGGTCTCAGTGTGTGCTTAGATGAGGGGCAGCCGGGCAGGGCCAGCAGCCTTTCTTCTCAGTGGCCTTCACTATCCACCTGCAAAGCACAACTGTGAGGCCAGGGCTCCCCTGGCCATCACCTGGGCAGCTGGGGAATGGGGGTAGGTGAGCAGAACAGAGGCTCAGGCCATCCCCACCCCCTAGCCAGGTGTCCAGCAGGAGCTACCAGACCTCAGGGCAGCTTCCCTTCTCTGAGCCTGTTTCCTCACCTGTAAAATGAGGCTGATGGTGTAGTCCTCAGGTTTCCCAGTCTGTTTCTGGCCCCTGGCTGGTGACCAATGGCAGGGTCGGTCTCTGTGGCCCCTCCACTCTGGCCCTGGCCTGGGGTACAGCCTCACGGGTGACCAGAGCACAGGCCAATCCGGGGCCTACAGCCCCCTGTACTGCCCCTCAAAGTCCAGCTTCCCGGCCCCTCTGCCTTGCAGAGTTCCCATCGGTGACTCACACCCATGCCCCACCCTCTGTCCTCTAGGCTTTGGCTACACCTCCCCTCCCTGGGAGGGGGCAAGGACTGAGAGGGGCCAGGAGGGAGGAGCTGCTTCTACAAAGCTGAGGAAGCTTCTCCCCCACAGCACGCCCACATTGCTTCCTGCCCCCGCCCCCCCCCCCCCCCCCCCCCACCGCAGGGCCCAGCCACCAGCCTCAGAGCCTGCCCTGGGGCTCTGGCCCTTGTCGCACTGAACTGGCCCTTGTCCAGCAGGGACACAGGGGGCTGTGGGCGGTGAAGGGATGCTGTTCCTGGCGAATCAGGGAAGGCTTCCTGGAGGAAGGTCTCCGTGTAGGCCAAGACCTGAGGATGGGTAGAAATTAGCTGGGAAACAGATGATAAATGCTCCTTGGCAGAGGGTCCAGCCCAACAAAGACCCTGAGGCGGAAGCTCAGTAACACTGTGTCTCTGGACATCAGGGAGCTGCTCTCCTGCAGTCGGCTGTTCATTCACTGCTCGTTCATTCTTTCATTCATTCATTCATCCCCCTGATGCTAATGTAGAAGAGTCAGACACAACTGCTGCCTCCAAGGAGGTCCAGGTTGAAAAGTGAACTGGTTTTTATTCTAAACAGTACCAGGGCAGGATGCTGGGGGGCCTCCTCTGAACCCACCCTGACTCTCAGCAGACAGGGCTGGGCTCTGACTTCCCACCCACAGGCCAGGCTTCTCACCTGAGAGCCTGCCTGTGCTAGGGGGGCCCAGGACCCTCAGGGTGGGTGGGCCCACCCCTCCCCTGAGTCACCAGCGCCTCGGTGCCCACATCCCCGCCGACCAGCAGTGACACGGCACCCTCCACACGGCTTGTGGCTGCCAGGGCCACCACCGCCTGCTCCGTGGGGAAGCCCATGCGCTCCAGTTGCTGCAGCCTGTGGGAAGGGGGGACAGGGAGGGAGTGTCAGGGCCGCTTCCAGCCCCCACACCAGGGGACCCCACCCCTACTTACCCCACCTTACCGCAGGGAGGAGACGGAGGACTTAGACAGCCGGAGTGGGCTTTCGGGACCCTGGACTGGCCCCTCAAGGAGTGAGGCCTGGATCCCCTTCTGCAGCATCTGCTCGTCTAGGGCTGCCCACAGCGGGGTCCCTGGGGGGAAGCTGGGCCCAGACCAGGCCAGTCCCACCTCTGAGGAGCCCTCCCAGAGCGGCTGCATAGGCCCCAGGCCTGGCGGGAGCGGGGCTGAGCCTTCTCTGAGGGGCCAGAGGCTAGGGGAGGCCATGTAAGGCGGTCCAGGGGTGGGCGGCCTGGAGGGGCAGAAGCAGAAGGCCTGACTGCCAGCCACCGGCATGGCTTCCACCACCGGGGCCAGTGTCCTCGGCATCACCCTCACCTCACTCCGGCAGGATGGGTGACAGGCAGCTCAGCCAGGCCACCTGGGGTGGGAAGGAGCTGGAGCGGCCAGCACCCTGCCAGGGCCCTGCACAGGACACCCTCCTGCAGTGCCTGCAGCCGCTGCTCAGAGATCTCCAGCCACCGGAAGGCCCCAGCCGCGTCTGTCTGCCCAGGGCAGGGCGGCGGGTCAAGGAAAACCACATTCAGCCAGGGGTGAGCCTGCGCCACATGCCAGGCCCCGTGCCAAGTGTGTGATGGGAATTCCCTCCTGTCTCCTCACTGTGGCCCTGCCAGGGAGGTGTCATCACCCTCGTCAGCAGTGGAGGCTCAGAGAGGGAAAAGGGCCCCTGCCTGAAGCTACCCAGCCAATGAGAGGCAGAGCCAGATGTGCCTCATCCCAAAACCTGTCTCATCCCCATTCAGCTGCCCCCTGCCCGCTGTCCCCTGAGGCCTGTTGCTGGCCTGCTCAGGCCTGTGACCCCAGGCCCACCCCTGGGCCCTGCCCCAGCCAGGGCGACATGCTCCCCTCTCCAGGATTCAGCCGGGTGTCCCCAATCCTAAACGACTCCAGGGTCAGCCTGTACCCACTGTTCCCTCTGACTGCACTGTTGTCCCCGACAGGCATTAAGCATCTTTGGAGCAAAAGCCTGTTTAACACACCTGCACCACCGGCCACAGGTCGTTCCCCCTTTTGGTGCCAGGAGAGCCACAGGCTCACGCTCACCCTGGTCCTTAACACCCTCTGTACTGTCTGCCAGGCCCGTGCTCTCCTTTTCCACTTCTCGTCACCTGAACCCCTCCTTCTGCATGGTCTCGGCGTAGACCCACCTCCACTGGGACGTCCAGATTAAGTGCCTCCTTGGGCCCCTCAGCTCCCAGGCTCTCCTTTAAATTGTAATTGGTACCTCTACATGGCCACAAGCCCCCAGTTCCCAGCCCAGAGCCAGGCGAGAGGAGGACTTGGAGACGCTCCTGGGATGTGTGTGAATGTGGGGGCCCGACCTCTTGTGCCAATTCCTTCCCAGGCACCCTGGGGGCCCAGCCACAGAACCCACACGTCCACATGAGCCCTGGGCCCAGGCAAAGGATACAGGCCAGGCCAGCCAGGAGGCCACAGAAGAGCTGCAGGAAGGGCGGCTCGGAGCTGAGCAGTGGTGTCAGGGCGAGCAGCAGCCACGGCAGGAGCCATGGTGGCAGTGCCCCACGGGGCCGTCTAGGGTTGTAACCCTGCCCCGCCAGCATGGCCAGGTGGACAGGCATGTATCCACAGCCCCCGGCTGCACTGGACACCCCGAGGCCTGCCAGCAGCACAGCCATCAGCCCGGAGGCCAGGGCAAGGAGGGTGGAGGCATGCAGGAACCGCAGTGTGCCCAGGTGGCACTCCTGCCGCCAGCCCAGCGTGGGCAGGAGCAGCAGGCTCAGCAGCAGCCCTGGGAGGGCCTTGTGGCCCAGGGCATGTGTCAGCAGCCGGTGCGCTGGGAGAGAGAATGGGCTTATGTGCCAGGTTAGTGGCCCTAACCCCCAAGGCTGGCCCCGGTGTGCCAGATGGGGAAACACCCTCCGCCAGGGCCGCCCACTAAGCCAGCACCCCCTCCCCGGGAGCCAAAGTCTGCCCACTGCCAGTAGTTTAATCACTGGTGGTGGGGACCAAGGGCTTCCAAACACTGTGACCGGCCCCCTGCTGCTTTAAGTAGAACAAGCCAGACCCAACACTCGGTCTTCTTAAGAACAACCAACCATGGATAAGTCACTTCACTTCTGTGAGCATCATTTGGGTTCCTCAAATGTAAATGGAAGCTGTCATTCTTGGGAAACAGGTGTTCAGCTGGGGTTACTCTTCAAACCCCTAGTGCCTCCTTCCTGTTCTTGGGCTTAGCTGAAAGTCTTAGTTTATTTTAAGGGAAAGCCACCCGAAAGGGGAGCCGTCTGAAAAGAATTCCTACTCACAGGCTCCCACCCCTGTGCTGGCCCCTCTGCCCAGGTCCTCGGCCCTCCCTTCTTGGCTGTAGTTGAGCTGGGCATGCTCCCGTCCAAGGCTGACCTTCCCCGGGGCCCTGGGTCCTGTCCTTGCCTGACAACTGCAGGATGCATGCTGCTCCTGCCAACTGGTCTCAGGCCCTACAGCAAGTCTCCTGCCTCCTCCAAGGGCCATGTGGCCGGCCCTCACCCTGCCAAGGGTCCAGCAGCAGCTCTGGGGCCAGGACAAGGCTGGGGCCAGCTCCCAGCAGCCACAGGCTGCTCATGAGCAGCATCAGGACAGAGGAGGCGAGAGGCAGCGCCGGGGTCAGTAGGCCAGGGGGACCTCTGGCATGCATAGCTTGTCTGAAGGTGATCAAAGGTGGTCTTGGGGCTGTGTGCTAGGGGTAAAGGAAAAACAATAAGTTATTATTGCAGCTTTTATCTGACTTCCTTTCGGCTACCATACCAACAGTACCATTTTACAGAAATAAAAGCTGAGGCTGGAGAGGCGGGTGCAGCAACTTGGCCATAGAGGACCTCAGAGCCTAACCATGTGTTTAGCCATCTTGCCATCCCACTGATGTGTGAGGATGGGAAGAGGCCAGGCCAAAAGGTCCCTGAGCCCTGATGGGCCCTGGAAAGGGGCCTGGAGTGGGAAGCACAGGGAATGGGAAGTTGAACGGGAGCCCTGGACTCCCAAAATTTTTTGGATTTGTGCAGCCCCCCAGGGCAAATTCAGAGCCATCTCCAGCTTTCCTCTGCCTCCCTCTTCCCTCAGGCTACAGACCAGCTACCTTCCTCCCTCCCTCCTCCCCTCCACTGACTTAGAGCTCCAGGTGGCCTGAGCTGCCGTTGACAGAGGGGGTAAGGCCAGCCAAAGGGCAGACAGATTAGGGAGGGGGTGGAGCAGAAGGGTTGGAGGAGAGGCAACAGGAGTCTCACACCCTGAGTGCACACAGTGACACTGGACAGAGACGTCCTCTTCCTCAAGCCCCAACCACAGCCCCTCTGACCCTACCCTCCCTTTCACAGAAAGGTTTCAGCATCCACTCCACTTCTTCCTGCTGTTCTCTCCCTGGGCAAATCTGGAGCCTCTCCTTCCTCATCTGTAAATTGGGGATTAAGAAAATCCATTCCTCATAGAATGAGAAAAAGGAATGGACTCAGGCAGTCCCACAGCTCCTGCTGGATAAACTGTAGCCATCCTGGCTGTCCCCAACAAGGGGAAGCCTGAACATGGAAGCAGCTGCTCCAGCCCTCAAATGTGCCAATTTCCTGCCCATGAGGCAAGGCTTTCTCTCCCATTCTCCCTCCTCACATCCAGCCTGTCCTCTAGGCCCTGCTGGAATCTCCTCACTCCTGTACCCTAGCCTGTCTCAGGACTCCCACTGAGCTGATTTTATAGGGCAGGAAGCAAAATCCCAGAGACAAGAAGGCTGCTTCATCTGCTCGCTTGTCATGGGCATCCTTGGCATCAAAACCCACCCGGCAGTTTCCTGCAGGAAAAATATAGGAAACTCCTCTGCCTGCAACGTCCTTCCCTTCATCTCTCTAACAGCAAACTCCTATTCACCCACTGAAGCCCAGCTCAAAGGTTCCCTTCCCCTCCTCTGGTCCCTCCACATCTTGGAGCCTACCCTATCCAGTGAGCACCGCTTGGCCTGTTTTTCTCTAGGCAGGTGGTCTGAACTCTGGGAGGAGGGGTGCTCCTCCTACTCATGGTCAAGTTCCCCAGGGTGCTCCTAGCACACAGCTCGCGCTTTATGTGTCTTCACTGAAAGAAAGACACTAGCTTTGCTCCAGGTCCCGCTGAAGGATTTGGTGAGCCCTGCCCTTCGCTGGGCCTGGGCATCTGCCTAGGGAGACTGGGTTGAGTCCAAGAAGTCAGGCAGGTGCAAGCCTTGCGGGGAGCCAAGGCACCCACTGCCAGCTTTCTCCTGCACCTTCACAACCATCCCGCCCCCCCACCCCGTGTACTTTAGCAAGAGTGAGAGACTTGCCCATGGACCAGCAGAACTGGGGTCTGAACGCCCCAGGTCGCAGTCTCTTTATCTATAAAACGGGGCTGTGCAGCATCAGGCCCTGCCTACCTTACTGGGAAGGCGGGAGGACAGAATGTGAAGACAGGACGGGGACAATTCTTCCGGGTGATGGAGAGTGTGTGGGGGGGTGGGGGGGGGGGTCCCAGGCTGTGGGTGGGGCTCAGCTTTGTGACTTTAGGAAAAGTACCCCAAGTCCTTGGGCCTCAGTTTCCCCTTCTGTAAAAACAAGGATGTTGGATGAGAGGTGATTAAAGGGTCTTCTCAACCTCGACCGTTACTGGGGGGGCTCTCGGGCCGGGCGCTACGTTCGGGGCCTCCCATCCAGCCCACCGGCCTTGGGCCCCTCCCCCGCGGACCGGGCCACGTGTCTGGGGTACTCACAGCACAGCGCGCCCCCCGCCCCCATAAGGCTGAGTGGAGCCCTTGGCTGGGAGTCCGTACTCTAGCTTCCCGCCGACACCCGAGCGCCCCGAGCCCATTCTGCTCGCCCTCGGGCGCGTGACCCGGGCCGACCGGTCGGCAGGCCACCCCCTCCTCCTCCGCCACCGCCCGCCGATTAGTCAGCAGTTGTTCTAGGCCCCGGTCCCTTCCCCCAGCCCTCCCGCCGGCCTCCGTTTCCCTCCAAGGCCGACTCTTCAGAGACGGTCCCTAGAGCCAGCGGGAGTAACCATTCCAAACAACCTAGCATCAACCGGAGAATCACTCCGACTTGTTACCAAGATCCGCTCGCCAGCCGCTCCCGCCCCTGCGGTGCTATTTTGGCTCACACGTCACATCCGGTGCTCTTTAGAGAGGATTAGGACTCGGTTTGCGGGCGCGAAAGCTGTGGTTCGTCCCTCCCTCTCCCACCCCCGTGGCCTGGCCCGATGGTAGCGCCTGAGGTTGCGGGTTTCGCGCCTGCGCAGTGCGGCGCCTAGAGGGAAAGCGAGAGGGAGACGGACGTTGAGAGAACGAGAAGCAAGGAGAGAGAAAATGGCGTCCACGGGTGAGTGTGGTGGAACTGCGGTCGCTCCGGCGACGGCCGGGATGCCCAAATTGGGGGCCGCTTGTTTCTCGGGGTGGCCGGGATGACTGAGTGGACCTGCCAAGAAAGGCGTGAGGTACCCGTCGCGGCTCGAGAAGCTCGACGGCCGGCGTCTCCCTCCGCTCCTTCCCCTCCCCCAACTGGGCAGGCCGGTTCTGGAACCTTCCGGCGCCCCCCGCGCGCGGGGGGCTCGAGGCGGCGGGTACGCGCGGGGCCTGCTTTGGTCTCCATTGTGTGATGGCCGTCGGGCCCCGCGCCCTGGGCAGCCCGCCACGTGGGCGGGGCCTGTGGCCTCTGGGCCCCCGCGTGGGGGTGGGGGGAGGGTTCGGCTAGGCTTCGGGCCCGGCACCCCGAAACCGGAGGTGGGGGGGGGCCGGCGGCGGCTCGAGAAGCCGCAGGCCCGCTGACCCTCTGACTCTCCCCACCCCAACCCCATTTCCAGGGCGGCAGCCCAAGCCCGAGCGCTTCCTCTGCCTCACCGAGAAGATGAGGGAAAAAAGCAAATAAACAAAAAAGGTTTCGCGGATTTGTGAGCCGAGGGGCGCCGACCTATGAGCGGGAGCCCCGTCATTCTTAAAGCCGGGTCGGCTGGGGCATCCGGGGCCGCAGAGCTGCGTCTAAGGCGGGATCCAACCCCCAAGCCGAACTTCTGCCCGAACTGGGGTTTAGACGGAGTGCCCCCCCGCTCCTTTACAGCCCCCCAATCGGCTGCCTTTTCGGGATTCGGTTTTTACCGTTATTAATTCTCCTTACCGCCCCAAAAGGCAATTCCCAGAGCCATTTTTCAGCAAACGCCGAGGGAGATTTTTTGTATAAGGCCAACCCGGATCGTGTGGCCAGAAATCCCCACCGAAAGAAATTTCTGGCCTCTTTGACTTAGGGGAAACAAAAGGCCCCAGTCGGCGTTTGAATTATACTTAAGTAATCGTTTCGCACGTTTATTCGCTTAGGTTAAGCCGAGAGGCTTGTTTATTTCGTGGACTGATAGAAGAGAGCGGAAGGAGGCGCGGACTGGACTTTGAAAGCCCGGGGTGGGAGCTGGAATATGATGTCTGGGGTGGTCCTTGACGCCCGGAGTGTGTAAGAGAGTAGCCTAAACGTGACCTGCGGTTTGCAGCCTGTTCCTGCACTAACTTGTGGTTATTGGTTGAGTGGGGCATTTTTGCCTCCGGGGGTGTTCTTAGGCAGCCTGACTCCAGGCCTTAAGAAGCAGTTGGAGAAGATGGAAGATGGGAAAAGCTCTGGGTCCTTCAGAGTTTTAATTTGAAAAGGGTCCAGAATCCAGCAACGGAATGACAGTTTAAGAACTCTCCGCAACTATGTAGTCAGTAAACAAGCAGGTAGATGCTGGCTGTTAGTGCCAGGGTACAGAGTGCCCCTAGAAGAAAGAACTCTGAAATAACCACAGTCTTACACACATCTTGGTGGGAAATGGTTTCCTCAAAGCCCTTTCCACCTTCCTCTTCCCTGCAGTGTTAGGATTTTGTAAGGAGGAGTGCTACTCTCCCTTCCCTGTTAACGTTTGGGGAGTAAATATGAGTGTTCAAATTTGTGTGTAGCTGGACTTGCCCCTTTTTCGTTCTACTTTGCTCAAGCTCTTTTTACTGGTAACCACCACATACTATATTAGAATCACAATTATGGATTATGAAGATACACAGTAGTAGGCCTGGCTGGGGGCCCTTTGCTGGGGGGGGGGGGTCACTAACTTATCTGGACTTTGGTTTCCTTTCAGTCCAAATGAAGGGGTTAGGCTAGACCTTTTAAGAGCTTTTTCAGCCTTTAGCTTCTGACCTTACAGCAAAGTATTTTGGCTCCCACAAAGTTGTCCCATAGTGACTTGAACTCATGATGTTAGTCTGAAGCTCTAAATCTCTGCAGTTTCTTGATCGTGACTGCCTTAAAGTATCTAAAAGCCACCACCTTCGGTAATGTTAGTTGTTTTTCCTCCTCATGTGTAGCATACATAGAAAAGTACCTAGAGTATATGTCCACTTTATCGAAGAATTACAACGCGAACTCCCAAGTGACCACCATTCAGAGCAAGAAATAGAACATTGTCAGCACTCTGGAGGTCCCCCACCCCCACCCCAGTCACAGCCCCTTCTCTCCTCAACCTGTCCTGTATTTTTAGTGTGGTCTTCAGCTGCAGATTTGGTAGTTAAAAAAACAAAACAAAATAACTGCTAAAAAATCTGACAAATGTGTAACTGTAGATTTTTGAGGCCATATAATGTTTGTATGCTGTAGGTAGATAACGTAAGTTCTCATGAAGCACATTTGCCACTTCCTGTAGCCCACCAATATGGGGCTAAATCAGCTGGTTTCCCATGGATCTGAGATCATTCCTTGTTCATGTCAGCTTCGCCACTTTGATGTTTTACATAACTGTTCTTGTGTAGCAGTCCTCTTGCAGACACTGAGCTTACATGTCAGCTATTTAGAATCATTTCTCATACAGAAGCCTCTGCAGAAGGTAGTTTGAAGTATTTGATTTTTGATGCTTCATTGGTATGTTTATTCTGTAACTACAACATGGAAGAAGTGATTTGCATTTAGTTTTTTATATGTCACATACAGAGCTAAGATTGTCTTGAACAAATCAATTTGTTCATTATACATAGCCTTTGGCCGTTGATTTGATAATGTTGATGATTCAGGGTTCTGAGTTAAGGGTGTACAGAGGAAGGAAAGTGGTCAAGTGAAGTGTAGAGAGATGAAAAATGAGCTAAGTTAAAGAGATGGATTCAGCAAAATGCTCTGGGGGCAAGCCAGGTGAACTGTGAAGCAGGCTTTGAATGGAGTGGGGTTAGAAACCTCTCCACAAAGAGCTGTCAACTGTTGCTTTCAGGTGAGGGACTATTTTCTGATTGGAGAAGAAAGGACCCTTTGGTCTGCCTTAATGACAGTGTTGCCTTATAGAATAAGATACATAGTTCTTGTGGAGAGCAAAGAATTGGACAGAAAAAAAAAAGAATTGGGCAGGATTTTTTAAAAATAATTACTTTAACTTCTTTAAAAATATATGTTTGATTCAGTAGTGCCATGAAAACCTCTTAACCATTTTGTTCTCTGTTTTCACTACTTGCAGACGCCTCAGTGGACCAGAGGGGTTTTTTTGTTTTCATTTTTAGTCCTTTTTTGTGCGTGTTGTAAATTTCTTATGAAAAGGAAAGTTGTAGGAAGCTTTACTTAGAGAGGAGAGGGGAAGATAAGTTGTTTTGTTTTTTTTAAGTTGAAATCACTTGAGTTTAAAAAGATGATGTTACCTAAAACCAAGTTATTCCCCCAAAGATTAAATGCTTTCTCCTCTGCCAGTTATCATGATTCTGCCTTGACTGCTTCACTTGTACTTACAATGTGTCTAGTTTTTTAATTATTCTACAGATGTAGCCCTCATATAGACAGCAAACCCTTTAAAACACTGGATTGAGATGATTGTCCTCTTGTTTTCTGCCATTTCATTTCACAGTCCTCCTAGGGAATTATGGTTGGTCTAACTTGCTAAAGTGAGGGAGTGATTTTTTTTTTTAACTAGTTTTTGAGGAGATGTAGCTACTGGTATAACCATTCTGGTGTTAAACATTGTTATATTGTTGCATGCCTCCTTTTTATATGAAGGTAAAACTTCCGATCCTCTTGAGTTTATCTTGTTCTCCTGTTAGTTTTAGGATGATGATCATATATTTGAAATGACAGCCTACGGTTAAGGGAAGTTTGTAGTCATGGGAACATGCAAAGTATCTTTGCCAAATCAGATGATCTTGACCTCATTAGCTGGCACTTTGTTAAAATTTTCTGTTTAACTGGCTCAGATTTTTTTAGTTTGGTGTTGAAAGATAAGAGGTACTCATTTGGACCTGTGTTGTCCTGTAGGTCCTCTCAATACCGTGTTTTTTTTTTAATATATTTATTTTATTTATTTATTTTTGGCTGTGTTGGGTCTTCATTGCTGTGTGTGGGCTTTCTCTAGCTATGGTGAGCGGGGGCTTCTCTTGTTGTGGAGCACAGGCTCTAGGCACACGGGCCTCAGTAATTGTGGCGCACGGGCTTAGTTGCTCCACGGCATGTGGGATCTTCCCAGACCAGGGCTCGAACCCGTGTCCCCTGCATTGGCAGGCGGATTCTTAACCACTGTGCCACCAGGGAAGTCCCTCAATACAGTTTTTAAAATTCATCTTCCTGCCACCTGAATTCCTTCCCCCCTTTTTTCCTTTCTCCTTGTAAACGTTGGCTTCACACTATTTTCTCTCCTTGTTTTCTCTAGATTACAGTACCTACAGCCAAGCTGCAGCCCAGCAGGGGTAAGTCGAACTTTTACAGCAGTACCTTGGGTGTGATTCGTTGTTTTTTAAGAGTACAGAGCCTCCTTTAATTGTAGAGGATTTAGTAATGGAATCTGGATTTCTATATTCAGTTCTTGCATTTAATTTCTCTTACAGCTACAGTGCTTACACCGCCCAGCCCACTCAAGGATATGCACAGACCACCCAGGTAATCTTTAAGATAATTATTTGTGGCTGCATCCCCAAGTTAAATATTTCCATCAGCCATTGAAACAATAGCTAGCACAAATCTTTTTCAGAAATTAGGTAGTAGAAGAGTATAATGTGCTTGTAATCATAAAATACACAGGCGTTTAAACTTTCACAGTGGGAGTGCCATTGTAATGAAACCATCCTCAAACTGGGAGTTGCTAGCTCTCCTTTCCTCCCTAGTATGGTTTCTCAAGTTAGGTGTTTTGCTCCATGCTTGTTCCTTCTACATATTTTGTGTTTAAATTTATTTAACTTAATCATACAGCAGTTCTGCAGAGGAAGGTGATATTATGACATTTTGCAGATGAAAAATTGCAGTGCATAGATATTACACCATTCGCCACTGGTCACACATTAAGTGATGGGTTAACTCTTATGGGTGCCTAACTATAGGGCTTTTGAGCTCTTTCTAGTACGTGAGTCTATTCTAAAGTCTAGACTAACAGATACTAGAAATTAGCCACCTAGTGTTCTCAATATCATCTCAAGTTCTGAAATGGTCTGTGGCATAAAATGGATACAGTAGCTCTGCCATGGAAACCTTATAGGACAGGCAGAATGTGATGTCTCTGGCTGATCTTACATAACTGGTCATTCACATCTAGAATGTGATCTTGCTAATACCTGAAAAAACAGTTCATTCCTTGCCAGGTTTTAAGTATTACTGATGTCCAGTTCAGAAGACAGCAGTCTTGCTGTCTTAAGAAGACATGCAGCGTTCTTGTTCATTTTCTTTGAAGTGGTATGATAATTTTAAAAATTTTGTCTCAAGCTGAAAATATAGTTTTCAAGATTGTCTGACAGATTTTAGTCCCATTTTCATTTTCGTTGTTCATTTTATCTTCCTAGCATTTGTTTCCGTTTGCTAAAACTGCTACACTAAGTGCTGGCAATTATACACCTGTTCCCTCATTGTTAATCATTTGAGGGCATCTTGTTAATCTCCTGTATCGTTAAACTGTGGTTTTGCCTGATTATCTCAGGAACTTTTTTGTAGTTTATGAAAATATGAGTGGATTAGATAAGGAGAAACAAGCATTCATGATACTGCGATCACTTGTCTGGTTTTTTTTTAACCTTTTTATTAGAAAGCATATTTTTGACTTTGGTTTTCCAATTTAGGAACTTAGAAGTCAGTCCATTTTATTGCTAAAATGCAAGATTCATATATGAAGTTCTTAAATCCATTTTCTTTGAGCAGGCATATGGGCAACAAAGTTACGGAACCTATGGACAGCCCACTGATGTCAGCTATACCCAGGCTCAGACCACTGCAACCTATGGGCAGACCGCCTATGCAACTTCTTATGGACAGCCTCCCACTGGTAAGACTCTAGAGAGACTTTGGGGTTACATTAGCTAGGGTGTTTGCTAAGAAGCTTGTTACTTGTGCTCTTGGGTGTATATTCTGGTTGATACCTTGGCGTTTGGGAATCCTTTATTCTTAGGAGGAGCTGGGGGTTTTTGTTTTGTTTTTTTCCTTTTCATTATATTCTCCTTGAGGGATCTCTAATAGAATGTGGGTGGGATAAATTCCAAGGGAAAAAAGAACTTTTCATGCTAGCTATTTTATACAGTGTATTGAGTAATCTCACGACAAAATAGAGAATATATAAGAGATTGTGCTAATGCTAATACTGGGAAAGAATGAGCCTTCTTAAACTGAGCTGCTTAAAAATCAAACTGATTTTCACATCTGTTTGCTTCATCTGATAGTGTGCCCTCTACTTTTTGTTTTGTGCTTTCCACAGTAGAAGGGACCAGTACAGGTTTGACTATCCTGCTCATTCTTGCATGGGAATTGCTTTCCATCTTGTCTAACCCTGTAATGTTAACCCTTTAGGTGTTTTCATTTGTTTAACCCTCAAACTTTCTAACATCACACACAATAAGGTGCTAATGGAAAACTGCTTCAGGTGCCATTCGCAGATTCATGTCCCTTTTCTTTATGTGATTTTGGGAAAGGTTTCGCTTTTTTATTTTACATTCTTTTGTGTCAAGCCTTAATAATAGTTGTTCACCTTCTCAAAGGTATTTCAGGTGACTACTCCCCAGCTGATTTCCCCCTATTCCCTGAAGGATAGATTGCATGATTAGATTTATTCAGAGGAACAGATTGCCACCTTGCATGTATTATGTTTGTCTGTTGGTTGGCTTCCGGTCCAGACACATTTTATTTTCTGTTTAAATGTTAATGAATTATTTTAATCCATAGTATGTCTTAAATATATATGTAACAGCATTCCAGGGAGCAAAAAAAAAAATTATTTTAAGAATTAGAATAAATGGTATCCTAATACTGGGGTTGAAATGGAGCCTGTGAAAATTTTACAATAACTTTTTTATGTTTGGTGCTGTGTGACATTTCAGGATCCCTACCTTTAAGATGTAAAAACTTTGATTTTTCAAACTATCTTTAATCCCAAGTTATATATGGTCTATCAGAGTCATTAGTAGGGAGAAACCCACCTGTAATTTATCTCACTTCGTGACAATGTCCTGGATTTGATGGGAAGTATTTCCTAATCTATCTCATTAATGCATATCATTGAATAGGATGGGAAATGTTTAAACTTTCTGTGGGTGTTGGCAACTGTAGGAAGAGCTGGAACTGAGACTCTGCAGTTTGTATTTTTAGCACAGAATTTTGAAATTGTGAGATGAACTTTACATTTTCAAGCTATTATGTTTTTAATGAGATGTAATTGACATATAACATTAGTTTCAGGTGTACAACATGATTCAATATTTGTGTATGTTGTGAAATCACCACAGTAAGTCTAGTTAACATGAATTACCACACATCCTTTTGATGAGAACTTTTAGGATCATCTGTCTTAGCAACTTTCAAATATACAATACAGTATTGCTAACTGTAGTCATCATGCTGCACATTACATCCCCATGACTAATTTATTATAGCTAGATGTTTTGTATCTTTTTGACCTTAACTAATTTTAAAAATAAGTATCATCTGAAGTAATACAGCTTAGATCTAGCCTTTGGAGCCTTTGGATCATTTTATAAGAACATGATAAAGTCATTTATAGGAAATACAGTAGTCTTCTAGATTCTGTGGAGCCATGTTTTCACTTTGTAGTTTATGGAAGACCCTTCATATCTCCCCAAATTCTTCCATCAGCTCTTGGAGCGTAGGAACTAAAATTAAACCTAGTGAGCAGATTGAGGCTGAACCAAACCAAGCAGGACCCTGACAGTAGTAAGTAGGTTCAGGAACACTTAATGCTTTTTTCCTTACCTCTTACTGTCTTTACACATAAAAGTCATTGGATAGGGCTTCCCTGGTGGCGCAGTGGTTAAGAATCTGCCTGCCAATGCAGAGGACATGGGTTCGAGCCCTGGTCCGGGAAGATCCCTCATGCCGTGGAGCAATGAAGCCCATGCGCTGCAACTACTGAGCCTGCGCTCTAGAGCCCATGAGCCACAACTACTGAGCCCACGCGCTGCATCTAAAGCCCGCGCGCTCTAGAGCCCATGCTCCACAACAAGAGAAGCCACCACAATGAGAAGTCCGCACACCACAACAAAGAGCAGCCCCTGCTCGCTGCAACTAGAGAAAGCCCGCACACAGCAACGAAGACCCAACACGGCCAAAACTAATAAATAAATTTATTTTTAAAAGAGTCATTGGATAATTATTGAAAGAAATATATAAAAAGACACTTATAGAATATTTTAAAATTAAGCTTCATGAGAGGGAGCTATATAAATCTCAACTCTTAATTGGAATAGAAATCTTAGACTTTAGTTTTTACCGTTGAAGTTGAGCAAAAATTCTGGTTGGTTTGTGTGATGTTTCTTACTACCCTTTTCCTTAAATTTATCAACACATAGTAGATATGTTGTCTTTTTGCTATTGGTCTTTTTTATTGTCATTAAATCATTTTGCTCTGTTAATTTTTGCTCATTTTGATTGGCTGCTTGTGCGGGTACTACAATTAAAAGATTATTAATTTTTGAAAAAGATGATTAATTAACCAGTGTCTGTGTAATCTTTAGCACTGCAAGGCTCTGTTGCTGGATACTTCTATGACACGAGTTACTGCCCTTGTCACTTTTTTTTGTTGTTGTTTTTTAATTGTTCTTCTTATAAATCTTTTTTTTTTAACTGTATTTATTTATTTTTGGCTGCATTGGGTCTTTGTTGCTGCCTGCGGGCTTTCTCTAGTTGCCGCAGGCGGGGGCTACTCTTCGTTCCGGTGCGTGGGCTTCTCATTGCGGTGGCTTCTTTTGTTGCGGAGCACGGGCTTCAGTAGTTGTGGCTCGCGGGCTCTAGAGCACAGGCTCAATAGTTGTGGTGCACGGCTTCGTTGCTCTGCAGCATGTAGGATCTTCCTGGACCAGGGCTCGAACCCGTGTCCGCTGCATTGGCAGGCGGATTCTTAACCACTGCGCCACCAGGGAAGTCCTCTTCTTGTAAATCTTATAGATGGCCTGTCATGTAGGGGAAAAAAAATCTGTGTAGGAGTAATAGGGTAGGTGGAATTAGATTCCAGTTAAATAAATGAGTGCTTTATGTGGTTGACATTAGGATTCTGCAAAGAACTTTTAAGTTAAATAAACAGTTCAGATGAATAATATGCCAACTTGAAAAACTTCCAGTGCTTGGGGCTCCCTGTTTGAGAAGGAAATATGTGTATAATTAATTTCAGAATTTCCCTAAAATGTTTGGGATGGAGAAGAAAGTAGTATACTCTGTGCTACAAAAGATGACACTTTAGATTTTACAAAGAGAAGTTGGTATTTGTTTTTGGCTATTTGTTGGTATTTGGCTAAGTTGGTATTTGTATTTATTTTTGTGTGTATAGTGAGGACACTTTATTCTAACTGAAGTTTAAGTACTAAAACATTTTTACTTTAGTGAGATTTGGGTTTTTCTTTGATGGACATAAATGCTGACAGCTAGACCTAGCTTTTTATTGCATGGCTTACTTGTGCTCGTTGACCGTGAGGGAGGAGTAGGAGGGAGGGAAGCCAAGCACCAGGAAAGGTTATAATACTTCTTGTAGAAAAGGGACGCAAGTTAGGAGCTGCAGGTCCAGGGGTGGGAGTTGTCACATTCCAAGCCCAAGTTCCAGATGAAAGGGCATGGATCCCAGGAATTCCCTGGCAGTCCAGTGGTTAGGACTCCAGGGTCTGGGTTCAGTCCCTGGTCAGGGAACTAAGATCTTGCAAGCCGAGCAGTATGGCAAAAAAAGAAAAAGGCATGGATCCTGCCTGGTTTGGCAGAGGCAGGAACTAGGGAAAGAGCCTAGCTTGGTCTCTGCACACCTGTGACAGCAGGT
The DNA here is from genome assembly GCF_011762595.2 of Tursiops truncatus. NCBI lineage: Eukaryota > Metazoa > Chordata > Mammalia > Artiodactyla > Delphinidae > Tursiops > Tursiops truncatus. Next base: position 22,133,454 of record NC_047046.1, read on the forward strand.
CTGTAACATTTGGTTAGGGAAATAGCAAGGGGGCTGCAGAGTCCACCTCCAGTATTGCTGAGCAGGAAAAAGACTCATTTGCTTGCGGTGGGTAAATAAGAAATGGGGTGGGTAATTTGATGACCGGCTTAGAATCTCAAATGGTTTTATTATGTGAAAAACATTTACCTTTTCATTGTTTATTTTGGGAATGTTAACTTTAATTTAAAATAATTTATCAGAAAAGTTAAATAGGGAAAGCCTTTGTTGGTCATGTACATAAGCAAATATAATTTGTAGTATGTCTTTATTACTAATGTGCCATTTCAAATCTTAGTGCCGGTAACAAGCATTTTCTTAGTTGTTTGTTACCCGAAACAAAATTAGCAGTTCTTAGAGTGTTTAATCAATTGTTAACATCTCACTGAAAATTAAACACATGTTCTCTACAATTTCCAGTTTCCTTAAACATGAACTGCCCATGATGCTTGGGGTTGAAAGCAGATAGTTCCAGATGATAGGTTTTAATGCTAAAACTTGTACCTGGATCATTATTCTATAGCTACTTAAAGATGTTGTGTCATTTGCCTTTTACCTCCCTTTCTGTGACATTTTATTCCTGTTGGATTATAGAATTAGTGAAAGCAGACTTGTCCCCTATTGAATGCTTTCGAGGTGGGGGCAAAGGGAGCCCTTTTTTCTATACCAGCACTTTCTGTGGCCTACTCTCTCTCCTTTCTTTTAGGTGTGGTTTAGAGCAAAAGAGACAGTGCTTTGCTGAAAACTGAGTATTTTCAGAGAACTTAGGCTTTAAATATTGGTTTGTTGCTATTTTTACTGAAGGGGAAATATTTAAAGGAGCTAAATATCATGATGGTTGAAAGTAGGTGGTTTACAGATTGTCCTGTTAATGAGTGTCTAGGCAGGTCTCTGAGGAGCCAGAAATCTAATGTAGCTCTCCTTTATTCCAGGATATTCTACTCCAACTGCCCCCCAGGCATACAGTCAGCCTGTCCAGGGGTATGGCACTGGTGCTTATGATACCACCACTGCTACAGTCACTACCACCCAGGCCTCCTATGCAGCTCAGTCTGCATACGGCACTCAGCCTGCTTATCCAGCCTATGGGCAGCAGCCAGCAGCCACCGCGCCTGCAAGGTAAGGCCCCCTCACCTACTCCTAACACAGCATCCTCAGGCTTTCAGAAAAGAGAGCAAGCCTCACTTAGAGAATGTATGACTTGGTTCCTTTGTAATGCTTACTCACATGCTTAGGTGTTAATTAATTGTTCTTCACCCGCTACAGTCACACTACAAACAGTACTCTTCATTTAGTAGAGAAATGGTGCCATCCAGGGGCCAAAATGAGGAATGTCACTGAGTGGGTTGTCTAGTTTCAGAAGAGTGGACTTTTCGGTAGGAGGAAGCTGGTTATTTACTTTGCTAAACCCAGAAGAAAATTGAGTGTGGTTTCCTCACAACAGAACAACTGATAGAATTGTACTTTGATGCTTTTACCTTTGGTTTTATTGACCCTGTAAATGGGTAACACCTTTCTCTTTGGGAAGAACACTAGTTCACAGTTGGGATGGGGGTAGAATCATGTGGTTCAAGAAATAGTCACACGATCCAGTTGTCAGTAAAGGGTATATCCATATCCAGAAGTCAAACGTCGGTGACATGATTTTCTCTGTATTATGTATTGGGTTGGTAATCTAACTATCCCAGGCAAGTATAAATTCTTAACTGGGTGTCCTGCTATAGGGTGAATATTTGAGCAGAGTTCATACTCCGTGACTGATTAGCAAGTAAACAGTATTAATTATTACTTAACAGAAGATTTCAGATCTTTGCTTTAGGCAATGCACTTAGGTGGCTTCTGCATACAGTCTTGAAGGAACATTGAATTCTGGTTTGAAAGAAGACTTTTTAGGGAGTAAACAAGAGATCAACTTGTAACCTAGACTTTTTGTCTGCTGTAGAGGTAAGAAATTAGCTCTGGCAAACACTCATGAGATTACTTCTAAAATGCACAGTGAGTAATCAGAGCTACTTGGTAATTTACCTCTTCTAGACAGCCTGTGCAGTGGTTAGTGTTAAGCTGATTCCTGTAGGGTCCCAATTCAGTTGACCTAGAGTGTTCTCAGATGTTTGAAGTCCCATTTGATGCTCCATTGCAACCGTATATCCAAGCCATAGCTGGGGGGCAGGGGTATATACTAATTGGTCTTTGAATAAATCATCCTTTTTGATTCCTTTTAATTTTTCGATCGTTAACACTTTATAACAGCTGTCTTGTGATCAGTGATAGCTACTCCCTTTTCCCCTAGAAAGAGGGGGCTTGTGACCCGTTTCAGCTCTTTGGAGAAACCAGTGCTTCCACATCCTCCCTGGTCTGCCTGCTGATTCTTGGGCTTTGCTTAAAATAGCATGTGCTCACTTTGCTACAACCCTGTTATAAACTGTTAACGTAAAGGGATAATAGAAACCTTTTTTTTTTCCTTGGGATTAAGATTGGTTTTCGTCATTTAACAAGGATATTTTCCAGTTCACCTGAGCGTGAGAGGAGTGTGTGTGTTTGTCTGTCTCCATCCCTATGTGTGTCCCTGCCCTACTCTGGTATTTCCATTATGGAGACTGAGGCAGGGTTAGATTAATTTATGGCAGTTCAAGTTAGGAAATGTTTTTTTCAGGTCTGTTCTTAATAGATGAGAAACATAAAAAGAGACATAAACCCACAGATTGTCCAAACTTATAAATGCCATGGACTTTTGTAAATGTTACTCTGACCCAGAATTTGCATTATTGTTAAAGTTTCTTGTTTGTCTTTAATGGTCCTTTTTGAGAAAAGGCATTTTCTTGCCGAACAAACCACGTCCCCTCCCACATCTCTTAAATGGGCAGCACAAAGTATTGTAACTGCCTTTTTTTTTTTTTTTTTTTTTTTTGCGGTACGCGGGCCTCTCACTGTTGTGGCCTCTCCCATTGCGGAGCACAGGCTCCGGACACGCAGGCTCAGTGGCCATGGCTCATGGGCCCAGCCGCTCCGCGGCATGTGGGATCTTCCTGGACCGGGGCACGAACCCGTGCACCCTGCATCGGCAGGCGGACTCTCAACCACTGCGCCACCAGGGAAGCCCGTAACTGCCTTTTGTAGCTGCTGATATGGAATGAATGGAGCATGTTGATGTCTCTTCTGTGGATGAGATTAAGTCTCCCCCATCTTTAGTGTTGTCTTCCAGCAGAAACAGTTGGACCGACATTGGGTTTTGATGTAGTTCGCTTTGCAATTGTATATATTTCCAAGCTCAATACTAACATTGCTTATTGCTCATAGATTGTAGAGTTCTTACCCAAGAATTTTGTGGTTGAGAAAAAAGAAGTCTCACTTTTTTATTTCTCCTTTTAGACCGCAGGATGGTAACAAACCCGCTGAGACTAGTCAACCTCAATCTAGCACAGGGGGTTACAACCAGCCCAGCCTAGGATATGGACAGAGTAACTACAGTTATCCCCAGGTACCTGGGAGCTACCCCATGCAGCCAGTCACAGCACCACCATCCTATCCTCCTACCAGGTCAGTCTTCTCATTCTTGTTCTTGCGTCCAGTGAGCTAGTAGAATAACAAAACAGATTTTTTTCAGGCTGACCAGCTTGCTTCTGTTTCCTCAGGTGGGCTATGTTATCTGACTCTCTCAGTGATAAGCCTGACCACATATTGTACATTAAAACCTCAGTCCTAAGTTCTGATAGCAGTGCCTGACAGTCAAAAACTCTTCTCTCTAAATACGTTTTTATCACTGTAGGTTTTTTCTTTGAATTTTTTTCTTTTAGTTTATTCAGTTGAGAAACAATGAAAGCAGGTAAACAGAACCACAGAAGCCACATTCTCCGATGCATTTGAGCTGGGTAAAGTGCAGGGCATTATTTTTTCGAAAAAAAGAAAGTTCACCTTAATCATTTTATATTTGAAGGTCCATTTATGCAGCAGGCTTTTTTTTTAAATAAATTTATTTAGTTATTTATTTTTGGCCGCATTGGGTCGTCGCTTTGTGCGGGCTTTCTCTGGTTGCAGCAAATGAGGGCAACTCTTAGCTGCGGTGCGCGGACTTCTCATTGAGGTGGCTTCTATTGCTGCGGAGCACAGGCTCAAGGCATGCAGGCTTCAGTAGTTGTGGCTCGTGGGCTCTAGAGCGCAGGCTCAGTAGTTGTGGAGCACGGACTTAGTTGCTCCACGGCATGTGGGATCTTCCCAGACCAGGGATCAAACCTGTGCCCCCTGCATTGGCAGGCGGACTCCTAACCACTGGGCCACCAGGGAAGTCCATGCACCAGCCTTTTAATGGTTAGGCCAAGGCCCTTCCTTTTGACTAAGAGTTTACTGGTTCTGTATTTTGTCTTACATTAACCACACCAGAAGCTACAATGTCCAGTTTTGGTTTCTTTAAAGTAGAGGAAGAACTGCAAGTTCTCACATTTAATTTGATGCAAGTTTTCAAATGAATTGTCTGAATTGTGTCCTAAAGTGTTAACTTAGTTTTGGTAGAATTAACAGTTCCCCTTTTTGTACTCATTTCATTGGTTTATACATTAAAGTACAGCAGACATGAGCAGGTTTATGAGCCAATACAGCTGACTGGTAAGTGTCTCTGTTCAGCTTGGAGCAGCAGTGGGCAGGGCTCTAGCAGTTCTTCCACAGGGCCCACCCACAGCTGTCATGCTGAGAGCACTTAATCTGGCTAGTGGAATAGGTGCACTTGGTGTGAAGAGAGGCCTTTGAATCCTTACAGCTGTGGTGAGGGAGGTGGTGATACTTAAAATTGTTGTTCTTAGAATTAAAATTGTAAAATGTGTTGTCTTTTTGGTTTTGCATTATGGTTCATCCAGAGTTTAATACCAGTTCTTTCAAGCTTTATTTCTGTGTAAGAATGTATCTTTGTTTAGTTTCCCTGCCCTGTAGTTGACATGTGTGAAGATGAATATCAATGTAATAGTCATCTTTCATACAATGCCTTGATAGTGACGTTTCCTTGTCCATCTTTTCTTTATTAATGCCTGGATTTCGTAGATGATCAGGCATGTCTGAAAGTTTGAAACTGTATACATACCAAAGCAGTTTGAAACTTAGACTTATCCTCAAGAGAAAAGTGGCCAAACACACACCAAGTGGCCTTTTAGCTTCAGAAAAATTGTCATCACTCAAGGGAATTATTGGAGGCAGCCTTAGGACTGAATACCGCACTTAACTGCCTCATTTTTCTCAGTGCCTTTTTTGCTGGGGCAACCTTCCCTGGCAGCACATCTGCATATTCTCCCCTTAATACAGGAAGCACCTAAACTCCCCAATTTGCCTTGAATTTGGTTGAGAATAACTATTGTTTTCATGAGGCTGGGGGTAAAGGAGAGGCTCTAGGGTTATACATTTTATAAATGGGTTGTTTTTAATAATATCCCCTCCCTTCCATTCAGAGTTTTATTCTGAATACAAAAATATTTGCTTATTTTAAATTCATTGTATGTTAATATGTAGAAAGTAACTGCATTTTTAAGGATTTCTATGTCATGTACTATTTATGTCTCATGTTTAGGGGACTAGAAAAAATAACAAGTCTCTCCTTCCTAACAAGCTCTTTGTTGTTTTTTTTTTTTTTTTACTTTCAGCTATTCTTCTACACAGCCGACTAGTTATGATCAGAGCAGTTACTCCCAGCAGAACACCTATGGGCAGCCGAGCAGCTATGGACAACAGAGTAGCTATGGTCAACAAAGCAGCTATGGGCAGCAGCCGCCCACTAGTTACCCCCCCCAAACTGGATCCTACAGCCAGGCTCCAAGTCAATATAGCCAACAGAGCAGCAGCTACGGGCAGCAGAGTGAGTTGCTAAGAGAGAAAACCAAATAAGAATGGTTATGTTTTGGAGTTTCTGAAATGGGGAAATGCTCTTTACTATTGTGTACTTTTGAACTCCAGGATGCATCTTGAAGGTATCATATCCTGGCTAATATCCTGGCTTTTCTCCAATTTAATTGTTATTAGTATGCCTTACAAGAAAAGAGAGTTTGTAACTGACCAGAGAAAATGTTGTAGACTGCCAGCCCTGCTCTCTTTGGGGAGGTTATATGCAGTGAGTGAAGCCAGCATTTCTTATGGCCTGCCCACCCCAGCTTATTAAGAGAGAGTGAGCAGGTAGCTATTGAAGACTACTGCAATTTTGATAGTTAACAAAATGCTATGTTTTGTTTTTATTTACATTCATAAACCAAAAAAAGTTTCACAGAATGCTTACAGTTTTATGTGGAAAAGCAACCAAAAACTCAAGAAACCGTCTTCACAGTTTAATCTCTTACCTGGATTGTTGTTGTCTTTTAACTAAATTCCATCCTGAGTATGTCTCATTATGACAATGAGATGAGTAGTGCTACTTGATGGAGACTACCCCTTAGCAACCCCCAAGAAACCTGGCTCCATTTTTGTTTCTTGAGTGTGGTTTAAAGAAGCAACTTTTTAAAGACATCTTAGGATACAGAACCCTGTAAACTGTTGACCAGAGTCCTTTTTTTGTTTGGGAGTGGTTTATTCTAGATGAACTATATGAGGTTACTTCAGCCTTAATGAGCCAGTTGTTCTTGTTGAACTTTAAAAAGATCAGGGGTGCTTAATCAGGTGTAAAGAAGATGGTACCTTGGTTTGTGCCTTGCAATTGAGAATTCTATGATTCCAGGAGAAAGTACAACAGGCAGTGGTGTAAATGCTGGTCCACGGCTTACAGATGTGACTCTTTCCTCAGGTTCATTCCGACAGGACCACCCCAGTAGCATGGGTGTTTATGGGCAGGAGTCTGGAGGATTTTCCGGACCAGGAGAGAACCGGAGCATGAGTGGCCCTGATAACCGGGGCAGGGGAAGAGGGGGATTTGATCGTGGAGGCATGAGCAGAGGTGGGCGGGGAGGAGGACGCGGTGGAATGGGGTAAGAGCAAACCTTTTCTCCTTTTACCTAATTTTGTTTCATCCATAGGATTTTCAATGGAAAGAAGGGACTGAAAGACATAAGAAATTTATTTCTGCATTTCCATGGATAATCTGATGAGCCCAAGCCATCTTCCAAAACATGGAAATGTCATCTCTGTGGCATATCTAGAGGCAGTTTGCTTTTTTCAGTGCCAATCTACTTGGTTGGGATGGGGAGAACAAAGAATGGTTTTGAAATTAGAGCTTTCAGTTCCCTTCATGGTTTCCAGAGGTCCAAAGCCTCTGTGGGTAATAGACTTGGGATGGAACACACACAACTCTTAAAACAACCCTAGGTATTTAACTAATTGCTTCTGAATGGTTGTCTTGAAATACCTGGTATATATACTGCAAAAAAGGAATGCAGCTGTCTTCCACAATGTTTGTCCCCAACTTCTGTTTGTACTCGGAACTGTTGAACATAACGGTGAAGATCTTGGTTCCATAACCCTTGAACTATGGCCTGAGGTGCACCTGGTACACAAGAAGTCCAATAGCTTTTTGAAGAGTAATGTATATAATTATGGGATCACTCTTCCCATTGGAGATTTTGAGAAGTCTAAATCGGTTTGACCATTTTAATTGGTGGCACAATCTGGTTTAGAAAACTTTGTTTAGATCAGTAACATAACCCTGCTACCTGTGCCTACCCTTCCCCTCCCTTCTCCCATACCCTCTCCCCTTTCTGGTGTCTATACTTTGATGAAGGTGAGGTATAATGTTGGTTAACATAATCCAGAAGGCTTAGTTCTGTGTGTGTTCTGTCCCTATATAAATAGTAAAAAAGTTATGCAGAATGTTAATGTAGGTATAAATTGGATTTGGTGCCACTGTAGGTTCAAGGAAAAACTGAACAGAATTTCTTTAGAAATGTACTTCAAGATTAAAAAGTTGGTCTTTATTTTTTACATTAGCAATCTGTTTACTATTGAACAATACTGGTTTAAAATACTGTTTTGCATATTCTGCATAACTTAAAACGTCTTCAGTGAAATCTTTATTGGAAGAAAGTCATTTTACAAGAGCAAAAACTTACGAATAATTTGGTATAAAGTAAAATTAATATTCTGATTTGAAGAATGTCATTCCATTATAAAGGTTTCACCTTCTTTATGGATGTTTTAAATAGATGTAGACACTTGAAATCACTATCATCACGTTTCCAATCACCTAGAATCCTAGTATTTTTTGATTGCAAAACCAATTTCAAGTTTATTCATTTTAATTCTCCAGAAGTAATAATTCTACTAATTTTGCTAGACTTTGCTAGTAGAGGGGTTCCCTCTTTCTGGGTGAGAAGTCTCTCCTGAAGCCATAGAAAACATCATGGCTTTCCTCATAGGTTTTTCAACAGACTGTGAAGCAGTCAGTTGGATCCTTTGGGGACAGGACAAGGGCTTTCCCCTCTCCCCTCTTTTTTATTGTGGTGTGGTGATGGTTTTCAGTGTCTTCTGCAGGTAAGGCACTCAATGTTGTTAACATGCCCTTTTCATTGCCTCAGTATTTTGATATTTTCATTGGCTGTTAAACGTGGAAACTTTTTAACATGCTTTGTCGCATTTATATGCTACAGGTTACAAAGTGAGAGCCTTGTATACACTTCAATACTTAAAAAGTACCCGTACTCAGTACTCAGCCGGCAGCATAATGAAAAGTGGGACTAGACACGGTGTCCATATGGAGAGGACAAATATACATAGAATATTTTTAACAAAATGTATTCATTGTATAAATGGAATCCTTCTGTAACTTTGGTAACTGCATACTTGTTGTTTGGTAATGAACCAGAGGAGGTATAATACTCTAGAATTGTGTAACATTAAAGTGTAAACTTTTGTGTTTAAAGAGAGAGAACATTTTATGGTGTGTACTTTTAAAAAGGAAACAAAGCTGCATGCAACAGCTTGAAATTGTATATTCAGGTATTAAAGGTGCAATACTGGTTAGAAAAAGCTCAGGGCCTCCCACTGAGGAGCTGCCTTTATTTAATTTTTTAAAAAAGAAACAGGCCCAATTCATATTTCTTCTCCCTTTAAAATACGTAAGGTGGTGATTTTATACTGCCATTGTCATTGTTTTCAACTGATATGTCTATAAAGTTGCACCCCCATTCCGTGGAGCCTTGGTATTTGTTGTAAATTCTCCTTTCACAGCTATTGTTAAACCCATTAGTGCCCTGAAATGTATGGCTTTATGCTGAAGATCGGCTGGATGCGTCCTCTGGTGTGTGTTGTAGGCCTTTACTTTGGTGTCTCCTGCTTTATTATACTGTGACTTGTTAGGAAGCCCAGGGCCTCACTTGGCTCTCCCCTGGGAGAGGTTGAGGGTGCACCTTTATGAACATGAAAAGATTCAGTTACCCCAGCTTGCTACTTCTCTCCACACCAAGCTCTCCCTGTTTTTCAGCTGACGACGGGGTGGGTGTTTGGGATGTATTTTTCCCCCAATTTGCCAAGTATTGCACTATTAATACCAGCCCCCCGAAATGAAAGGAACCAACCACAGTGGTGTGTACAATCAGACGAGCAAGGTTGTATATAAAGGAAATTTGAGCGAGCTGCCCTGAAGAAAGGCATAGTGACAAGATGAGAGAGATGCATTGTTTGGAGATGTGTTTAGCCAGTGCCCTTCTTCCCCACGAGCCCCCACAAGGCTCAGAGCGGTACTGGCTTTTAAAGGGAAAGGCCTTCATTTCTTCGTTTATCCCCCCAGCAGCGCTGGAGAGCGAGGTGGCTTCAATAAGCCTGGTGGTAAGTTTTTGAGTATTACCATGGATAGTGTTTAAAAAAAAATACAGTCAGTATTTAGAAAACTATAATTTTATATTAGTTTCATAAGCGGTTTAAAAATGATCTATACAAAAGAGACTAATGGGTACTGCCGGCATTGTCTTAGGGGTAATAAGGTTAACCTATGGTTACAAAACAAAGGGTAACTTGAAGTATTGAGCAACTGCTTCTGTAATATGGGGGAGAATACAGTTTTAAAGTTTGGTTTATTTGGAGGAAAAAATTTGACTTAAATTTAACACTAATTTGGCACATAAGCATTGAGAGTGTATTTGGTTAATGGTTTAAAAGCAAACCAAAGAAAAAGCAAACCCTAGCAAACCTTTCACAGATGTTAAAGGGGCACTGCTCCATTTTAGCAGTGCGGGTCATTTTGAATTTAATGAAGCCCCATCAAATGGTGGTGTAGTAGATAGCTATGTGTGTTTGTAAGGTTTGTAGCTTGCAAGACGTGCACTAACAGTATTTTATATGATCTTTCCTGGTTGGCAGGACCCATGGACGAAGGACCAGATCTTGATTTAGGTAACTCCAAATTCCTGATTTTTATATTGTGCTTTATAAATGAATAGCACAGAAGCAAGTGCGTGTTGGGGTTCAACAGCCTGGTAAATCAATGGGATTACTCTTGCTGTCAAGAGCAGTTTGGGGCTTCCTTTATCAAAAATAAACCAAGAGTTCCATGTCATTCTTATTAGTAAGGTTGGTAGTTCTCTTAGCACCAGTGGGCAGTAGTGACCATTGGTTAATAAGCCCTAATGGATACATGACAATAACTCTCTTTGTCTACTTTTCTCTGGAAGGCCCACCTGTAGATCCAGATGAAGACTGTGACAACAGTGCAATTTATGTGCAAGGATTAAGTGACAGTGTGACTCTAGATGATCTGGCAGACTTCTTTAAGCAGTGTGGAGTTGTCAAGGTAAGTAAAAGCGTGACCATGTGATCTGGCAGATCTTGCAACCACTTCCTTCTGGACTGTCCATATTGTGATTTGCTCCTTAAAATACAAAAAGCAAAAAACAAAAATTTTTTATAGAAAAGAAATGCTAAACATGATTTAAGCATACTTGATAACTCAGGGTCATTTTTATAATTATCATGTTAATTGTAAGAATACTTAACACGAACATTACTTATTGTGAAATATAGAATATGACATAGTTTTAAAAATAACACTTACGTATCCATATCCCCAGCATAGGAAGTACGGCTTTATATGAGTACCTTTGAAGTACCTGGTATATGTCTTCCCAGTTTTACCCCTTCTCTCAACTCCCATCCTGAAATTTATCATTCCCTTTCTTTACTTTATAGATGTGTCCTCAGTAATATTTTGTTTTACATAATTTTTGAAGAGTATTTATTAAACACTATTGTAAGGCAGTATACTGGGAACAAACAGATAAGAACCCTTGGAGTTTACGTATAGTGGGGAACATATTGTAAAAAGGAATATAGTTGTACTATGTTCAGTGATCGTGATTGTTAGGGAGGAAAATAAATACAGCAAGATAGAACAGGGATAAAATGAGGAACAGAGCCACTAGGAGCAGGGAAATAATTTCAGAATAGTGGAGGGAATAGTGAGGCAGGAGCTTGCCTGGTAAGCTCAAAGAAGCTAGTGTGGCTAGAATGGTTTGGTCTGAGCTGGTGTAATGGTGGTGGGGTTATTAATTAGATGAGGAAAACTAAGAGAAACTGGGATTTTGAGAAGGTGGGGGGTCCCTAGGTCAAAATTCCACAAGTCTGGGCATCTGTATTTCATTCATAAATACATCACAAGTTATTCATAAATTCTCTTAACAGGCTGTTTCTAACTTTTTAGTTTATAAGCCATGCTCCAGTGAATGTCCTTGTACCTGTCTCCTGGTGTGCTAGTTTCTCTATTGTGTATATACTTGATTCTTGTTATTCATGGTAGTTAAAATCATTATGCTGAGCCACTGTCCCCGGGGGAAGTATGTACAAATACACACATCTCACATATATTATAATCATAAATTCTAAAAAAATTCATCCTGATAGATCTACTCACTTCATTTTACAAAGAAAAAAAGATTCAGAAATGTGACTTGCCCAAGTTGGTATTCATATTCATCCATCTAGTCCCAGAGCCAGAACTTCTTACAGAACACTGCCCCATCCTCCCACTCTCTGTCCTCTGGTCTTCTAGAGAGAGTTAGAATGAGAGGGAGAGAGCATCATCTTGTTCCTTCTCAGCTGGGAACATGTGCATCTGGCAACATGTGTTTCACGCTCTGTGCACGTCTGCAAGTAACCACAAAAAGTGCCCCAAGTGTTGATTTTGGTAGGCAAAATACTGATGAGTAGGCAGATTTGCAAATTTGAATCCACGGATAATGAGACCCCATTATGTCCAGGTGTAGAACTGCTGGTTCTTAAGATGTGTACAGTGTTTAACCTCAAAATAACTGTCTGGCTGACCAGCTTAGACTCCCACTGGCACTCTGACTGCACACCTGCCACAGCCTCACTGGGAATTGCCTTTTTTTTAACTTGGGTTGTTTGTCCTTTGTTGCAAATACAGGTCTCCCAGTTTGTGGCTCACTTTTTTCTTTTTTTTGGCCGTGCCACACAGCTTGCGGGATACTAGTTCCCCGACCAGGGATTGAACCTGTGCCCTCAGCAGTGAAAGAGCGGAGTCCTAAGCACTGGACCGCCAGGGAATTCCCTGTGGCCCACTTATTCATTTTTTTTTTTTTTGATGAGTAGAAGTTCTTAATTTTACTGTGGTTGAACTTAGAGGTCATTACCTTACTGGTTTGTGTCTTTATTTTTTTCCATTTGCAAGAGCTTTTATTCCGCAACATCTTTTGAAAGAGCCATCTTCTCCCTGGTGGTGTATAATGCTTTCACATAGAAAGTACACCTCTACCTGAAGCTGTTTCTTGGCTGTTTTGTATACTTGGTTAATTTGCATGATCCTATGCTAGTAGCACTGCTAATTACTCTATGCTCGATATTGATACCTAGTAAGGCAAATTCTTCTGTTTTATTCTTTTTCTTCAGAAATGTTTACTCCTTGCTCTATACATTTTATATATATATACATTTTAGAACCAGTTTATGAAGTTCCTTAAAAAACCCCAATTGGAGGAATTCCCTGGCCGTCCAGTGGTTAGGACTCCACACTTCCACTGCCGGGGGCACTCGTTTGATCCCTAGTCAGGGAACTGAGCTCCCATATGCTGTGCAGAGCGGCAAAAAACCCACAAAAACCTATTGGATGTTTACTGAACCTGTAAGAATTTTATTTATTTTGGCTGCATCGGGTCTTCGTTGCTGCATGTGAGGGCTCAGTAGTTGTGGCACACAGGGTTAGTTGCTCCATGGCATGTGGGATCTTCCCAGAGCAGGGATCCCGAACCCGTGTCCCCTGCATTGGCAGGCGGATTCTTAACCACTGCGGGGAAGTCACTGAATCTATAAGAATTTGACCCATTAACATTGTATTTCTCCATTTATTAGGTCTTTGGTAAAGCCAATCTCCTTAAAAGTTTTGCAGATCTTTTTAGATTTAGATTTATTTTTTAGTTAATGGTATATTTTGAATGGCATTTTCTATCCAGCGATTTTGGTAAATCTTAAATCATATAAGGAGATTTCTCTCTACTTGTGAATATGTTTATTTGGGTATGTGGGGTTTATGCGTAGTTAAGAAAGCAGTGTTTACTATCAAAGTTTTGTAAAATTACAGATTTTAAACTGACATACCCCATCATTCATACCACTATTTCGCCACATTTCCTTTCAGTGTTTATGTGTATGTCCTTTATAAAAACATACGTATCAGCATATATATATATATATAAAATATATATAACATATATATCGTAATTTATCTATAAATGCAGATAAGAGTTTGATCATATGCAAGAAACACATAAAGCCATATTCTTGTGCAGTGTGGCTCTTGAAGTCAAGCCACTTGCATCTGGTGTTGAGCTGAAAAACTAGTCATCTGTTCTGTCTCGAAAAACTGGCTGTGTTGAACTTCAGATAACCAAGATCCTTTTAGAGCACTCACAGCCCTGTATGTTGTACTTAATGATAGTAATTTTTACTTTATGTGAGATGTGTTTTATATGATGGCATCAAAGCCTGCCTGAGTCCTAAGAGGTGGCTGCTCACTGGGTGCCTGTTAGTGTGACCTACAGGGTGTTGGGGCAGGTGCAGGGACACAGGAAGGAAAAGGTGGCTGGGGAGGAATGGGACCTGAAAAGTTCATTTACACAATTTGGAACTTCGGTTTTATGATAAAACCTATTTTGGTTTTATGATAAAACACATCTAAGGGAAAGTCTTCTAAGTACAGATTTGTGGTAGCTATTTAGGAAATAAGTCACCCATAATTCCACCACTCAGATAAACTATAACATCCTTCTGAATGTGTGTCTGGAAAATTGACTGCTTTTTGACAGTAGAGAACTTGGATGGAAAAGAAAAAGAAGAATTTCACATGGATTTTCCCCTGAAAACTATATTCTGGTCACAGCTTCATTATGCTATTTTACGCCTAGATAAACAAGAGGACTGGACAACCCATGATCCATATCTATTTGGACAAGGAAACAGGAAAGCCCAAAGGCGATGCTACTGTGTCCTATGAAGACCCGCCAACTGCCAAAACTGCTGTCGAGTGGTTTGATGGTAGGAACCCTAGGTCAACAAGGGTGTACTCCTAGCCTTCTTAGCTCTGCCTCCTCTGGGGCACACAGAAGGTCTGGTAGCAAGTGTTGCCTGTGTCAACTTGTGGGTAAAGAAAGGGTCTTGCTCTGATGTATTAATTCTGGCTGTTAAATGTTGTTCTCTTAAAGTGGTTCTAGGGACCGGGGACAGATAGGTTCTCCCTCTGTGTGGCTATAGGACATGGCAGGAAGGAGGACCTCAAGAGCCAGAGGAGCAAGAAGACCCTCTGTCTGCTCCTGGAGGAGCACTGGATGGCTGCTGGGAAGTGCTTGTCACGTGCTCCCCTCAGCCACGTGAGGGCCCGGGCGCTGACCATGGGTTAAGAGATCCCTTACTTTCAGTCATTGTTGTTCAAAGACTCATGCTAAAGTTGTAATTCTTCTCTAAGGATGTCAGAGGTGCAGAAAGTCCCACAGACACCTCAGCCGTATACATTTGCGTTTACATATATATGTGGCTTTGACATTGATCCTGGAATTTCACTTCGCACAAAAGTGTCAGAAAGTTCTGCCTCTCCTATTTTTTTGTTTTTCTGTTTGTTTCTTTTAAAGGCTTTTCTGGCCTTGCCTAAAAATCTTAGGGAACATCATGGGTGGGCACACTTGATGAAGCAGGAATGGTTGGTTTGATATAGGGGGCGGGGTTGGTGAAAGGAGTCATCTAACCTTGCCTGGTCCCTCAAGGGGACTAAGAGTTGGAAGGTTGGGAGTAATTGGTGTTCTGTTACCTTGTTTCAGGGAAAGATTTTCAAGGGAGCAAACTTAAAGTTTCTCTTGCTCGGAAGAAGCCTCCAATGAACAGCATGCGGGGAGGAATGCCCCCCCGTGAGGGTAGAGGGATGCCACCGCCGCTCCGAGGAGGTATTTACTGGATGCTGTCTCTTTCTGTGTTGCTTTGGAAGTTTTTTAGTACACTTGTCTTTGAGGAACTTGGTTTCTAGAGTGAAGGCAAGCCCGTTAGCAATACTGAAAAGGTATCTAGATCGATGACTATTGGGAACCACACTGCCTGGGGTTTAGCCCTGGGCTGTTCTCTTCATCTGCCCTCCTCAAGTTGTTGTGGAGCTAACTGCAGTGACTAGCCCTTGGGCCTGTGGGAAAGTATGGGCCAGGTGATGGGGCAGCGACAGCTGTGATCTCTATTTCTGTTTCCCTTCATGAGATGTATGCCTGTAGCAAATCTGGTGCTGCAAAGAGGTGGTTTATGCTTATTGCAGGTCCAGGAGGCCCAGGAGGTCCTGGAGGACCCATGGGTCGCATGGGAGGCCGTGGAGGAGACAGAGGAGGCTTCCCACCAAGAGGGCCCCGCGGTTCCCGAGGGAACCCATCTGGAGGAGGAAACGTCCAGCACCGAGCTGGAGACTGGCAGTGCCCCAATCCGTATGTACTTCTCGGGGCACACTGATAGCGTACTAGTGCAGTCTCCCTACATCTTGCCCCATTCCCATTCTGGGGAGGCCTGCTGGATTCTTTTCATCCGCAGGAGCGTAATGATGACCATGATGGCTCTGCTGGGGGCGGTGGTGGTACTCGGTCCTTTACTGGCTTGGAGCCTTAGGGAGACGGTCAGAGTCCACTGGACTCAGGCCCACATGGTTTGACTTTGCTGGATCAAACTCTGGTGCTATGTGTGTTGCTGCCTGAGGCTCAAAAGCCGTTTTCTGTGGACTCAGTGATTATGGTGGTTTCTGCTCAGGTGGTGCCTTTACTTGTTCACTTAAGTGATACTGTTGTGATGTAACTTTATGCAGGGGGTGTGGAAACCAGAACTTTGCGTGGAGAACAGAGTGCAACCAGTGTAAGGCCCCAAAGCCTGAAGGCTTCCTCCCACCACCTTTCCCACCCCCGGGTAGGTACCCTCAATTGGCACTAACCTCTTGTGTTGCCCAGACCAGGTTGGTGATTTCAGCAAGTTCAGCCCTGGACACTGGGGCTCTTTAAGTTACACGGTTGACCCTTGAACAATGCGGGGGTTGGGGCGCTGGGCCTCTGTGCAGTCAAAAAAAATCCACTTAGGGGCTCCCCTGGTGGTACAGTGGTTGAGAGTCCGCCTGCTGATGCCGGGGACACGGTTCGTGCCCCAGTCCGGGAAGATGCCACATGCCGCGGAGTAGCTGGGCCCGTGTAGCTGGGCCCGTGAGCCCTGGCCGCTGAGCCTGCGCGTCCGGAGCCTGTGCTCCGCAGTGGGAGAGGCGACAGCAGTGAGAGGCCTGTGTACAGCAAAAAAAAAAAAATCCACTTTCAGCCCTCCCTCCACATCCTCAGATTCTACCAACCTCAGATTAGTACTGTAGTTTATATTAGTGGGAAAAAATCGATGTATAAGTGGACCCATGCACCTCAAACCTGTTGCTGTTGTTCAAGGGTCACCTGTAGTTCCATTAGTTCTAAACTGTGACCCCAGCAGATCCTGAGGGGACCTCTGCGTTCACCCATTCTCTCTGTCCTCTCCTGTACTTTCCCTTACCTTAGGCGGTGACCGTGGCAGAGGTGGCCCTGGTGGCATGCGGGGAGGAAGAGGTGGCCTCATGGATCGAGGTGGTCCTGGTGGAATGTTCAGAGGTGGCCGTGGTGGAGACAGAGGTGGCTTCCGTGGCACCCGGGGCATGGACCGTGGTGGCTTTGGTGGAGGAAGACGAGGTGGCCCTGGGGGACCCCCTGGACCTTTGATGGAACAGATGGGAGGAAGAAGAGGCGGGCGTGGAGGACCTGGAAAAATGGATAAGTATGTGGTGGTAGAAACAGCTGTGGAGCACAGGGCCCATTGGGCGGCAGGTCTCACCTGTTCTGTGGGAATGAGGCAAGCAGCTCAGCTCAGGGCTGTGGAAGGGCTTCCTTTCCTCTCCCCATTTTTAACACATTGCCCCTTTTTCCTTTTTGCCCTGCAGAGGTGAGCACCGTCAGGAACGCAGAGACCGGCCCTACTAGACGCAGAGACCCCGCAGAGCTGCATTGACTACCAGATTTATTTTTTAAACCAGAAAATGTTTTAAATTTATAATTCCATATTTATAATGTTGGCCACAACATTATGATTATTCCTGTCTGTACTTTAGTATTTTTCACCATTTGTGAAGAAACATTAAAACAAGTTAAATGGTAGTGTGCCGAGTTTTTTTTTCCTTCTTTTAAAGATGGTTGTTTAACTAAGACTAAACAATGGGAATCCCTTGTGAGCATGCTCAGTATCATTGTGGAGAACCAAGAGGGCCTCTCTAACTGTAACAAACAATGTTCATGGTTGTGATGTTTTTTTTTTAAAATAAAATTCCAAATGTTTATAAACCGTCATCCTTCTCGGCCTCTGTTCTGCAGCCACTGCACATCTACTTGGAGCATGTCCCCAACCCCCCAGATCACAGCTCATTCAAGCGTCATGTGTGAGGAAATCTGTACGGTCAAGATGTGACACTGCAGTGTTGGTCACGGTGCTGCTGGCAAGGAAAGGGGGTTCGAGTGTCACTTTGACCCTGAGCCGTGTCTCAAGGGGACGTCATAGCCCAGGTCTGTCGATTTGCGGGGGGGGGGGGGGGGCACTGTGTTGGGTATCCATGGCTGGGAGCCCTCTGAGGGAGCTTTGGGTCACAGGGCCCTCTGAACGCCCCTCCCAGCAGTGGCGGAGTTGGTGGGCCTCTGAGCCTCCACACACTTCAGGACGCAGGTCTGCCTTAGTGACAGTAAAGGAGGGGAACCGTTTTTATATTTCCTACTTAAGTGGTAGTGGTTATTGTGCTTCCTTGATGTTATGGGGTTAGAGTTTTAAAGTTAGGTAAACAGCCTAAAACTAAAATGGAGGCCTTGGTTAAGACTGCCTTGGTTGCCTTGTGTGGGGTCAGAGCACATTTCTGTTATCAGGGAGGAGATGTGAAGAGCCGTAGACCCATCACCTGTTGGCCTTGTGGTCAGTCTGGTCTCTTCTTGGAGCCGCATGAAGATAAGTATCCAAAGCAGGCCAGTAGGTTTCAGTCATTCAAAGATCCAAGGCTCTTATCACGTCCATCTGGGAAAAGCCATTTTCCAGGTAAGCAACTGTAACTTAGTCCATAAATGTGTCCCCAGGCAGATGCTCAAGAAACAAACTTAACACACCCACCCAGTCAAAGACAGCTAGTGTCCTAAGGCTCAAGGAGAGATTGTCACCTTCAACCAGGGGAAGGGGCAAGGGTTTGGAGTGAATTTTCCCTACCATCCCCTGCCCAGAGAGAGCAGGGCCTGGGGAAGTGGGTACACTGCTCACAGCACCCTACTGGCCCCACGGTCTGACCATTCACCCCGGGTCTTCTCTCTCCCCAGCCCACCTGGACGTACTTTACATACAACTAACTCTGGTTTCCCGTTTCCTCTTTTTCTGCATTACCAGCCCATTTCCCAAATGAATACGCATTGCGCTTGCACTTTTGGAAAACCCTCCCTTACCCCTCGTTAATCCCCCTCCAGCCACCAAGCCATTTTACTCTTTCCTTGGCATCCACCTCTTCTCCCTTTCTAGAAACCACTTCCAATCGGTCTTGCCTCTGCGGAGACAGTAGCAACCTCCATGTCACCAGATCACTGGTGGTGCCTTCCCAGCCTCTGCTGCCCTCCTTCTCTGCCTGACCTCTAAATACAGGGGCTCCCAGGCTGTGATAGGGCTCCTCTGACCCCTCACTGCTTGGCTGACTGCCCACCCTTCTCCCAAGTGCCAGCTCTTCCTGGGATCTGATGGGCTGAAAGGGCTGGATCCTGCCCCGCACCTCCCTCCACCCCATTCTCAGCAAGTGGAAGAGTTTGTTCCCTCATCCTGAACCTTGGAGTTCCTCATTGACTCCTGTTCTCTCAGACCCCAAAGTAAACCATCAGGCTCTCCAAGACGCAGCACCAAAAACACCCATGCCTCCCACGGCCCTCTCGCAGGGCTCCCAGCTTCCCTCCACCCCTCTAGCCCTTACCCCATGGAGGCTGACCGACCTCACCATTCTCAAAACCCTCCGGAGGCTCCTGCCACGCTGGCTATGACCCATGAGATCTGGCCTCCCTCAGGCCCCCATGACCCGAGCTGCCCTCTCTGCCTTCCTCCCCGCAGCCCCGCCACACAGGCCAGTGCTGTTCTTGCAAGGAGCCAAGGACGCTCCCACCTCAGTCTTGGCAGGTATCAGAGCCAGAGTTCACACTCCTGAGGCCCGAACGCACCCACGACATCACCGGGCTGCATCGTGCCAAGTGCACATCAGCCCCTGAGGCAGTGTGAGCACCCCGTGGCTCAGGTGAGGAGATGGGACTTGCCTTCAGGCCCGAGGGGGCTCCTCAGAGCCTGCGCTCTCCCCCTCCTGACCTGCCGCCCACAGGCATCCTATTTCTAAAGGGCTGGGTGCCCGGTCTACCCCCTCCCCAGCCTGCAGCCCAAGCTAGGGGATCATGAGCAGCCCTCCCAGCAGCTGCTGCAGGGACAGCCACGGAGTGTGACAGGCGTTGCCTAACTCCTGCCCAGAGCTTGCGGACCCCGCGGGGGCAGCCTCGCGTCCCTGGCGCCTAGGCCCAGGGTGGAGGTGCTTATGTCAGGCAGGCCAGGTCCTCTCA
Source organism: Tursiops truncatus (assembly GCF_011762595.2). Lineage (NCBI taxonomy): Eukaryota > Metazoa > Chordata > Mammalia > Artiodactyla > Delphinidae > Tursiops > Tursiops truncatus. Next base: position 22,153,499 of record NC_047046.1, read on the forward strand.
GCCAAAAGAAACGTCTGGACTGCACTGACCTCAGATGCCCTCAGGAGGCGTGGGTTCCAAGCCCTGTCTCAAAGGGCCGCGCAGAGCTGGCTGAAGCCTGGGGATGGGGTGGGGAGTGGAAACCGGGTTCCTCACGCTGCTCCCAATTCTCAAGAGCTCCTGGTCAGTCACACTTAGGATAAAAATTTTCCGCACACCCTCGTGGTCCCACAAGGCCACACCCCGCAGACCCAGGCCAAGGTTCAGGGGTCAGTGGGAGACCGATCTCTGCCCCTACGCGTGGACAAAGGCTCACAGGGAGTGGCTCACCTCCAAGGGAGGAAATTGGAGCCAAGGACAGTGCAGTGACAGGGCCTCCCCTAGGCCCAACCACGGGCCCTGGAGCGCCCCATCCTGCCCCGCTCCTGACAGAGCTGCTGGGCGCAGAGTGAGCATGAGCACAGAGAGATGGAGGCTGGTGGGAAAGCGGGCCTTCCAGGCTTTCTGGTCCTGCTTCTCCGGGGCACAGGAGGCAGCTCAGGGGAGCTTGGGGTCACTCACCCCGCAGCCGGGGCAGGAGCAGTCGTCATGATTGGACCCACATCTGGACAAAGCATCCTGAAGCCCCCGGCGGGTCACCAACTCATCCTGGGCCATGCTCACAGGTCAGTCTAGCCCAGAGGGCATCGGATGGAACCAGCCAGGACCTGAGCTGCCCAGTGCCAGGGCTGGGGCCTGCCGGCAAGCCCATCGTCCAACCTCCGGCTGCAACCGAGGCCAGCAGGCTGCACCCTAGCACCCAGCAGCTGAGGCTGGAAATCCAGCCATGTGCCCATCGCCCAAGGGCCAGCCCGAGCCTGCACTGGAGCCACAGCATTCTGTACTCAAAGGTGGCCTGTGGGGTCTGTGGGGATGGGCTCAGGACAACCATAGCCCAAACCTCTCGTCCCACCAGTGGTGTCTGTACTTCCCTTGGTCCTGCCAGGAAGAGGAGAGGACGCCTTACGATACAGGGGATCAAAGCCAAGGCCCTCCATGGCCTGGGCCGTGGGTCTGGCCACACCAGTGGGAACCACACCTGCCATGTGTCCTAGAGTCAGAATATTGGAGTCTCTGGTCTGCAGTGGGCCTCTGTGATGGCAGGCCACAGCTCAGGGGACTGGAGATAGAGAGGAACAATCCCCCCTCAGCTCCTCCTCCTCAGAGGAGCCGTGGATGTATGCCCTGGCTGCACTCGGCTGAGTAATAACATTTTCACAACTCTGTGGTGTGACTGCTGTTGTCCCATTTTACAAACAGTGCAACTGACTCAGGGAGCTTAACCATCTCACCCAATGACCAACAGAAGGGCCTAGGTTCAGTCTGACCTCTCCTGTGTCCAGGGCCCTGCAGAGACACGAGGTAGATATGAGCAGGGGTCAAATTCCTGCACAGCTGCTGACCACACACATCCCTTGCCCTCTCTGGGCCTCAGTTTCCCAAAATTGTAAAAGGAGAACACAAAAAAGCATGGAGAATTTAATTACTTAGTTTCCACACCCTGATCTTCCCCTGCCCCATCTGCAGCAATCCTGTCCTCCCCAGGTATCAGCAGCCCCAAACCTGTAACTCTGTCCTCACCTTCACACCCGATTCACCAGCATATTCTATCCGCTTTCCCCTCAAAATACAGCCAGAATCCAACTCCTCTCAACACTGGCACCACCTGGTTTCCTCCAGGGCCCCTGCCCTGTCCACCACAGTACCACAGGGAACCTGTTATGACCTAAGTCAGGTCACACCCCTCCCCTGCTCTAATTCCCTCCCTGGCTCCCAGGTCCCTCAAAAGAGGTGTGGCCCCTCAGCCCCACCTCCATCTGCCTCCACCCAGCCTCACAGACCCCCTCCCTCTTTCTTGAACACACCAGGCACCCGCCTACCTTGACCTTTGCCCTGGCTATTCCCTGAAACTGAAACACTCTCTTTCCAGATATCCACACAGATCCCTCCCTCACCTTTACTGTTCACTGATCAAAAATTACAGGCCTGGGACTTCCCTGGTGGTCCAGTGGCTAAGACTCCGTTCTCCCAATACAGGTGGCCCGGGTTCAATCCCTGGTCAGGGAACTAGATCCCACATGCCACAACTAAAGATTCCGCATGCTGCAACAAATATCCCTCCTGCCGCAACTAAGACCCAGCGCAGACAAATAAATATTTTTAAAAAAACAAACAGGGACTTCCCTGGTAGCACAGTGGTTAAGAATCCGCCTGCCAATGCAGGGGACAGGGGTTCAATCCCTAGTCTCGGAAGGTCCCACATGCCGTGAAGCAACTAAGCCCATGAACCACAACTACTGAGTCTGTGCTCTAGAGCCTGTAAGCCACAACTACTGAAGCCCGCGCACCTAGAGCCCATGCTCTGCAATAAGAGAAGCCACCGCAATGAGAAGCCCTCACACCACAATGAAGAGTAGCCCCCGTGCGCAGCAACTAGAGAAAGCCCTCGCACAGCAACGAAGACCCAACGCAGCCAAAAATAAATACTAAATAAATAAATTAAAAAAAAAATTGCAGGCCCATCCCACCCCCACTCCTGCTCCCCACTCCCTTCTCCCCAGTGCCTTGTCCCTGTTGCAGCCCAGGAGCCACCTCTAGACTGTGAGCCTGGGAGCTGGCTCTGTTTTGTTCCCTGCTTTTTGCTCTTGGTTTTGCAGTGCCAAAAGACACAGCACCCAGTAGGCTCCATGTCAATGTCAGCCGTTAGTTACTACTTCTAGACACGGGCCTTCCTCACTCTACAGTGGATGGAGTGGGCTGTGGAGAGGGTAGAGTGGGACCTGCACGACCTGGGTATTGGGGTAAGAGCCCACCTTTTGAAAGGTCACAAGGACTCAGTGAGATGATGTGAGCAGCCTGCCACCAGGAGGTCAGGCACATAGTAGGTAACAAATGCCCCAATCCTTGAATGAAGTTATTCCCATAATAGTCATTGTTCAAATCCCTGCGCCACCAGCTACTCTCCTGACTCAGCCCAAGTTTGGGCATGAGTGTCCCTCATAGAGGTGACTCATTGTTTCCTTCAGGTCAAGGGCACACAGCTGGCCTGGCACACAGTAGGAGCTTTATTAAAGCTCTGAGCATTGGGCGGTTGGTGGTGGTGCTTCCCCGCAGCAGCCCCGCCTGGCCAGTGAGGCTGCTGCCCAGCCAGGCCTGGTGTCCCCGCCCAACGGCAGCAGGGGCAGGATTTCCCGCTGGTCCCAGCCAGGTCTATCCTGTGCAGCTTGAAAAGAAACCAGTGGGTCTTAACTCTCCAGAGCCAGGCTGCCGCCTAGCCTCTGCCGTTTATTCCATGGCCCACCCCGATAGCCAGAGGTGGTCCAGGACTGGCCTGTCCCCACTGCAGTGTATGGGCCGCAGCGTCAGAAACGTGGGCCTCAGCCACGGATTCCCCTAACCTGAGGGAGCATTCGATAAGGAGCCAGTGGTTAAGTGGGGGTAAAACGGAGCCATCCTCCCCCTCCCCCAGGCCGGCGTTGCTGATAGGAAGTCCGACACCCAAGGCTGGACGGCCTCATTTATCTGAGCTAAGGAGGTCCACTCCAGCCGGAGGTGACTTGCATCCCCGGGCCCCTATCGCTTCCTGAGTTCGTCTTGGGAACTGCCCGTTTGTGCTCACCCGGGGAGGCCACTATCTGGGGAGGCAGAGCAACTAGAAACACCCAAACCCCTCCCCAGGAGACCAAGGAGGGTGGAAGGGACCGTGGGGACTAGCCTGACTGGGGATGGGACTTCTGGGCTGGAAGGGTCGCCTGGGGGCCGTGGTCCCGCCTCCGCTCAGGGCTGGGCCGAGTCCCTGGCCCGCTCCGCATCTGGAGACTCCAGCCCCTCCACAGGCCGGGAACAGCGCGTCCCCTTTAAGAGAGCGCGGCCCCGCCCACCCCCTCCGGCCGGATCCGAATTCCAGAGAGGCGGGGCGGAGACTGCAGGCGCTGAGGACGCGCTGGTGGGACAGGGATCCGCTGTAGCTCGGGCGGCGCCTCCCTGCGGCGGCCCGGCCCGGCTCCGGCCCCGCCGGGGCGATGCTCCCCGAGGCCGCGGGATGAGCCAGGTGAGCGCGGGGACCCCCAGCACCCACTGCCCGGCGCACACTGAAGGGGACCTGGCGGCGGCAGCCGCGGGCCTCTGTTCCCCAGGGCTGTGTGACCTTGGGCAGCCCCGCACCCTCTCTGGGCCGAAGGACAGCCAGGACTGGCGAAGGCCCTTCTGAGTCCCGGCTCACAGGCACCAGCCTGGGGCGCTAGCGAGGCTCCTTGGAGGAGGCGGGCGGGCCAGCCGGCTGCCGGATCAGCAACGCGGGCAGGTCGGCCCCGGCTCCGCCACCCACTGCTCTGTGACCTTGAGCGAGCTCTGCGCCTCAGTTTCCTCATCTGTAAAATGGAGATAATATCACTGCACGCTCAGACCTGGCCAAGGTCACTGCGATTACTTTACTACTGCTGCTGTTCTGTCGTTAGAATGACACAGTCCTTACGGAAGGGAGGCTGAGGGAGGACCTAGGATCTTTCCGGAGGAAGTGGGATCGCCACCAGCCCTCAGCAGTCGACCTAACCCCTCTCTGAGGTCGGGACCGGGGTTCCTACTGTGAGTCCAGGGCCGTGGGCTACATCTCTCTAGGGCTCATCTCTTTACCTATCACAGGGGCAGTAAGGATGGGTGCCTCCCTGCCTGGGCAGGAGGACTCTGCCAAGTCTTTCAATCCCCTCTCCCCCAAAGAACCAAGCAGCAAACACTTATGGACACTAAGTCATTTATAAAAATCATCCCATTAGTTCCTATGAGGAAGGTACTATTATTGCATCCATTTTGCAGATGGGAAAATTAAGGCGAAGAGTTTCTCACAGCCAGGGCTCAAACCCAGGCATTTGGTCTGAAACGACAGGCGGGTGCAGGTGGTCAGCGGCATAGCCTGTACTGAGCGCCTGCTGGGTCCTCACAGCCATCCTGACCCGTGTCCCTGCCCACAGTGACTCGGCTGGCCTGGGCATGGCAGACCCCGTGGTGGGCATCGCGGGCTCGGCAGCCAAGAGCGTGCGGCCGTTCCGCTCAAGTGAGGCCTACGTGGAGGCCATGAAGGAGGACCTGGCCGAGTGGCTCAACGCCTTGTATGGCCTGGGTCTGCCCAGCGGTGGCGATGGCTTCCTGACGGGGCTGGCCACGGGCACCACCCTGTGCCAGCATGCCAATGCCGTCACCGAGGCCGCCCGCGCAATGGCCGCCACCCGCCCAGCCCGTGGGGTGGCCTTCCAGGCACACAGCGTGGCACCCGGCTCCTTCGTGGCCCGAGACAATGTGGCCACCTTCATCGGCTGGTGCCGCGCAGAGCTGGGTGTGCCCGAAGTGCTCATGTTTGAGACCGAGGATTTGGTGCTGCGAAAGAACGAGAAAAGCGTGGTGCTGTGCCTGCTGGAGGTGGCGCGGCGCGGGGCCCGCCTCGGCCTGCTGGCCCCTCGCCTCGTGCAGTTCGAACAGGAAATTGAGCAGGAGTTGTGCGCCGCGCCCACGGCCCCCAACGCCCCCAGTGCCGGGGAGGACGCTGCCACCGCTGCTGCTGCTGCTGCTGAGATCGCCACTGCCCCGGGGGCTCCCTCCCGCGGGCCCCGCATGACACCCAGCGACCTACGCAACCTTGACGAGCTGGTGAGTCCCCGAGTGCGTATGCCCGGCGGCCTGGCTTACTCTCCCTTTACCCAGGGACCAGACAGCAGGGTGGTGCCTGCAACCTCCGGGGGCCTATCCTCGTATCTGCAGGACAGCCTGCCCCATGGAAAGAGTGCTTATGTTGAGCACCAAGTGGATACCTGGCCCCAAGGAGTTGAGCAGGCCCAGAGAGGGAGAGGTGCTGGGTGAGGTCACAGGGCCCAGCACGGCCTGGGAGAAAACTCGGGTCCCATTGCACGATCTCCCTGCTTCCTTTCTGTGGTAACCATGCACCAGATAAGTGCTAGGTGTTCCTTCATCCTGGGGGCCGTGTGATTTGAGCCCCTCCTGTATGCCCTCCCTGCGCTCAGCTGCTAGACATTTGCATTCACACCATCACTGAGCTCGAGGTTGAATGGGTGCCTGTGTTGTTTGGTCCTGGGCAAGGCGCTTGGCACACAGTAGGTGCTCAGTGAGTGCCTAGGGAAGCTCCCAGGGGCTCTGCAGGTCCCTCCTTCTCTCCAGGGCCCTGCACACATCACTTATCTGGGAACCCAAGCCTGGAGTAGCTGCTGCTACTGGGGGCTAAAGTCCTTTCAGGAGCTGCAGGATTAGTTCTACCCTGAGCATAGGAGGTGCCAGACCATGACCCCAGCTTCCTCCTCCTCTTCCCGGGACCTAGGTGTCCCTAACACCCACACAGCCGGGCCAAGAGTTTCCTTCTTATCAGGAGGTTAGAACATGATGTCCCCTTCCTGGAGGCGGGTAGCCGGATGGCTGTGGGCAGAGGTTGCCACCCCACCCCATCCTGCACCAGGGTCATCAGAGGCTCCACCTGCTCATTTTCTCAGCAGCTCCGCTGTGGGCAAGGAGGCAGGCGGGCCGCCCACACAGCCAGCCTGGCAGCTCCCAGCCTGGGGGAGCATGTGGGCAGATGTATGCTAGCTGGGCGGGTGGCCTGGTGTGCACGTTGGTGTATGCGTGTGCCCCATATGTCTGTGGCACTCCTGCCTCCACGGGGTGTGGGTCCTGCCTCCACCCCAAACCTGGCCTCTCTGTGGCCTGCCTCCACCCCAAACCTGGCCTCTCTGTGGGTCTCAATATTCATGTCTGTGAAGTGGGCGAGGGGGAGTGAGGACTCCCCCAGGGCTCAGGGACTTGAAGAATGTGCCTTGTTGGGGTCCCAGGCCCTGGCCCAACCACAGTCCCTCCATCTTTCCCTAGTCAGCTCCCTGACCCCTGGTAGCCAAAGGGGAAGGAGAGCTTCCAGAAGGACTTACTTCCTTCTGACCCTGGAGTTGCTGACATTGGGCCAGGGGAGGAGTGACCTGACCCCTGACCTCCAGCCTCTCTCTGGCTTCAGGTGAGAGAGATCTTGGGGTGCTGCACCTGCCCAGACCAGTTTCCCATGATCAAAGTCTCGGAGGGGAAGTACCGCGTGGGAGACTCCAGTCTGCTCATCTTTGTGCGGGTGAGAGCCAGGGGCTACCTGAGCAGGTGGCAGCCTGGGAGGTGGGGGGGCAGGCTGTGACCTGCCCACGCTGGGCTGCCACAGGTGCTGAGAAGCCACGTGATGGTGCGCGTGGGCGGCGGCTGGGACACGCTGGAGCACTACCTGGACAAGCACGACCCCTGCCGCTGCTCCTCCACGGGTCAGTGCCCACGGCGGGGGCGGGGGGGGGGCACCTCTGTGGCCCCACCTCTCATGCGCCACCCGTCCTCTCTCCCTGCAGCCCACCGCCCACCCCAGACAAGGGCCCGCACCTTCTCCCCACAGCGGGTGTCGCCCACCCGAAGCCCCCGAGCTGGTAGCCCAGCCTCCGGGGGTGAGCGCAGGGGCTCCCGCCCGGAGGTGACACCCATTAGCTTACGCAGCTCGAAGGAGGGGCCCGAGACCCCGCTCAGGTGAGAAGCAGGAGGACGCGGGGTGAGGGGTCCAGGGGGTGGGGGTGGGGGTGCCCGCCCTGGCCTGGATGACTGTGCTCCGTGACTCACACCCTGGGAAAAGTTCCCGGGGGTGGGGAGGTGGCGGCAGGCCCGGCTTCCCGTCTCCATGGCAACCCAACCAAACGAACAACACAGCTGGGCGGGCCTTGGGGGCTGGGTGGCGGCCAGTCCAACCCTGCTTCCCGATGGCCTGCCCAGGAAACTGGAGGCCCGGGGAGGGGGAGCTTAGGGCCTTACTTCTTCTGCTGCCTTGGGGCGGCGGGGGTGGCCGTGGCTGCAGGAAGCTGTGGCAGAGCCTCTCACTTCTCCCTGGAAGTCCCCAGGGCAACAGACACCCTTGGCACTCCCGTCACCACACCACAGGTGCCTCGCCCACCCCCCGCCCCAACCACGCGGCTGCTGGTTCCTTACTCTTCCTGCCCTTTCTGCACGCCAGTCCCCTCCGCGTTGCCCCAGCTCTCTCTCTTGCTCCCCTGCCCCAGGGCCCGGGACCAGCTGCCCCCCCACCCCCGCTCCCGCCGCTACTCCGGGGACAGCGATTCCTCAGCCTCCTCAGCCCAGAGCGGCCCCCTTGGTGCCCGCAGTGAAGACTCAGGCACTGGCCCCCGACGGGAACGGCCCAGCCGTCGGGTGACCACAGGCACTCCGGCCTCCCCGAGACGCCCCACCGCCCCGCGCAGCCAGTCCCGAGACCGGCTGGATCGGGGGCGGCCGCGTGGGGCCCCAGGAGGCAGAGGAGGCCAGCTGTTGGGCCCCAGCCCTGCCCGGCGGGCCCGGAGCCAGAGCCGTGAAGAGCAGGCTGTGCTGCTGGTGCGTCGGGACCGAGATGGGCAGCACTCATGGATGCCACGGGGCAGGAGCAGCCCCCAGACTCCCCGTGCCCACAGCCCCGCAGCGCCCCGGCCTCCCCGGGTCCCCAGCCCCAGTCCAGAGTTGAGCACCACCCCGGCCAGTGTCTTCCGCACACCCCTGCAGCTTGACCCAAAGGAGGAGCAGCAACTATTCCAGCGCCTGGAAGAGGAGTTCCTGGCCAATGCCCGAGCGCTTAAGGCTGCTGCTGGCGGGACCCCGACGGGACCAGCCCCTGACCTGGTTCGGGCCCCAGACCCTCCAGCTCCTGACTCAGCCTACTGTTCCTCCAGCTCCTCCTCTTCGTCCCTCAGCGTCCTGGGTGGCAAGTGTGGCCAACCCGCAGACTCTGGCAGGATGGCCAATGGGCTGCCCGGGCCCCGAGGCCCAGCTCTGTCTAGCTCTTCCGATGAAGGCAACCCCTGCCCCGGTGTAGGGGGCCCACCAGATGCACCTGGGAGCCCCATGGCCGGCCCAGAGCCCCTGAGGACCTGGGCACGAGGCCGGATGGACACACAGCCAGACCGAAAACCCTCACGCATCCCCACCCCGAGGGGCCCCCGCCGCCCATCTGGACCCACGGAGTCCAGGGCCTGGCATGCCCTGCAGTCAGTCAGCCCAAGGGCTGAGCCAGATTCCTGGATGTGATGGACCAGCCCAGCTGCCCCCAGTCCCCCATTCCTTCTCCTTTTCCTTTGTGGCCTTAACCCCTCTGCATCAGGGAGTCCCCCCTGCCTCTTGGGGACCAGACCTCATGGGACCAGACCCCTTGGGACCACATGGCACAATGGGACCTCTGTTGTACATTCCGGTTGGGGGATGAGCATTGCTATTTAATTACTAATATTATTGAATGCCTTAGAGGGGGCTGGGCCAGCCCAATAAGGACCCTTCCTGCGGTCCTGTGGCCCTGCAGAGCCTGACAGTAAAGTTTTGTTCCAGCTACTTGTGTCTGCTTCTTGGGGACTCAGCCTTGGGGCCATCACACCCATTTGGGGGCCCTCATTACAGGTTGGGATTCTGGAGTTAATTGCCAGGGGGCAATGCCTGGCAGCTCTGACCTTCACGCTTAAGATTATCCTGCCATCCCAGAAGTGCCAGGTGCACTTGAGTTGTTTCCCCCTTTATTTCCTCCTGAGAGGCGGGATTTAACTGTTTGTCCAATGGAACTCCAAGAGCAGTCTGAGAGCTTCCAATCAGATGCATAACCACGTCCCTTCCATCCAATGGGATCGTGACCCAATGAGGTCCCAGAAAGGACTGTCCAATGGGGCCTAGCTGGGTCCAATGAGATTCAAAGAGAAGCCTGTCGCCCAGGAGACTGGGTGGGAGTGTTCCTCAGCCAATCAGAGAGGAGGCTGTCCTGTCCAATCCGAGAGAAGTTGGGCAATCTCGTCCAATCCGGGTCCCCAGTTGTTCCAGTCAAATGGAGGACCCCTCCCCGCCATCGGTCGTGTCGTCCAATTCAATCACATGAGGCTGCAGCGCGCCGGATGCAGCGCCCCCTGCAGGCGCAGAGCCGGATGCGCAGGGCGTGCGCGCACCAAAGCGCAGCGCAGCAGCTCGCGGAAGAGACGCAGCACGTGCCAATTGTACTTGGCCGAGCACTCGAGGTATCCACAGCGCCAGCCCCTGCGCACTAGCGCAGCCAGTGCGCGCCGAGGCCCGAACCGCAGCCGCTGCCGGTCCCGCTTGTTGCCCACCACAAGGATGGGCGCCTCGGGTGCGCCCGCCGGCCTGGGGGCCAAATGGGAAAAAGGGTCGCGGTGCCACGGACCCCATGGCCGGAGAATCCCCCCAAGTGGGTATATACATTCCCCTCTTGCGGCCAGAGACCCCCCAGCAAATTACCAGAACCACAAAGACACAAAGACCCAGGCCTAAAGACCGCATAGGGCTAGAGGCCAGGCCCGGAAGGCCTGAGACCAGGCCCAAGATGGCGGAAGAACCCCCTCACTCACCTCAGGCAAAGGCCTGGCCAGACCCGCAAACACTCCCCTCCGCCCCGCTGCTCACCTACCTGGTCTCCGCGATGCGCTGCCGCAGCGCCTTCACATAGTCAAAGCTGTCTGGGCTGCAGATATCATAGACGAGCACGAAGGCGTCCGTGTCCTGCAAGCTCCAGTCTTTAGGGTCCGGCCACTCCTGGGGGCGGGAGGCCAGAATTTGCCGGAGCCCCACCTTCCCACTCTCCCATGCCCAGTCCTCGAGCAGGGGCCTTGACGCTAAACCCACTGTCCTTACGGACGCTGGGGTATGAATTTTAAAACCGTGCCTGAAGCCGGTCAGCCCTCAACCCTCTTTCACTCTGGGTCTCCTCTCCCCTCACTCCTATCTTCTTCCTCCTCCTCCAGTTTCCCACAGTTCAACTCGGGACAAACCCCGCCCCTCCCCAGACCCCCTCCTTGGTAGTTATGCCTCAGCCTAATCCCAAAGCCCTTGGCCGGTGTTCCCCCAGCCCGCAGAGACCACTAATTAGCGGCAGCTGTACACGTTTAGGCCTTTGGCCTAAGCACATGCTGCTCTTTCCACCTGGAATGCTTCCACTACTTCTTTTCATCAAAAGTTCACTCATCCTTCCAGGTTTAGCCCAAATGCCACCCCCTCCAGGAAGCCCTGCTTAATCCTGCCTGCTCCTTCCTCTTCACCTCTCGAAGGCATCAGCTCCAAGGATTCAAAGTCTGTCCTGGACTTTGCAAAATTACTAGACGAGTCTTTGCTGCAGGTCACAGGAATGAGGGAGCAGAGAATGATCCCCCTAGAAAGTACACCACTATGTCTGGCTTCAACCTCTCCCAGTGCGGCTCTGCTCAAGGCCCCAGACCCACAACGCTCACCCTCAGGGAGGCAGGACCATGCTCCCCCACGCACAGATCCCCACCCACCAGCGGAGGCAGGCAAACAGAGAGGCACTTAAGCGAGCTAGAAAAAGCCACCTTGCAAACTCGCCGGGTCTCGGGCCTGATTTTGGGCAACTTCAGGCCAGCAGAAGGGGTGAGACACACAAACGCAAGGACATACATTCATTCTTCGGCCCATGAACACAGTCGGGCACCCCTGGGCCGTACACGCGGACTCGCACGTGTGTACCGAGCACCCACACACATGCTGTCACACGCCCCTGCCCACTCCTCGAGCTGCTACCTCTAGCCCCCCGGGGCTCTGACCGGGGCCAGCACCGTCGCCGTCGCGGATGCTCAGGTCGTAGACGGCGCCGTCGAGGAGCACCGCGGGCCGGTAGAGGCGCGGCCCGTCCGTGGGCCGGTGGCGCTCGGGGTAGTCACCGAACAGGAACTGGCGGATGATGGCTGTCTTGCCCACGCCCGGGGCGCCCAGCACCGCCACCCGCAGGCTGCCCCCCATGGCCCGCGCGTGCTGCCGCGCCCCGCGCTGAGAAGCCTCATGGGCCGACGCCGCTCGGCGCGCGCCGCGCGCACTGCCCGGTACGCCCCGGCCCCGCCGCGCTCCTCATCGCCCCTCGGAGCACCCGGGGCCCAGGGAGGCCAGGCCGGAGGACGCAACTGGCGGTGGGCGGGCAGACAGACAGCAGAGCAGGCCGACGGAAGACGTGAGAGCAGCTCCGGCGGGTGCCAAGCTCGGAAGAGAACAGACCGAACGCGCCGCGCACAGACACGGCCTCCTCTCGCAGCGCGACTGGAGGCGCCGCCCGCAGCGCGGGGCACCGAGGTCGGACCCCCTGCTTGGGTCCCGCGGCGGGGAGGGGCGCTGGGGGCGGCACTGCCTCTCGGCGCCTCCGTCCCTCTGTCCTTATCTGGCTCCGGCGCCCGGAGTCGCCGCCCCAGCCGGCGGCGCGAGAAAGCGAGCGAGCGGAGCCTCCCGGAGGCGGCGATGAGGTAACCGCCTGCCCGCCCGCCCCTCCCACCTCCCCCCTACCCGCCCGGGACGCCCCTCCCGGGAAGGGTCGCGGGAAGGTGACTGGGACTCGGGGAGCCCGGGGAGGGACCCAGCCCCCTCTGCGTTCCGCACTCCTGTCACCCGCTCCAAAATAGAAGTCCCTTCCCGCCCACATCCTTGTCCCCTCCTCCAAACACCGCTCCCCCAAGCTGGCTCCTCACAAATCCGGCCCGCTGGAGTCAGGGCGCCCGGGTCGGATCCAGCCCAGCTGTGTGACCTTGGACGAGTTGCCGCACTGCGCCGGCTCTGCTCCACATCCATCAAACGCAGACACCGTTTCTTGAGAACCTACTACGTGCCAAGCCCTATACTAAGATATGTGATCCTTGAATCAAAGCCTCAACCTGGTGTCTCTGAGAGAGGAAAAGAAAACTAAGGCTGGAGAGGGGACTCTCCGAGGTTGGGAGGCAGTGGGTGGCCCCTGACCCGCCGCCCTGCGGTCTCTTCTGAGGAGCTCTCCCACCTCCCTCCTGCCCACAGGGGTAAATGGCCAGCACTAAATAACATGTCAAATGGCATCATGGAGGGGGGCGTGGGACAAAGGGTGCTGAACCCGGCATGCACCAGGTCCCAGCAGCTCAGCCCCAAATCCCTGTCCCAACTATGCTGAAAGATCCAGAAATTGGTCGACACCACCTTCGTCATAGCTAAGGCCAAATTTTCTGCCTATGTCTCCACTGTAGCTTCCCTCAAACCCTGCAGCCTCCACGCCAGATTCTCAGAGCCCAAATCCCTCCCTGGAGCTGGCCGGAAGCTCCTTCCCCATCAGGGCTTGGGAAGTCTGGGTTTACCAGCCCCATCCTCTGCCTCTGCTTGCCTACCCCCTACAGTGGGGGGCTCCCACATCTCTGATGCCCAGGTACTGGGGGAAATGCACAGGCATGTCTGTTTCTGCACTGAACAAGGGTTTTTCTTATCTGTCTCTTCAACAAACATCTCCAATCTTACTGCTTGCCAGGATGCTGAGATAGGTTTTTTAAAAAGTCCTGCCTTAAGAGAGAACGTTCTAGGGATGGGATGCAGGAATTGTAAGAGCACAGACAACATGCCCACCCTAGCCTGGGAGAAGTGGGAGAGGGAGAAGGAGCTGAGTCTTGAAGTGGAGAGTGGGGTTCATCCTCCTGGGAGCAGGCGATGGTACCTGGATCAGGGATATGGGTCTGCTCTCACTATTCTTCTCAGCCACTAGGGAGAGCAGAGCCAGAGTTGTGGCTACATCTGACAGGTGTTCTAGGTCTTCAGGCCCAGTGAGTGGGGACCCTTGGCTTTATTTTACTTTCTGCTGTGATTTTTCCCTTCACCCGATTTCCCCTCTGACTTTTTAACTTTTCAGGCATCTGGGTTTTGTGAGCCGCCTCAGTTCCTTTGGGGAACAAGGCAGGGAGTAAATAAACTAGGCACCACTTTCCCTGTTGGCACTCAGCAGGGTGTGGGGCTGACATCATTATGGTCTTCCTTGGGGCACTCGGGACCACCAACCCCTGCCTGGAGCACCCTCCCTCCCACACGTGGGAGCCAGCTCTGGGTGTCCTGGAAACCTTCCTTGCTTCACTTTCTGACAGAGAGCCCTTTTCTTGGGTAGGGCTTCTTTGGGAACCACAGACAGGGCTGTGTGTGAGGCGTCTCAGGGACCTAGCGTGTGGTTTTTGGAGTGATGGAAGACACTCTGGACAGAGTACGTCCAAAAGCTCCCACAAAGTCGTCCACACTCCACAGGGGTGACACATTCCCAAGAGAAGTCTCCCATCAGTATCACTAGCAGCCATTCCCATTTATCAAGGACCTGTGGGGAATTCCCTGGTGGTCCAGTGGTTAGGACTCCAAACTTCCACTGCAGGGAGCATGGGTTCGATCCCTGGTCGGGGAAATAAGATCCCACAAGCCACAAGGTGCAGCCAAAAAAAAAAAAAAAAGGACCTGTGATGTGCCAAGCCTTGACTGTAGCTATGCTCATTGAGGCCCAAAGGGATGAGCAGGAAAGTGGCAGCACAGGGACCAGAACCCAGGACCTTAGGCCACTGAAGCTGACTTTCTGAGAAGCCCAACTTCATTGGGGCTCAGAGACCAGAAGGGCTTCAGGAGGAGGTCAGCTGGAGCCTAGGGCCCTGTAGGGAGGGACTCTGAGGAAGCCCCTGTCACTGTGGGAGCTGAGCTGAGACAGAAGTGGGCCGCCCAGGGCCAGGCTTCCCAAAGACTAGCTAGCCAGAGAACTCGGGCTGCCTGTTGGCCACTGCCTGACATTTGCCCAAAAGGTTTCTTCCCATCCGGCCTGATTCCAGACCTTCTCTGGGGTTGAGCACCGTGGACCACGTCCAGCTCCCAGGGGTATTTGCTCTGGACTCCTCTCACCCAGCCATCTGCGTCAGTCCACTGACCATTAATCATAGTCTGTCCTGCCTGTTAATCACTTGTCCCAGCTTAACTCACTCCCCCAGAGTCCTGATGGGGGGAACCCTTACCATTTGGATGCCTCATGCACGGTGGGTCCTTGGTGGCCATCGTAAGGCTGCCCATTGATTGTAGCCAGTCAGCCCCTTGAATGCCATGGGGTTTTATAACCATCAGGACACAAGGAGGCAGCACAGGGCAGGGCTTCCAGGCCTCTGGAGTGAGACCTCTAGGGTTTGAAACCTCCTTCCTGGAGGGGTGTCATCTGCACAAGTTATTTAAACTCTCTGAACCTCAGTTTCCTTCTCTAAAGGGGATAATAATGGTCTTATTTCATATAGTTGTTGTGGGATGAAATGAGATGATACAAAGAGGAAAACAAGACAATTTAGTAAGGCTGGTGGGGGGACTAAGTTTGTACATATAAAATAATTTCATTTTATATGCTAGTTTACAAACTATAACGGAGGCATATGTGTGTACACACAGGTAAGTATGTAGACAGATATTTCCTAGTTCTGTCTGCCGAAAGGGCCTAGAAGTGCCACCCCAAGAGCAACACACACACCCAGCACCCAGATCTTGGTTTCTAATTCTGTTCTCCAGGCTTCCTGGAAAATGGCTGATGCTAGGGTTGGAGCAGGATGAATAAAAGATGAGCCTGGAGCATCTTATAGTACTGGAAAGTAAGGAAGTGCTCAAAAGAAGCCAAAGGATGGGGGCATGTCAAAGAGACACAGAGCCTACTTGAAAGAGCTCCCAATAGCCAAAGCTTAAAAAATTTAAGCAACAAAATAAATAATGCACTTTTGGATTAAACCCAAATTATAAAATAAATATCCATGAGTCCAAACTGATATAAAATGATTGAATTAATACATAAATGCAGGAGAAGAAACAAATTTTCCTTACAGAAGAATTCCAAACATTTTATGTAGCTGCTCCCTGCCCCCACGCTCTTTCCCGAGTGTAGGCTGCACTTCGTGACTTGCTTCTGAAGAACAGTGTGTGGAAAGGGGAGAAAGTAACTTCGCAGTGGAGACCACTGGAAACACTACCTCGGCCAAGTGATCCAGGCTGATGTGACGGCGATAACTCACGTCGATAGTGTGGACCCCTGATACAATGGGACGAGAAGGGCGCCTCCCTTGTCTCCTTCCTAAAAACCTGTAACCCCAGTCTAACTGTGAGAAAAACATCAGACAGACCCAAGTTGAGGGACAGTCTACAAAATACCTGACCAGCACTCCTCGGAATGGTTAAGGTCATGACAAACAAAGAAAGTCTCAGAAACTATCACAGAACTAAGGAGACTCAGGAAACATGACAACCACATGGAACGTGGGATCCGGGAACAGAACGAAGACATGAGTGGGAAAACTAGTGAAAACTGAATAAAGTCTGGAGTTTAGTTTTAAAATTATATGTTATATAATTTGTTATTTATATTATAAATATATATTATTCTTATTCTTGTGTATTATATATTAATAAACATTTACATCATAAACATATTATATATATAGAAAAGAATAGAAAAGATCCCATTTACAAAAGGAACAAAAAAATAGAAAAAACTCATGTATCTATGAAGAATAAATGTGCATGCAAGAATTTTTTTTTTTCTGGCACACCACAGCTTGCAGGGATCAAACCTGGGCCCTGGCAGTGAAAGCGCCAAGTCCTAACCACTGGACTGCCAGGGACTACCGCATGCGAGAACTTTTAAATGAAGAAAACTTAAAAGGTTATAGAGGACTTCCCTGGTGGAGCAGTGGTTAAGAATCCACCTGCCAATGCAGGAGACACGGGTTCAATCCCTGGTCCAGGAAGATCCCACATGCCACGGAGCAACTAAGCCTGTGCACCACAACTACTGAGCCTGCGCTCTAGAGCTCGCGAGCCACAACTACTGAGCCTGTGCTCTAGAGCCTGTGCTCCACAACAAAAGAAGCCACCGCAATGAGAAGCCCATGCACACAATGAAGAGCAGCCCCTGCTCGCCGCAACTAGAGAAAACCCACGCGCAGCAACAAAGACCCAACGCAGCCAAAAATAAATAAGTTTATATATAAAAAAAAAAGGTTATAGAGACGTAAAAGAAAGCATGAACCAATGGAAAGGCATCTACTCCTATATTTGGATGTACAGATTAATATTATTATTTGTTTTGGGTTTTTTTTTTAATTTATTTTGTTTATTTGTTTGTTGTTCCACGGCATGTGGGATCTTCCCAGACCAGGGCTCGAACCCGTGTCCCTTGCGTTGGCAGGCAGGATTCTTAACCACTGTGCCACTAGGGAAGTCCAGATTAATATTATTAATATTATTATCCTCACATCGTTTTGAGGATGTCAATTCTCCATAAGTTAATATAAACATTTGATGTGATCCAAATAAAAACAATACCATCATTAAAAAAAAAGAAACTTAGTTCTAAAGTTCAAATGGGACCAAAAGGGTGAATAAGAGGGTACTATAAATTATGAAAATATAAAGGTACAATACTTTTTAAAAAACTCAGTGGTGGGGAGTTCTCTGGTGGCCTAGTGGTTAGGATTCTGGACTTTCACTGCCATGGCCTGGGTTCAATATCTGGTTGGGGAAGATTCCGCAAGCCACACGATACAGCCAAACAAAAACAAAAACAAACAGAAACAAATGCAATGACCGATGAATAGACAAATTCTCTGGTACTGAACAGAGTCCAGAAAAGCACTGATATATATGTGGAAATTTAGTATATGATACAAATGATATTTCAGATCTGTGGGGAAAAGATGAATTATACAGTAAATGGTGTGGAAACAACTACGTAACCATCTGGGAAAAGAAAGTTGAATCCCTACCTCGTTCCTAACATAAAGCCCACATGGAACAGGCTCAAAATGCAAAAACTGAGATGAGACAAGCACTGGAAAGAAAGAAGAGATTAGGACTTCCCTGGTGGTGCAGTGGTTAAGCGTCCACCTGCCAAAGCAGGGTACACGGGTTCAAGCCCTCGTCCAGGAAGATGCCACATGCTGCAGAGCAACTAAGCCCGTGTGCCACAACTACTGAGCCTGAGCTCTAGAGCCCGTGAGCCACAACTACTGAGCCCGCGTGCCAAAACTACTGAAGCCCACACGCCTAGAGCCCGTGCTCCACAACAAGAGAAGCCACTGCCACGAGAAGCCCGTGCACTGCAACGAAGAAGTAGCCCCCGCCTGCCGCAACTAGAGAAAGCCCGCGCACAGCAACGAAGACCCAACACAGACAAAAATACATAAATAAATTTATAAAAAAAAAAAAAAGGAAGAAGGGATTAAAAGAAGACAATACCCAACACAATTTCAGCATGGAAAAGTAAAAACAGTAACAAAATGGGGAGAAATAACGACAAATCGGGAAGAAAAGGACCAATAACCATGTCAAAAAAGGGCAACAAATAAGAAAACGGCTCACAGAAAAGGACACACAAATGGCTCGAAAACACACGAACGGAGGCATGTTTAAAACACAGTAAGGTACAGTGTTTTGCCCGTCACTTAAACACACCGCGATATGCTGAGTGTGTGAGGGTGTGGGGAAACAGGCTTCGCATTTCTGGTTGGTGGGTGTGTAAACTAGAGAATTTTTAGCAGTAGCTATCAAAATGATTAACGCACCTACCTTCGAACCAGCAATTTCAGTCTGAGGAATTTACCGACATGAAAATGAATGTTCTTTGCAGTATCAGTTGCACCAACACCACCAAAGACACAATTAGGAGGACATCACGGCGAGGACTGGTTCATCACGGTGCCTCCATTCAATGGAAAACCACACGGCTGTTATATAAAGGCATGAGGCCGCTCTCTATAATGGGCTAATAATGGAAAAGTCTCGAAGATACAAGTACGATGCAGATCGGGGTGTATTCCATGCTACTCTTTGTGTATAAAAAGGGAAAAAATCGTATTAGACGTCATTGAGTCTCTTTGGAAGGTAACACTGGTCCCTTTAGGGAGAGGAATGAGAAGGATTATTTCACTTCTACATTCTTTTTGCCTTTTGGATTTTGAACCATGTGAATTCATTACCTTTTCAAAACAAGAACTAAAATTTAAAATGTGAAATGCTTATACCCTCTGGTCCAGCAATTCTGGGGCTAGATCCTATAGCTGCATTTGTGTCTACGAGCAAGGATGTCTAGAAAGATATTCACTGCACCTTTGCTTGGACTCCAGAAGATGGAAACAGCCAGAATGTCCGTCTGCAGACACCAGCCCATCTGCACAAGAAATTCCAAGGCCTATTTGTACTGATAGGTAAATAAAGCAAAGTGCTGGTAGCATCTAGGGTGTGCTATTTATTTAGTAAACACGTTCCTGGATTTGCTTTATACAGGCACAGAATTATTCCTGGAAAACCAAAATGTAGCAACGAACTTTGCCTCTAGGGGGGAAAATAAGAACTGAGGAAATGTGGAAGGGAGAACTTTATCCTTTGTGTGACTGATCTCACAGTGGTCCAGAATCACTCTCTCCATAAAACAAACCACTAGTTGAAGATAAAAAAAATGTACAATGAGGTCACGCCGCAGGCCTTGGCAGGGTGTCTGGCACACAGGGAACCCATCAGGCCCCTGGGTGTTTGTTGGACCCTCTCAAATAACTGGTTGCTGTGTTGAATTCCCCGACTGGCTGGGAAGGCTCAGGACCCTGGAGAATCTTCTGCAAGATGCCAAGGCCCCTGAGAAGCATCGAGAGCTGAGAATAAGGACACTTGAGCACACCGGGACTGGGGAGAGCACGTGATGGGTGTCACTGGGGTGAGGGAGGCACAGGAAAGCTGGAGAGGGACAAAATCATGGTAAGTTTCCTCCCACAACCGCCTGAGGCCCGAGCACATGAACCCAAGGTGTCTGATGACAGTCCAAGGGCCTCTGTCTGGCCAGGACAGCGTTCCTCACTGGCATTTCCCCCTCACCTGAGGGGCTTGGTCCTGGGCCTCATCATCGCCCCACTGGGGACAGCAGTGCACTCACAAGGCTGGGTGGGCGTTGGGCCTCAGCAGGTCAGGACGGCAGGCGACAGGGCAGGCTGCAGTGAGTCCACAGACGGAGGGGACTCCAGCTGCGTTTGTGTGTGGCCTTCTGAGCTGGGGACTTTCAGATGAGGCGAGAACTGGGGTTGTACGGTCAGGGGCCTTGGTTGGTTCTAGACTCTGGGGTCCCAGGGCAGTATGGTGACACCCCAGGGGTCAGAGGTGGGGCAGTGGAAGGCCAGGTGCCCCTGCCAATGCCTACAGCAGTGTGTCCAGCATGGGCAGGGTGCAGGGAGTGGCCATGGCAAGAAGGGGCTGAGGGCCCACCAGCCATGAGGCACTGAGAACCCACTGGCAGCTCTGCCCACAGAGCCCTGCCCAGAGTCCCCCCACCTCCCTCCCCACCCCGGGAGCCAGGCCAGTGCCAGAACTGGGGCCACATGAGGTGTCCCTGGTGGTGGCTGGGGAGGCCACTGCAGATGCAGGGCGAGGAACAGCCCGCCCAGACAGGCCTGGTGCTGGGCCTCCCTGCCGCTCCCAGGAGCTGAGGAAAACCAAGATGCACTCGGCCCTCCCAGCATCTAAAGGCAAGACGGCATGGGCTCGGGTGGAGCTGGGGTCAAGGGTGGGAGAGGTGCTGGGAGACCAGCAGGCCTCAGCAGGCAGTTTCCAAGGACAAGAGAGGGAAAGGTACTGTCAGCAGGGCTAGGCAGGGGCTGACACAGCTCAAGCCCTTGACCCTGGACCCCAGGAGATCCAGGACCCTGCCCAGAAGAGCCTCAGGACCTGACACACTGGCCAGGGACACACTTGATGTCATCATTTTTATTCACTTTCTCTTTTTGAAAATAAGAGTAAACATACAATATATAGTCTCTATTTATATATATTAGACATCGTTACTGCAGGGCTCAAGAAAACCATCCTCAACCACTTGGAAGCAGTTTTTAATTCTGACATTTGGTGGAAGAGGAAAAAAGTGTCCGTGATTGCCAAAAGCAGAATCTTTCTTTATTATTAAACAGCAGTAACAGGAAAACCTAATGCTCTGTCAGACACAACTGAAGGAGGCCAGGAGGGGGGCAGCAGATGCTAAGGAGAAACCCCAGACAGGATGCACCACGCTCGCCCACATGCCCCACCTCTCAGCCGTGTCTCCGCTCCAGGAACCCTGGACACATCGAGGAATGTATCAGAGGCAGAGACCGTCCTCGCGGGCAAGAGGGGGAGCGGGCGGGCGTGTCTGCCAGGGGAGCAAGAGCCCGGGGGGGCTCTGGGAGCTTCCACATGGTCTTCCCCGAGTGGCTCAGTGCTCGGGAGGGTGGGGTTGTAGGCCCTGGGAGCCCCAGGCCCTGACAGAGCAGCTCTCCTGGTACCCAGTGGACCCTCCACACACGCCAGGATGCCTGCCAGGGTCCATCCCAAGAGAGAGGCGGTGAGGAGGGCACCACCAAGAGAGACTAACACCAGCCCAAGAGAGACTGGGGCAGGGGGCTTCCTGGGCTGGGAACCGAGGAGGGAACTGCGTGCTCGCCCTCAGGTGCCGGGAAAAGCAAGAGAAGAACCCTGGATCTCCCCGTCCAGCTCTTGTGCCGCTCTGGCTCCTTTGGTCCCCTCCTCACCTGACGCTAAACGTCAGCAGCAATGGAAAGAGGGGGGTCTCAAGCACGCGAGTATCCTGAGGACCCAGGCAGGCCCTACTGTCAGGACCAGGGAAGCCTGTGGGTGCCAGGAGCCTCGCCCGGTCCCTCCCGGGAGAAGGAGGTGCTGCCACCTCCCAGGGGGCTCCTTGACGCGGCTGGTGGAAGGCTGGAGCGGATGCTGGACGGGGCCTCAGTTCTTGAGGATGGTCTCATAGGCCTGGTACACGTGCTGGGACACCTCCGGTGCTCGGCACTTCAGGGACAGCTGCAGGGAGAAAGGGGTCAGGGGACAGGGAGCGCTCATTCCCGGAGCTCCTCTCCAGGGCTGGGAAGGAACAGGCGGGGAAGGCAGAGAAGGAGGGAACCAGATGGGAGAGGGTGGTGCGCACACGTGGCCTGGTGGCAGCAGTGGCTGGGGCTGTTGTGTGGCTTAGGTGAGGGGGCGGCCGCTGCAGCCAGCCGGGTGGGGACCAAATTTACTCGCAGCCCACATGCCTGCTGTCCGCCCACCACCATGGCCCTCTGCAGCGTGAATCACGAGCCCGAGGCTGCCAGGCAGTGCTGGCTGCACTCTGCAGAGCTGCCAGGCCCCCCACAGCCCATGGAGGGCGGAGGAGGTTTGGGGCCAGGAGGGAGGCCATGGGGACGCTGGGTGGTCTTTCTGGTTTCTTGCACAGGAAGCAGGCACATCAGACTTGGCTCGGCTCTAACTGTGGGAAGAGCCTGGAGAGCCCTGGCAGTGGAGACAAGCGCAGCCACCCCTCCTGCCAACATCACTGCTCTGAAGGGGGCCGTTGGGAAGGGGGAGGGGCACGTGGCGCTCTAGCAGTCAGGGCCCCAGTCTCCTCTGAAGGGCTCTGTGCACACTGACTGTGGGAAGTGAAGGCACCAGGCTGGGGAGCACAGGGCAGCCAATTCTCCTGCCTGCAGCCTGCATGCGTGTCTGCCCGGCTTTGGGGAGCAGCGGGGTGAGGCCAACTCAGGAGAGCCGGGCCAAGAGATGGGGTGTGCGAGGTACAGCTGGGAGGATGGAGGGGAAGAGGAAGAGAAAAGCAATCCGCTAACCTCCAAGTCCTGCACCACGGGCACCAGCAGGGAAGGTGGACATGCAGCAACCGAACACAGGGAGACGGAAATTACCACCACCGAAGCCACCGCCGAGGCCCCACCCGACCTCTGCACCCACACCACCAGCGGAGCCCAGGGAGCAGCCTCTGGAGGGTCATGCCTGCCCGAGACTTGGGTGCAGGGAGAAGCAAAGCCTGGGCTCTCTGGGGCCTGGAACAGCAGCTTGGCCTCTGGGAAGCCACGTCCTGACTGAGGTCTGACTCAAAGGTCAGGAAGGATGAGTTGCTCGGAATCCACATCCTCCCAGGAGGACACTCAGGTGGGGAAGAGCCGGAGGGCCAGGGCTGGGGCCCAGCGGAGCCACTTCCCAGTCAGACGGGCCTTGGGCCAACTGGGCCGCCTCACAGGGCCCAATTTTACAGAATCTTCTGGTCCAACTCACTGTTCTGAGACCCAATTTGGTGTCTTATCTGAGAAACTAGATGGGACTGAGTTGAAAGCTTTCTAAGGTCAGAATTCTGATGCTCCTCCAATGCCAGGCTCAAAGGGATCCCAGCTCAGCTGGGCTAGAGTGCCCCCCGATCAGGGCCGACCCCTGGCCCGGGAAGGAGGGGAACAGGAGAGGCTGCCCAGACAAGAAGGCAGAGGCCCCATGGCAGGCAGGCAGGAGCGGGGGCCCTCACCATGAAGCTGGGGTTGCCGGGCTGGATGCGCAGCTCCGCCAGCACCCAGATGCCATTGGTCAGCTTGAGGGACTGGTAAAGCATGTCCTGGCCCTCCACGTTCCTCTTGGCGATGGTGAAGATGTTGCTGCTCTGCAGCCTACTGCTCACGGCCTCTGGGGGTCAGAAGGCCCCCAGTCAGAGATGGGGAGGCCTGGGGCACAGGCGAGGGGCAGCATGGAGTGCGGGCGGGGCTCAGGAGTCCTACCCGCATTCAGGGGGCAGTCTCTGATCTGGAACTGGGCTTCGTTCTCATTGGGAATGTCCTTCCACGTGGCCAGGAACATCTGCCGGTCTGGAGGGGTAGAGGTGGGATCCTGATACACCTTTGCTCCCGCTCAGTAACCCTCAGCAGGAAGTGGGTCGGGGGGCAGTGCCACCTTGCAGCTGAGGACAGGACTGGCTCTGCCACAGCCCCTCCTGCTTCCCTGAGCAAACCCTGAGCTCTGTGAGGGTGGCCACTTGTGCTGTTCCCAAAAGACCCAGGGTTCCTGCCTCTGGGCCTCGGAGCTCTCCCCACTACCACCCAAGTCCGACCTCCTGCTGCTCTGGAGCCGAGCACCCTGCTCATTAGTCACAGCGGTGTTACAGAGCTTCTGATGTGACAGAGATGACGTGGGCAAAGCGCTCCATGCCCTATGGGTGCTGGGATGAGTCTTCCCAGGGGTTCCAGCTGGGGCACAGGGGATGGGCATCAGGTGTGACACATGGCCGAGGCTCCCTGCCTCGGGGGGCCCATGCGACGACTGTCTAGAGGCTGCAGGCAAGACTGAGGGGCAGAGCTGGCCAGATAAGACCCTGGGGGCCCCGGTGAAGTTGTGACCCTCACTCCAGACTCTGCAGGGGAGCCGGTGACTCATGGAGTCTATCGTGGGGCAAAGCCAATCCATCTGTTCTAGGGATCCCAGGGGCACCCTCATGACTCACCCATCTTCCCATCCTCCACAAAGAGGATGTGCAGCGGGTACAAGGTGCTGAAGTAGAAGACGTCAATGTTGTTCTTTACGGCCACCTAGGAACAAGGGGGTCCCCGATTAGTCCCTGATGCTCGACACCCTGAAGGCCCCAGGAAGTGCCTGCTCCCTGTGAGCCCACCTGAGCAGGTTCCCTCTCATGACTTCCCCGGTAGCCATGCCCAACACCCCCTCCCACCAGCCTCCCCCACTCCCCATCCCTGCCCCCAGTCTGTGTCCAAGAGCAAGATTCCACAGACAGCCCTTTGCCAGCACCAGCCAGGCCCCAGACGGTTCCCCCAGGCTCCTCCCCGGGGCAGGTGGGTAAGGACTGGGGTGCCAAGCCCTGCCTGGAACATACCTGGAGGTTGTTCAGAGGCTCCATCTTCATGACTGAGCCCACCGTGTTGAGAGGCAGGGAGATCTCCACAGTCTGGTTGGGGCTGAGCGGCGCATGGACCTGGAGGGGGGCGGCGGGGGCCAGGCCAAAGCTGGGGAGAGACAAGCCCCCGTGGGGGTGGCGGGGGAACAGGTGCTGACACAGGACAGGTGGGCTCCTGGGGCTCCGGAGCCTGGGCAGCAGCTGGCGAGAAGCCTCTCCAGTGAGCCGGCCTCATCCCAGGCCCAGACCCAGGCCTGAAGGACAAGCTCCTGACCCCCACTCCCCAACCCTCAATGGCCACAGGAACAGGAAGAGAAATCTGGGACAGCTGAAGGCCTGAAGCCCATCTCTGTTCCTCTTTCTCCTCTGGGTGAGGTGCTGGGCAGGCCCAGGTAAGAGTGCCCCTGCCCTGCCCTCAAGGAGCTCCATTTAAAACCAGGGGAAAAAACAACAAAACAAAACAAAACAAACCAGGGGGCTTTAAGCTTCTTTTAATTTGAAAACTCTGTGACTGCCCAACTCTCAGTGACCGACCTCCATCTCCCAGGAGGGATGTGACCATCCCAAACGAGACACTGGGTTTTACTGTCTGGGCCAGAACTGGCTAGATCATAAGATGGCCACAGAGATTCAGAAAAGCCCTGCTTCTTGGTATAGCAGCATGTGAGCAAATCAGGAGGATGCCCAAGAGCGTAAGAGACACTGGAGTGTTTCTGTGGCCTCTAGGGTCTCCCTGGTCTGACTGAGGGTCGGAAACCACTGGCCCACAGGCTCACCCTGAGGAAACAGCCCCTTCAGTCAACTTCTTAGAGGCTCAGTTTGCTCATCACTAGAGCCGCTCAGGAAGAAGGATCATCAGGAGAGGCTGCTGGGGTCCCCCAGAGAGCCCTGGCCTAGCTGGCCTGGTCCATGAAGACCCTGATGGTGCCAGACAGGAGAACTTCCCTGGAAGGGGACCTGGTAGGGGTTAGGAGCCTGGAGCAGCCACCATTCACAGAGGCCCTGTCTGGTGGTTTAATCCTGCCACATGGGGGAGGCTGGGGGGCAGGCCCACTCCCCATCCTCCTTCTTAGAGACTCCTGAGACAGGAGCTGCTCAGATCTGGAGATTATGTCAGTAAAATGCCCCCGGGGCAGTGGGGGAAAGCAAAAATAAAGGGAGGTGCGCTGCCCCTCCACCTCATACTTTGGTGTCCACATAAAGAGGTTACTGTGGGGAAAAATCACTGCTTTAGAGAGTTTTGGCCTGAGATGTGGTTGTGAGGAATATCCTCCTTCACCAGAAAGAGGCTCCAGGCCCACAGCCCTCAGCGCCTGCCTGCAGTCACCAGCGTGGGCTCTCAGCAGGCTGGCCTCAGGGAGCTCACCTGTTGCGGTTGAACTGGATGGCAAAGTCGGTCATGACCTGCAAGGCCTTGTTGGTCAGCTGCAGGTCCATGGAGATGGAGCCCACCTGGCGGGTGAAGGTGCCTGAGATCTCCAATCCTTTGGCCTTCATAGCTGGGAGCCAGACCTGCAGGGAAGACGATGGGAAGGGGGCTGGTGTTCACCATGTCCCCAACTCCATAGCCCACGTGAGGGTCCTTCCCCCACCCCCCCTTCCCTCACACCTAAAGGGGCCTCTCAGATTGATCACACCTGCCTTTACCATCAGGGGACGACCATGTGAACCGTAGGAAGGGAGGAAGGCTCCTGCACAGCCTGCCCAGGACCCCCGAGCCGTGTGGCCACGTGCTGGAGCAGCACAGGGCAGGGAGGAACTTGGTGTGCCCAAGGCTGAGCCGAGTCTCCGGAGGTCAGAGGATGACTCAGAAGCAGGGTTGAGGAAGGCGATGAGACAAGCGGGCCCTGCCAGCCTCCTGACGAGCCAAGGAGAGTCGAGAGCCAAGGGCACTCTGGGCCTCAGCCAGAGCCTGAGGCCTCCCTGGCTGTCACAGCCTGCCCTTCCTCGCAGAAGGCAGGGCTGGCCTTTAATTGTACAAACTGGCCTGACCAAGGACAGTACTAAGAGCACCCCTCGCCTGGCAGGTCTTCTGCTGCTTGCTTGGCTGCCCTTGTCATCCGAGTCTCAGCTCAAGCCCACCTCCTCCTGGAAGCCTGCCCCCAGGTTCCTTCTCCAGGCTCCCGCTGCAATGACGTTTTAGCAAATAAACTGTCTTCTCGGTCCCCAGACAGCTCTTCGAGGGGAGGGCTCTGCTTTTCTGTCTTTGCATCCTTGGCTCGGAGCCTCGTGTGAGATTGGTATGCAGGGAACGTTTGCTAAGCGAACAGCATGAATTAAAAGCTGTGCCCGTGAGGGACACCAGTAGGGGCCATCCTGTGGACGCGCAAATGCCTCTCAAGTTGCTATTCTCACCAGGACAGCTCACAGCCCCGCCCCAGGCCAGCTTCTCCAGGTGCCCTGTGTCAGTGAACGCCCCACTGTCTCTCAAGTCGCCAACACCAGGAACCAGAGCATCTGGGCACCAGCCCTCAGCCCACCCATGACCCCCATAGTCATGCAGCTCAGGTCCTGTCAACACCACCTCCTCCCATCTGCCACCACGTTCTCTGCTCTCCCCTCTCCACAGGCACTGCTTGCGTCTGAGCCACCATCAGAGATCCCCAGGTCAGATGGCAGCCACCCGCATAGCTGCCCAATTCTTCTATCCCCAATTTCCACAGCAGCCAAAGCCATCTTTTAAAATGCAAATCAGATCACAGCACCCTTGAACCCCCTCAATCCTGCAATGCTTCCACTGCCACGGCCTCCGAGGCCTGGTGCCCTGCTCTCCCTGGGCTCTGGTCCTCACACACACACTGTTCTCCCTCTGCTTGGAAAGCATGCCCCACCCTAACCCCGTCCTAATTGCTAACTCTGATCATGCTTTGCTTCCCCCAGACAAATCTGTGAGAGCAGAATCTCATGGCTTTAGCCATGAGCTGTGATTTGGCACACAGCACTCAGAGGGCTCCCACGGTGACTTCCCTGCTCCCTGCCCTTCCAAGGAACCTGGCTTCCTTTCCCAAGTTCTTGCAAAACTGGCTCTTTCTGGCACTGTCACCATCCTGACTGCCGAGGGTGGGGACCTCATCTCTCTTGGTCATTGTAGGTTCATGGAGTCTAGAACTGTCAGCATCCACTGGCCCAAGTGCTTGAGGAACTCCAAGTTCTTGTACAGAGAGTCTCATTCCCCTTGACCAGGAGGAGCGGGGAATGCACGCAGGACAAACTATTCGAGGTAGTCACAGCGCTGTCAGGAAAATGTAGTCCGCACAGCCACTGCTTCTGGAGGGAGAGCACACCCACATCCCAGAACCCGCCTGTGACTACGGTAGCGGGAGGGAGAAAGTCCTGCCCATGTTGCAAGGACTCCTCCTCCAGGCAGCCTGCTCTGATTACTCCTAACCTGGGATCCCCTCACCTCTCCTTCCAGTTGGTACTCTCATCTGGCCCTCCACTAAGACAAAGCAGTGATAATACCTGTTAAAATGAACCCACATGTAGAGGGCAAGCTCCCTGAGGGCCAGCTGATTCTGACAACCCCTGACATTAAGATAGGCACACTGAGGTCCTTAAACACTTTAAGATCACATAAGGGGGACCTCCCTGGTGGCGCAGTGGTTAAGAATCCGCCTGCCAATGCAGGGGACACGGGTTCGAGCCCTGGTCCGAGAAGATCCCACATGCTGCGGAGCAACTAAGCCCGTGAACCACAACTACTGAGCCTGGCTCTAGAGCCCGCAAGCCACAACTACTGAAGCCCGCGCACCTAGAGCCCGTGCTGTGCAACAAGAGAAGCCACTGCAAAAAGAAGCCCTCACACCACAACGAAGAGTAGCCCCCGCTCACCACATCTAGAGAAAGCCTGTGCACAGCAACGAAGACCCAATGCAGCCAAAAATAAATGAAATTA
Source organism: Tursiops truncatus (assembly GCF_011762595.2). Classification (NCBI taxonomy): domain Eukaryota; kingdom Metazoa; phylum Chordata; class Mammalia; order Artiodactyla; family Delphinidae; genus Tursiops; species Tursiops truncatus. Next base: position 22,181,926 of record NC_047046.1, read on the forward strand.
AATCTTTAAAGAAAAACAAAAAGATCGCATAAGGGTTGGGGGCAGAGGCTTTGGTGCCACAGCCCTACATTAGTTCCAGACTCTGTCACTTACCAGCTATGTGACCTTAGGAAAAAGCAATCAGATTTCTCAATTGCAAAAATGGGAATAACAGCATCATAAGGCTGCTGGGAGGACTTAGTGGGATGGTGGCCATGCCATGTTCATGCAGTACCCGGCACGGAAGTGTGTAGTTGCCAGCACTAGACTTGCCGTCTGCTGGGGGCCCCTCAGGCCCAGATCCTGCCAGGAATCCTGGCTGGGGGCTCTGGCCACCACTGTGGTGTAGTGGGCAGGGCAGGGCAGGTGCTGGCTCATAGCTCCCCAGTCATGAGGGAGATGTCCCTGTGCCCCTGAAGCCCTGCTGTGTCTTGCTTTGGGGAGGGGACCTTGGAATAGAGAGCGGCTCTGGCTGGGAACGAAGTGGCAGACGTGGTGTGTGACCTGAGTGTCGTGAGGGATCAGGCCACATCTGTCCCCTCTGGCAGCTTCCTTGAGGCTAAAAGCCTGGCCCACACTGTGCTCTCCTTAGTGCCAGGCCCACATGTTCTCACACCCCGAACTCAGCTCTCCTTCCCTCATCCTGCCCCTTGCCCACTGTTCCAGCTGGAATCCCCCTCCCCGCCAGCCCCATGTCCTGCCACGTCCTGCTACGCCTGCCTCCAGTCCAGCCTCCTTTCCACCCCTACAAGTGCCTTGCTGTCCGGCAGCCATCAGCCAACTCCTGCCAGTCTCCCCACCGGCTCCTTGCTTCTGCTCTAGCCTTTCCAGTCTGGCCTCCACATGGTGGCCAGAGGATCGCTATCAAGTGCAAATCTGCTTCATCCCTGCTTAAAACCTTCCAATGTCTCCTGCTGCACCAGGATCAAGAACAAAGGCTCAAAGCTGGTGCAGCCGACCTTGCCAGCTTCCTCCCTCCTCAGCTCTGGTCTAGGCAGGAGTCTGGGGGTAGGGGTACTGCCCTGGGTGGCCCAGTGGGCATTCTGAGGCACCGCCAGGCAGGCAATGGTGGGGGGGGGGGACACACTGTGTTTAGTGGGCTGGGGTCAGGGATGCTGCCTTGAGGACAACGGTCTTCACAATGAGCCACTGTCCTGCAGCCCTTGAGTATTTTCTGCATGGTTTCAACATGCCCTGAAATTTCCAGGAAACTAATGATGGTGAAAATCAAGGGAAGCCTGTTTCTTGTTTTGTTTGGAACTTAACTGGAAGTCAGTCACCATTTCAGAAACTAATGGCACCTCTGGCCACATCACTCATGGCACGTGAGCTACAAACACTCTCTATAGCTGTGGTGTCACTGTGACTCTGCACTGCTGCCAGCACCCAACAATGTGATCAGATCTGGGGCGGGCATGCCCAAGCCTCCACAACACTGAAATACATCATTTTACTCTCTTCTTTTTAAGTCTCTCTCTCTCTTTTTTTTTTTCTTTTGCTGTACACGGGCCTCTCACTGTTGTGGCCTCTCCCGTTGCGGAGCACAGGCTCTGGACGCGCAGGCTCAGCGGCCATGGCTCACAGCCCAGTCGCTCCGCGGTATGTGGGATCTTCCCGGACCGGGGCACGAACCTGTGTCCCCTGCATCGGCAGGCGGACTCTCAACCACTGTGCCACCAGGGAAGCCCTTAAGTCTCTTTTATGCGATGACAACATCTTACCATTTTTGAAATTATATGTATAGGTAGGATGTACAGTCCACAGATCTCATTTATTATGAAAGGAGGGGGCATTAAAAAACCCCTGTTATCAATTAGGAGCATTGGGTAGGACAGCACTGAGAACCACTGACCCAACTAGATGGGACTTTTGCCAGTTTTCTGGAAGGTGTGGGCTTTCCCTCAACTCTGGGCCTGGAGCCCGCTCCCCATTTTTGCCTTGCTAATTCTGACTTGATCTGAAGGCCTGAGCTCCAGCAACACCACCCTCTGTGAAGCCTTCCCCAGGCCTCCACGCCTGACTTAGCATCCCTTCCCTGTGCTCCCTGCTGCCCTCAGCATCGTGCTGGCCAACTGCTGCTCCAGGAGCCCATCCTGGCCGGCCAGGGCCGATCTCACACAGTGGGCCACTTAAGGAGCCACACGTCCTGCCACGAGAGAAGCCATGGCACTTACTGCTTTGGGAGCCACATATGATCCTGATAAGGTGCCCACGCCACTGGTCAGGTCAAAGAGGTCACTCAGGCCACTGCCCATGGGTGCTCCTAGGTTGGCTGGTACTGCTGCTGCTGGGGGTGACACGAAGTTGGAGGCCCCGATCTAGAAAGGAAGGGAAACAGGTCAAAGGCAGGCATCAAAGGCAGGGACATCAGGGCCCCAGGATGAGTGTGGCCACCTGGCCCTTTAGAAAACAGGGGGGCAGGCCAGGAGGGGGTATTGCAGGGCTGCAATCACATCAACTCTAAGTTGCAGAAACAAGACAGAGTGAGGTGGGTGGAGAGGAGAGGCCGAGCCCTCCCGTGCTCCGCAGGCCCTGAGGGAAAGGGCTGGGGACACTCACAAACTAACAGCCCATGGATAAAGGGGTACTTGAGACACAATGCTGTGAGGGGGCTGTGCTCAGCAGATGACAGCACGCACCCCAGGATGTCAGAGAGGGGTTGTGGGGACTGAGAGGGCCGGCGAGCCTCAGGATGACAAGGCAACTTCATTGTAGGGTAGTGAGGATGGGCTGAGGAATTAATGGACATGGGGGCCCAAGGGCAGCTGGATGCTGGGCAGTCAATGCGGAGGATGCCAGGACACTGGACAGAGGCCAGGGCTAGCAGGGAGGAACTGCTTTGACATCACCCGACCCTTGGGATGCTGGGGGCGCGATCTAGGAGCAGCAGGGTTGGTGGCACAAGGGTTGAACCATACCCCTTCAGGCTCATCCCCCATCTCCAAGCAGAAGCAGGCAGGGTGAAGAGAACAGGCAGCCACATGCAGAGAGAAAAGCCAGGAAAGAAGACACAGAGAGATAAGAAAGAGAGGGAAAGAGGGAGAAAATTAGTCATTGCTGCTCCACCCAAAAGGGGCCTGGTGTGAAGCTGTGCCGGGCCTATGAGGGGCCCACATTGTCTCTACGAAGGGCATGACCCACTGGCCTCACTTGACCACCCTCGTCCTTCCTACCCTTTCCTATGCTGTGGCCTTGGGGACCTGAGACAGGCATAGCCAAGTGACAAGGGCCCCACTGCCCCCTCCACCCGGCTCTACCAGCTGCCTGAAGAAATCCCAGGGAAACACCCAGACCAGTCTTACCACCCCCTTTCACAGGGGAAGAGGGACTGTCCCTGACCTCTCATGGGCCTCTCTCAGGCCTGCTGGGCTGCTACCCCCAACCAGTGCAGCATGTGGGGTAAGTGGATGCAGGTATGGCTTACAGGGCCGAGGTGCCAGACTCAGGGGAAGGGGCTAAGACAGGCCCTACACTGCTCCAGGTCTCTTGGGGTTCAGCAGCCCGGCAAGGGGCTAAATCCTGTGTCTGCCACTTAGCAGCTGTGTTCTCTTTGGAAGGAAGGTCACCTGACCTCTTTAAGCCTCAGTCTCTCACCGATGTGTAAGGAGCTACATGATCACCTTCGCAGGCAAATGTGCCTGAAGCCCTTGGCTGGCGTCTGGCAGAGAGGGCGTTCAACGATCGGTCCTCCAGAGATCACTATCAACCTCATCCAGAGGGGGCCCCAGGACATACCAGGCTGTCGAGGCCGCTGCCGAGAAGGTCCACAGCTCCCATCTGCACCGAGGAGGTGGCCAGGGGTGGGCCACTCACCGGAGGGCCAAGGTCCAGGTTGAGGAGGTCGCCCAGCAGGTCGCCCTGGGTGGGGATGACATCCAGCTGCTCGCCAGGGGGCGCTCCAGCAGGGGCCGTCTCCGGGCTCTCTGTGCTCTCACTCCTGTCAGGACAGGGAAAGAGGCTCAGCAGGGTGGGGGGTCAGGCTATCTCAGGGAGGCCAGAGCCCCCAGTCTCCAGGATCCACCCTCAGGAGAGGCACCTGGGTCTCCTCACTGTCCCAGAAGCCTGTCTATATTCCCCCTTCCTCCGCCTTCCGACGCCTGATCCATCATGTTGGCTCTCCGAGAGATCCAGCTTCACGGGCTGAGGGAAGGGAGGGCCATCTGTATTCCCCTCACTCAGCCCACTCTAAAGAGAAGAGCGGGTGCTGGTCCCCAGAGGACTGGACAACCAGGCCAACAACCCTGGGAGCCGCAGAGCAGGAAGGCGAGAGGAACGGGGCTCTGGAGTCAGGCAGAATCGAGTCTGAGCCCAGCTCTGCTGCCTGGGATGCTGCACCAGGCACTCAAGCTCTCTATGCCTCTTGTCCCCATCTCTTAAGAGGGGACATCTCTCAGAGCTGTTGTCACCGAGTCAATACCTGGTATGTAGTAAGCATTCACTAAAAAGTTGCTAGAATCGTAATTTTGCTCAGACTCAGGCCCGAGTGCTTGTGCTACTGAACCGAGGAAGCAGATGGGGAGGCTCAGGCCAGCGAGTGGCCCCTGGTACTCACGAGGCGGTGCGGGGCGGCAGGCTCTTGTGCACGACGCCCCGGCCCCCCTCCACAAAGGCACTGGGCGGCTTGTGGTAGACGGAGGCCAGGGTGCCGATGTAGCAGATGAGCTCGTCCAGCAGCGTCGGCTCGATGAGGTCTGTCTCCTCCGAGATGAGCGGCTTCTCCGCCAGCACCACCTCCTTGGCAGCCACGGGGTCCGTGGAGAGCAGGCGCCAGTAGATGTAGCCACGGTCTCGCAGGTCCGGGTTGTCTGAGTCCTGGGAGGTGACGAGAAGCCAGTGAAACTCGGAGCAACCAGGTGAGGGGAAGGGGGAGCCCCATCCGTAGTCCCACGACATGGAGGGGATCACAGGGTGACTGATGATGGCAACCTGAGCACTGGCGGGAGCACACCTGTAAACCGCCTGAATAGATGTGGCCCAGTCCCCCGGTTTCCCCCCAGCCCGCTCCTGCCTCCGTTCCCTGCGTCCTCCACCGTCTGCCCTCCCGGTTCTCAGGGACTTCCCTCTCCTCTCTCATGTATGGTCTGGCTCAGTCACCACCTGCCCCTGCCCCACCTCTATTTGATTGTGACTGAGCTCCTTGAGCAGGGATCCTGGAATGCTCTGGGACCAAATCCCAGTGGTGCCAGTTTTAGGGGCAGGACCACCCAGGTCTGGCTCCTTGGACTGAAGCTCCCTCCGTGGAACAAGGGCTGTGCTGGGCACATCAGGCAGGCTGCGCACCCACCTGAGTGGCCAAGCTGAGGACCTGCTGCACCAGCTCCTGAGTCTCTGTCGGCTTCTTCAGAAAGAGTTTCACGATGGCTGTCAGCAGCTGCAGCTGGACCTGCAGGAAGACAGAGAGGAGGCGAGGAAGGAGTGTAAGCTTCTTGTGGGGACAGTAGGAAACCAGGTGAGGACCTCAGAGAGGTAAAACGATGTTCAAAGGCTGAGAACAGCTTTCCGGGGTTTGGGGTTGGCCACACAAACAGGCCAAGTCCAGCAGGGGAGAGGTAGTGCTGAGAAGCCTGGACCTTCGCCCGACCGCTCAGGAAGGAGCTGCCCACAGTGCTATCTGGCAACCCCAGGCAGGTGGGGGCTGCTGCCCAGTGCTAGGGTCCCAGAAACCCATCAGGGCTCCAGGCCTCACAGCCTTCAGGAGCCCGCAGCTTACGGGGAGGCAACACATGTGCCTGGTATGCTTATTAAAGACCATCTGCCAACAAGTGCAACAGGTGCCAGGGATGCCCAGCAGACTGGGGCAGCAGGGCCCACAGTCAGCCTGTTGTGAGGAACTGTGCTTCCACTAGAGGACGGGAACCATTCCTGCCCCGCCCCCACCAGCCCCACCTCTCACCTGCCACTGTCTTCACCTGAACGTACCTCCTGTGCCCCCTCCCCACTTCTGTAGCCTCCTGTCCCCCTCACTGGCACCACCCCACAGTACTGGAGATGCTTTCCAGCCACTGGGAAGCCCTATGGAGAGATCCCCTTGAGGTCAGGGATCGTGTCTGTCACTGCTGCATCCCTGGCTATTGTTCATTCTAGTGCCTGGTGTGTAACGGGCACTTAGGAAAAACCTGCTGACTAAAAACACACCTCTGAAAGAACAATTCTGTGCATAGACCTTCCTTAGCCCCATCGCATTTTGTCAGTCCTGGGACAAGAGGACAGCCTGAGGCTCCCCAGACTGTGCTAGGGACAGGCCTGCGGCAGAAGGGTGGCAACAGGGCTGGCTGAACCTCCTGGGCCTGTCCGGTAGGAGGGCACTTACAAAAACAAATGGCTTAGCTGCCCTGGTATGCAGGATTGAGGGGATGCAGTCTGTTTCTGGGACTAAGCATCCAGAGTCCCTGCAATTTGGTGACACATGGGCCAATGGCAGAGGAGCAGGCTAGCTGTGTCCAAGGCAGGAGGTGGCTCGGGGACTGGCTTCCAGACCTGGCTCGAGTCGCTGGCTGGGTAGCCTAGAGAAAGCCACTTACCCTCAGTCGTTGAGGGAGATGTGTGGCCTACCTCAGGGGGTCCTTGTGAGCTCTGAAGACCAATCTATGGCAGCTTACTTGGAGCCAGAGTTAGATCACACCTCATTTGAACTCTGATTCTATGCCTTCCCAGCTGGTGACCCTGGACGAGCCATTTAACTTCTGAGTCTGTTTCCTCATCTATAAAATAGAGGCACCACCTCACAGAGTTGATGGGAAGAGTCAATGAGACAACAAACGGAAAGAACTGTGTCCTCTGCTCAATGCACAACAGCTGTCATCGTCGTCAACGTCACCACAACTGCCACACAGGGACTCTTTACCAAGTTCTCCCCAATCCCGGGCAGCTGGCTGCCAGCGCTCATTCATCACTGTCGGGTCTGCAGTGCTGCCTGGGAACAGGGCCGCCTCAGCTCCCTACCTCGTCTCCCCACACACACACTGAGGCTCCCGTTAGCCTGCAGGTCCGGGCAGTCCCCCTGCCAAGATGCCGCTGCCCCTGCCCTCAGACAGGCCAGACGCAGCGCTCCCTGTCCACGGCTGGAGAGGCTTAGGAGCCAGGACAAGGGGGCTCAAAGAGACAATCTAAAGTAAGTTCCTAGGACTTCCCTGGTGACGCAGTGGTTAAGAATCTGCCTGCCAATGCAGGGGACACAGGTTTGAGCCCTGGTCCGGGAAGATCCCACATGCCGCAGAGCAACTAAGCCCGTGCGCCACAACTACTGAGCCCGCGGTCTGCAACAAGAGAAGCCACCGTAATAAGAAGCCCCTGCTCGCCGCAACTTAGAGAAAGCCCGCGCAGCAATGAAGACCCAATGCAGCCAAAAATAAATAAGTTCCCAAACTGCAAAGCATTAAGTATTCTTATAAAAGCTCTGAACTGTGCTGTGAACCCAGGAGGCAAAGGAAACAGGCCATCTAATTAAAACACCACCACCACCCAACTACTGTTTGCTGAGCACTGGAGCGGGCAGTTTACACACAACATCCAATAAGCTTTGCAGGAACCCTGTGCCAGAGATGAGGAAATGGGCTTGGCGGGTTGAACGCTCCAGACCCTACAATGGGGGAGGAGCCACAGGCAGAAACACCTCCACAGGGCATCCTCTGCAGTCATCCCAGCAGGACCTGACTACAGGAGCAGAAACCAGCCCAGACTGGGCTTTGCTTCTCTGACAAGGGAGGGAGGCTGGTGCGGTGGAAGTGGAGGCAGCCCTGGGGCAGGCTGCCAGCTGGACATGGCAGGTGGCAGTGGGAGTCGGTGAGAATTACTATTATTATTTTGTGACAGACACCTGTTGTTTTTCCCACCCAGCATCCATTCGATCTTCTGGCTTTGAAACGCTGGCTTTCCCTCAGAGAACTGTCCTTCTCTCTGGCCCTCTCAATCCACGGAGACAGGGACTGGCTCAGGGTAATGCAAACAGGCCTGAACTGTTGCTGGAACCACTGAGGGGAAGGCAGTTACGGGGTTGCTAAGTGAGAAGGACGTAGCCTGGAAGCACTGACACCTCGCAAGCTTCACTGGTGGGGAGCCTGCCCAAGGGCAATGCCACCCAAGGAAGGCAGAGACAGCCCCACTGCCACCACCCACGCACCTTCACCCAGGGGTGCAGAAGAGAGAACGCTCCTTGGACTCAGCTACAGGAACCTAAAGGTCCCGTTTTCTGCCTGGACAAGTGTGCTTTTAAACCAATTCCGACCAACACTGACACCACCATTAATGAGTGCTTCTAATTTAGGGGCTGCGCACGTGTTAGGGACATTACACAAAGCATCCCATTTAACTTTCACAGCACAGGATGAGGGAAAGTCTTATGACTCTCATTTTGTAAATGAGGAAACTGAGGCTCAGACAGGTAAAGGGTTAGCATAAAGGCAGCAAGCCAGGAAGGGGCAGAAGAGGGGTTTGGACTCTGGTATCTCCGATTCAAGGTCCAAAGTCTGATCCACTGGGTTCCACTGCGCCAGCTGGGCAGCTAAGATTTCTGTGCTCACAGACATTTTAAAGGCCCCACGTGCATGAGCACAGTTCACGTAAGAGGGAATACAAATGTACAGATGTTCAACCCCACTCAAAACAGAAATGCAAACAAAACTATACCAAGGTACCATTTGTTATCAATCAGATAGGCAAAAATAAAGTCTGAGCATGCACTAGGCTGGCAAAGGAGGCAAGGAGAGGACTCTCCCACCTCTGAGACAGGAGTGTAAACCAGAACAATCTCCACACCAAGGGAAATCTGCTACAGCAACCTGAACCTGCAATGCACAGGCCCTTCTACCTAGCATCGTGCTTCTAAGAATTCACCCTCCAGCTGCACATGCAGGTGTGCTTTCCACAGGTTATTCACAGCAGTACTGTTTAAAAGAGCAGAAGGTTGGACACCTAAATATCCGTCAGGGGAGGCTGGTTAAACAAACATGGTCCTTCTGCATGAAGGACTCCTCTGAAATTGTAAATTAATAATGGCACAAATTAATAATTAATAATGGCATGGCCTTCCAATGTATTTTTAAGGGAAAAATGAAAGGTACTGATCAGTTTCAATTTGTATAGTTTACTATCAGTATTTAAAAATAAGTGAGGGGACTTTCCTGGTGGCGCAGTGGTTAAGAATCCGCCTGCCAATGCAGGGGACACGGGTTTGAGCCCTGGTCTGGGAAGATCCCACATGCCACGGAGCAACTAAGCCCGTGTGCCACAACTACTGAGCCTGCGCTCTAGAGCCCGCAAGCCACAACTACTGAGCCTGTGTAGCACAACTACTGAAGCCTGTGTGCCTAGAGCCTGTGCTCTGCAACAAGAGAAGCCACTGCAATGAGAAGCCTGCACGCTGCAACGAATAGTAGCCCCTGCTCGCCACAACTAGAGAAAGCCCGTGCACAGCAGTGAAGACCCAACACAGCCAAAAATAAATAAATAAATATTTTTAAAAAGTGAGAAATAAATATATATATATATATATATATATATATAGTTGATCCTCATTATTCACAGAGGACACATCTGCAAATTTGTCTGCTTGCTAAAATTTACTGGTGACCCTGAAATCAGTGCTTGTGGCGTTTTCACGGTCATTCACAGACATGCACAGCAGTGAAAAAATCGAGTTGCCTGAAGTACACATTCCCAGCTGAGGTCGAGTGAGGCGGTGCCCTGCCGTCTGTCTCAACTCTCATACTGTAAACAAGTGACTTCTTCACAGTCTACTTAGTGCCATGTCTTTCACATTTTGGTGCTTTTTGTTGGTGATTTTGCTGTTTAAAATGCCCCCATCCCACCCCCAGTGTAGTGCTAAAGCGCTATCTGGTGTTCCTAAGCGCAAGAAGGCTGTGATGTGCCTTTTAGAGAAAATACATGTGTTAGATGAGCTTTGTTCAGGCATGAGTTACAGTGCTGCTGGCTATGAGTTCAATGCTAATGAATCAACAGTAATATATTAATAAATAAGGTGTCTCTAAACAGAGACACACATAAAACAAGGTTTACCTTGACCAGCTGATAAAAATGCTGTGACTGGGGTTTGTAGGAACCCAACTCTATATTTCTCCTGGAAGCAATGGTTTAGCACTTACTAAATCAGTGTTTGACTTTATGTAATATAAGTACCACAAACGATGAAAATTGACTATTCATGTCTCTGTAGAGGAACTGGCTGGTGTGTTCCTAAACTCTCTCTCTGGAAGTACCCGCCAGAAACCAATAAATAACATGGTGTTCTCCAGGAGAACTTGTGACCAGGAAAGTGGTAGGAAACAGAATTTTCACTATATAACCTTTTGTGTCTTTTCAATTTTGAACCAAGTCAATGTACTATACCTATCCAAACATAAATACAAAATTAAAACAAAACCAGAAACTTTTGCAGTCTTCAATAGCCACCACCACAGAGTGTCCTCACATGTCCCCCTTAGGTACCGCAGTGTGGGAGGCAAGGAGCCACACCTGTCACCCATACAGCACTCCTGTGTCTGTCTGCACCGTCAGTGCAGTTTTAGGAGGGGCAGGGCCCTGAGGCCTCCTGGCTGAGAGGAGGGTTTCACGGCAGGAGGGACCGCAGGTGCTGAGCTGCTGGCCATGCCCAAGTCGGCCACCCAACATCTCACCTGGGTGCTCTCGTCATGGAAGCCCTCTAGGAAGCTCTCGAGCAGCTCATCCGCGTTGTCTATCCGCTCGGCGTACTCGCCCACTATCCAGATCATGGCGGCCCGGGCCTCAGGCTCGTCCAGGGAATCCAGGTTCTCGCACAGCGTGGCGATCACGCTCTCATACCTGGAGACCAGGGCACGGCCGGCACGTGAGCACTGAGGGAGCCCGGGCCACCCAGGGGAGGCCCGGGAGGGGCCAACAGAGACGGGCAGCTGTCCCACAAGAGCCCGAGAGGCTGGCAAGTAACAGGATTTGAGTTTTATCCTTTACATTTCAGTTCTTATTTGGGCCTGGGGAGCAGAGCAGGGTCGGCTCAGGAGAAATAAGCAAAAAATAAAGGGTTTCTTTTGAGAATGCTGTTTACGGCAGAAAAATAAGGAAGAGGGAGAGGCTCCTCCTTGCTTTTCCTCCCCACCAGCCCATCCCTGGCAGAGCCACAACACCCTCATGGGGCGGGGGGGCAGCCACATACTTGTTGGGGTACTTGCGGAAGATGTCCTTGATGACCACGATGGCTTCCTGGACCACGTAGTTGACCTTGGTTTGGATGAGATCGAGCAGTGTGCTCACGCAGCGCTCGGCAGATTGCTGTGTGGGAAGAGGAGAGTGTGGGCAAGGCCTTGCACCCACTTCCAGCAGAACCTCTGACCAACATGCCTTGGTCAAGGGCTCAGTCACACCTTGCCCACCTTCCTTTTCACAGCAGGAAAACAGGAGAACCCTCTCTGCAGGTAACAGGTGGGAGAATGAGTACAAAATGATGGTCCTGGGATGGCAGGGACACAGGGAGATAGAATTAGACTGAGGAGAAGGCCAGTAGAGCTTCTGAGAGCAGGGAGGGTCTTTGGAGCTCTTCTAGGCCAAGCCCTGAGAGCAGGGTTTCACTTCTACTTGTTCCACAAAATGGGCTCCCGTGACCAGAAGCATTTAGGAGGTCTCTGCTTGGACCAGCCCTCCCCACACCCCTCTACTCCAACACGCTGCACTAGGCTCTATGGGAGAGATTTCTCAGACTGCCATCACGGGTGCCAAATGGAAAACGTCTCAAGGGGCTGGGCTAAAGTGACCAGCTGTCCCAGATCCCCTAGCCTCCAGGAGACCCATTTAAGGAGAGTCAGATCAGTGATCAAGGAACCTCTCCAGAGGCAAAGAATGGGAGGGATGAAGTGCCAGGACACAGGGGTCTGAATGACCCTTGGGAATTTGAAGATAAGGGCACATGGACAGCTGAATCATGATATCTGCCAAAACGTCCAATAGGCAGAGCCCCTGCCCCAAAGCTCCACAAAGTGAAAGCTAAGTCTACCAGGGCCACCACCAGCTTGGGCTGCCACACTGTCTTAGCTAATGCTGCAGGAGACCCCTGACGATGATGGGCTAATTTCACCTGCAGCAACTCAGAGGCCCACGGGAGATTACAGATGAGAAGGAGCCCAACCAAATCTGTACCGTGGGTACCTTGGGGGCTCCAGTTGTGACCCTCAGGCCTTCCTGGACCATGAGCAGCTGGCAGATTCTGCTGGAATCAGACTGGTTTCCTGGTTTCAGCTTCCTTTCCTTTCCTCCTTCCCCCCGCCAAGGACAGAGTCTCAGAGCCTCACCTCCACCTTGATGGCGCAACGGCCAATGGCTCGCACAGCCTTCCGTACAAAGTCCACATCCACCTCTGTAGCGTACTCTTTCAACTCCGCCAACACCTGTGGCCCAAAGATGCAGTTGGGGGGATCTGGCAGGGCAACCTCCTGGAACACCCCTGGGCTGTGGGTATGCACACACCCCTAGAAGGGTGGGATTCTGCCTCCTGTTCGAAGTGGAAGTTCCAAGGGAGGGAGAGAGCTGTCACAGGTGCCCCAAGAGGAAAACAGGAAGGACTAGTTGGCAGGGATGGACAATCCTTAGTTTGGTTGATCTAGCTAACATATCCACCTAACTACCACTTCAATGGATGTGAAGTAATAACAGAGAGAACAAACTCTTTAATCACAAAAATATCAGTTAACATTCATTTGTGGAGAGCTTGCTCACAGAGCCCGGTGCGCTGGGCACCACCCTCTGCTGACCTGGGCGATGTTGGCCTGGGAGGCCAGGCGGATCATGATGTCCAGCTTCTCCAGCTTCACGTAGATGGGGTCATTGTACTTCACAAAGAACACCTTCATCTCGTGCTTCAGGATCTCAGGCCTGGTGGTGGGCAAGTTGCCCGAAGAGCAAAGAGCAAGTCACAGGCCCTGTGAGAAAACCCTTCCATGTTTGCTGGGACATTTCTGGGGTCGGACATGGAAACTGACATCCATGAAAGTAGTCGCCCCCATGGCTGCACGCTCCTGGGCACAGGACCTGCCAACCAAGGTTCTGACCGGCCCCTGTGTGTCCAAGCACATTCCAGGAAGGGAAGAGGGAATATGAGCAAGAAACAGTTCACATTCAAGAGGCCACAGGCATCAGGCAACAGGCTTGGGAGTCAGGCCTCAGTTCCAATCCTAGCTGGTGACCTCAGGCCCGTTTCCTCACTCACGAAATAGGAAGCGTTCTGTGTCAGAAGCATTACCTTTGCAGGCCCGAGTTGCCAGTCTTAGAAAGGACTGGCATCTGGGAATTCAGCTTTTGGGAGTGCTCTCACCATTCCCTAAATGATAAAGGTGGTTAACTGTGCCTTGACTGTTTGTATAAACAACATGGTTTTTGCTGAACACCTGCTTTCCTTCTAGGAGCCTGGAATTTTGGTAGGTGTCAGGCAGAGGGTGCCTTTATGACTCGTCCCCCCCAAAAAAAACCCAGGGTGCTAAGTCTCAAACAGGCATCCCTGGGCAGAAACATTACACACATGCTGCTGCACTGTCGCTGGGGGAGGAACATGCTCTGTGTGACCCCCCATGGGAAGCCTGCACGAGGATTCCTCCAGACTCCACCTGTCTTTCTCCCTCATGATCCAGCTGTGCAGCCCTACGAGGTCGATGATAAACCTCAGCTATGAAAACAATGATATGCTGTCTCCTGTGAGTCCTTCTAGTGAATCTCTAAGTGTGTGTGTGTGTGTGTGGGGGGGGGGGTGGTCCTGGGGATCCCGGCACAGAGACCTACATAACAGGGCTGTTGTGAGAGGTAGATGCAAAGCATCTAGCATGATCCGTATCTGCCTCAGAGAAGGCACTTGCTAGGCAGGAACTGTCACCAGTGTCATTGCTCCTCCCTCACCGGCACCACCCACCTCATTTTTCTTAGCTGAGGAAAACTGAGGGGGGAGGGGCCTGCCCTAGGTCACACATCTAGTGCTAATAAGGGTGGGAGCAAGATGAGAGTCACCTCCCCTACCTGACTCCTACTCCCGCACCCTTCCCAGAAAAGAGAGCAGGAACAAAAAGGAATGAGGACAGATGGTGAAGAGGCGAGAAGACCCAGCAAAGAGAAAGGAGGGACCCTGCCCAGGATGGTCCTCAGTGCTGCTGAGCAGGCTGCGGGGAGGTCCTGGCAAAGCGAGGCAGGATCCTGAGCTGGGCGGCAGAAGTTGTGATTTCTGCCATCAGGACTCCGCACAAGCTACCCAACAGCATGTTGGGTCTGGGCCTGGTAGTGCCTCAGCAACAGGGTCAACTTCTTAGGAGGTTTCCCTTGTTAAATATAGCACAGGGAGCCCCTCCTGCTGATTGGGATCCACAGGTCACGACACCTCACTAAACCCCACACTGCAACTGTGAATCCCTAGTCTCATCCCTTTGTTCAGGCACTCAGAAAGCTTGCCCCAATTTACCTCCCAAACCTTCGCAAATGTCTGAATTCCACTGATTTTTCTGGGCCCCCATGTGTGTACTAAGAACCAGACTGAAGCTATAAAGACAGGGAGCATGTGTGGTCTTCCACACATGCTCCCTGTCCACAAGAGGCCCTTGTTCTGCTTTTGAGTTAGTTGCTGATCCAGCCATTTGACCAAAGAGGCTGGAAGTAGAACTGCAGAGTCTGGCCCCACTCCATGGAGCTGCCCTGCACCCTTACTGGATTGGTCCTTGTTTCTTAGCCCAACCCACCCCGGTGTCAGGTACCTTCCCTTAAGCAGTGGCTCACTACTGTGGTCATTCCTACTGGGTGGACTGAAACTGGCTGCTCAGCATTCTGAGTGGCCCTGAGGCTAATGCAAAATCCACGGTGCCTCATCTTGGAGTCCTCCAGCCTCTAGAGCTATGGACTCTTACTGAGGAAAAATGAGTGTGCGCACACGTACACGATCTTACAGCCTGTTTCAGGAAGGCTGTGTGGACTGTGGACCATCCACTCTCCAAGGTTAAGAAGTGCACGCTAGCTTTTATCCAGCATGCTACCTGGTTAGGCTAAGCCGAGGTTTCCCAACCTCAGCACTACAGACTTTTTGGTATGGATAGTTCTATGGGGGGGCAGAGCTGTCCTGTGTACTGTAGGATGTTGAGCAGCATCCCTGGCTTCCACCCACTAGATGACAGTAGCAGCCCCCACTGTGACAACCAAAAATGTCTCCGGACATTGTCAAATGTCCCCTGTGGGACAAAGATGCCGATGGCTCAGAACCCCTGGGTTAAGCTGTTGAGACATCCTGCACGGTGACAGGTCACTTTCCCTTCAGAGCCCCTGTTCCCAGCAGGAGATCCCCCCCCCAGGGCACACACTACCCATATGTGGTGGTCCCAGTACCTTTTCTGCACGATGAGGTTGATGTTTCGCAGGGCCACGTACTGCAGCTCCGGTTCGGCCGACAGCAGTGTGACCAGGGGCGGGGCCAGCTTCTTGAGCAGCGTGCCATAGTAGTCCAGGTCCTTGGACAACATCTCCATGAACTTCATCAGCACCTTCACAGCAGACAACACTACAGCGGAGTTGGCGTGGGAGAGCCTGGGGGTGACCCGCTCACAGATGCTGCGGTCCATTCCGAGGGGGACAAATAGGAGAGACAAGCAAGGGGAAACACCCTGTTTTTAGTTATCAAGATAGCTTGTCTTCTGTAGGAGGAAGACCTAGCTCCTGGTTCTGTTTCCTGCTAACTGACCCCAAGCAGCTTAAAACCACTCTGAACCTCAAGTTTCCTCATCTAAAAAAATGGAGATGATGATGCCAACTTCACACGGTTGCTGGTGGCTTAAATGAGGCAATGCATGTACAGCACTGAGCACAGTGCCTGGCAGTCAGTAAACAATGGATGAATGTCAACTCACGCCCTTCTGTTGTGAGGGCATTCAAAAGGGGCAGGAGGGCTTCCCTGGTGGCGCAGCGGTTGAGAGTCCGCCTGCCGATGCAGGGGACATGGGTTCGTGCCCCGGTCTGGGAGTATCCCGCGTGCCGCGGAGCGGCAGGGCCCATGAGCCACGGCCGCTGAGCCTGCGCGTCCGGAGCCTGTGCTCCGCAACGGGAGTAGGCCACAACAGTGAGAGACCCGCGTACCGCAAGAAACAAAAACAAAAAAAAAAGGGGCAGGATACCATGTTGGTTAGGACCAAGAGTCAGGGGAGACCCAGCTGGGTGACCTAGGTGATTTCTTCCACCTCCCTAAGTCAGAGTTTCCCTACCTGTAAAACGGGGACAGTGATGGGGCTGCCTTCACAGAGTTTCTTTAAAGATTATCTAACGCGTAGGAAGCACCCAGCAGAGTCCCAGGCACCCAGTAAGAATTCAACGAGTGGTGGCTCTCATGCTGTCCACCTCTTTCCTCAGCCCGCAGTGACCAAGATCTCTCTGTCAGCTCCCAGGTCAGGCCCTGGCTTCTGTTCTGTGCCCTCAGTGAGCAGTGCGCTGACTGCCTGAAGCAACACCACTGTCAACCTGCTGGCTCTGTGTCTGAGGATGGTCTGTGGGGCAAGGCCTGGAAAGAAGCCCCCCGGAGGCCTGGGGCCAGCTCATGGTTGGAGCCTCCCACCCCAGGGCCTGGCGAGGCTGGCAAGCAAGGGCAGCCTCCTACCTCTGGGCCTCCCGGTCGTCCTTGGGTGTGTAGTTGGCCAGGCAGTCCAGGATGAAGATCTGGCCCCACTCAGTGCACTCGTTCAGGGCTGTCAGCAGCTTGTTAATGGACTGCGGGTTCAGATCGAGCAGGTTGCTGCTGGGGTGAGATTCGGCGATCTCCGAGAGGGCAGCCACTGCGTTTGCCACCACCTGGTTGAGAGGGTAGAAGGGACAGAGTCTGGGACGCTGCTCTCAGGCCAGGGAGGTAGTGAGGCTAATGATGTTGGCCAGTCAGAGCTCGAACATCCTGAAAGGAATATGACCTGAAGGGCAGGGTCTGGAGCACCGAGACCCACTCCAAGCACGCACCCTACTGACTCCTCTGTAAGCTGAAACTAAAGTCAGTGCACCTGACAATAAAGAAAAACACAAAACAAGAAAGATCTAGCTCCAAGTTCCTGCAACAGATAGTGCTCCCTGCTACCTAACACGGAGTCCCGCTCTACCAGCTACAGCAGCTCACTGTGGGAGCTGACAACTGTGCTTCTCAGAGCTAGAAGGTTCCTCCTGCAGAGCCCCTCAGGGGCTGGAGCACAGAGGGGTTGCCAGGTGAAGCTCTGGGGCTGCAACCCATTTCCACCAGAGCAGCTGTTTTTATGTGTTTTCTGCGTGGTTTTCAACTTTCCCGTAATCAAGCAATGCTCCCACGGTCATCGTCGTACTGGCCACTCGGCACCCGCATGGGATCAGTGTTTCAGAGGGACACAGAATGACACGTCTGGGCCGGGTGGGTTGTATACTTCATTTTAAACATGGCCCTACCGAACTGTTCTCCAAACTGCTGCCATCACCAGCCGTGAGGAGACCAGCTCCCCTCCCAGCTGCTTTCTGGTCCCCTGTCCTCCAGGCTACACTACTTCAAGGGTGATTCTCTACAACCCTGCAAAGAAGTGAGGAAAGGGAGAAGTACCTCACATTCAGAGCTCTCTGACAGTCTTGGTGAGAGGACGGTGACAATGACAGTGACTGGAAGGGGAAGGAGGGTACTAGTCTTGGGTGCACACCCACTGTGTGCCAGGCTATGCCAGGCACATTACCTTAATGGCTTAAGCCTCCCAAGACCCCCGGCAGTCATGCAGAATTAGATCCATCTTACTAATGAAGAAAAGAGGACTCTGGAAGGTTAGGTAGGATGCCTGAGGTCACACAGCTCCTTAAAGAGGGCTGTGCAGAGAAGGGAATCCAGGTCTAGCTCACTCCAAAGATGGCGCCCAAACCACTGCGGGTAGGAAAACAGCTAGCCCACCCCGCAGGGCTCTGACTTCCAAGAACTGGGGCTGCCTGGTGGAGGGTCAAGCAGAGGTCTTCCCAAGCAACCCTGGAGGTGGTGGAGGTGGCAGGGTGGGTGGCAGAGACTTACCATGGGGTTAGAGTCAGAGATGAGGTCTTTAAGGGTATCCAGGAAGCCCTGGTCCTCTACCAGCTGGGCATTGATGTCGTGGAGCTTGGCCACGCACACGGCCGCCGTCTTGCGCACATACGGGTCCTCGTCCTTCAGGCACTTCCGGAGTGGCTCGCATAGGTACTCTGTGATCTTGTCAACGCGGATGCAGCCCATGGTCCGCACAGCCAGGGCCCGGATCAGGGGGTTGGGGTCCTCACAGTCCTGAGGGAAACCAGCCATTGGCCGAGGGCAGGGGCGAGCTGAGCAACATTAGACAGCTGCTGTGGGATCTCCCACCGACTGTGGCCAACAGCACCAAAAGTAAGTGCCGTGTGTTTAGCACGTAGCATCTGTCAGATACCAGGCTTTGTACTGTTCCCTCTGATCCTCACAGCAGACACACAATACTGTTCCCATTTCACAGGTGAGGGAGCTAAGGCCCTCAGGAAGGTCAGGAGCTCACCCGGTCACAGAGCAGAGCCACAATTCAAGCCGCGTCCACCCAGCACCACAACCCTCAATCTTCCCACTGGGCCACAGAACCCTCATTCGCCCACACCTAAGCATCGACAGGGCTGGGGAGCTAAGGTTTTAAAGGTGCACAGAGCTGACGACGCAAGTCCCTGTTTCTCCTCAATCTGGAGGACAGAACATGCAGAAAGGAGCGAAGTCTAGAAGGGCAATACGGAAGCCCTCAGACACATGCTGCATCCTCAGCTGGCAAATGACACAGGGCCATGGCTCACCCCAGGGCACACGGGGATCGAAAGGCCTGGGGCGACCTCACATGGAATGAGTTAGCAGGGTCTGTAGCATCAGATTTTCTGGAGACAACGGGAGCCCTCTGCTGGAGGAAGAGGCCCCCAGGCTGGAAGTCAGACGGCCTGGAAAGGATCCTCCGTGTTTCTACCCAGGGCTGTAGCGCCCCACCCCGGGAGACTGAGGGGAGATGGAGCAGTGAGCACCCAGCCCCACACCAAGCTTCTACTTACCTTCACAAAGGTGTTGACGGCCATGATGGCCATGTCGGGCTGACTCTTGGCATAGTTCATCAAGTACAGGTATACCAGCTTTTTCAGCTCCAGGTTGTCCGTCTGCATACAGTTCACCACGTCGGGGAAGAGGGCACTGGCAGGTCAAAGTAGCGTCAATGTGGGAAAGGTGAAAAAAAGAAGAGGAAGACTTTTCAGGCAGCTAATGGGGGCTGGGGAGGAGGGTGAGTGGGAAGGAGGGAAGGAAAACATAACAGGACTTCTTAGTAAAAGGCAGGGCAACAGCTCCATTAACGTGAACATCGTTGGTAGAAATGGAATTCCAAAGGGTGATTTTAAAACCAAAGAAGTCCTCTGTTCTTTACACAGGGTTCAAACATGAGCTCTAGAGCCCATCTGACCTGGCTCAAACCCAGCTCTGCCTCTTGCTGGCTGAATCAAGTTGGGAAAATTCTTTTATCCCCAGTTTCAGTTTCCTCATTTGCAAGAAAGATATAACAAAACCCCATTTCACAGGGCCCTTGTGATAATTGAAAGAGACAACATACTTAAGGTATCTAGTCCTTGACATCTAGGAGGTGCTACAGAAATGAAAACGATTGTTTTTCCTTCTCTGATACTTGACATGGCCACTTATATTGGGCTGCTGGTTGCAGAGGGCTTAGGGGAGCAGGGGTAGGCTGGGCTGCAGTCACTACAAGGCACCCACTAAGAACCAGCCCATGTGTACAGAGCACGCGCTACACACCAGGCTTGGTGCTAGGGGCTTTACATAATGATCTTGTTTAACAGCCCTGAGAAGTCAGTGGATTATCCCCACTTTATGGAAGACAATACTGAGGTTCACAAATATCAAACAACTGCCTAAGGCACCAGGTCTGAGTCACAGCCCATGCTCAGGACCACTGTTATACTGGGCAGAACCCTTCCCAACATGGTACCCCACAGTCCCGGGGTCACAGGCCCCTTTACATGTGAAATATGGTTAGTGGTCAATTTTCTGTCTCTGGAATTATCTATCACCCCCCTTCTCAATTTTCGTGATTTTATGGGCGAGGACCCAGTAACACAGACTTAAGAGGTCAAAGTGAATTTCCTGAGCCCCCACAGGCAGGAGAGTCCAGTCAGTGCTGAAGCTGATGCATCACCTTGGAAGATGACGAACCAGGAAAGGGGGGAGCTGAGAGGCCTGACTTGCTCTTTTGGACCCGTCACATCAGCAAAACAAGCTCATTTGAGATGACAGGGGTGCCTCCTCTGTGACAGGGGTGTTCTAGTTGAAGGAAAGCAGCTTTGTCCTGGGAAGAATCTGTCTTGGAAGGAGGCCCAGTTTTCCAGCAGACACCTGATTCCTTTGCCACTGTGTCCTCAGCAGGTTTCTCTGCAGAACTGTTTCTACTGTGCGCTGTCAGGAGGCCCCTTGATGAGCATGGCAATGGGACAGGGAAATCCATGGAGAAGTCCGGAGCTGTGGGTTCCTGCTGAGGGATCCAGATGGGGAGCTGCTCCACGTCAGCACCCAGGCCTATGAGGCACAGGACTGGGCACCAAAAGGGCCCAAAGGAGAGGGAATGGGGGAAAGCACCCTGGGTCTGGATTTCAGAAGGGCTGAGCATGAGTCCAGTTCCTCCATTAACCACGTGACCATGGGGCAGTCATCGTTTCTGGTTTCTTTGGCAGGAAAAATATCCTTACCTACAGTATGGGAATTGCTAGGAAAATATTTAAAAGCGTTTTGCTGACTCTCAAACACTGTGCAAGTGTTAAGTTGTCACAGAACCCAGCTCCTGTCCTTGGGGACTCAACAATGTGGTGGGCAGGTAAGCACAAGTATACATAAGAAGAGGACAGTCTACAATTAGTGCCAGGCGACAGGAACACAGCAAATGCTGCGTGTTCAGGGTAGTCAGCCGGCATGATGAGGGAGGCAGCAGTGTAAATGGACAAGGGGAAGGGACGTTCCAGGCTGGGGAGATGTGTGAGCAAAGGAGTGGCCACAATTCTACATGTGATGTGCTCTGGCAACAGATGCACACCAGGGGATGCAAACTGACAACAAATTTAACAAGCCCAACATGCAGGTGTGTTTCACTTGCACAGTGTTTATTTGTTTGTTTAGTATTATCTGGCAATTTTTTTTTTTTTTTTTTGCCGCACCACATGGCTTGTGGGATCTTAGTTCCCCGACCAGGGATTGAACCTGGGGCTACAGCAGTGAAAGCGCCAAGTCTTAACCATTGGACTGCCAGGGAATTCCCTCATCTGGCAATCTAAAACAAGGAGATTTAAAATGAAAAATCCAGATTCCCCGTTCTTTTTAAAGACCTGGTCCCACTGGGGTCATTTTCCCCAGCAGGCAGCATCCTCTGGAGTTCCTGACAGGGCTCACAGCACATCCACTGCATTGCCTGTTCCCTTTTCGACCTAGCCCACTTCACTTGCTCCATTACTGCCTGACCCCATCAACATCTGAGCACATGACCCCTCTGCAAACAAAACCTTCTATTTGGAAAGATCTGCGAAGGGAGCTACACCAGGGGAGACATGGGTCCCTAGGGATATCTTAAAGGAGGGATCGAACTGGACCCAAGCTCAAAAGCTTCCCTCTGTCAGCTGCCTCCAGCTGCCAGCCAGTCTACCCCTGCACACCTGACATCTTTGCCCACGGTCATGGATGCAATCACTTTCTTCACCGCCTCCTTCTTCTTCTCCTTCTTGTCACTGTTCAGTTCTGCCTTCAGCTCGAAGATTTCCCCTAAAAAAGGAGGCAGCATGAGTGATCCATTTCCACTCTGCCAAGGGGCGCTTCCCAGTCCCCAACTTCCAAAAGAATGGGAGGGAGGCAGGGAAGACACTCTGTGCTGCCCGCTGAAGGCAGCTTCAGGCCCTGGCCCTGGGTGGGCAGGCAGAAACAACTGAATTATCAGGAAGGAAGGTTGGAGATCACGTCAGATCGGGGGGAGAGGAGCCATGGAAGCTACAGAGGTTCTGAGGGAGACAAAAAATTTGCTGCCAGGTCCTGCTCAGCCAGATGGCTAAAAACATGCCGAGGGAAGCAAAGCTCTCCTCAGCCACCCACACCCAAAGCCCTCAAAGCAGTGTGGGATGGAACCTGGGGACTTAAGGTTTGAGGGAAAAGGGCAGGATTTGCTCAGGCTTTTCCTGTTTTCCTAGCGCTTCGAGTTAAAAGAGCTCACTCAAGGTTTCACTTCCTGATCCACAAGTGGTTGCTCGGCTCTGAAAATGGGAATTCAGCTGTCCCACGAGGGCTCTAGCATTTAATAAACTGTTCTTAAGAACTTGATGATCTGGAAAAAGCAAACAAGGAAGTAGGACTGTTCAGGGCCCTGCCATGGAGAGGTAGTCAGGGGCCTGATAACCCCAATAACAGGTTAAGAGGGCAGATGCTGGAGTGAGACAGACCTCCTGCCCTTAAACCAGCTGCAGCCAGCCTTTCCTGAGCCTTTCTCTAAGCCAGGCACCTCCCTAACTTCTTCCCACACCTTTTCTCATTGCATCCTCACAACAACTCCACACTTGCCCGCATTTTGCAGATGAGCAAATGGAGGCCAGAAGAGGTTCAGGAACTTGCCCAAGGACACAGCCATGAGGAGGAAGGCTAAGATTCAAAACCAGGTCTGCCAGCTCCAAAGCCCATGTGCTCTGGCCGACCCAGGACATTCACCCTGCTTCTCTGAAACCATTTCCTTGTCTGTACTCTCTGCCTTGCCTGGGGCCTTGACTCTTCTCATGTAACAGATGCAAAACGCTCAGCTCAGTGCCTGGCACTCAGTGGCCTGCATTAAACGTGGTCACTATTATTACTAATTTACCACGTGAACCTCTGTCTTGGCTCCCTCTTTTGTAGGAGAGTCCCGGGCTTCCCTCTCAAGTTACTTGGGTTGGGGGTGAAGCAGAAACTATCATGTGGGGGGAAGTGCTAGGAGAAGTTCTAGATGGATTTACAGTGAAAAAAAGAACAGGGTTTTTTTGTTGTTCTTTTTTGTTGTTGTTGTTTGTTTTGTTCTTTTTTAAAAAATTTTTTTAATGACTGAACAATGTGGTGTTCAGCAAAGACTTGAGATGAGAGACAGTAAGCAGGTTAATTAAGAACAATCATGCAGCACAGCCCGGGCAAGGCCACATTGAGGATATTGCTCAACAGAGCCAGAAGGAATCTGCAGACCTTGCAGTTCAAATCCAAGGCTCTGGAGAGCTGAAGGAACACACGCCCTTCTCCTCCAAGGGACTAAGGGGGCTGTGTCCCTGCTATGAGATCCAACAGACCATGTGACTGACCCTGGGCCTTGCTGCTGGGCTGCCCCTGCTTTGTTTGAGGTGTTTGGCCAGATTCAGTACAACTGGCAGTCAACTGATGGATCTAGGCCTGAGTCACCTTGGCCCCAAGAAGGCTAGTGAGGTGATCCCGGGATCTGCCTGCTTCAGAAATGCCTCCTTCCTATAATGTGCCCCAAATCCAACCAGTTACCAAGCCTACCTCCTCAATCACATACGAGGCATCCAATTCTATCCCCAACACCCCTGCCTTCCTCCCCAGCTCAGGCAGCATCATCTCTCATGCGAACTGTGGTTCTGATCTCCCTGCCTCTCCACAGCCTCACCCACTTCGATCCTTGATTAGAATCTGCCTCTGACCTCCCCCTGCCTAAAACCATCAATGATGTCAAATTTGGTCCCAGATATTTCTCTAGACATTCTCCTCAAAAGAAAACCCATAAAAAAAACCCCACTACTGACACCTCAGTTTACTCGGCACTGTTCACCCACTTTGACCTGGCTCGCCAGGCACCACAAACCTCTCCAACCTTTCTTCCATCACACTCTTCAGTAACTTGTGCCTAGGCTTTCCTTTCCCTGATGGACCTGGGACAGCACTCACTCCACCCCATTTTATCTGTCTAGCTCCACCCCAACCCTCCCACGGGCCCCGCCCCTCCCTTATCACAGCACCCACTGCCCTTTAGAGTGATCACTACTTAATAAACTGTCCTCTCAGGCTTCCCTGGTGGCGCACTGGATAAGAATCTGCCTGCCAATGCAGGGGACACAGGTTTGATCCCTGGTCCGGGAAGATCCCACAGGCCGCGGAACAACTAAGCCCGTGCGCCACAACTACTGAGCCTGCGCTCTAGAGTCCGCTCGTCACAACTACTGAAGCCCATGCGCCTAGAGCCCGTGCTCCACAACAAGAGAAACCACCACAATGAGAAGCCCGCACACCACAACGAAGAGGAGTCCCTGCTCGCCACAACTAGAGAAAGCCTGCGTGCAGCAACGAAGACCCAACACAGCCAAAAATAAATAAATAAAAAAATTTTTAAGTTAAAATAAATAGATAAATAAATAAATAAACTGTCCTCTCTGCCCAAGGGCAAGCAAAGCCAGGTCAGAGACTCCATTTGTCTCCTCCACTGCACATGGAAGAGACACAGAAAAACTGGCTGGACTGAGAAATGAACCACCTGATGAGGGGACTGCAGGTCCTGGCTCAGCTGACCCAACAACAAACTCTCCTCATCTGGTCAGCAGGCGAGTGTTAATCTCACTTGGAGGGAAGGAAGGAGGAAGGAAGGGCCAGCCAGAAAGATTGCTTACAGGGTTAAAGCACATTTGTCAGCCACTACAACCAACTCCATTTCCCGAAAAGCAAAATCAACTGTAATACCCAAACAATACAAGACTAGCTTAGCAAATTTTGATGCAGCAACTCAACAGACTGAGTCTTCAGAACTGTGGGGAAACGTTTATGATAATGCCAGATGAAAAACAGGATATAAACTCTGACTTCAACCACGTAAAACATGTGCCCAACGATAAGGACCAAACATGCACAGATACCACTGTGCAGTTGCTGACAGGATTGTGTGCTTTCTTTCCTCTGGGCGGTGGGGCGTCATTTTTCACAATTTAAAGCCATAGGGAACAAAAGAGGGCTTTTTTCTATACGTGGAGCTAATGCTTTTTCCTTCTGGAATTCTGAAAGTAGTCATACATCTTACACCATCCGCAGTTCAAATTTCCGGATCCACAAGGTTCAAAATGCTCTCAGTGATTCTTGCCACTTGCTTCCAGGCCTCCACATGCCCTCAACCCCCCACTACCACAGGGAGCAAGCAGAAGGGTCGGGCAAGGAAAGAAGAGGATAAGACCCCACAATGGGGATGTCCCTGCTGGCGCAGTGGTTAAGAATCCGCCTGCCAATGCAGGGGACACGGGTTTGAGCCCTGGTCCGGAAAGATCCCACATGCCACAGAGCAGCTAAGCCCGTGCACCACAACTACTGAGCCTGCATTCTAGAGCCGGCGAGCCACAACTACTGAGCCCGCGTGCCATGACTACTGAAGCCCACACGCCTAGAGCCCGTGCTCTGCAACAAGAGAAGCCACTGCAATGAGAAGCCCGTGCACTGCAATGAAAAGTAGCCCCCACCTGCTGCAACTAGAGAAAGCCCGTGTGCAGCAATGAATACCAAAGGCAGCCAAAAAAAAAAAAAAAAAACAAAAGACCCCACAATGAAACAAACAGTACCTTTCTTGGTTGTGGTGAAATATTTTGAGTCCGTCATTTTGGTCCCTTATCTGTGGCCAGACTCTGCAAGACAGAAAAGAGGTAACTTGCCCTTGCGTTCCATTCTTCATTTCACAAGAGGGGAGAGGGATCCAGTGCATGCCTGATGAGGGGAGATAGCTTCTCATCTCTTCACTGGGCAAATGAACTGTTAGATAATGGCTGATTAGATTTTGGAGGGTAATTCCGAAGGATCTATCAAATTTTAAAATGTGCGTATTCTTTGACCCAGGGATTTTACTTCTAGGAATCTCTCCCACAGAAATATCTGCACAGGATAAAAGGGTTTTATATCCTGCAGCACTGTCCGTAACAATATACCACTGGAAATAACTTAAATGTCCATCGGTAGGGAATGGCTCAATACTTTGGAAGACTCCACAGATTAAAAAGCACTGAACAATCATGGTTACAGCAGCCCCTCTGTGGTGCTCACTCTGCCCAGCACTAAGTGCTTCTCACATGTGAACTCACTGAAGCCTCATCACAGACTCATGGAAGTACTATCACTATCATTGCCTATATAGTCAAAGGAGCTTGGAAAACGCCAAGGTTAAAAAGCTAGAGAGATTTCTTCTCTACCCAACTTTTCCAAGCTTCTCTAAACAGTGATAGGCACTATTCATCTCTAGAGAGGGCTAGAAACTACACACTGCAGACTCTACAGCACTCCCCAAATCTGACTGGTCAGTTTTCTCAAAGCACCTCTCAGGACACCTCCTAGGGTAAAACTCACACTGTGAAGTACTGGTCTAAGGCAACAGGGCAAAGAAAGTACCAAGGCCCTCTCATTCATTCAACAATTTGCTGAGCATTTACGATGTAACTTCAATAGTTATTCTTGGTCAACAGATGAGAGATATAAGAAGCTACACAGGAGCCAAGCACCCTGGATGCATGGCAGAGGCTTCAGGGGTTGTTCTAACATTTATTAAGAAGCTATCATTTACTGAACCCCTATTAAAGCTTTACAAACATTATCTCATTTAATTCTACCAATAAAGTAATTGCTTTTACCCCCTTTTTAGATGAGGAAACTGAGGCTCAGGGATGTTAAGTAACTTGCCCAAGGTCACATGGCTTGTAAATGGCTGGACTGGGAGACAATTTCAGGTCCATCTGAGCTCAGGACCTGTGCTCTAGAGAGGAGGGAATTCTGCTTCCCCATCTGAGAGAAAGGACAGAACCCTGAGAGTGGCTTAAGGACTCAGTCCAAAAAGCCATGAGACTTTCAACTTCCAGTCCTACCTATAGTTTCACATGGTACATAAAACCACACAACCCAAAGAACAGACATTTGCATGGAGAAAACTCACTCACTTGGTCCCTTCTGTTGCCTCTATAGAAGAGACTCAAACATGTAAACCATTAATATCTTCTTTCAATTCATTGCTATCAGTAGGGGGAGATTAAGGTTACTCTTGCGATGGATGTGAGGAGTCAAGGAACATCTCAAAAGTCTCTGGAGGGACTTCCCTGGTGGCGCAGTGGTTAAGAATCCACCTGCCAACGCAGGGGACATGGGTTCAAACCCTGGTCCGGGAAGATCCCACATGCCGCGGAGCAACTAAACCAGTGCACCACTACTACTGAGCCTGAGCTATAGAGCCCATTGGCCACAACTAATGAAGCCCGTGCGCCTAGAGCCCATGCTCCACAAGAAAAGCCACCGCAATGAGAAGCCCATGCACTGCAACAAAGAGTAGCCCCCCCTCTGCACCTAGAGAAAGCCCATACGCAGCAACGAAGACCCAACACAGCCAAAAATAAATAAATAAAATAAATAAATTTATTTTATAAAAAATCTCCGGAAACAATGGCAACACAGCTCCCCTGCAGCCCAACTGTATTTTTCCAGTTTAAGCCTGTATTTATGGCAGGATGGCAACAGGGCTGTTTCCCAACTGAGACACCTGCCCATAGGTTTTGTTTCAGTAACCAACAGGGAACCGATAAGTACTGCCTCAGGGCTGCCTTAAAGCCTTTGTGGATCCCATTAGGATAAAGGAATAAAGGCTTCACTGACAAAAGTATAAAGAAAAAGACACAATTCCACATTCCTTTTGCTTTGTCAGGTTGAAAAGGGATGATGGCACTTTTCTGTGGGAGCTGTGGGAAAGACCAGAAGAGACCCGTGTCTGCTGATGCCAGTGCCACTGCGGGGCCACTAACTGCCAGTCTCAGCAGCGGGAGTCAGGGCTGCAAACAGATCCACAAAGGCAAGGACCCAAGTCGGCCTGGTCCACAGCTGCATCCATCCTCCACACAAGCGTGGCCAGGGTTCAGTCAATAGTTGTTGAAAGAAATGAAAAGTAGCCACTGAAAAGCCCAGGAACCCTCAGCCTGCTCTCCGACAGCTGTGAGGTAACTATATAAGCACTTGTTTCCTACCGGAGTTTACATACATTAAAAATAATTTCATTTTGAGCACAGAGAAAGCCATTTTCTCAGAGAAACCTCACCAACCTAGAGGTTCTTTGTGGAGCTCTGAGAATGAGCAGGTAAAGAAGGCAATGGCACGTCTGTCACACAATAAAAGGCTGTATGGCTTCAGAAGTCACAGGCCTGAGAGCATAACCAGAGGTATCCAGAATAGGAGAGTACCTTGGGTTTCCCAAGGTTAAATTTAGTTGAAGAAGAGGGATCAATGAAGGCAAGAGGGGCTAAAAATCACAGGCCAAAAAATCACAGAAAGTAACGTACAAACCCCTCCAACGTTAAATCTAGAAGGAAATCAAAGTGAACAAAGCAAAAACTACCTTAGATGTCCAACTTCAGCGCTGCCCAGAAATTCTTCCTTCTCTGGTAGAGGAGGGTGTCACAGGTGTTCCCCTCATCTGCAGGCACAACACAACATCCAAGGGCCCTGAATTCCCAGAACACAGCCTGGCAGATCTGTGTTGGATGCAACCACCCAGATGGAGAAAGGGTGGGAAAATTTCTCTTTGGGGGATTAAAAAAAGCAAGAGAGCTGCAGGGTCAGCTAGTGAAGCCACCACAGCTGCTGATGCCCCTACAGCTGGAGCTTTTGATGACACTCTTCCTTTTACAGGTGCTAAGCAACTACTCACAAACTTAAACCGCCATCCCATGTGACGGCTGGCGCTGGTGGCCTCTTTCCTCCGCAGTATCTATTTCGCATATCCCTCTGCAGAGGGCCCAGTGGGACTGCTGATGCAGAAATTGTATCCCTCTGAAGTTGTTTCACATACAGGAAATTAAGGTAGAGGAGGAAGGAGAAGATGGAGAGAAATGAAAATGCTTTTGCAAAGCCACCCCAGAGCACCGATGAAAAAACCTCACCTCACCATGAAAGATCACCAGCACCATGTGGATCTACTGAGGGTGGCTACCTCCGCATGTTCTTTCACCGCAGTTGCCTAGGGTATCAGCGCAAGAGAGATTTTTCATTCTCTCTGCAGGAATGGAAAAAACCCTACAGTTCAGTCAGACTTTGAGCTCAGACTTGCAGATGCCACAGGAAAGACTGGTGCTTTTCTTGGCCCTGCTCTCAGCCGTTGCTATGCATTGTATCCCTGTTAATGGAGGCCACAGGGGCCAAGACTCTGACCATGTACATGAGCCACAATTGAAAGCAAGCAGCCAATTGAGGCAAGAAAAAGCTTAGGGTTTGGATTCCATCTTTGGAAGTGGCAGAGCGCATTAAAAAAAGCAATAATTGGAGGGAATTTTTGTTTCAGAAGCTGCTCTGGCCAATGTGATGAGTCACTTCTGCTAAGGATACAGCATTCTATGCTGGGATACCCCTCAGTTTCAGTATTTACAGGCCAAGGAATGCCTGAAGGGGATGGCACTGTCCAAATTCAAAGCGGGGCACACCTGGGACCAGTTTGTCTTTGGAGGAGACACTGCTGCTGTCCCCACCTCTGTCCTCCCTCCCCACATCCATTCCCAGTAGATGATTCTGATGCCACAATCCCAGGGCCAGTTCCTGTTAATCTCACTTTTTTCTTGGTTTTAAATCCTATTGACAAGGGCTGCTTCCCTTGTCACTAGGTGTAAAGAAATGAACTGAGTAATAAGGCCTGAAACAGAGTAGTTTTCTCCTACGTTTTCTAGAATTATAAAGAAGTCCTTGGTGAGAATCACTGACGTACTGGCCAGGGACAAAGATGTAATTTAAGAGTGGAAAAATGAGGCCCTAGGAAGAAAAGGAAAGGAAAAAAACTCACAAAAAATATTGTCAGCTAAAGACTGAATTTTAGCAACTGGAGTTAGGGTTGGGTTTAAGAAAAAAAGTCCTCAACACTTTAAAAATTTTTGCATCATCACAAATCTAAATGTAATTTTATGACCAGGAGATTAAAAATATCTTTCTGTGTTTTAAGCTAACAAAATGAATTTAAATCTATTAAAAAACACATTAAGGGACTTCCCTGGTGGTCCAGTGGTTAAGACTCCATGCTTCCAGTGCAGAAGGCATGGGTTAGATCCCTGGCTGGGGAACTAGGATCCCGCATGCTGCATAGCGCCACAAAAAAAAAAAAAAATTTTTTTTTGAGAAGATATTGAGGGACATCCCTGGTGGCGCAGTGGTTAGGAATATGCCTGCCAATGAAGGGGACATGGGTTTGATCCCTGGTCCAGGAGGATCCCACATGCTGCAGAGAAACTGAGCCTGTGCGCCACAACTACTGAGCTGGCGCTCTAGAGCCCGTGCACCACAACTACTGAGCCCACATGCCACAACTACTGAGGCCCGTGTGCCTGGAGCCCGTGCTCCGCAATGGGAGAGGCCACCGCAGTGAGAGGCCTGTGCACAGCAACGAGGAGTGGCCCTTGCTTGCCGCAACTGGAGAAAGCCCGCACGCAGCAACGAAGACCCAACACAACCAAGATCAATAAATTAATTAATTAATTTTTTAAAAAAGAAAATATTGAATATATTTCAACTTTTCTCCAAGGTCTCAAACTTGCTAATAATAATTAACTGAAGAATACTGAGCTGAGGTTACAGTTTACTTCATCTCTACAATTCAACTTCATCTCTTAAAAATGGGGAACTCAGGGACTTCCCTGGTGGCGCAGTGGTTAAGAATCCACCTGCCAACGCAGGGGGCAAGGGTTTGAGCCCTGGTCCAGGAAGATCCCACATGCCGCGGAGCAACTAAGCCCGTGCGCCACAACTACTGAGCCTGCACTCTAGAGCCCGCGAGCCGCAAATACTGAAGCCCGTGCGCCTAGAGTCCGTGCTCCACAACAAGAGAAGCCACTGCAATAAGAAACCCTCGCACCGCAATGAAGAGTAGCCCCAGCCCGCCACAACTAGAGAAAGCCCATGCACAGCAACGAAGACCCAAAGCAGCCAAAGATAAATAAAAAAATAAATCAAAAAAAAAATGGGGAATTTACCACTGACGGGATAATGTGAGAATGAAAGACACTGACAACTGCAAACATAAACATCGTAAATATGAAATTCTAGAATAAGCAGAAGAGGCAAAATTAACCTATAGTGACACAAGTCTGATCAGTGGATGCTTCTAGGTGGGAAGGACTGATTTATGCGTGGGTGAAAGAACTCTAGGGGTGACGGAAATGATCTGTATTTTGATGCAGATACTGGCCAAACTGTACACGTAAGAGCTGAGCATTTCACTTGGTGTAAATTAAACAAACATTAATTATTTTAAAAAAATAACAAAGTAGAACCCAATGCTGGAGAAGAAAAATAGAGCACTGTATAATCCAAAGGAAATAAAGCCTTTCTGAGTATGACATAAAATCAAGAAGTCTTAAAAGACCTATGAATTCAATTATATAAAAATCAAGTTTTCCTGCATGGCCAAAACCAATAAAAACCAAATGGCGTACAAAACAAAAGAAACACACACACAAAAAATGTTGCATCACATCACAAAAGCTTATTTTCCTTAATACATAAAAAGTGACTACAAAGAGAATGGCGAAGGATGTGACCCATTCATAGAAAATGAAATACAACGATTTAGGCTTACTTGTAAGAGAAATGGAAATTACAATGAAATACCATCCATCAGCTATTGGATTGGTAAAGGCCCAGAAGTCTGCTAACACTCCTTGTTGGTGTTGATGTGGGGAAATAGATACCCTCATACGATGCTAGTGAGAGTCTAAATTGCTACAACCTCTATAGTAATTTGGCAACAGCAGCTACCAAAATTGCAAAGGTACTTACCCACTGACCTAGTAATTCTGCTTCCAGGAGTTTCTTCTATATGTATAAAACTATGTAGATACAGTTACTCATGTGGCATCCTTTATAATAGCAAAACACTGTAAACACCTTAAATGTCCTCCCACAGAGGACTGACTGGTTTAAAAAAGAAACGAAATTGAGGTATTTGTAATGAAGTGGATAGACCTAGAGTCTGTCATACAGAGTGAAGTAAGTCAGAAAGAGAAAGACAAATACCATATGCTAACACATATATATGGAATTTAAGAAAAAAAATGTCATGAAGAACCTAGGGGTAAGACAGGAATAAAGACACAGACCAAGTCCTGGAGAACGGACTTGAGGATATGGGGAGGGGGAAGGGTGAGCTCTGACAAGGCGAGAGAGAGGCATGGACATATATACACTAACAAATGTAAGGTAGATAGCTAGTGGGAAGCAGCCGCATAACACAGGGATATCAGCTCAGTGCTTTGTGACCGCCTGGAGGGGTGGGATAGGGAGGGTGGGAGGGAGGGAGACGCAAGAGGGAAGAGATATGGGAACATATGTATATGTATAACTGATTCACTTTGTCATAAAGCAGAAACTAACACACCATTGTAAAGCAATTATACCCCAATAAAGATGTTAAAAAAAAAAATTACGGCACTACATACAGACATGGGGAATACTGTGCAATCATGAAAAAGAATGAGGCAGTTCTACATGTACTTGTATGTAACACTCTCTAAGATATTAAGTGAAAAAAAGCAAGATGAAAAACTATATGTAGTATACTACCATTTCTATTAAAAATTAAAATATTAATAAAACATAAATACCAAGTGTTTGCAAATGCATGGACTATCCTTGAAAGGGTAAATAAGAAAAGTGGACAGTGGTTGCCTCAAGAAAGGAAGCTGGATTACCAATGGTTGGGGTAAGAGACTGACCCTTCATCGTTTACCTTTGTCTATCTTGGGAATTTTATATCCTATGCATGTATCATCTCTTTTAAACATAATGCAGTTTAGAAAACAATGGTGCATCTAATTCAAAACACTATCCCCACCCCCGGGCTCCTCCTTCAGTCTTTGCTCAAACACCATTGCCCCAGAGGACCCCTCTCCAGACCCAGAGGGGCAGAAGCCTCCTCGACATTTGAGTCAATCATACTGTGGACTTCTCCATAGCCCTCCTCACAACTCTAATTTAGGATCTTTCCTGTTTAATGCTGTCAACCCAGTGACTGGCACAATGTCTGACATATTCCAGGAGTTCACCAAATGTTTGCTGACAAAATGAAAGGACAGGTTCCCAGAGAAGCTAGAAAACCAAGGGCCCATAATAGATCAAAACAATAGGACTCCCTGATGAGTGCCAGACAGCGACAACTGGGCAAACCGGGAACATGAGGCTTTGCAGCTAACTTTCCACAAACATGGCACGGCTGATCCAATGCCAAGATGGCTGCCAGGAATTCTAGCTTTGCTACCAACAGCTGTGTGACCCTGGGCAAATACCCCCCATCTCTGGGCCTTCCTTTCTCCAATTGTCAAACAAGAGAATTCAACCACATCAATGGCTTTTCAAGCCCCACCCCCCATCACCCCATTTCTAAATTGTTTAAAATAAAAGTGGAACTGCTCTGATTGAAGTAACGGTGAGGGCCCAGAGCCTGACTCATTTCACTATGCCCACTTTTCCCCCTCCTCACCAGGGGCCCTTCAGACACCCCATAGTTCCACAGAAAAAAGTTTGAAGACAAAGTTTAAAGGACAAGATCCCTCCTGCATCTCATGTTCTATGATTCCTTGCTAGAGGTGGAATCCACTTCCTCACCAGAGTGTTCTTCCTGGGTATCAAACAAGAGAATATGGAGCATGATCATTCACAGAGCACGACAGAAAACGTTTCCAAGGGGACAAAAAAGAAAACAAATTCAGAATGCAGCCAGGGCCAGCAAACCTCATTAGGTCTTCAGTAGAAGGGAAAACAGTAACAAGCCAAGCAATTCCCCAAATGGCCAGCCAATGGCCAGGGGAGGACTTTTCTAGTCTCAGGGCAGTGGTTCATGTCAGAGCAGCCCATACTCTGCAGTCGGACAAGAAGCATGAAGTTGGCAGCACCAGCACAGTGGACTGCACGCCATCGGCATCCAGTGATGGAACCAGGGAGACTATCGGTGTAGTGAGACCAGCCAGAGAAGTTGAGGAAGCGAAACGGGGAGAAAGACATCTGACAAGGTCTGATCCAGCTCCCAAGACCCATCTCTGAATTCAAGGATATCCGGGCAGGGAAAACTGATCCTTAAAAGTCTGTGTTGGTGGCTTCCAACTTCAGTGCTGAATTTTACTGTTAAACCCTTGCCTGATGAATAGCTTTCAGAAACCTGCTCAAGGACAGTCAAGACTAAGCTAGGGGGACTTCCCTGGTGGCGCAGTGGTTAAGAATCCACCTGCCAATGCAGGGGACATGGGTTCGAGTCCTGGTCCAGGAAGATCCCACATGCTGTGGAGCAACTAAGCCCATGTGCCACAACTACTGAGCCTGCGTTCTAGAGCCCGCGAGCCACAACAACTGAGCCTGCGTGCCGCAACTACTGAAGCCCATGTGCCTAGAGCCTGTGCTCCACAACAAGAAGACCTCAATGAGAAGCTTGCACACCACAATGAAGAGTAGCCCCCGCTCGCCGCAACTAGAGAAAGCCCGTGCACAGCAATGAAGAACCAACACAGAGAAAAATAAAATAAATAAATTGAAAAAAAAAAAAAGGAAAAGGTCCTCACAAGTCAGTACTCAAGTTCACATTACAGACAGGTAAACAGGTAAGGCCACCTTGAAGATTAAAAGGTGAGTCAGGGGCTTCCCTGGTGGTGCAGTGGTTGAGAGTCCGCCTGCTGATGCAGGGGACACGGGTTCCTGCCCCGGTCCGGGAAGATCCCACATGCCGCAGAGCGGCTGGGCCCGTGAGCCATGGCCACTGAACCTGCGCAACAGGAGAGGCCACAAGAGTGAGAAAAAAAAAAAAAAAAAGGTGAGTCAGCAGTAGAGAAACCAGATTTCAGACTTTCTCTCTGAGACAATGTGGTCACCAAACTCAGATAGGCTCTTTCAAGCCAGTTCAATTACTATGAGAAAATACTGTATTCTCCTTTGGGCTTGGCACAAGAATTGAAACAAAGGTGGCGATGGA
Source organism: Tursiops truncatus (assembly GCF_011762595.2). NCBI lineage: Eukaryota > Metazoa > Chordata > Mammalia > Artiodactyla > Delphinidae > Tursiops > Tursiops truncatus. The sequence goes on from NC_047046.1 coordinate 22,216,857, forward strand.
AGTGGTAATGACAGATGGATATGTGCTATGGGCCAGAAACTACGTAAACAACTTTACAGTAATCTGTGAAGAAGGTATTGATAATATCCCAAGTTTCATATAAGGAAACCGAAGCCCAGAGAGGTCAAGGCATTTGTCTGGAGTCACACAGCTAGAAAATGGTAGCGCCGACACACTCTACTCCTGCTCCATAATGAGGTCACACACATCTCACTGTGTCCAGTGAGGCAGCTCCTCCTCTCTGATGAAACCCTGGCAGAAACACACACACTCTAGGCTAAATGGTATGTGAAGTATGTTGCCACACATCCCTGCCGAGTCCCTCGAAGGTTGAATTACAGGTTATTTTAGGGCCAGCCCATCCAGTTTGGACAGCAGGGATGTCAAGCTTGGTAATGTGCCTAGTGAAAGCCTGTCTGGATGAGATCACCCAGTTATGGGTCTCCTGGGATTTGGAGGAAAACTGACTAGTCAAAGTCAATCTTCTGAGACCCACTAGCAATTAAAGTCTCAAAATGAAAAGGAACTAAAGGCAGGCAAATGGTACATGCAAACGTTCTTCTATCAGCACTGAGTCTCTAGGACTGAATTCTAGCATCAAGGGCCAGTTCTCGACTAATCTACAAGCAGTAATGCATGGAAAGATCTGCTGCCAAGGAAAAGTTCCTTAAAAACGAAATAACAAGGACTTCCCTGGTGGCGCATTGGTTAAGAATCTGCCTGCCAATGCAAGGGACACAGGTTCGCACCCTGGTCTGGGAAGATCCCACATGCCATGGAGCAACTATGCCTGTGCGCCACAACTACTGAGCCTGCGCTCTGGAGCCCGTGAGCCATAACTACTGAAGCCCACATTCCTAGAGTCCTGCTCTGCAGCAAGAGAAGCCACTGCAATGAGAAGCCTGCGTACTGCAATGAAGAGTAGCCCCCGCTCGCCGCAACTAGAGAAAGTCTGGGCACAGCAATGAAGACCCAACATAGCCAAAAATAAATAAATAAACGAAATAATAGGGGCTTCTTCTGAACAATCCTTAAATCAATGAAGATGAGGAAACAGAGGCCAAAGACTAAAGAACTAGGCTCCTGAGACCTCAGTTTTCCCGCCTATACATTGGGAACACTTTCTGAAAATCTGTCACATTTTGGATATAGCATGTTTAACAGTGTGGAGCACCATCAGCTCCAAGCCTGCAACTGCGCCCCACACAGGAGCTCACACACAGCAGACAAAGAAAAATCTTTTCCTGATGGCTCCTACAGATTCAGAGGGCAGGTGAAGGACTTCAGGGGAACAGCAGAGTAATCGTGCCCTCCAGATAACTGCCACCAAAGCTCTGAGGAGGAGACTTTGAGATGAGTGGAGCATCAAAGGAAGCCCTCTTGGATTAAAAGGGGCTTGGCTGGACATGAAAATATGTGTCGGATTTGGAAAGGGTGGGGCGAAGGTGACATGGAGAAGACCCACAAGATGACCACATAACAGGGAGTGAATTGAGAATAACTAAACAAACACAAACACTGGCTGGGGCACAGGTTCTGTGCTAAGTAATTTAGAGCCCCTGTGTCATTTAATTCTCCAGTAACCTATTTAAAAATGAGGAGTTAGAGATGCTTAGAGAGGAGTGACATATCCAAGGCCAAAACAAGCACACATATTTAGGAGTCTGTGAGACCCCTGCTTGGCTGAAGGCAAGATCATGGCAGGGAAAGGAGCAGATGAGGTTAGTCAGGGAAGGATGAGATTCAAAGACAGCCTTGGATGCCAGGGTGAGTTGGACCCTGCCAGCAGAAGACGCAGTGATCTTATGACAAGTCTCATGCTAACAAGCATTTGATGCTACTGATCACTCCATCCTCCTTGAAACATTTTCTTCCCTTGGATTACAGGATGTCATGCTCTCCACTTTCCCTTCTACCCCACTGTCTAGTCTCCTTTGTTCCTCCTCCTCTCCCTCTCCTTCAACACCTGGAGTGACCCAGGGCTCAGGCCTGGTTCCTCTGCCCTTTCCCAGAGGCCCTCTTCCCTCCTCCAGCTGCTTGCTTCATCCAGTGTCATGCCTTTAAGTACCACCTATGTGCTGACAACTCACAACTTTACATCCCCAGGCCCAACCTCTCCTCTGAACTCCCAGCTCATATATTCAAATTGCCTGATATCACTGGAATGTCTATATGGCTAACAGGCAGCTCAAACTTAAAATGATAAAAACTGCCACTTGCTTCCTCCTATCCCCCAACTGACTCATCCTGCAGTCTTCATTATCCAGTTATTACCAAAACCATCTTTGACAGGTTCTTAGGCCCAAAACCTCAGTTACCCTTGATAACACACTCTCTCTCATATCATACATCTAATCCATCAGTAATTCCTGTCGGGCCTAACCTCAAAATGAATTCCGAGTCCACGAAGGGGGCTTCTCACCAGCTCTATCACTACCACCTGGCCCCAGGCCATCATCCCCTCCCACTGAGATTGCTACCAAAGCTGCTTCCACACTGCACCTGACAGCCCATCCCGGCAACAGCCAGAATGGTCCTATGACAGTCTAAATCACACAATGGCACCCCTCTGCTCAAAATCCCCCAATGGTTCCCTGTCTCACTCAGAGTAAAAGCCAAAGTCCCTACCATGGCCTCATGGCCCACAAAGCCCTAGATGAGATGCATACCCGCTTCTGTCTCTCACACACACACCCTCCCTGTCATTATCTCTTTCAAACTCTTCTTCCACTGTTCTCCCCATCACTCCCTCAGTTCCAGCCATACGGGCCTCTTTGCTGATCCTGGAACACAACAGGCATGTTTCAACCCCAGGGCCTTTGCACATGCTGTTCACTTTGCCAAGGAGGCTCTTTCTCTATAAAGTCTCATGGCTCAGCTCCTCATCTTTTTTCCCCCCTCCAGTTTTATTGAGATATAATTGACATACAGCACTGTATAAGTTTAAGGTGTACAGCATAATGATTTGACTTTCATACATCATGAAATGATTATCACAGTAAGTTTAGTGAACATCCATCATCTCATATAAATACAAAATAAAACAAAAAAAATGTTTTCCTTGTGATGAGAAATCTAAGTTTACTCTCAACAACTTTCATACACAACATACAGCAGTGTTAATTATATTTATCATGTTGTGCATTACATTCCTAATACTTATGTATCTTGTAACTGGGAGCTTGTACCTTTTGACTGCCTTCATTCAATTCCCCTTCCCCCAACCCCCACCTCTGGTAACCACAAATCTTATCTCTTTCTCTGTAAGTTTGTTTGTTTTTTAAAGTATAATTGACCTACAACACTATGTTAGTTCCTTTTACACAACATAGTGATTCGATATTTATACATATTTCCAAGTTATCACCACTGTAAGTCTAGTTATGATATGTCACCATACAGATATTACATAGTTATGGACTATATTCTCCACGCTGTACATTTCATACCTGTGACTCATTTATGTTGTAACTGGAAGTTTGTACCTCTTAATCTCCCGCACCTATTTCTTTCCTCCCCCCCACCCCAGTCCCTCACCTCTTTTTTTTTAATATCTTTATTGGAGTATAATTGCTTTACAATAGTGTGTTAGTTTCTGCTTTATAACAAAGTGAATCAGCTACACATATGCATATATCCCCATATCTCCTCCCTCTTGCGTCTCCCTCCCACCCTCCTTATCCCACCCTCCCTATCCCACCCCTCTAGGTGGTCACAAAGCACCGAGCTGATCTCCCTGTGCTATGCAGTTGCTTCCCACTAGGTATCTATTTTACATTTGGTAGTGTATGTATCCCTCACCTCTTTCATGTCTTGGCTCAAATGTCACCTTCTCACTGAGGTCTTCTCCAACCACTTTATTTAAAACTGTACACACCCCCAACAAATCCCCCACACTTCCTATCCTTCTTTCCTCTTTCTGTTTTTTCCTCTAAGTACTTATCACCAACATAGGATAAAACACTTATCTATTTTTTTCCCCTCCATAATGAAATTCCATAAGGACAAGGATTTTGTTCATTTTGTTCCCTACTGTATTCCTAGCTCCTAGACTGGTACCTGGCAAGTAGTAGGGGCTCAGTAAATATTCAAATGACTGGTGCTCAATCCTCCTCTTAGGGAAATTTCATGTTTTGTAAACCAACCTCAGCTAGAGAGCAGCTTCCCAATGTTGATTTCATGGTGTTTGCCAGGGTCAGAGCTACATCTGTTCTGGTTGTCAAGCTATTTTGAAATTGAGAATGCCAAACACCCTAGCCTATTTTACAGACAGTAAATGGAAGGTAAGTAGATAAATGATAAGAGAGAGAAGAAAGGGCAAAGGGTAGACGGTCAGGTGGCAACATCTCCAATGGGAGAAATGTTCAGGCCACTTCCTTCAGATCACCATCAGATCACTATCCCCAGCCCTGGGCATCAGCTCAGGGTGACCAGAGCTGCAGGAAGTGGGGAAACAAATTACTGGGGGAGGTGTGCAGAGGGGGTTCTGACACAGGCTATGATGTGAGCTCAGCTAGGCCCTTCCTTCCGCCTATAACCCTCCAGGCCCACAGCCTTCTGTGTTCCTCTAGTTGACAAGCTCTTCACTGCCTTCATACTTGCTGATCCTTCTGCCTGGATTATCTCTCCAGCTTCTAGATTTATCCTTCAAATCTCAGCTTAGGTGACATCACTTCAAAGATACCATCCTTGCACGCACTAAGTAGGTATTTTTCTGTCCTCATAGCCCAGTACTCCTATTCACATATTTACTGAGCCATAAATAGGTTTATATGCTGGGGATGAAGCAGTGAATTAAACAGACAAAAACCTTTCCCTTCATAGAACTTACATCTTAATGGCAGACAGGAACTACAAGCGAGATAAATAAGTAACATATATAGTATCTCAGACAGTGATAAATGCTATGGAGAAAAAGAAAGCAGGGAAGGAGGATAGGGAGTGTGGGGGAGGACGAGTGGGAGGTTGAAATTTAACCAGGGTGGCCACAAAAGGCCTCCTTGAGAGGTGACACTGTCGGGGGAAGAGCCTTCCAGGCATAAAAAATAGTGCAAAGGTGGGAGTATGCCTGGCCTGTTTGAGGAACAGCAGGGAAGTGATGTGGCTTGAACAGAGTGAGCTGTGAGGGGGGCAGTGGGTTATGAGGTCAGAGAATGGAGGGGGCCTTACAGGTCAAGGTAAGGACTCTGGCTTTTACTCTGAATAAGCTGAGTGCCACTGGAGGGTTTTAAGCAAGAGTCCTGAGATCTGGCTTACATTTTAACAGGGGTGAGCTGCTCTGCCTCATTTCCCTCATGATTTATCTGTTTTTCTAATTATAACATTTGTTTTCTATTTCTTCTTTGTCTCTCTCCCCCACTAGAATGTGGTAAGCAATCCAAGGGCAGAAACTGTCTGGCTTGTTTACCTGTCACCACATTTAGCCCAGTGCCAGGGGCACAGCAGGGCTCAATAAATACTGAATGAATGAAGGAACGAACAAACGAATAAATGAATGTTGGGCATATGAAGGCTCTGTCCTCAGTGTCTCAACATCCAGCCACCCAGCCCTTAGAGATCAAAGAGTGAAAACCACAGAAAAGACTCAATAGCTTGCTATAATGAAATTTTGTCATTCTACTCTAAATATGCTTAGGACCCTAAAAGCAATTAGGGTGTGATAAAAAGTATGTCATCCAGGCTTCCCTGGTGGCGCAGTGGTTGAGAGTCCGCCTGCCGATGCAGGGGACGCAGGTTCGTGCCCCGGTCCGGGAAGATCCCACATGCTGCGGAGCGGCTGGGCCTGTGAGCCATGGTCACTGAGCCTGCGCGTCCGGAGCCTGTGCTCCGCAATGGGAGAGGCCACAACAGTGAGAGGCCCGCACACCGCAAAAAAAAAAAAAAAAAAAAAAAAAAGAGTATGTCACCTAAGGCTAGTCCTCTATAGAGCTCAGCTGTAACAAATGTCTTCACTGCTGAAAACCAACACTGAAGGGCTGGTTTTAAAACTTTTTTTTTTTTTTTAAACTTTCTGGCCACGCCACACAGCTTGTGGGATCTTATTTCCCATACCAGGGATTGAACCCGCACCCCCTGCAGTGGAAGCGTGGAGTCTTAACCACTGGACTGCCATTGAAGTCCCAGTTTTAAAGCTTTTGAGACCTGACTTCCAAACCTACAAATCTTGCAGCTCAAGTCCACAGAGGAGACAATGGATCAATGACTAAGGCATCCTGGCTGATGATGACCTCTGGGCATTCTGTAGTCAACCAACCATACTGTTACCTTAACTAGAGAAGGCCTCCCAACTTCAGGGAGACCCTCTTAATGGAGGTCAGAGGTCAAGCCCAAGGCCAAAAACCCAAAAAGCATGAGGCTTGGGAGGCTAGAACCATAGCCAAGCCCTTCCTCAGCTCCATTAAATAACAGGAGACAATTCAAGAACAAGGGATTGGGAAAGGAAAGGTGGCCACAGAGGGTACAACATGGGCTCTCAAGGGGTCTACACAACCTAACAGGCACAACCATACCACAACTGCAAAACGAGAATTACAATGTCACATACTTGAGGGGTTTGTGAGGCTAAAACAAGTGAATACATGCAAAGCCCTCAGCAGTACCCAGCCCACCAAGTGCTTGATAAACGTTAGCCACTTTTACTACTACACAGGGAGAGCCGTTACCACCAGCACCTCCTGCTGCTCTCCAACCCCCAGGTCTCTGGAGGCCCTGAAGCACTCTGATGGCTGGCTGGGTGGTAGCAGTAGTTCGAGAGTAGTTATTCCCACCATTGGGCAGATTTCTCCCTACCTCCCTGGGGTGACATGATGATGGACAGGAGATCATCTGGGAAGTGCTCTGAATTCCTTAGGAGTCAAGGAATCCTAAAAATTCAATGTGATATTCATTCATTCATTCACCAGACATTTACTGAGCACCTACTATGTGCCAGATATTTCACTAGGTGCTGGAGACACAGACAGTTAAAACAAGTCCTCTCCAGGGATTAAGAGCTGTTTACTTAGAAGACAGCCAAGTACACAGACAATGACAACCCACTGTGATCAATGCCACAGGACAACCAGTTCAGGCTTGCAAGGTGCAGGAGATGATCAGATGGGAAGCACCAAGTAGTGGTCTAGCAAAGAAGTGGGTGTGTGTGACAGGAACTGGTGCTCAGGAGGTGGGAACAGCACAAAGCAAAGACACAGAGGTAAACAACTGGGGATGGCAGAAGTGGCAAGCAGTTGAGTTTGACTGGAACTTGGGGAGATGCTGGAAGTGAGTAGTAGGAGAGATGAGGCAGGAGAACCCGGCAGAGGTCAGAGCTCAAAAGGCTTTGACCGCCACGCTAAGGAATGTGAATTTCAGCCTGAGAGCAATGAGGATCCACTGATGGATATTCAAGCAGAATTTTTTTTTTAAAGGATTCGCCACTTGCCCAAGTAATATTCTCTCTCTGGAGTTATTTGTTCCTCTCTGTGTGAAGCGAAGAAGAACACAAAAACCATTCCTGTGCTCTGATAACTTATCAGTGACCTATCTTAGGCAAAAAGACCTGTTCAGGGCTTCCCTGGTGGCACAGTGATTGAGAGTCCGCCTGCCGATGCAGGGGACGCGGGTTCGTGCCCCGGTCCGGGAAGATCCCATATGCTGCGGAGCGGCTGAGCCTGTGAGCCATGGCCACTGAGCCTGCGCATCCGGAGCCTGTGCTCTGCAATGGGAGAGGCCACAGCAGTGAGAGGCCCACGTACCACAAAAAAAAAAAAAAAAAAGACCTGTTCAGAAAAAGAAATACCTACAAGCAACAGATGCCCCTTTAGCTTTCAGAAATACACCAAAGCGCGAAACTCATAACCAAGCAATGTTTGCTCACCATCAGCACATCAGGCTTTGGTGCCAGGCGTGGGGGTTTTCAGGAAGTGAGCAGTCAAGACATACAACAGCTTCAAAGGATGACTAGAAAAAGACGAAAGTCCAAGCCCAGAGCCAGGAGGACCAACAGACTGAATTTCTTCTGAAACACTTTTAGGAAGTGAAACAAGAAGGATGGGAGAAGTCCTGTGTACATAAAGGTCTCTGTCTGCAGATAGAAGTAACACCCCCAAAACCAGGCCCCCAGTGGGCATCAACTGCCTAGGGTCAAGGCACCCACCACCACAACAGGCTCTGACAAATGTCCTTGTCCAGCCCCGACATATGCCAGTGTTCGGTGGTGGGGGGGTGGGGAGGGGAAGGTATTATTTGAGAGCTGAGGTAAAGAAGGCTCCAGGTCACACTACCAAGAAGCTGCTGAGCTGGGACTGGAACCCAGGGTTAACTGATGGGGAGTCGAGGAGTGCTTTTTCCATCACACCTCTAAGCTATTCACGTCGCTCAGGTGAAGCCTCTGCTCAAACCACACTCAACAGATAATCTCTACACAACCTCTAAGGGATCTGAGTCTTTGTAAACTAGTGAAGTCACTCTTCATGAAGCTGCTCTAAGAGGTCGAAGAGGCCTGGTAGGCTCAACTCAGGACAGGGAGCCAGATGCTCTGAGGTCTGCTCATGTTCCTACCATCTGTGACAAGTCACTTCATCTCAAATCCTCCCTTGGAAGGATGGGGATAAGGTGACAATATTAAGTTTCCGTGAATTCAATGGAACTAGGAGAACAGATCGTAGAGTTTAAAAACAGGCACTACAGTAATATTTATATCACAGCTTTCTTCAGAAGCATGTGGAAACCCTCAAGGGTTCGTTAAGGCTTATAATACCTAGGAGTGGGTAGGAAATCAGCAGCTCTGTGCTGCTATCAGGGAAACTGAGGCAGAACTGGAGCAAGTGAATGTCTCTGCAAAGGAATAAGGCTCAGACTCACAAAGCCTCATCCTCTGGCCATGAAATCACCTTACCAGCTCCTGGACAAGATGTGGCTCCCCAGTCAAGAAGCCATGGGACCTGTACTTTTCTCAGAGACACAGACCCTTCCCTTGGGAATGTTCTTCAAGAACCCAGGGCCAAAAGATCCCCTAGCGGTCACGTGGTTCCTCTCTTCACTCCAAAAAGAATGCAGCTCAACCACTCTCAAGAGAGGTTCTGGATATTGTTTTTTTCTTTTTTTAAAAAAATTAATTTCTTTAGTTAGTTTTTTGGCTGTGTTGGGTCTTCATGGCTGCGTGCAGGCTTTCTCTAGTTGCAGCAAGTGGGGGCTACTCTTTGTTGAGGTGCGTGGGCTTCTCATTGTCATGGCTTCTCTTGTTGTGGAACATGAGCTCTAGGTGCGTAGGATTCAGTAGTTGTGGTGTGTGGGCTCAGTAGCTGTGGCTCACAGGCTCTAGAGCGCAGGCTCAGTAGTTGTGGCACATGGGCTTAGTTACTCTGCGGCATGTGGGATCTTCCCGGACCAGGGCTCAAACCCGTGTCCCCTGCATTGGCAGGCGGATTCCCAACCACTGCGCCACCAGGGAAGTCCTGGATATTCTTAAATTCATTTCATGGCCAGCCTGTTTTATGTCTCACAGTTCTCAATAGTCAGGAAAAACTTCCTCTCTTGCCCTGAAAGGTAATCAGTTATAGCAATAGCCTACAGAACTGTTTCATCCTGAAGAAAGTGAATCAAATACTCCTTATGAAGATCAGACGAGAAGCAAGAAGGCTACATCTTTATATAGGTGCAAATTTAATGGTAGCTAAAAATATTAAATAGCCCCTACACCCCAACCTTCCTCCAGCCTCTCCTTTGTCTCTGCACTTACAGGTCCGTGAGAGCCTGGGTGGGAACCCTGGCTCTTGTCTATACTACCCAATTGACCTTACAGGTGTGATTTAACCTCTCTGTGCCTCAGTTTCCTCGTGGATAAAATGGGGATAACAACAGTAGCTACCTCACAAAGGTTGCTGGGAAGCTTAAATGAGGCATTATAAGTGCCTAGCACAGGGCTTGGTACACAGTAGGAGGAGCTCAGTAACCAGTAGCTAGCATTTCCATCAGTACTTTTGGCATTATTACAGGTGTCCCCAGTTAACTTGTCCGTGAGGCGCCTACGGACAGACCAAGCCCAGCCCCACCCCAGAGGAGGCTGCGCCGGGCCATTTCTTAGTTTTTCTTTTTTTCCTTTTCGAACCTTGGCAAAGAGATAAGGCCCTGAACGACGAGGAGGCCTCAGGATAGCCACGGGGGTGACTGTGCAGGGGGAACCAGTACCCAAAGAGAAGTTTCCTGTCTGGCCAGGCGCAGGCTCCCTCAGGCCTAAGTCTAGGAGTCTCTCCGGGAGGGCGCCCTGGGAGGGAATGCGGACTTGGGGTGGCTGGGGTGCAGGCCGGCGGCCAAGGAGGCGCGAATGAATGAACCCGCAGCCCTTCTGCCTCGTCCTGGCTTGGGAAGCCACTCTAGCCCCTCCAGCTCCCTGTCCTCTCCGTGACCTTTGACCCCAGAAACCCCTCACCTCAGACCCCTGACTCCCCGCCCCACCACTTCTCCGGCCTCGTCAGGCTTCCCGTTTCCTCACCCACAGGTCCGAACGGCTCCCGGAGCCACGGCGCTGCTCGACGCGGCAGTAAAATGTCTGCGGCCTTGTCCCCCTGCTCTCCCCGTGCGTCCGTGCCGCCGGCAGCTCCGAGCCCCACGACTGTCACCTGCCGGGCGGAAGTGAGCTGCCCGCGCGCGGGCACTTCCGGTGGACGCACGGGCTGGGGGCGGGGTCAAGGGTGCACTGGCTGGGGCGGGGGTTGTGCCCGCGGGGTGGGGCCAGAAGGGGCGGGGCCTACCGGAATTAACTCCGCCCCCGACACGTCCTTCTCTGCCCCTGTCTTCGGTAGAGCGCGGAGAAAAATTAGGCCAGCTAACCGTTGAGCAATTGAACGTGATGGAGATGAAAAAGTTCGTAGAGACTTTGAGGTCCGTTTCCCTTCTGTGTTACAGATGGGAAAACTGAGGTTCTGAAAGGGGCAGGTGTTGCTCAAGAGCACTTACCTTGTGAAGGGAAGAGTTAAACTAGAGCTGTAAGTCTAGTCTAGCGCTTGCAGCCCTTCAGTGCAGCCCTATAGGGGAATTCCGCGTTTTACGGGAAAACCTCAGACCCTCCAAGGAGAACTTCATAATGTCTCATTTCCCCTTATGCTGGGTCGGCCAGGACCTCAATTTCTATAGCTATCTCGCTCCCAACTCTGGTACTATTAACTTTCTCCTCCTCCTAGATAATTTCTGATTATTCTCTTTAAAATATTTAAAATAATATTTGCATTGTAGAGAAATGGAAATATACTAGTAAGCAAAAGGAGATAAAAAATCATCTGCAATCCCACCGACCTGAGACAATCATTTTTAACATTTTGGTGAATACCCTTCCAGACTCGACATATCATGCGGTATTTTTAACTCACCAAGATATTGGTAAAGCTTTCCCAAAACAATAAATACATTTCTATTTGGTGCTTTCCAATGCCTGCATGGAATTCTACAGTATGGGTGGCATCACTGTTCTAAAAAACAATCCCCTACAGCTGAACACTTAGGTTGTCACCAAACTTTTAATATTATAAAATATATTGATAAATAAGCATGCACAGCCAAGTCTGTATGTCCCATCTAATCCAGATATTACTGTTTTAATATTTAATATAGTTTTCTATGTTTAATCAGCCTCAACTACTTTTTTAAAAAATTTATTTTATTTATTTTTTTTTGGCTGCATTGGGTCTTCACTGCTGCGCGCTGGCGTTCTCTAGTTGCGGCAAGTGGGGACTACTCTTTGTCGCAGTGTGCGGGCTTCTCATTGCAGTGGCTTCTCTTGTCGCGGAGCACGGGCTCTAGGCGTGTGGGCTTCAGTAGTTGTGGCACACGGGCTCAGTAGGTGTGGCTCACAGGCTCTAGAGCGCAGGCTCAGTAGTTGTGGCACACGGGCTTAGTTGCTCCACGGCATGTGGGATCTTCCCAGACCAGGGCTCGAACACGTGTCCCCTGCATCGGCAGGTGAATTCTTAACCACTGTGCCACCAGGGAAGTCCCTCAACTACTTTTTATAAAATGTTATTTTTAAAATAATTATAGACTTACAGGAAGTTGCAAAAATAGTACACAAAGGGTATCATGTACCCCTCACCCAGCTTCCCTCCATGGTGACATTTTATATATTGGTAGTATAATATTGAAACCAGGATATTGTCATTGGAACAATACCATTAACTACATTACAGACCTTACTCCACTTTTTAAATCCTCTTCTGAAGTAGACAGGAAACAAATAGAATTCTATATGTACATGCCATGTTCCATGTGCTATATACAGCTGTCTGGAGGAACCACCATTCCCCTAATGATAAATGTTGGCAAATGCCATCAGCCTCATTGGAAAACAAAATTTCACTGGGAATGTGACATGGAAAGAGAAGAATTACCCAACAAAACAAACCAAGGAACTTAAAGGTACCAAGCTGGACAGCTTATGTGAAAGTGACAAGTTAGTGGTAGAAGCAGTCAGAGATGGAAGATTTCCAAGGAGACAGAAGTCACAGCGTCAGTTTGCTCAGGAAGGATATCCTGAGGAAAGTGACATTTGTGCTAGGCTTTGCCCAATAAGAACACAGTTGCATGGGCTGAGACAGAAGGAAAAGGTGATCCAGGGACAACAGTGTAGAGGCAGGAAGGCAAGGGAACCAGACATCTGGGTCCTTCAGAAAGCAGTTCCCAAGTCCCTGATCTGAATCATGCCCTGGACTGGGTGTTGGATAGTTGCATGGCTGAGGCAAAGGCCCTGCTCTTGCTGACCCTACTGTTTGTCTGGGGAGGATGACAGAGCAGCAGACACGAGTGTGATTGGTGCTGTGGTAGGGGATGGGCTGGGGGCTATGGGAGTCCAAAGCAGGAAGTGCAGAGCAACAATGAATGTTTATGGAGCACCTCTGGTGGGCCAGGCAGTGTGCAGAGGGTCTCATTTCCTTCTCACTTCAGCTCCACTTTATCCAGGTGGATGGTTGTTGCAACTCCAAGAGCTTAAGCCAAACAGTGTGTGAGTGACAGCGCTGAGGGACTGGCCCCAGAGCCCTTGGATATGTGCTCTCACAAGTCCCACTCATTCACCTAAAATATATTTGTCACTAAACCAGCCATATTGGGAATACAACAATGAGCAAAAGGCAGCACGATCCCTCCTTGGGGCTACGGTGGAGTGTGGGAGAAAGACAGACAAAGGGATAATTATAACACCACTCAGGGTGGCTTCCTGGAGGAGGTGACATCCAGCCTGAACTGTGAAGGATGATATTCCTCCTACTAACAGTTACTGTGAACGAATCACTGTGCTTGGCTTTTTCACATATTAACCCACTGAACTCTCCCAACAATTCAATCCCATGACTGTCTCCAAGGAAAGATGAGAAGACTTAGGCCAGTGGGCAGAGCCGATTTCTCCCCGACTCCCCTGTGGGCCTGGGCCTTCTCTCCCACAGCTCAGCCTGACAGGAAAGCTAAAAGGATGCTACTAATAAGAGGAGGCCAAAGGCCGTATAGTTACAGCTTGCAGAGGTGGGAGACGGAAGCAGGGAAAGGGTGCGTTTGGGGGCTTCCCTCTCCACCGCCACCACCAAACCCAGCTGGCCACACGGCCGAGTCACACTCACCATCAAACGCTGACCGCTGTGTCTAGAACAGTCGCTCCTGGGACCCTGGCCCTCTGAGACTCCAGGATGGGTGGAGCAGAGCCGATGATGGCGAAGCCCACCTGGAGAGAGAACCAGATTCTCCCAACAAATACATCATTACTAACAACATCACCTCCTGATTGGAGGAGGACGTTTTTCATGTTCTACCCTGCCCTACTGAGCTGGCTGATGTTGGACAGGCCTGTGCACCTCTTTGGGCCTCAATTTCTCCACTCTAAGAACTCTGAACCCATCATGGGCCAAGTACTTTGTATACCCTTGACCTCCATCACTTTATTTAACCCTCACTGTTCTCAAGAGGTGGGTGCTACGATAACCCTCACTTTACAGGTGAGCACACTGAAGCCCTGAGAGGCTGAGGAACTTTCCCAACTTCACAAGGCAACAATGTGCCGAGCTGGGAGTCCAGGCCAGGGCTGGTGACTGCAGGGCCCAGGCTTTCCCCCTTGTCCCATCTTCAGCTGCCAATGAGGTCTCATCCAATCAGAGGAAGGTGGTGTCGAGAATTGACCTGGTGCTGTGTGACCTTCAGCAAGTTCCTTCCTCTTTGTGACACACAGAAACTGAGAGCACGCTCTTCCCACCCTCTCTCCACACTGGTGCATAATAAAGGTTGAACAAATTAAATATTCTTTCCGTCTGTGCCCACTAGAGGGCGCACGGGTGACATTAATTGCCACCCTTCCCTTCCAATGGAATTGTTGCATGGGCAGCCTCACGTCAGCCTTTCTACGTCTGGACCTTCTTTCTAGATTCTTCTTCCTGTAATTACTATTCCTCTACTTCAGTTTGTGTGTGCTTGTTTTTTCTGTTGTTTTTATCTTACACATTTCTAAAAGTTGCTGCAGAGCCTTTCTGGAAGGAAGCAGGAGGTGACTGTCCACGAGCCTCACTGACTAGGCCAGTGTCCCACCTGCTGAAGGTGGGCAGCTCCAACTCCCCCCGCCCCGCCCAGGCCAGGACTGGCACAGCTCCCAGGGCAGAGGGGCTTAGAGTCTGCCCAGGACCCCTCCTCCGCTGCCCCCATCTCCCCCTGCTGCAAATGTTCTCATTACACCATCCCTGGGCTTCCCAGTAACAAAATGCTGCTCAACCCTCCTGGTTTCTCCGCCACCGCAGGCTGCTTCTCAAAGGGCTCTGCTCTCCTCTCTCAGGTGCCCCTGAGAGGGCTGGATGACCCTCCACTGGTGCAATTGAAAAGGCCCAGACTCTGAAACACACCTGGGTTCAAATCTCCAGCTGGACCTCACTTTCCAATTTGGAAAATGGGGCTGATTGAGCCTTCGTGCAAAGCTGTTACAGAGATTAAATTGTACAACTTCTGTGGAGTGCTTGGCAACCTAGAAACCCTCCTTCAAGGCAGCTGTTATTTGTGTTAATATTAGTTCAGCTCAGCCACTTCCTGACTGTGTCTGTGAGCACATGACGTAGCTTCTTTGAGCCTCAGCTTCCCTATCTAGAAAGTGGTACTAATACTCTATACAGATGTCAAGAAAATTACAGTAGATGTTGTAGGTAATATTCCTAGAGCAACAGCTAGCAGGCACTAAATAAGCATAGTGATTACGTTTATTAAAGGCCATAGATTAGGGCACAGAGAAAATGTCAATAAATTATAATAAAGAAGAACTGGAGTTCATACATCCTTCTTTGATAACAATCTACAAAACTAGAAATTAAAAATAAAACCAGAAAACTACCCCTACACCTGGCAAATAAAACCCTTTCTTTTAAACAACTCCCAAGACTTCTGGGTCAGGTAGTGGATTCAACATGGGCATGTGATTCTGCTCCTTTCTGAAATTCTACTAAAACAACAGTAAGGGAACTTTAAAATTTTGACAAACTATAGATAAAATAAAATTTGCCTTTTAAACCATTTTTAAGTGTACACTTTAATGGGATTAAGTAGATTTACATTGTTGTGCAACCATCACCGCCATCCATCTCCAGAGCTTTTTCATCTTTCCAAACTGACACTCTAAACCCATTAAACGCTAAACTCCCCATTTCCCCCTTCCCTTAGCCCCTGGCAACCACGATTCTACTTTCTGTATCTACAAATTTGACTGTTCTAGGTACCTCATGTAAGTGGAATCATAGTGTTTGTCTTTTTGTGTCTGGCTCAATTCACTTAGCATAATGTCCTAAAGGTTCATCCACGTTGTGGCATGTGTCAGAATTTCATTCCTTTTTATGGTTGAATAACATTCCATTGTATGGATAGACCATATTTTATTATATTTATCCATTCATCCATCAGTTGACAGTTGTGTTGCTTCCACCTTTTGGCTATTGTGAATAATGCTATAGAAATATTGGTGTACAATGGGGGAAACAGACTCCACTCTTGGAGGGCACACACAAAGTAGGGTGCGCATTGGGGCCCAGGGCAAAGAGCAGTGACCCCATAGGAGACTGAACCAGACCTATCTGCTAGTGTTGGAGGATCTCCTGCAGAGGCAGTGGGTGGCTGTGGCTCACCGTGGTGTCAAGGACACTGGCAGCAGAAGTTCTGGGAAGTACTCCTTGGTGTGAGCCCTCCCAGAGTCCGCCATTAGCCCCAACGAAGAGCCACGTAGGCTCCAGTGCTGGGTCACCTCATGCCAAACAACCAGTAGGGAGGGAACCCAGCCCCACCCATCAGCAGACAAGAGGATTAAAGTTTTACTGAGCTCTGCCCACCAGAGCAACACCCAGCTCTACCCACCACCAGTCCCTCCCATCAGGAAGCTTGCACAAGCCGCTTAGATAGCCTCATCCACCAGAGGGCAGACCCCAGAAGCAAGAAGAACTACAATTCTGCAGCCTGTGGAAGGAAAACCACATTCACAGAAAGGTAGACAAAATGAAAAGGCAGAGGACTTTGTACCAGATGAAGGAACAAGATAAAACCCCAGAAAAACAACTAAATGAAGTGGAAATAGGCAAACTTCCAAAGAAAGAATTCAGAATAATGATAGTGAAGATGATCCAGGACCTCGGAAAAAGAATGGAGCAAAGATCGAGAAGATGCAAGAAATGTTTAACAAAGACCTAGAAGAATTAAAGAACAAACAAACAGAGATGAACAATACAATAATTGAAATGAAAAATACACTAGAAGGAATCAATAGCAGAATAACTGAGGCAGAAGAACGGATACATGACCTGGAAGACAGAATGGTGGAATTCACTGCTGTGGAACAGAATAAAGAAAAAAAGAATGAAAAGAAATGAAGACAGCCTACGAGACCTCTGGGACAACATTAAATGCAACAACATTCGCATTTTAGGGGTCGCAGAAGGAGAAGAGAGAGAGAAAGGACCTGAGAAAATATTTGAAGAGATTATAGTCGAAAACTTCCCTAACACAAGAAAGGAAATAGCCATCCAGGTCCAGGAAGTGCAGAGAGTCCCAAGCAGGAAAAACCCAAGGAGAAACACGCCAAGACACATAGTAATCAAATTGACAAAAATTAAAGACAAAGAAAAATTATTGAAAGCAACAAGGGAAAAATGACAAATAACATACAAGGGAACTCCCATAAGGTTAACAGCTGATTTCTCAGCAGAAACTCTACAAGCCAGAAGGGAGTGACACGATATATTTAAAATGATGAAAGGGAAGAACCTACAACCAAGATTACTCTACCTGGCAAGGATCTCATTCAGATTTGACGGAGAAATCAAAAGCTTTACAGACAAGCAAAAGCTAAGAGAATTCAGTACCACCAAACCAGCTCTACAACAAATGCTAAAGGAACTTCTCTAAGTGGGAAACACAAGAGAAGAAAAGGACCTACAAAAACAAACCCATAACAATTAAGAAAATGGTAATAGGAACATACATATTGATAATTACCTTAAACGTGAATGGATTAAATGCTCCAACCAAAAGACACAGGCTCGCTAAATGGATACAAAAACAAGACCCATATATATACTGTCTACAAGAGACCCACTTCAGACCTAGGGACACATACAGACTGAAAGAAAGGGTATGGAAAAAGATATTCCATGCAAATGGAAATCAAAAGAAAGCTGGAGTAGCAATACTCATATCAGATAAAATAGACTTTAAAATAATGTTACAAGAGACAAGTAAGGACACTACATAATGATCAAGGGATCAATCCAAGAAGAAGATATAACAATTACAAATATATATGTACCCAACATAGGTGCACCTCAATACATAAGGCAACTACTAACAGCTATGAAAGAGGAAATCGACAATAATACAATAATAGTGGGGGACTTAACATCTCACTTACACCAATGGACAGATCATCCAGACAGAAAAGTAATAAGGAAACACAAGCTTTAAATGACACAACAGACCAGATAGGTTTAATTGATATTTATAGGACATTCCATCCAAAAACAGCAGATTACACTTTCCTCTCAAGTGCGCTTGGAACATTCTCCAGGATAGATCACATCTTGGGTCACAAATCAAGCCTCGGTAAATTTAAGAAAATTGAAATCATATCGAGCATCTTTTCCGACCACAACACTATGAGATTAGAAATCAATTACAGGGAAAAAAACATAAAGAACACAAACACATGGAAGCTAAACAATACGTTACTAAATAACCAAGAGATCACTGAAGAAATCAAAGAGGAAATCAAAAAATACCTAGAGACAAATTACAATGAGAACACGATGATCCAAAACCTACGCGACGCAGCAAAAGCAGTTCTAAGGGGGAAGTTTATAGCAATACAAGCCTACCTCAAGAAACAAGAAACATCTCAAATAAACAATCTAACCTTACACCTAAAGCAATTAGAGAAAGAAGAACAAACAAAACCCAAAGTTAGTAGAAGGAAAGAAATCATAAAGATCAGAGCAGAAATAAATGAAATAGAAACAAAGAAAACAATAGCAAAGATCAATAAAACTAAAAGCTGTTTCTTTGAGAAGATAAATAAAATTGATAAACCTTTAGCCAGACTCATCAAGAAAAAGAGGGAGAGGACTCAAATCAATAAAATTAGAAATGAAAAAGGAGAAGTTACAACAGACACTGCAGAAATACAAAGCATCCAAAGAGACTACTACAAGCAACTCTATGCCAATTAAATGGACAACCTGGAAGAAATGGACAAATTCTTAAAAAGGTATAAGCTTCCAAGACTGAACCGGGAAGAAATAGAAAATATGAACAGACCAATCACAAGTAATGAAATTGGAACTGTGATTAAAAATCTTCCAACAAACAAAAGTCCAGGACCAGATGGCTTCCCAGGTGAATTCTATAAACATTTAGAGAAGAGCTAACACCCATCCTTCTCAAACTCTTCCAAAAAATTGCAGAGGGAGGAACACTCCCAAACTCATTCTATGAGGCCACCATCACCCTGATACCAAAACCAGACAAAGATACTACAAAAAAAGAAAATTACAGACCAATATCACTGATGAATATAGATGCAAAAATCCTCAACAAAATACTAGCAAACAGAATCCAACAACACATTAAAAGGATCATACACCATGATCAAGTGGGATTTATCCCAGGGATGCAAGGATTTTTCAATATATGCAAATCTATCAATGTGACACACCATATGAACAAATTGAAGGAGAAAAACCATACAATCATCTCAGTAGATGCAGAAAAAGCTTTTGACAAAATTCAACACCCATTTATGATAAAAACTCTCCAGAAAGTGGGCATAGAGGGAACCTACCTCAATATAATAAAGGCCATATATGACAAACCCACAGCAAACATCATTCTCAGTGGTGAAAAACTGAAAGTATTTCCTCTAAGATCAGGAACAAGACAAGGACGTCCACTCTCGCCACTATTATTCAACATAGTTTTGGAAGTTTTAGCCACGGCAATCAGAGAAGAAAAAGAAATAAAAGGAATACAAATTAGAAAAGAAGAAGTAAAACTATCACTGTTTGCAGATGACATGATACTATACATAGAGAATCCTAAAGATGCCACCAGACAACTACTAGAACTAGTCAGTGAATTTGGTAAAGTTGCAGGATACAAAATTAATGCACAGAAATCTCTTGCATTCCTATACACTAACAACAAAAGATCATAAAGAGAAATTAAGGAAACAATCCCATTCACCACTGCAACAAAAAGAATAAAATACCTAGGAATAAACCTACCTAAGGAGGTAAAAGACCTGTACTCAGAAAACTATAAGACACTGATGAAAGAAATCAAAGATGACACAAACAGATGGAGAGATATACCACGTTCTTGGATTGGAAGAATCAATATTGTGAAAATGACTATACTACCCAAAGCAATCTACAGATTCAATGCAATCCCTATCAAATTACCATGGCATTTTTTACAGAACTAGAACAAAGAAATCTTAACATTTGTATGGAGACACAAAAGACCCCGAATAGCCAAAGCAGTCTTGAGTGAAAAAAACAGAGGTGGAGGAATCAGACTCCCTGACTTCAGACTGTACTACAAAGGTACAGTAATCAAGACAATATGGTACTGGCACAAAAACAGAAATATAGATCAATGGAACAGGATAGAAAGCCCAGAGATAAACACACGCACTTATGGTCAACTAATCTATGACAAAGGAGGCAAGGATATATAATGGAGAAAAGACAGTCTCTTCAGTAAGTGCTGCTGGGATGGGCTTCCCTGGTGGCACAGTGGTTGAGAATCCGTCTGCCAGTGCAAGGGACACAGGTTCGAGCCCTGGTCTGGGAAGATCCCACATGCTGCAGAACAACTAAGCCCGTGTGCCACAACTACTGAGCCTGCACTCTAGAGCTCGCGAGCCACAACTGCTGAAGCCTGTGTGCCTAGAGCCCATGCTCCACAACAAGAGAAGCCACCACAGTGAGAAGCCCGTGCATGACAATGAAGAGTAGCCCCCACTCACCGCAACTAGAGCAAAGCCCGTGTACAGCAACTACGACCCAGTGCAGCCAAAAATAAATAAATAAACTTATTTTTAAAAAGTGGTGCTGGGAAAACTGGACAGCTACATGTACAAGAATGAAATTAGAACACTCCCTAACACCATACATAAAAATAAACTCAAAATGGATTAGAGGCCTAAATGTAAGACCACACACTATAAAACTCTTAGAGGAAAACATAGGAAGAACACTCTTTGACATAAATCACAGCAAGATTTTTTTGATCCACCTCCTAGAGTAATGGAAATAAAAACAAAAATAAACACATGAGACCTAATGAAACGTAAAAGCTTTTGCAAAGCAAAGGAAACTACAAACAAGACGAAAAGACAACCCTCAGAATAGGAGAAAATATTTGCCAATGAATCAACAAAGGATTAATCTCCAAAATATATAAACAGCTCATGCAGCTCAATATTAGAAAAACCAACAACCCAATCAAAAAATGGGCAGAAGACCTAAATAGACCTAAATTTCTCCAAAGAAGACATACAGATGGCCAAGAAGCACATGAAAAGCTGCTCAACATCACTAATTATTAGAGAAATGCAAATCAAAACTACAATGAGGTATCACCTCACACCAGTTAGAATGGGCATCATCAGAAAATCTACAAACAATAAATGCTGGAGAGGGTGTGGAGAAAAGGGAACCCTCTTGCACTGTTGGTGGGAATGTAAATTTATACAGCCACTATGGAGAACAGTATGGAGGTTCCTTAAAAAACTAAAAATAGAATTACTATATGACCCAGCAATCCCACTACTGGGCATATACCCAGAGAAAACCGTAATTCAAAAAGACACATGCACCCCAATGTTCATTGCAGCCTTATTTACAATAGCCAGGTCATGGAGGCAACCTAAATGCCCGACAGATGAATAGATAAAGAAGATGTGGTACATATATACAATGGAATATTACTCAGCCATGAAAAGGAACGAAATTGGGTCATTTGTAGAGATGTTGATGGATCTAGAGACTGTCATACAGAGCGAAGTAAGTCAGAAAGAGAAAAACAAATATCGTACATTAACGCATATATGTGGAACCTAGAAAAATGGTACAGATGAACCGGTTTGCAGGGCAAAAATAGAGACACAGAGGTAGAGAACAAACAAACGTATGGACACCAAGGGGGGAAAGTGGCGGTGGTGGTGGTGGTGGTGGTATGAATTTGGAGATTGGGATTGACATGTATACACTGATGTGTATAAAATTGATGACTAGGGCTTCCCTGGTGGCGCAGTGGTTGAGAGTCCGTCTGCCGATGCAGGGGACACCGGTTCGTGCCCCGGTCCGGGAGGATCCCACATGCCACGGAGCGGCTGGGCCCGTGAGCTATGGCCGCTGAGCCTGCGCGTCTGGAGCCTGTGCTCCACAACGGGAGAGGCCACAGCAGTGAGAGGCCTGCGTACCGCAAAAAAAAAAAAAAAAAAAAAAAATTTAATTCTAATAAGAGCCTGCTGTATAAAAAATAAAATAAAATTTAAAAATTAAAAAAAAAACCCACAGATATGATCTAGACTAGTTGCTGCAGACACATAGATTATTCTGGAAGGAAACATCAGAAACTGATAACATTGATCCCTGTGGGGAAGGGACTTGCATAGTTGAAGGACACCAGAAGAAAGGAGATTTCCCACTGAACTTCCTTTTCAACCTATAAAATTATTTTAAACTTTTCATTTTGAAATACTTTTAGACTTACAGAGAAGTTACAAAAATAGCAGTGTTCCCATTTACCCTTCACCTGGCTTCCTCTAATGTTTATATCTTACCTAACTGTAGTACAAGGATCAAAACCAAAACATCAAAACTGTTCATACGGTGCTAGTACCTAAATGCTAGGCTTTATTCAAATGTCACCAGTTTTCCCACTAATGTCCTTTCTGCATCAGGATCCAGGATGCCACATTATACTTCACCATCACGTCTCTTTCAACTCCTCTGGTCCGTGACAGTTTCTCAGTCTTTCCCTTAATTTATCAACGTTAAGCATCATGCATTTTTGGTAATACCACAAAAGTGATGTGCCCTTCTTGGTACGTGGTATCAGGGGATACATGGTACATGATGGCCATAGGTCTTATTACTGGTGATGTCGACTATTGTCACCTGGTTGAGGTTTTATCTGTCATGTTTCTCCACTGTAAAGTTACTATTTTTCCTTTGTAATTAATAAATATGTTGTGGGGAAATACTGTGAGATTATACAAAATCCTATTTCATATCGCACTTTTTCCCACTAATTTTAGCATCCCTCACTGGTTCTTGACTGCAACAGTTATCACTATGGTGTTTGCCTAATGATGATTTTCTATTTCCCTCATTTCTTCTGTATGTATTAATTGGAATTCTACTGTAAGGAAGAGCTGCCCTTTCTTCCCCATTAATTTATTTATTCAATTATTTATTTCTATTCATATTAGATTTTTAAATTTAAATCCAATTATTAGCCTTAGGAACTCATGAACATTTTTTCTGAGTTATAATCCAATTCTGTACTTATTTATTTTGTGGATCATTTTGTCCAGCTTCAGCCTTTGGGAATTCCTTAAGGTTGGCTCATGTCAATAGCCCTCATCTTTTTTTTTCAGCACTTCCTTACTTTCTGGTACTGCAAGAGATTTCCAGGTTCTTCATCAAGAGATGAATGAAGAAGTGGTATACACACACACACACACACACACACACACACACACACACACACACACATACACACAATGGAATACTACCCATCCATAAAAAAGAATGAAATTTTGCCATTTGCAACAACATGGGTGGACTTGGAGGGTATTATGCTAAGTGAAATAAGCAGACAGAGAAAGGCAAATACTGTATGATATCACTTATATGTGGAATCTAAAAAATACAACGAACCAGTGACTATAACAAAAAAGAAATAGACTCACAGATATAGAGAACAAACTAGTGGTTACCAGTGGGGAGAGAGAAGGGGGAGGGGCAATACAGGGGTAGGAGATTAAGAAGTACAAACCATTACGTATAAAATAAGCTACAAGAGGGCTTCCCTGGTGGCGCAGTGGTTGAGAGTCTGCCTGCCGATGCAGGGGACACGGGTTCGTGCCCCGGTCCGGGAAGATCCCACATGCCGTGGAGCGGCTAGGCCCGTGAGCCTTGGCCGCTGAGCCCGCGCATCCGGAGCCTGTGCTCCGCAACGGGAGAGGCCACAATGGTGAGAGGTCCACGTAGCGCAAATAAATAAATAAATAAATATAAATAAATAAAATAAGCTACAAGAATATATTATACAACATAAGGAATATACCCAGTATTTTCCAATAACTATAAATGGAGTATAACCTTTAAAAATTGTGAATCACTATATTGTACACCTGTAACATATAATATTGTACAGCAACTACACTTCAACTTAAAAAATAGGGTTTAAAAAAAAAGGAGTCTTTGTTCATGGAAGATCCAGTGCTCCAATAAAATCAATACAACTTTGGATTAAAAATCTGAAATGCGGAATTCCCTGGCAGTCCAGTGGTTAGGACTCCGAGCTTTACTGCCAAGGGCCCGGGGTTCAATCCCTGGTCGGGGAACTAAGACCTTGCAAGCCGTGTGGCGCGGCCAAAAAAAAAATATCTGAAATGATGTCCCGTCCCATCAACCACAAATTAAGCTTTGAGATTATAGAGTCACAACCTTTCCCTGGCAAACCCCTCAAATATCCAGCCACCTTATGAAAGAAAAACTGTTCAAAATGTAATGTTACACATTTTGATAATATTAAACATTTCTTCTGTTAAAAAAAAAAAAGAAGAAGTTTCCAGACCCATCTTGTATTTTCTCTGCCCCAGCACTGGAATCAACCATTTTTCCAAACAAATTACCCTGGGCTCATGATTTTATTAACCACAGATTAAATTTGTTCATTATGCTTTCTTTAGGTTAATATGAACCAGGTTACCTGAACACAGCATCTTGGGTGTGTTATGTGCATTATCTTCAATCCTCATATTACTGCTGCAGGCAGTGTACTATTATTACTGCTGTTTCACACATGGGGAAACTGAGGCTCAAAGCTCAGTTCGTCCATCCAGGTGGAGAGTTTGAGCTCAGGTCTGTGGGCCTCCAAGCCCAGGCTCTTTTCCCTGATGGAGACTGGAATTTAGGGAGGGCACGAGGGAACTGACAGGTCCACATCAACATCTAGAAGGATGGTGATGGCTGCCTCAGAGGCTGTGGTGGACGTGTAACGTGTCACTCTGGCTAGACTGAGTGACATTTCCCACAGCTCCCTTCCCTGGGTGGGTCACAGGAGAGGTCCTTGCATGCCTGCCACTGGCCCACCTTCCCCAGGGTTGGGCCTTCAACTTCAACTCCTAGGCCGATGATGTGTGTTTGGCTCTTTGAGGAGCAGTCTGGCAGTAGAACTGACCTGGGTTTCAGCCTGTCTGCACGGGCTTGTGCCTGTGGATTCCAGCACGTTCTTGCTCCCCCGCCACCTGCCCTTCCGACAGCCTACCCTGTGGCTTCAAGCTCCAGCAACAGACTCAAGGATACAGCCTTCCAGAGACAGCTTAAGATGCCCCTACAGTCACCCTAAGTTCAAACACTTGTGACAAATCCTTTACTCTCTGTGGCCAGGTGTTTCCACTTGAGCCCTAACTGCATCAGAGGAGAGACAGTGGTTCAGAGCAGGTGGGCCCTTAGAGCTCAGGGCCTCCAAGGGTCACCATCATCGGGGTCCTCCCGCCAGGCCTGCTCAGAGTCCAGCTTTCCTATCTGTCCTGCAGCTATCAGTGGAGGAGGAGGACAGAGTTTCCCAAGCTGATGCTGACAACAAAAAGCTGCAGTTACCTACTGAATCTTACATAAAAATCAGATGCTCTGTGTCATAGGAGGTATTTTGGTAAATGGGCATCCTGGAACTGGGGCACCCTGGGGACAAAGTTGGTGCTGTGACTCCGTGGGTGGGTACCACCACCAGGATGGGGTCATCCACTCCTCAGGAGCAGGGCTGGGCCTCAGCGTCCAGGGTGGGACCCTGCTCCGGAACTCAGCTGGGTAAAGAGACACAGGTGAACTGGACATCTGTGATGGCCAGACTCTGCAGCTCAGGCTTGGGGTGGCCACCAGGGGGCGCTGAGGCCATGCTCAGATGGCAGTGATGTCCCTAGGGGTGTCAGGGTGCCTGGGAGTTAGGAAGAATCCAGGGTAGAGGAATGGGGGTCTCCAAGGTTGAGCAGGGCAAATGCCCACCGTATCTGTAGGAACCCTGGGTGCTTTGGCTCCACCTGCTCCACCGTGGGCAGCTGGAGTACAGAGCTGGGTTGGTGCCACCTGGGACCCCCCAGGAGGGCTACACTTGTTGGAAGGCCTGAGGCCATCACCATGCAGGGTGGGAGGCCGGATGTGGCAGGCCTCAACTGCGTGAGGATTTCTGTTACTCCTTCACTGCTTACCGATCATGTGACCCACCGACCCCTGTTTAGGCCTCAGTTTCCCCATCTGTACAATAAGGGGGTGGATTGGAAGATCATTCAGGTGACTCCCAGCTTACCAGTAATAATAGAGATGATGGTGGCGATGGTGATGGTGGTGCCACTTGCCAAGAATTCATCATGTGCCGGACTCTGCACAAAAGTCATTTAATCGGGACTTCCCTGGTGGTCTAGTGGTTAGGACTCCACGCTTCCACTGCAGGGGGCGTGGGTTTGATCCTGGTCGGGAAACTAAGATCCCTCATGCCACGCGGCGCAGCCATAAAAAAGGAAAAAGTGGGACTTCCCTGGTGGCGCAGTGGTTAAGAATCTGCCTGCCAATGCAGGGGACACGGGTTTGAGCCCTGGTCCGGGAAGATCCCACATGCCGCGGAGCAACTGAGCCTGCACGCCTAGAGCCCATGCTCCCCAACGAGAAGCCACCACAACGAGAAGCCACCGCAATGAGAAGCCTGTGTGTCACAAATAGCAGCCCCTGCTTGCCGCAACTAGAGAAAGCCCGCATGCAGCGACGAAAATCCAACGTAGCCAAAAATAAATAAATAAAATAAATTAAAAAAAAAAAAAGGAAAAAGTAATTGAATTGGGCTGTGTCCCTTACTCTGCATGATGACCCCATAGGGTGGGCACAGTTGTCATCCCCATTTCATAGGTGAGGGCATAGAGGCTCACACAGCTGGAAAGGAGCTGAGCTGGGAGACAGCACAGCTGGGAAGAGTCTAGCCCAGGATCACATGGACCTGGGCTTGGACCCAGGTTCTGCCATTTCTGTCTGTGTGACTCTGAGCAAATCACTAGCCCTCTCTGTGCCTCTGTGTCCTCTGATGACCACTCCACAGGGCAGCCATGAGGACCAAAGGAGGTCATGCCCAATGCCTGGTGCCCAGGGAGCACACCGTGGACATCGACCATTGTTCTAGGCTAAATGCATCACTGTCTGTGGTTGAGGTTGAACCACAGTTCACTGGATCCCACAGCCCTGGCTCTCCACTCTCTGGGTAAATCCTTGCAGAAGCAGGAGGTGAGATGCTGCCTGGGTTGAGAACTCCCATTTCATGACAGGCTCAGGTTGTCCCCTAGAGGAGCCAGGTCGCCACAGCTGCACATCAGGCCTGCTGGGCGCCTAGGAAGCTGCCTGCCCAGCTCCCCAGCCAGATGTGGCTGCCCCCAGGCTGCACAGGTATTCTTGCCTCACCTGGGCAGCAGCCTCTGCCATCCCATCCTGGCAGTCTCAGAGCCGGCCTCTGCCCCCAGGATCTCACCAGACTCTCAGCCTCCCTGCCAGGCCCAGCTCGCATCCCACTTCTCCACCACGTCCTGGGAGAGCCCTATGACCAGACGCCCAGCAGCTGCCCCAGCCTTGGGGGTCTCCAGAGCTGCTGACCCCAGACCGCCAGTGCAGGATGGGAGCTGCCTCTACTGATCTTCTGCAGTTGTTAGAGAGTGAAAAAGACTTGGAAGATGCTGAGGAATATAAGGAGGACGCTTAGTACTGGATTCAGTGAAGTTAGAAGCCTGATGTTTTTCTGTACAGCGTGTCTTTGGCATTCAATCCTGGGATCCATTCCACATTCATTATTTTTGACCATTACTGAGTGTTCAAGGAGTATGAGTATGTGATTCTTTTTACACAGTGCATATATTTTTCTTTGTCTGATTTAATGTGCCAAGTAAATGAGTTCATCTAATAAAATTGCTTCTTTTATACTTTAAAAAATGGTAAATGTTATAATATGTGAATTATATCTCAATTTTATAAAGGGAGAAAGAGGACCTGGGCTACAGTGCTGACCCTAGCCATGTGGCCTTGGGTGAGTTTCTTACCCTGCTGGTGCCTCCTTTCCATCCCCTATAAAATGGGGACAAAATGTTTCCCTTTGGAAGTTGCTGGGAGGATTTACCTTATAATGAATGTGGAGCCTCAGCACAGTGCCTCACCTGCGGTGGGTCCCCAGTGATGAACGTGGCCACTGTGGTGCTGGTGAAGCACCAGGATGACGTCCACCTCAGCTCCTGCCAAGCCACGGCAGGACGGCCAAAAAGAGGACCCTTTCTTGGCCACTCACTGTGCAGCAGGATGTCAGAAGCCAGATGACCTGGCCTGGCTGTGTGATTTGGGGCAAGTCACTTGCCTTCCCTGAGTCTCTGTTTCCTCATCTGCAGAGTGGAGATGATCATAGCACCCTCCCCACCTGCTGCATGAGAAGATGTGGACAAAAACCCAAGTGTGAAATGCCACGTGCTGCGTAGACCCCTACACTGAAAATAGCTCTGAGATGGGAAAAGTGTGCTCCCGGCCGTGCTGGCTGGTCCTCTTTGTCAAGCCCACCCCCTCCCCCATATGCTCACCTATTCCTTCAGCTGCCTAATCTCAGCCTCCCTGTGGTCTACCCACAGGCACTAGTTCTGGTGGCAGAGCTCTGGCCTGATAGGATCCAATGGGGGAACAGCACGTGGGGCTGCAGCATGGGGGACACACTGTGGATGCTCCAGAGGCTTGGACAACAGGGCAGGAGAGCACCTCCCAGGCCTCACCAGGGTGGCAGAGTGACTTGAATTCGGGCCAGGGCAGGAATGCACACGGCACCACTTCTTTGTTGAGTGTCCAAGGTGAGAAGGCATTTGTCTGCTGGAGCCTCAGTTTCCAGTTTCCCAAACCCACAAATAATGGAACCCCTCATAACTTCTCATGAGCTGCCCTTTAGAAGATACTGCTTTAGTGTCCCCCCAGCCCCAAACTCCTGCCCGATTCCTCACCCAGTAACCCCCAAACTGGCGGATCCCCTTGCCCCAACATGGCTTACCTGCCTGGGTACTGAGGAGATACTGTTCTCAAAGAGGACGTTGCTCGTATCCACGCTGTGTCCCTTAGCAGTAGCGTCTGGCGGATGCCATCAAGGGGTGGGGCTGGTGGTGTCCCTGGTCTCCCCAGTCCCCACCACCTGGCTGCTGCTGGAGCTGCTATCCTTTGCACACAGAGTCAGGGCAGCCCCCTGGTAGTACAGGGTCTGCTGCCTGCATTCCTCCCTGAGGCCTCGCCAGTGCTTAGCAGAGCAGCTGGGGCTCATGAGAGTGATGATGAGTGAATGAATGAATGAATGAACTAATGAATAGTAATACAAGGCTGCATTTGGCCTGTGGATCTGGGGGACTTAGGGGCTCTCAGTGGAACTGGGACCCTGGATTTGGGTCCTGGCTCTGTCTGCCCCCACTCAGAGGCCGTGGGACCTTGGCCAAGGTTCTCGACCTCCCCAAGCCTCAGGTTCCTTTTCTGTAAACCAGGGAGAGTAACAGTCCCAACCTCCCGGAGCCACCGGAGAGAAGCGAACACAGCCTGGGGCTATCATGATTACCCACCCCAGCCAAGGCCCACCTTCCTGAGACACCTAGGCACCACCACCTGGGAGCTAGAGGTGGGTTTGGAGGTGAAGTGGGGATGCTGAGCTGCTCTCAAGGGTACTGGCATGAAGCCTTGGTGAGGAGGCTTCGGGACCCGTGGCAGGGAGCCAAAGAGTGACCCCCCCAGCCTGTTCTGTGGCCCCTCTCTGTCTGCACCCAGCCCAGGGTGGCACACAGCCACCCAGCAGTGCCTCCCCGCCACCGTCGCATCCCCAGCTCCCCCAGATCCAGCCTCTGTCAGAAGGAGCCTTCAAATACTGCCACTGCCTGAGCCCTTCTCAGAACCTTCCCTGGTCCAGCTCTCCACCTGGCACCTGGCCCTGTGACCTCTGCAGCCTCTCCCCCTCCTCCCCCGCCCTCCCACTCTGAGCTCTGGCCATAGGGACCACCTGTTGAATTCCTCATGTCCTTCTACCTGTGCTGGTCCCTCTGTCCTCGAGAACACTTCCAAGGTTCCCTTAGACTCAGCTCAGCTGCATCTCTTCCAGGAAAGTTTTGCTGCCCCTCCACTGGGCTCCCCTACCACCCTGTGCCTTTGTCCACTTAGCACGGCCCTTTCCACCTTCCTCAATGACTAGATTTGTGGTTCTAAATCAGAACCACCATCTACTGAGTCTCAGTGTATGCCAGGCACTGAGCTGAGCTCAGTGACCTCAGACAAGCCCCTTCACGTCTCCTTAGAAGGGGATGCCAGTACCTCCTTCACGGGGTGTGGGGTGGGGTAGAGGGGCTTATGCTTGTCAGGTGCCCACACAATACCCAGCATCAGGGTTGTCCTGGTTACCAAGGGGCTAGTCCCAGGGCTGCCCTCTGACATCCACCCCCCAGTGGGGAGAACTCCCCAGATTCCCTCCTCTGCTCTTCCTGCCCCCTCCCAGGCCACGCAGCCAGCAGGGAATTGCCCTCTGCGGGGATGTGCAGGCTCCTTTTATATTTATTTATTTACTTACTTACTTATTACTTACTTACTTACTTTTGGCTGTGCTGCGCCGTTTGCAGGATCTTAGTTCCCCGACCAGGGATGGAATAGGGGCCCCAGCAGTGAAAGCGTTGAGTCCTAAGCACTGGACCTCCAAGAAATTCCCTGTCAGGCTCCTTTCAAAGCCTGACTTTTAACCACCACCCTGAGCTGTGCGCACCTGCCCCTCCCATGTCACTGCATACTCCTGTCTTAGTGGCTAGGAGCACGCGGTCTGGCACCAAGCGGGGCTAAATAGAGTCTGTTGGGCTGAAGGAAGAAATGACGTGATTAAGCAGCAGCTTAGGGTGGTCTGGATTCGCTGAAATGCCTGGGCCCCGACCATGGCTCCTGCCTCCCATGTCACCCTGGCCCTCTGTCCACAGCGGTTTCACCAACAGTGAGCAGGCCTTGTTGCCTAGAATTTTCTGCTCTTGGCAGTGTTCCAGAAGCTCTCCTGAGCTGATCTTATTCTAAGATCAGCTCACACTTGCCCACATTTCTGAGCCTTTATCTAGGCTGTACACCCTTCCCAAGCCCCCCACCCCACCCCTACCCCACCACAACCCCAGCAGCCCATAAGCCTCCTCAGCCAGGAAGCCCACCCTGCTTTGAGGCCAGGAACTCAGGGGAAGAAGCTTCTCCTGGCCCAAGGCTGGGTCTGAGGAAGGTGGCACCTGAGAAGGGCGCCCATGGGCAGGAGGCCTGTGGTGTCCAGCCTCAGTGGGCCTTTATTGGGCCCCGCATGTAAAGCACTAAGCTGAGCTATTTGCTAGTCATTTCAGAAATACAGATTAAACCAACACGGACCTACTGTATAGCACAGGGAACTCTGCTCAATATTCTGTAATAACCTAAATGGGAAAAGAATATGAAAAAGAATAAATACATGTATATATATGACTGAATCACTTTGCTGTATACCTGAAACTAATGTAACATTGTTAATCAACTATACTTCAATATAAAATAAAAATTAAAAAAAAAATACAGATTAAAAAAAATTTTTTTTCCCCTTAAATACAAAAGTGATGTGTACTTGTGGTAAAAAAAAAAAGTTCAGGGACTTCCCTGGTGGTCCAGTGGTTAAGACTCCATGCTCCCAATACAGGGGACATGGGATTCCATCCCTGGTCAGGGAACTAGATCCCACATGCTGCAACTAAGAGCCCTCATGCTGCAACGAAGATCCCGCACGCGGCAATGAAGATCCGTCAAGCCGCAACTAACACCCGGTGCAGCCAAATAAATAAATAAATATATATATATATTTTTTTAAAGTTCAAAAACAACAATAACTCCTCCACCCTCACCTTGTATAGTTTATTCCTGCACCAGGGTGCGGCTCCCTGCCCCCGCTCCGCCCAGGGAGGGCAGAGGAGAGCAGCTCTGGTTGAGGACAGGGGCTCAGGCACCGGGCATATGAGGCTCACATCTGCACGGTGCCACTGCTGACCCCTTGGCCTTGGGTGGGCTCTTAGCCATGCTGAGCCACTGTGAAGTGGGGAGAATAATAGGAACTCGCCCCAGGGGGTTGCTGTGGGCGTTGAAGGCTGGGGTACACAGGCCCACATAGGAGATGAGACCGATGGACGGTGCCCATCGTTACTGGTGATATCATACCCCACCCCTTCCCACCGCGGCAGCTGGAAAAGTCCTGAGCAGCCCAAACTCTGTGGAGCCTGCTGGCTGTACGGATCAGTAACAAGAGCTGGCCAGGCCCCGTGCTCAGCACCTTCCTCAGGGTCTGGGTCCCAGCACAAGCTCTGTGTATGTTTAGGGGAGAGGGGGTGTTTCTGATCCCGACAGCATCCTTTAACCCCTCCCCCTTGCCCACCCCCATGCCTTCCCCTTGGAGGGCTTTTCTGAGCCTGGAGGAGCCAGGCCTGCCCAAAAGCTGGCCCACTGCAGGCACTGCAGGCAGCATACTTCCAAAGTGCTGCACCAGGTTTTTCCTGTACCCTCCCCAGCTCCTAGTGGCTGTAAATCTTCTCCCCACAGGGACTGCAGAGGCGCTGCCCAGCAGCTCAGGCAGGGCTGACTCCCTTGCCCTCCTCCTGGCTCTGTAGGGCACAGCTCCTGTCTGTGGCCCAGACAGGATGCCCAGGGCAGGCGACTGCAGCTTTCTTGCCCTCATCCTTCCAGGCCATCCCGCAGGGCTGGGTTCCCCACTCACCACGCCCTTCCCTCTCAGCCAGCCTCGCTTTCTCCATCTGAAAAACAAGAGGCTTGGGTCTGAATCTTTTCTAAAGATCCTCACCTGAAACTAACACAACATTGTAAATCAACTATGCTCCAATAAAAATTTTTTTTAAAAAAGATCCTAATGAGAGTCATAATCACTATCCCTAAAAAGTGCTCACACACAACACACAGTTTTGCATCAAACATTACCAGCTGCCTCCTCCACCAGATCTGCCACAACTCTGGACTCTGCCTGGTTAGGAACCTCTGTGTCTCCAGAGCTACTGTTATTTTCAAAAAGCAAGCTGCAAAACAGAATGTATCGTATCATCTTTTTAAAAACATAAATATTAGCATTTACTTGTAAATGTATAGGAAAATCTAAAGGAATCTATATAAGAAATTATTCCAGAGCTTGTCTCTAGGGTGTGGGGTTTCAGGACTTTTACTGTGTACCTCAGACATTTTTGGAACTGAATATTTTTGTAACAATTGTAGGCTTTTAGGGATTTCTCTTATTCTCATTTAAAATATGATCCTATTATAGTATCACCAACAACCCCGAGTTCACCAGGCCATTGTTTCTTTTGTTGAGCACATTGAGTCAACCAGGGACCCAGATGGTATTGAGGACTCAGGCTTCTGAAGCGTGATAAGCAAGGGATCAACAGGATTAAGACCATGACTTGACACTTAATACTGGGTTCCTACGGGCAAGGTAATTAACCTGTCTAGGCCTCAGTTTACCCTCCAAAATGGAGTTTATCCTCAGTTCATGCCTCAAAGGGTTTCTTACTTTGCTAAGAAGGAAAAATAATTAATTTATTTACTTATTTTTAATAATTTTTTTTAAAGAAAAGACTCTTGAATGAGGCAGGCTCTTAAAGACCCTGCCTGGGTCCCCAGAGGAGTCACTAGGTCTTGGTACCATTTTCATTGCCCCCCCAAATTCTTCCCAGCTGTTGGGTCTCAAGCTGGACCCCCAGAAGGTTCCCACAAGACCAGGAGCCCAGAGGACGAATGTGGCTAATGGAATCTGGCCTGGACTCTTTTGTGTCTGGCACCCGTTCAGCAATGGGGATATAAAAAACCCAGACATCACCTCATCGCTGTTTCATCAAAAAAGGAGACTTTCTCCCTGCACATTCCTGCAGAGGACAAGTCCCTGCTAGCTGCGTGGCCTAGGAGGGGGCAGGAAGAGCAGAGGAGGGAATCTGGGGAGTTCTCCCCACTGGGGGGTGGATGTCAGAGGGCAGCCCTGGGACTAGCCCCTTGGTAACCAGGACAACCCTGATGCTGGGTATTGTGTGGGCACCTGACAAGCATAAGCCCCTCCACCCCACCCCACACCCCGTGAAGGAGGTCCTGGCATCCCCTTCTAAGGAGATGTGAAGGGGCTTGTCTGAGGTCACTGGGCTACACCCAGGATTTGCCCCAAGTCTGACTGACTCCGGAGCCGGTGCTCTCTGCTTCCTAGGAGCCCAGAGGCCCGTGGCCTAAGCACACCTCTCTTCAAACAACATGTGCAACCTTGGGTAGGTCTGAGACCCTTCCTGAATGCTTCCATATCCCCCAAAGCCTCTGGATTTTCAGAGGAAAACTCTGGGCCATCTAACCTCTTCCTCCAGGTTAGCTCTGCCATGCGTTTACATGTTGGGCTTTCCTGGAAGAGTTGATCTGAACACAGGGCCTGACAGCCTCAGAAAGTGAACTAAAACAGCAACCAAACAGACAAACAGAACCCCCACGGGCCCAGACAGTCTCCAAGAGCTACGATAGGAAGGTTCCCACAGTCCCAGATACCCAATGCACTCTTTCTAGGGGCCAGTCCTGCCCCGCAGGCCCCTCTGGCTGCCTGTTCAGTCCACCTGGCTCAGGGTCCTCACGCTTCCCCCCCTCTACCCCACTCTAGAGGACCTGGGTCCCCTCATGCCTCACTGAGTGCAAGTCAGAATACTAGGGACCCTGGGCGTCTCAGGACTCCTCAGCAGGGCCCCCCAAGGCCAGTGCACCAGCACGACTAGGCAGAGGTGGGCCTCACCACTCCCCAACCCCCATCTTCCTTTCTTCACCCACCTTCTTTGGGGTGATTACTGAGAAAACGGGCACAAGGGTGTCTTAGGAGAAGCTATAAATTCAGATTTTTATGCTACATCACCTGATTGTTTTCTTTTGTTTTTGTTTTTTGGCAGTGCCACGCAGCATGTGGGATTTTCATTCCCTGACCAGGGACTGAACCTGTGCCCCCTGCAGTGGAAGTGCGGAGCCCTAACCACTGGACCGCCAGGGAAGTCCCCACCTGGTTGTTAAATGTAGACAACAGTTCTGATCATTTGGTATGTGATCTCAAAACTGCCCTTCCGCGCCTCTGCTTGGCATCCCGGGGGCTGACCCTTGTGAACTACATTTCCCAAGTTCCTTTGCCAACTGGCCCTGGTTTGGTTCAGCCAATGGGAGGCACTGAAGGGAGACTGCAGGGTGGGAAGAAGCCAGGGTATTTCCCTCTCTCTGCGCAGTGGCTGGGTATCCTCTGAAGCTCCACTGCCCCGCCTGCAGCCCATTCTCCATGATCCCAGGCCAGGAGTTCCAGTAACCACTCCCCCATTTCCTGTTTGGCTTTTCAAAATTGCCCCTATGGAACCCCTTAAAGTGGGCTCTGGTTTTCTGACTGATACAGTAACTAATTCAAATCCTCTTTTTCCCCCCACATTAGAAAAAAAAAAGTGGTAAAAAATATGACATGAAATTTACCATTTTAATTTTTTTTTTTTTTTTTTTTTTTTTTTGCGGTACGCGGGCCTCTCACTGTCGTGGCCTCTCCCGTTGCGGAGCACAGGCTCCGGATGCGCAGGCTCAGCGGCCATGGCTCACGGGCCTAGCCACTCCGAGGTATGTGGGATCTTCCCGGACCGGGGCACGAACCCGTGTCCCCTGCATCGGCAGGCAGACTCTCAACCACTGCACCACCAGGGAAGCCCATTTTAATCATTTTTAAGTGTACAGTTCAGTGGTTTTAATTACATTCACAATGTTGGGCAACCATGACGACTATCCATTTGTAAATTAGAGCCTTTTAATATCCTTGGGGCTGAACCAAGCTGGTCTGCAGCCTACATCAGCCTGCGTGTCCTTCACTTTGCAGGTGGCAAATACCCTCTTATGAATTCTCCCACCTGAGCATCCCAAAGCCCCTGATGTTAATGGGAGAGGGAAGATGACCTCCATTTCACAGAGGAGGAAACTGGGGCTCAGGCAGATCAAGGCTACTGACCAAGACACCCGATTCCAAGCCCTGTGCTCTGTCTTCTTAGCTCCCCCAGCTTTTTGTTAGCTCCCCCCCTCCCCACTCTCCAAACCCCTGCACATACCCCCTGCTGCCCTGCCCCCCATCAGGGGTAAACTCCTGCCACTGAGCTTCCCCACAAAGTGTCATCCCAGAGAGTTGGGTGGGGGTGGGGGTTCTTGGGGTCTGCACACCCACGGACACCACAGAGCTGGGCACCAAATAAGAACAATGACAACAACAACAATAATAATACCACCTAATGTTTATTCACACTCAATTCCTTCTGCATGTGAGAAGGAAGGAAGAGTTCTGAGGGTCTCGTGTCTGTGCTTTTCAGCGGTCAGATATAAGAAGGGGGTGGTGGAAAAGCTCAGAGCAGAGGCTTCCATAATTGAAACAACCCAACTAATCACTTATCAAGGGCCAACTACATTCCCCAGTTTGAGGTACTTTGTCTCTTAATCCTCATGCATGAGAAAACAGAGGCTCCTCAGGGAGGTGGACTCACCTGGTTCCACAGCAGAAAGGGCTGGAGCTGGGACCCACACCTAAGTCAGTTTGGTTGCCAAAGACCAAGGCTGCCCCGCCTGCCCTGACACTCCCCCTCTGTTCACTCTGGCCTCCCAGCCTTTGCACAGGTTGTTTCCACACACTGAGCAGCGTCCATGAGGGATAATGAAGTGGGTCTCAGATTGGGCAGAAGAGATCTCCCCAGGCCTGACGCAGCCCTTCCCAGTCGCCGGGCAGGGCCCTGGACCAGAGCCCAGGCTCTGCTGCAGCCTGAAGAGAAGAGGCAGTTGCTGGGGTGTGGGGTTGGGCACAACGGCAGCGGGGAGAGCGGCCCCGGTGGGGGGATGGAGGCCTTCAGTGACCCCACGTCTCCACCAGGGCATGACAGACATTCTATGTCAAGCCCTGAGCCACTCACAGACCTGGGTTTAAACCTGGCTCTGAATAACACACATTCAGGTTTGCCTGTGAACACACAGTCCTGCTCTGAAGGACACTTGAGAATCATCCTGGTTGCCTCCAGGGGAGGAGCTGAGTGGCTGTGGATCAAGGCAGAGTAGGCAGACTTTTCACTGTCTACCCTTTGGGCCCTTGGACTCTTGAACCATTAATAAATAATTTAAAAAATTTAAATCCTGGATTGGTAAATCACTGTGTGACCCTGAGTAAGTCACTTAGCCTCTCTGAGCCTCTATTTCCCCAACTGTAAAAGAGTGTTAATTATAGCACTTACTCCATAGGGTAAGGGTAAAGCATAAATAAAAGCATGCATGCAAAGAGTTAAGCATGACACCTGACACACAATAAGAGCTCCTAGAATGGGATTGTTATTATTATTATTGGCCATTTGCCTGACAGACCCCAGGCAAGGGCTACTGCCACAGTCCTCTGTCACCTTCCAGGATCTCATCCTCAATATGGAGGCCATTCCAGCAAACGCCAGCTCCGTTGCCACTAGCTCTGTGACTTGTGTAGATTATGTCACTGCTCTGTGCCTCTGTTTTCTCCTCTGTGAAACAGAGACACTAGAACTTGCCCACTATCCACAAGACTATTAACAGTCAAGATTGGTCATTCAACATTTCCTAGCGATCTCGGTACCGCATATGGTGCCCGGCACAGGGTGCCAGGGTAAGGGTGAAGGGCGCACAGTCTGGTGGGGGAGGGAGGCAGATACATTAACCGATGCTTACAAAAGAGAGACGTGGTGGATGAGGGAAAGAGAACTAAGAGAGGCCAGCAAAGGAGCCTAACCCAGCCCGGGGAGGGAAGGACAACAAGGGAGCCTTCCTGGAGGAGGTGTTGCCACATCTGAGCACTGAAGGATGATCAGGGGTTGGTCAGTCAGTTAAAGGAGAAAGGGGGGACTTCCCTGGTGATCCACTGGTTAAGACTCTGCACTTCCACTGCAGGGGAAACAGGTTTGATCCCTGGTCAGGGAACTAAGATCCCGCATGCCGTGCGGCGCAGCCAATAAATAAAGAAAATTTTAAACATTTTTAAAAAGGAGAAAGGGGGTCAGAAAAGGAAATGCAGGCAGAAGAAGCAGTAAGAGCAAGGGCTGGAGGTAGAAGACCCAATGGGTTGTTCCAGAACAAACAGGAAGGAGGCTTGGTGCTAATGGCAGTGGGAAGCAGAGGAAAGTCTTTTGTCATCGACCTTAAAGAA
Source organism: Tursiops truncatus (assembly GCF_011762595.2). Classification (NCBI taxonomy): domain Eukaryota; kingdom Metazoa; phylum Chordata; class Mammalia; order Artiodactyla; family Delphinidae; genus Tursiops; species Tursiops truncatus. The sequence goes on from NC_047046.1 coordinate 22,254,870, forward strand.
TTGCCTGGTTTCAGAGCCCAGCTCTACCTCTTATCAGCTGTGTGACCTTGGGCAAGTTACTTAACTTCTCTGTGCCAAATGAGGGGAACAGTGCTTACTCCATACTGTTTCTGTGAGGATAAAAGTGAGTTAATTCATGTAAGGTGCTTAGGACAGGACCTGGCACACAGCTCTGTTCAGCTGTCTTCTGCTGGCCCAGGCACACAGCGGCCTTCAAGGAGATGATGCTGCTTAAATATTTGCCGAGTGGATGAACAAATGAGCAAACAGGCTGCCAAACCCTTGCACAGTCCCATGGCCCCTTGCCCACGCCCAGGGTTGGGGCCTGCCCTGGCTTCTCCACTTCCTGACCACTGAGCAGGGATCACAGATCGCCTGGAGGCTCAGTGATGCCCCCCCCACCCCCCCACATCTGGGAACCACCTTGGTCACAACATGCCCACTGCCAGCCCATCCCCCATCTCTGACACAGTTCACAGGGGCCTGGACTTGACCACCCCAGGCTGAGGGGGCTGCTCTGGGCCTCAGAGGGGAAGGAGACCCTTGTTTATCGTCACCTGCTAGTACCATGTCTGGCACAGGGATACACCTCCAATAACTCAGGTCTGACTCTCAGGGAGGTGAGGACCGGCCTGGAGGGAGGGGAGCCCTGCCCTAGACCATGGGGCTCCGAGGCTGGGCTTCTCCACCATCCCCATCACCCATCCTGTCCTTCCTCTCCCTTGTCTGCCTGGCCTGGCTGCCGAGGTCCCTGTTCAGACACAGAGATTCAGTTCCAAGGTGAGAAATCCAGGGTTGGGGGAGGTGAGGGTAAATCAGAAGCAGGATGCAGTGAGGACACCTTCAAGATCATTCACACTGTACAAAAGGGGAACCTGAGGCCCAGAGAGAATCCGTAAGTCACGTCGTCAGGCTGCCCAGCCCACCTACGGCAGGGCTGGGATGGGACCTGCTCCTTCCTCCCAGTGCTCAGGGAAGCTCCGCAGGCTGGGGCCTGAAACAACCTGGCTGTCTGCAAATGGGAACCAGGAAAAAGGGGAAGGAGGGAGTGGTTTGCAGGCAGTTTGCTGGAGAGAGCCTCGGGGGAGCCCTATAACTGGCACTGCGGCTAAGGGTCCGGAGCAGGGAGTAGTGCCCAACAGAGGAAGCAGCCGCCACTCCCTGCCACCCCCCTCCCCCGACCTGTGCCTGCTGCTACCACAGCAGTGGGGATGCTGCAGAGGCTGCTGCGGCCCTGGCCGAGTCCCCAGCCTGGCCTGCAGCTCTGCAGAGGGAGGGACGTGGGAGGAGATGCTGAGTCGGGCTCTGCCACTCCAGCTCCAGCCGCAGTGAGAGCAGAATGCTCAGAAAGGCCCGCTGGGGGGTGGCCTGGTGACCTTACCCTGCAGCTGGGCGGAAGGAGAGGGCAGGAGTTGGGCTTTCATTCCCTGCCTGGTCAGGCCTGCAGGCCCCAGGGCGACATGGCTTTAGTGGCTGGGCCTGAAGAAAGGGGGCAGAAAGGGGGCCTGAGGCTGCGCAGAGGAGAAGCTTCTTCAGGCCTGGGGGCTGGGTCTGAAAGGGGGCATCCAGGCCCTGCCCTGAGGGAGTTGACTGATGGCCTGGGGCAGGGACAGGGGAGATGTAGCCCTGACACAATTCACTGTGTGACAAGATAGCTGAGGTGGGATGAAAAAAGGCACTTGATGGATGAGGATAATGACATTAATCATAGCAATCGTGACAATAATGATTCAGCGCAGGTGCTGGGCCAGTCACTGTGAGGCTCAGCACAGTCCTATGAGGGAGGCATTATTTTTCCCCCTTCTACAGGTGAGGTAACTGAGGCCTGCATAGCTGGCTTGCTCCATCCTCGCCCCAGAGACCCTTGTAGGCCTCTCCTCCTGGACTCTGAGCTCCGGGCAGGTGGGGCTCTGACTATTTTGGCCCCTGCTCTTTCCTCCACCCGGAGCCTTCAACCCAACCTGCACTCAAGTGCACAAGATAAGTGGATGCAGGAAGCCAGCCCCGTGGGGGGCAGAGAGAGGGCACACCCACCACCCTTCCCCACTTCTCCATGTAAGTGGAGACACGTCCAACCCTGCATTTGTGTCTGGCAAAACCCACGGTCTGATCTGAGCCTCATGGTGTCTCAAGAGGTGGCCAAGGCCTGGAAAATCACCCCCAATTCACTGATGAGAAAACTGAGGCTCAGGGAGGTTATGTGCCTTGCTTAGGGCCCCAGCCAGCAGTGGTGGGCCAGGCCCCTTCTCCTCCTCCTCCCAGAGCCTATCAGCCCTCTGTGAGGGAGGGCCGGCTTGCTGCCAGGAATAAACGATGCCAGTGGTAGCTAACGTTTAGGGAGCGCTTACAATGGGCCTGGTATGTAGCATCTCATCTAATTCTCCCAATAACATTTTGGGGTTTTGGTGACAGTTGATTAAGGTATAATTCACATAGCATACAATTCACCCACTTAAAGTGTATGAGTCGATGGTTTCTAGTATATTCAGAGTGTGCAACCATCACCACATGATAATCAATTTTAGACCATTTTCATCACCCCCAAAATAAACCCTGTACTCTAACTATCAGCCCTCAAGCCCCTCATACCTACAGCTCCAGGCAGCCACTAATCTACTTTCTTCCCTGTAGATATGCCTGTTCTGGATATTTCATATAAATGGAGTCATATAATATCCAGCAACCTTTTGAATGGGGTGTTATTATTGCTCCTGTTTCCCAGATGAAAGTGACTGAGGCTTGGACAGGTGAAAACCTTACCAAGGGCCTCAATGAAGCAGTAATGGGAAGGATTGGAACCCAGGCCCACCTGACTCCAGAGGCCCTGCTCTTTGTCCTCAACTCCCCCAGTTAGGGAGCCTGGGAGCTCACTGAGTACCCCACTCATCCCCTCCCTTCTACCTGAATCCAGGGCCCCACCCCCAAATTCCTCCATCACACTCAGGGCTTCTGCCAGGGAAACGCCAAGCCCAGAAATCACACACAGTTCTCTCATGGCCCTTGCTCTCAATCCTTCAGGCCTCAGCTATGCCACCCCCTCTGAGAAGCTTTCCCTGACTGCTCACTTTCTTGGTACTCCACTGCCCATGTGCCTTTGCCCACAGAAGACCGGGCAGCCTGGCTCCCTCTCTGTGGTTGGGAAATTGAGGCCCTGGGGAGGTGTCTAGGGTCACCCAGTGAGACAAGGCAGAGCGGGGAGCAGGGCCAGACTCCCGACTCCCACACCAATGCTCTTCCTCCTGGCTATTCCAAACAGGAAGCCCTCATCTCCTCCACCCTTATCCCATCCTGAAAGTGGTGTCATCAGGCCCACGGGCAAGAGGGGGAAACTGAGGCTCAGCAGAGTTAGTGATCTGCTCAAGGCCACAGGCACTGAGCCAGGACTCACCTGCTGACTCCCCAACCTCCCCCACCAGACGAGCTGAGTCAGGAGCCGCAGCGTGTGGCTCCCATGGCTCCTGGACTTGCCCCTCTACCAACCCTCATAAAATCGGCTCCTTACTTGGTGATGAGGGGAGCTGGGATTCCCGTCTTCTTCGTGGCTGTATTCCCAGCGCAGTCCTGAGCCTGGAACAGGTTCAGGAATTGTTTGTTGAATGGATGATGGAAAAAGGGAAGGAAGGGAGGAGTGCGGGTGGGGCGGGAGAGGGTGGTGTGGGCCGTTAAACCGCCTGCTCAGAATCACAGGATGCCTTTTACTACAATCGCAGGGTCTTACACCAATTCTTCTGACTCCTGAATCTAGAACTCCTTACATCTGTGGGTCTATGCCTCTTGGGGAGTCACCCACACAATCCTGCGCCCAGTTTTGAGGGCTCCTGGCCCACTAGAGCTCACCCACAGGCCTCCAGGAGTCGAGTCTCTGTACTGCAGGTTGAGAACCTTGTACAGGCTACACAGCCCTGTCCTGGGGACACAACTGACATGAACACACTTCACCAGAGCCTGAAGCACAGCACACTGTCTCCACCTTAAGCCTGTGTGGAGCTGCAGCCCCTGGCACACAATGCAGCAGTTCTGACACCATTCCTCCACCTCCTCCCTCCTCACTCACATGGCCCACTGTCCCTCCCCAGGGGCTGCCACCAGCCAGGGACGTGATGGAATGCTTGTTAATGCTATTTAAGCCTCCATCAGGCCTGGCAGCCTACGCCCTCAGCTTCCGGGGCAGGGAAGCCTGCATCCCACATCTGGGTCCCCCGATAACTCAGCAGGACCCTGCCTCTCTTCCCTCGACCCTAACACCATCTTGGTTGTAAGGGGCAGAGGATCGGCAGGGTCCAAGGCTCAGGAACTCTCCCAGTGTCCAGAATGGTGCGGCAGACACAATTGGTAACAGTTGTGTTTGTTGAGGGTTTTCTAAGCCAGAAATGGTGTTAGGCTTTTTGCATATGTTTTTTCACCAAATCTCAAATGAAGCTGGTCCTGTTACACCCCGTTTTACAGATGCAGAAACCAAGCCACAGAAAGGAGAGTCACTTGTCTGAGGTATCCCAGAGGGAGTGCAGGCATTCATCTTGGGTTGGTCCAACCTCGAGGGTGGATTCTGAACCATTAGTTACTGTTGATTTTTCCCCTTCACCTGTGTAGGCATCTGTCCTGGGAAGCCCGGCACCAGGAATGTTCTGTGTGGGGTGGTAGATTCACATTCATTACCATTCTCAGAGGATGCAGAGTCTGCTGAACCTCAGCTTGTCTCTTCAGTTGCAGTCATAAAATATTAAAGCCAGAAGATGCCCTGGTGACTGGGATTGTCTAGTCTCCACATTTTATGAAGCGGGAAGCTGAGGCCCAGAGATCCACACGACTTGGACAAGGTGTTCCCAAGTCACAGGTAATTAGGAACAAACCCAGGACTCCAGATGTCATGTCAATGCTCCCTAAAATCAAAGAATGTGAGCTCAGGAAACAACGTCCAGGGCCTTCCAGCCCAAGCCTCTCATTTTACAGAAGGGGAAACCGAGACTCAGAGAAGAGTGGGGTCTTCTAAGAGTGATATACAGGCAGGCAGGGTGTACCATCAATGGACCCAAAAGTCCCAGTTTTGTACTAGCAGTGACCAGACATATGAGATGACCTATCAGAGCCTCATCTGTGAAGTGGCAATAAAAAACCTATAGTATAGGCTCACTGTCAGGAGTATAAATGATGCTGGACCTTAGGCCAGCACCCAACACATACTAAGTGCTCAATTCACGGTATATTTTATTAACACTGGTAGGCTCTTGTCATTTTCCTCCTCTGCCATCTGCCTTCCAGGTCAAACGTTTCTCGGTACAGTACAGTGGGTAAGACTGTGGACTACTGCTTCAGCCACTTGTTAGCTGGGTGACTTTGGACTGGTTACTACTTTGTGACTCTGGGCTTCAAATGTCTCATCAGTAAACTGGGGATGGCAAATACAGGACCTACCAGGCAGGGCTGTTGGGTGATGGAAATAATACACGTGACAGGTTTAATGCAAAGCGAGGTATATAGTAAGTGCTCAACATATTTGAGCTACCACAATTACTTATTACTTTCATGGCCATGTCGCATGTCTGTCACATCTCTGGCTGCAGGGCGCCTGCTCCACCTGGAAGGATCTGGTCCCCAATCTCCAGAACTCTCCAGTGTCAGGAGTGCTAACGCAGCAAGGGAAGGAGATCTCAGAGCTCTGCGCCTCCACGGGGATGCAGCTCTAATTTCTCAGTGCCTGCCTGGAGACGGGAATTCTGGAAATGCTGGACGAAATTCCGATTTTTGCAGTTGTGGAAGTGTCCTGGAAGAGACCCCCATTGTACAGGTGCAGAAACTGAGGTCTGGGGAGGGGAAGGTTGCTGCCCACAGATGCACAGACGCCCGGACACAGGCCCGTGGCATGACGCACCGGTGTCCTCGCTTGTGGCACCCCAGGGACGATGCCCTTCCCCAGGAGCCCCCGCCCCCGAAGAGCGCTGGTCGGGCCCCTCCCAGAGCCCTGCCCCCTGCGTTCGAGGCTGCTCGTCCCGCCCTTCCGGTGGCCTCTTCGCCTCTGTCCCGGCTTTATTTAAGACAAAGGGAGCGATGGCAACCAAGGCCGTCGCCACCTTTCTGCGGTCTCCAGGGATAATTTTTTTTTTAAATAAATTTTATTTATTTATTTACTGGCTGCGTTGGGTCTTCGTTGCTGTGTGCGGGCTTTCTCTAGTTGTGGTGAGCGGGGGCTACTCTTTGTTGCGGTGCGCGGGGGCTACTCTTTGTTGCAGTGCGCGGGCTTCTCATTGTCGTGGCTTCTCTTGCTGCGGAGCACGGGCTCTAGGCGCGTAGGCTTCAGTAGTTGTGGCACGTGGGCTCAGTAGTTGTGGCGCACGGGCTTAGTTGCTCCGCGGCGCGTGGGATCTTTCCAGGCCAGGGCTCGCACCTGTGTCCCTTGCATTGGCAGGCAGATTCTTAACCATTGCGGCACCAGGGAAGCCAAGCCCTCCACGGATGCTTTTGACCCATGACTTCTGACCAAGGCTGCTTGGGAGTTAGGTCCGAGTTGTAGGGGAGCACTCCCGGCTTCTCCGAGCCCGTGCTTCGGAGAAGTGCTCGACAGTCTTTGGAAGCCGGAGGGAGCGCTCGGGCATTTCCGGCGCCGAGGGGCGAGGCTGATGGTGAACGCAGGCGTACCCGCCCCCGCCTGTAGAGTCTGTCAGGCCAGAGAGCCGGCCTACGTATTAGCAGGCACAGAAACAGGCTCTGTAACCCTGGAGCCTCCATTACTTCCTCTGGAAAATGGGCTGATGACAAGTCTTGTGAGGCTCCAATGGAACCCCGATAAGTTTTTGAGAGAAACTAGAAGACACATTGGTAAATATCCACGCTATTTAACTTGCCTCAGTTTGTTCATTGTAATTAAGGGTAATTGTACCTTCCTTTCCTGTGTAAATTGTGAGAATTGCAAACTGTGGGAAAGATACATGTAAGAGATCTGGCACCTTGTAAGCACCCAGTAAAAGGCAATGATTGTGATAATGGGCAAAGCACCCTCCTTGCCAAGACAGGAAAGAAAGTCCACGTGTCTATTCCTGCTTCCAAGGACCTTCAGCCTCAGAACCAGAAGCAAGGTAGCTGTGAGCCGCAGTGAAAGCACTGGCTGGGAGTCAGACCTGCCACGGACCACTTGGCCTCAGTTTCCTCATCTGTACAACTGATGGCCTTTAAGGCCCTCTAGCCTGGCTTCCTTGAACTCTGGGTTGTGAAACGCAGTCCAAGATGGCTCTAATTATAGATGGATAAGGTGGAGGACAGTCTATAGGAAGTCACCGTGGACTGGCATTTATTCATTCAACAAACTTCACTGAGGTAATACTCTGGTACCAGGTCCTAGGGAAGCAACATTGAATAAGAGATGCCTGTCACCCTTGCCCAAAGTACAGTTAGGAGACAAATAGCCCTTTAGAATACAGTGTTAGGCTAGAATGAGGGAAAGGCAGGGGGCTATGGGAGCCCACACGTTGCGGGTAGGGAAGGCTCCCTGAAGGCAGAGTTAACATGGAATAGCTAAAGCATAAAAAGAAGTTATGTAAATGGGGGAAGTGAATTTGGGGTGGGGGAAAGGATGTCAGAGAAGAAGCTCTGGGTACAAGAGATTATGGCAGAATCAAGAATTTCATGGAGGGACTTCCCTGGTGGCACAGTGGTTAAGAATCCGCCTGCCAAGGCAGGGGACACGGGTTCCAGCCCTGCTCCAGGAAGATCCCACATGCCACGGAGCAACTAAGCCCGTGTGCCACAACTACTGAGCCTGTGCTCTAGAGCCCACGAGCCACAACTACTGAGCACGCGTGACACAACTACTGACGCCCCCGCGCCTAGAGCCCGTGCTCCGCAGCAAGAGAAGCCATGACAATGAGAAGTCCGCACACTGCAACCAAGAGTAGTCCCCGCTTGCCACAACTAGAGAAAGCCCGCACACAGCAATGAAGACCCAACGCAGCCAAATAAATAAATAAATTAAATAAAAAAAGTTTCATGGAGGTGGGCGTGGAAGGCAGGAGAGATTTGGGCAGAGAGGGATGTGGGCAGGGGAGGGCATACCAGCTCTCTCTGTCCTTTCCATCCAGCCCTGCCCCCTCCAAAGCCACCGCCAGGAAACATTCTTGTGTCCTTCTCTCTGTGCCTCAAGTGTTTATATCCCCACCATATGTTCACCCACTGCACACATCCTGAGTGCCCCAGTACAAGGACCACTCCCTGCACTCATGGACTCATGGTCTAGGAAGGATGTGAAGACACAGGCACCAGGGACTCCAGCACATGCCATCACCTAGGTCCCAGGACAGGCACCTAGGTGATGAATGGGGTTCAAGGCAGCAGGAAGGACATGGAGGAGGAGGAAGTCTCGGACTGAAGAGATGAGGCGGGGCAGCATTCCCAGGAGAGGTCCAGTTGTGAGCAAAGACAGGGAGGTGGGACCGGTGGCCATGTTCTAGAGCCAAGTTTTGTGCTTGGCAAGTGATTTAACCTCTCCAGGCCTCAATTTTTCTCACCAAAACTTCTTAAGAGTGGATGTGACACCTAAATGAGATAAGGTATGTAAAAGACTTAACAGCAGGGCTCAATCAGTGAACTTGGAAGGTTGGTCAAGGCCAGATCAACACAGGCAGTACTGCTGTAGGGACACTGGTTCAGGATGTACATCCCCAGGCCCCTCCACCAGAGATTCTGACTCAGAGGTTATGGGCGGGCCGGGGGATTTGCTTTGGTGACCAGCATTGTGGCAGAATGTTTTAAATTTTTAAATAAAAAGCACATTTTCTCCACTAACTGCCCCTGAGAGAGCAAAGACCTCAAGGTCAGCTCTGTCTCCTCCTTCCTTCACCACTAACCTCCCCAGAAGCCAGAAGGCGGTTCAGATGCCCAGCAGAGTTTTTACCGGCGTGTGTGACCGAGTGCCCGGTCCAGGTCTGCTATGGGCTCCCGCAGTCTTCCGTCCACCCATCCGTGGCAGGCGCCTGGCTCAGGGCCGAGGAAGAGGTTTTAGAAACCTACCTGGCATGTCTCCTCGCTGCTGCCGTTTGCTACTTTTGGGTGGTGCCAGGCTGCTGCCAGGCCCTGTGTGTCCTCATGCAGACTGACTTCAAAGGGATGGGCCAGGATGTGGCTGCCCCTCAGCAAAGCAAGCTTCATGTCCCCAGAGCCCTGGCTGTGCCCATTTGTAGGGGCCTCTTTTAAGGCCCAGTAATGCCTCATCTACCTGCCAACACCAACCATCAGAAATGAACTTTTATCCAACTGATAGTTCTCCCCCTAAGCCTCAACACCCCAATTTAAACTCATTGGCATAGAATCTTTCTCAAATGTCCTATGGACAGCCTTCTCCTCCAGAATAAAGAGATGAAGCAACACAGAAATGTTTTTTTCTGAGAGCCGTTGTGGATCCCAGGAAGTGCAGGTGGCCCTGCTGTCAGCCACAGCCCCACCACCACCTTGCTCAGTGACCTTGGCAGGTCACTTTCTCTGACTTAGACGTCCTACTCTGTATTGGGGGATGACCCTGCGGACCTAGGGCAGTTGTTGCAGACACCACATACATAGGGGGCCAGCACACAGCAGGCAAGTGCTCAGCACACAGAGGTTGCCAAAATTGTTTTCTTGATGACTCAAGATCTACACTGTGAACATTAATCATGGTTCCATGACTGCTGTCTAGTTATCTGTCTCCTCAGGGTAGGCCATCCAGAAAGCTGCCAGCTGTCATTTCAACTTCCTGACCATACTGCCTTGGGGGCCTCCTTCCCCAAGACGATGCCAGTTCTCAACCCCCCTTGCTTCCATCAAGAGGCTGGAAGGAACTCCCAGAGCAAAGCTCCAGCCAGTGTGATGGGACCAGGAAAGTGCTGGGTCCAGTTCTAAAGCAGTGGTCCTGTGGGAACCTAGCTGGGCCTTCCTATGAATGTGAGAGGTGATAGCACAGTCTTGTAGTTGAGCATACTTGCTGTCGAGCCCATCAGACCTGGGTTTGAATCCCACCTTCACCACTTACTAGCTGTGACCTGGGGCAAGTTTCCCAACCTCTCCGAACCTCCATTTCCCAAACCATGAAGTGGGGATAGTAACCATCTCTATTTCATAGGGTTGCTGGAATGAGAGAGGCCAGGTGTAAAAGAGGCCAGGTGTAAAAGCAGAGGTACCTCACAACTATACTCCAATAAAAATTAAGTTAAAAAAAAAAAAAGAGGGCTTCCCTGGTGGCACGGTGGTTGAGAGTCCGCCTGCCGATGCAGGGGACACCAGTTCGTGCCCCGGTCCGGGAAGATCCCACATGCCACGGAGCGGCTGGGCCTGTGAGCCATGGTCGCTGAGCCTGCGCGTCCGGAGCCTGTGCTCCACAATGGGAGAGGCCACAACAGTGAGAGGCCCGCGTATCGCAAAAAAAAAAAAAAAAAGAAAAAGAAAAAGAAAAAAGAAATAAACAAAACCAAAAAAAAAGAAAAACTTGCATAATGAAATTATGATGAGATGGACATTTTTGCACGTATGTAAAATTTCAGTTGATGTGTCATACTCAACTGAAACAATGATGAACATGTTTTGAAATAATGATGAATGAACATGACTGGTTCAAAGCTTTAAAGAAAATATTTGATGATCCCTGCAAAAATGTCAAACCATGCAATAATGCTTTTTTTATGAAATCATGTTAGTTAAAGCACAACTATTTGATTTCCATTACTGAAGCAAATAAAATGCATCCAAAAAAAAAAGCAGAGGTACCTCTTCCCCTCCTTAGCTGAGAGCCTTGCGTCCTATTATTGCTTAGCCTCTTGCACTAGATAACAAGAATAAAACAGCCCTAGAGCGTGTGTAACTCCGAATGCCTCATCCAGTTGCTAGAACTTTTTCCTTAGGGAAAACGAATGAACCGTCTCACCCTCAGACTCGGGAACCACAGCCGGAGAATCATTCATCCATAATTGCTCGCAAAGGGAACCAGGGCGGGAGAGATGGGGCGGATCTGTAAATCCACCCACCAGCTCCTGACCTTTGTGGCAGAATTCAGCCTCCCACACGGTGTCATCCCAGGGCGGCAGACAGATGGGTGGGCAGGCAGACCTGCTGCAGGCTTTCATCAGCTTTGGGCCAGTCCCCTTGTGGTTACAACTATGGGCGGATACTAGGAGGGGGAGGCTTATGCAAAACTGCACGTAGTTCAGTTTTTGCTGTCTGTTTCATAAAGGGAGTAGGGGGAGGGAGGCTGCCTCCCCTTTACTATAAATCAAGGCCTGCAAAAATAGGACAACTCTAAGGAGCGGGAGGAGGAAGAGGGGAGGAGGAAAGGGATAAGGAGGACAGAGAAACTGGGGGTGGGGGAGAGATGGAAGAACGTGATAGAAGAAGGAACAGAGAGAAGGGAAGGAGAGAGAGTATGTGAGGCATGATGAGCACCAAAGAGAGATAAGGAGAAAGAGAAATGCTTGGCACTTCACAAATACATAAAAGTAATTGAGGAACTCAAAAAGGAAAAGGTATTACTGAGGTGAGTTTGCAAGCAATGCAGTGGGCAGGGCTTGAGCCCCAGCAAAGGTGACCGCGCACAGCTCAGGCTGGCTGGGGGGCTCCAAGCCTGCGGCGGCCACGCTCCAAGGGCTGAGCCGGCCTGGAGCTGTCCAGATGCCTGGTGCTGAAATGACCAGGTGCTCACCAGCTTCTCAGGCAGGACTGCTCAGGTATTCGACTACTTGTTAAACACCTACTGTTTGCCAGCCATTGTTCCAAGGGCTGAGGAAAGCTGTACTGAATAAGACAGGCAAAAGTCTCTGTCCTTATGAAGCTTAAATTGTATGGGAGGAGACAAGATAGTAGAATTTTCCATGTTAGAAAAGGTCAAGTTCTATGGAAAGGAGGAAGAGAATGAGTTTAGCAAATGCACCCCCAAACAGTGGTCACAGAGAGGTGACACAGTGGTGCAGGACGCCCAGGGGGGAGTGAGCCCCCACGTAAAGGATGTGCTGACATTTGGTCACAGGTCACAGAGGCTCTCAGCTGGGCGATCTGTCAGGGGCCAGACCCCAATTCCAGCCAGCTGCCTGTTCTCTCTCTGGGGGCCTCTCATTCCTCCAACCTCAGGCCATCTGGGCCCCGACTGTGCCTGAGAAATGGATTTCCACCCACAGTGTACAGCACCAGCTTAAACTTGGATGATTTGAGACCCTGTCACTGGGTCAACTCGGGCAACTCACTATCTTACTCTGGCCTTCATTTACTCATCTATAATAGGGACAGCGATCCTTGCCTAGTGATCCTTGCCAAGTTTGAGGAGGTACCAAGGAGAAAGTGGTGGCCGAGTTCTCTCTGCTGTACACATGGGGGGATTCCCCCTCACTAGGGTCTCATTCTTCAGACACTGCTCACCACAGGGTCTAATCCTGTAGACACTGAATGAATGAAGTAAGTGGCAGCAATGCTTGGCTGATATTCACCGAGGGCTGTACTGCTTTACCCTTCACACTGCAGCCCTGTTCCTGAAGAACACTAACCTTGGGGGTACGCAGGAGCCCAGATGGCAGCCCAGGGGGAACAGGGGCTGAAGCCCATGTCTGAGTGGGTTCTGCAGTGAGGGCCAATGTGGGCGACACTTGGGGACAAGAAGGGCCTGTGGTCTAATAAGTTTGGGGAAGTCGGCACCTCTGGGAGATTCCCAATGCTCATCACCACGTCCAGGCTCCAAGGGTTGCCCCAAGAGCCCTGTTTAACTCCTTTAACTGTGAAATTCTTCTTTTCCTCTCCTTTTTGGGGAACACTTATCACCATCCTCAAGAAGTTGCCCTGGGAAATGCTGCACTGGGATTTGGGAAGGACTTGAGAACCCTTGTCCCAGGGAGGCAATTTTAGAGGTTTATGGGGTTCTGAACCTCCGTGTTTTGTGTGTGCCTATCACATAGCAGGCACTCAGTAAACATGTGAAGAATGGATGAATGAATGAATGAATGAATATGTTGTTCTACTCACTTTCAAATGGCAAGAATTGAGGGCAGGAAGATGAAAGTGATTTGAGACTCAAGGACTCAGGGCAGGATCATTTTTAGTCCCCTCTAGACCACAAGTTTGGCTGGAGAACTGATGGAATTTATTCATCCATCCATTCATTCACCCAATGACAACTCGGAGTGGTAAGTGTGATGTGGTGGATTAGCACTGGGGACCATGGAGGGGATAACTGACTACATGTAGGGGTAAAATGGATGGCTTCCTGGAGGTGAGCCTGAAGGGCCTTTTGGGGGGCACTGACCCCAGGACTCCCACCCTCATGTCATTTTCCCCAGCCACATGAATCATGCTTGGGACTTCTTGCTTAGAATCTCATGTTTGTGGCCCCCCAGGCTTGGCAGAATCCATCTTGGCCCCTCCCCTCTTTTACCCAGCCTCTGCTACCACTCTCCCTTGCTGTCAGCTGCTTGTCAGCCTCCCCACACCCAGAGGATGCATCTGCATTATGCAGATGACTGAAAAGACCCAAAGGAACTGGGCTCTAATGGCAAGATTCCAAGCAGAATGACAAGGAATGGGGAGCCATGTGAGAGCATGGGAGTCCTCTTGAGCCCCCCAAATGCCATTCTCAGAAGCCTCAGACCAGACACTCACCTCCATCCTCCACCAACTGCAAAGGTGCCCTTCTGCCCCCTGCAAACTGGAGCATGGCTGGATCTTTAAACAGGGGAAAAATGCTTCATCATGTTCTGCTTCTCCATGCAAAACCAGAAACTCCCTTCCCCCTCCCTCCTCCTCCCCAGCGCACTCTCCTCCCTGTAAAACGTGGTTAAAGGGACAGCGCCATCACTTCCCCATCTCTGAGGGTCTGCTTAGAACCAGGGGTCTGGGAGTGAGGTGGAGGGCAAAGAGAAAAGAACTGGCATAGGTCTTTCCTAGGGTATTTTTCTGTCCCCATCCTGGGGATCCTACCGAATGAAAACCATGTTAAACTGGAAATGTAGTGGGGTTTGGGTTAACTGCCTGAGGGAGGCTCAGGTCTGGGAGGGGAGTCTACACTGACTCCCCAGGAGGTCTCAAGGTTCCCTCCTGGCATCTGGCATCTAGGGGTGTCCCTTCAGCTCCCAATGGAGAGGCAAGACAGCCCAGGTGTGTATGTGGGAGAACGTCACAGAAAACAGGGGACCGGATCCCTAGCAGAAGGTCAAGGGGCTGGGTGTCTGGCTGCCGGTGTTTCTCCACGGGATCATTCACCCATCCCTCCTCAGCTCCCTATCTGCATAACACAGGGATCAGGCAAGGGGGAGATAGCATTCCTCTGTCCCATCCCTCAAGGGAAAGGCAGAGGCTAATTAACCCCTTCCTCCCCAACAATGAGCAGTAGGCCCTGTCCCTGGTGCTGAAGCACCAGCCGCAGCGCCGCCCCCACTCCCAAGGCACTTGACAGGAGCCAAACCCAAGAAAAAGCCAAATAACCACCAGCTGTTGCAGGGCCCTCCAAATACCAGGGTCCTCTTTTCTACGTGAATTAGGGTTTATGGGGGTGAGGGACTCTGGTACCCTGAAAGCATCCCATCACTTCTCTGGGGGGGAGAAGGGAAATCTATCATGGCACCCACTTGTCTGTTGTGGGTGTTGGGGAGAGACTACAAGTTGAAGCTGAGGAGATGGGGAGGGGAGAGGAACAAAGATGGACTTCCTAGTTGTGGGAAAGTGGCTGCTATATCCACGGGCAGTAGGAGGTTCTCCTCCCCCAATTCTGCCAGAGATCCCCCAAGTCAGAAGCTGCTGGGGGAGCAGGGGGTCTCAAGTTGCAGCCTGACCCAGGGCAAGGTCCTTTCTCTGTAAAGATGGGAAAACCGAGTGGGGGGGATGGGGGACAACTTGTCCAAGGTCATTTGCCAGCAACTGTGGAGCTGACCTCAGTGTGCAGACCCTGGCCTGAGTGACTCCTAGCCCTCCTGTCACTTCCCCAACTCCCCACAGGCATCAACTCTCCCAGCTTCATGCCAAGTTCCCCGCAGCACGCCCACTCTTGGTTTTCTGACCCTCACACACCCTGCCTTTACAGGGGTCCCTCTGCCACTTCACTGAGGGCCCTCCTTGCTGGGGCCGGTTGTAGGGTCTCCTGCCTCCTATTCTGCGGAGACCACTGTGTCCCCCAATCCAGGCTTCCCTTCTCCATCCTCTGCAGTGTCTCCCACACGCCCAATTCAGGGCAGCCTTGTCGCCCTCCCCAACTCCAGGTCCTCCCCCTCTATTCCGGAGCCGGCTGCAAAGTTCCTTGAGCCCTCTCCTGGTGGCCCCTCTAGCTACTAGGGGAACAGTGTACCTCCACTCAGGGGTTTTCTACCTCTACCCTCTGTAGTGCCCACTATGCTTCCATTCAGGATTACTTTTCTCCCTCCCCTATTCCGGGCCGGCTGCAGACACTCTGCATCCCCTATCCTGAAGGTCTAACTATGAGGAAAAACCTGTGCTCCCTCTCATTCGGGGGTCCTCTCATCCTACCGAGTTTTCTATCGCTCCATCCCGAAGGCATCCTGCCCCTATTCCCATCAGGTCTCCTTGCCCTCCCCCCATTTCAGCCTCCTTCTTTAATTCCGAACATAGTAGCAGGGTCTCCCGACACGCACCAGGGGGCTCCCCTTCGGTCCACTCCGGGAGTCCTCTACCGCCTGACTGCTTCGGGGGTGCTTCTCTGACGCTGCGTCGTCGATTCCCCTCCACTCCTTGGTTTCCCTGCCCCGCCCCTCTCACTGCGGCGGAGCCAGCCGGCCCCGGGCCGCTGGGGGAGGAGGCGGAGAGGGCGGGGCCCTCCTCCCCTGCTCACCCCCCCAGCAACTGCTGAGGGGCTGGACCCCGCCGGGCTGCTATAAAAGGGCCGGCCGGCCGGGTGCTACCGCAGTGCCGCCCGCCCCGTCCCGGCCTCGGGTTCCCACTCCGCCGGCAGCCGCACCTGCTCCGGCCAAGATGAGCTTCAGCGGCGCTGAGGCGCTGCTGGGCGCCTTCGCGCCGCTCCACGGAGGCGGCAGTCTGCACTACGGGCTGACTCGCAAGGGCGGCGCGCGCTCTGCAGCCGGCTCCTCCAGCGGCTTCCACTCATGGGCGCGGACGTCCGTGAGCTCCGTGTCGGCCTCGCCGAGCCGCTTCCGCGGCGCGGGAGCCGCCTCCAGCACCGACTCGCTAGACACGCTGAGCAACGGACCGGAGGGCTGCGTGGTGGCGGCGGCGGCGGCGCGCAGCGAGAAGGAACAGCTGCAGGCGCTGAATGACCGCTTCGCGGGCTACATCGACAAGGTGCGGCAGCTCGAGGCACATAACCGCAGCCTGGAGGGAGAGGCGGCGGCGCTGCGGCAGCAGCAGGCGGGCCGCGCCGCCATGGGCGAGCTATACGAGCGCGAGGTGCGCGAGATGCGCGGCGCTGTGCTGCGCTTGGGCGCGGCCCGCGGCCAGCTGCGCCTGGAGCAAGAGCACCTGCTGGAGGACATCGCGCACGTGCGCCAGCGCCTAGACGACGAGGCCCGGCAGCGCGAGGAGGCTGAGGCGGCGGCGCGCGCACTTGCGCGCTTTGCGCAGGAGGCCGAAGCGGCGCGCGTCGAGCTGCAGAAGAAAGCTCAGGCCCTGCAGGAAGAGTGCGGCTACCTGCGGCGTCACCACCAGCAGGAGGTGGGCGAGTTGCTCGGCCAGATCCAGGGCAGCAGCGCCGCGCAGACTCAGGCGCAGGCCGAGGCGCGCGACGCCCTCAAGTGCGACGTGACGTCGGCACTGCGCGAGATCCGCGCGCAGCTGGAAGGCCACGCAGTGCAGAGCACGCTACAGTCCGAGGAGTGGTTCCGAGGTTCGCAGGCGAGCGGGGACAGGGAGGATGGGGCGCCCTCTGTTGGTCGGTCAGTGAGGGGAAGGGTGGCGTGACAGGGTGCTGGTGGACTCTGCATAGAGGTGGCTGGACTGGATGGTGCGCTGCTCAGCTTCCTCCTGCAGAGTGAATGCCCCTTAGTTAAAAAACAGTTTTACTCTGGGTCTCTTGTGGAACACCCCCCTTCCCCGCAACTCTAGGTTCTCCTTTGGCCTTCTCCAGGGTCCTTATATCTGTCCTTCAACTCTGGGTCCTCTCTGCTCCTTCTCCCGAGTTTTGGTAACCCCACTATGAGGCCCCTTTTCATCAGGTTCCCTCTACTGCTCCAGAGCGGTGCCGGCTTCTAGTCGCTGGGGCGCTCTTTGCCCTTCAAAGTAACATGGCTTCCCTGTCCAATGCTGCCCACCCCCTTTCTTGCACACTGCAGGGAACCCTATTCAGACACCTATCGGGCTCCTCCTCACTACAGTTGGGGAGGGTGGGTCATTCTCACATTCTTTCTCCCCAGGGGGACCACCATTACAACCAATTGGTGCCTGAAGCTGAAGTGGCTTGTGGGCCCTTTAATGTCCTTGCTCCCCTTCAGAAAAGCCGGGAGCCTCCCAAACCCATCTCCCTCCCCCAACTCCGTGCCACCCCGAGTCAGCTAGGTTGCAGCTGCAGCAGCTCTGAAGCTGTGCGCAGCACCTGCAGGGCGACTTTGACCAACACTTGCCCTCTCTGGTTTTCATTTCTTTTGGGGTTGAAAGGGGGGTCGACTAACTGGGCTTCTTACCCTGGGGAGCTCCATGAGCCTTCCTGAAACTGTCTGTAAAACTTCTGCATTGTTCTTGGGAGAGGGTACGAGGCTTCAGTGATTTTCAGACAGGTCTGTGATCCACAGTGCGTAAGAATCCTCACCCACTTGGATGGTTTCTAAGTCTTTGCCAGTACTAGCAGAGAAAAACCAGAAAAGCTGGGATTTTGATGCATTGCTTTTCCAGTTCCTTCCTCTCCTCTGCAGTGGCAGAACCATCCCCTCCCCCATCTCTGCAGCAAGGCTCCTCCCAAAGCAAACCTCTCTGCTCTCTTGGGCGTTGCCCTTCATCCATCTCAGGACTTCTGGACCACCCAGCTGGCATCCCTTCTTCCTCCCCCACTCCCAAGACTCAGGTCCTGAATGTCATTATCTCAGGATTCAGGATGTCCACATTCAGGAGGTTCAGACTAGCCTCCAGACCCCCACTGGTCCCTGAAAAGTCTTCTGGGAACCTGCAGCCCATTGCTCACAGGGGCCAGGGTGTGGCTGCCATTGGCACAGGGGCTCCTGTGCTAGAGAATGCACAACAAGGGGGAGGAAGGGACAGAGGAGCTGGCACGCAGGCCCCAGGCTCTGCAGTGACCTTGGTCTCTGCAAAGCAGAAACCTGCAAGGAAGGGGCTATGGCTACATGGTGGCTCACGGCGCCCTCATGCCTCTAAAGGTCACAGACTCATTAACTTGTTCAACCACAAGCTAAGAGTTAAGCCCCATGGGTCAGGTTTCACATATGACCCTCAGCACTGCCAGCCTTTGCTGGGGAGCTGAACCAGGAGGACCAGAAATGTGGGCTTCTTTTGCCCTGCAGAGTTTCCAGATCCTGAGTTTGGGGAGACAGTGTGATCTTTAGAGCCAGATAGACACTAGATCTGAATCCCAGCTCTGCTGCTCAAACTGGCCTACCGGCCTTGGGCAGTGGTCATTTGCCTATCACAAAGGATACGGTGAGTTAAACATCCAAGATGGCACCGGCACTCAGAAGGTCCTCAACCCATGTGTGTCACCTTCCAGATCTGGGCAGTAGAATCCAAATCCAGTTGTGTCTAACCCTGTGCCCTACTCCCTTCTCTTCCAGTGAGACTGGACCGACTGTCAGAGGCAGCCAAGGTGAACACAGACGCCATGCGCTTGGCACAGGAGGAGATAACTGAGTACCGGCGGCAGCTGCAGGCCAGGACCACAGAGCTGGAGGCGCTCAAAAGCACCAAGGACTCACTGGAGAGGCAGCGCTCTGAGCTGGAGGACCGTCATCAGGCTGACATCGCATCCTACCAGGTGGGCAGGGGTGGGGCAGAGAGCCAGATTGTCTCACCTGGTTGGGTGACCCTGGACAAGTCATTGCCCCTCTCTGAGTGGGGTCATCGTAGTTAAGACCATGGGCCTTGGAGTCAGACATACCAGGGGTACCAGTATGTCTTTCTAGCCGTGTGACCCCAGGAAAGTGTCTGCCTCTCTGACTCTGAATTCCCTCAATGCAATGGGGGAAAAAAAGCCTCCTTTGCAGAGCTATGAAGCTTAAAGAGAGAGACGAACTTTTCACGTGAGGAGTGAGTGTGCTCAGCAGGGTCTTGGTCATAGTGGGCATTCAGTAAACAATAACCAGTGTCTATGAGTGAGGGTAGCCTGGGGAAGGCCTTGGCAGATACCTCCCGTTAAAGACAACCGCCAAAAGAAAATATCGCTTTTAAAGAGCTTATTATGCAAGTAATATATGGTGATTGTAGAAAAAGGACGCAATAAAAATCAGCCATACTGATTCACTCCAAGCAGTGGCTAAGTGGCCTTGGGGTCAGGGGAGAAGCTTCAGCTCGTATTGAGTGTGCTTCTGTGTATTGTCTCGGTTAACAGATGCCTCCCAAGCCTGTACTGTGTGGCAGGCACTTTGGAGCACTGGGGAAACGATAGGGAGCCAAAGCAGACAAGGCCGTGTTCCCACTGAGCCCTTTCTAAGCTTAAGATCTGTAAAAATTCACCCATCATCCCACTGACCTGTGATGACCATTGTTGGTGTCTGGTGTGTTTCGTTCCAGACCACTCCCCAGGCTGAGGTTATACACACAGCAGGAGTTTTGTGCCAGGTGGCTTTCACGTCCATGAATGAGATCCGTAGCTTTCACCGGGTGGGGGTTGGCCCCAGCACGCCTGGCTGAACAGGACTACGTTGGGTTTGCGTAGCCCGCCCCAGCTCCTCCAGTGCTGAGGGCCAGAATGCTGACTGGCGCGTGACATGTATGTGACTTCTCCTCCCTAGGAAGCCATCCAGCAGCTGGATGCTGAGCTCAGGAACACCAAGTGGGAGATGGCAGCCCAGCTCCGAGAGTACCAGGACCTGCTCAATGTCAAGATGGCTCTGGATATTGAGATTGCTGCTTACAGGTGAGGGGCCAGGGGGCCTTTGGGTGGTGCTTCTTAGAAGGAGAAGCCTTGGATTTTAAGCCCCACAGTGAGGTAGCCTGCCAGTCTTAGAGACAAAAAAAAATTTTTTCTTTTCGTATTGCGGTGAAATGTATATAACAGAAAATTTACCATTTAACCATTTTTAAGTATACAGTTCAGGGGCATTAAAAATATTTACATTATTGTGCAATCATCACCATCATCTATGTCCAGACCGTTTTTCATCTTCCCAAACTGAAATTCAGTGCTCATTAAACAGTAACTCTCCGCTCCCTTCCCTTCCCTCCCCCCAGCCCTGGCAACCACCATTTTACCTTTTGAGAGACAAATATATTGAGAGTGACTTAGTTTCATTCTGACAGTGATTCAGAGGGTTAAAGCTCCTCACCCTCTTCCCAAATCCAGCCAGCTAGAGGTTGGCTTGGAGGGAAAGGAGGTACTTCAGTTGTCAAGGGCCTTCACAACTCTACCTCTTAGAGATTCCTAGCTCTCTGAGCAGTTGTTTCCTGGAGAAATAAAATAGGGGTGATAATAACAGTACCCACGTCCTGGGATTGCTGGGAGGAGGTGCTAATCCTGTTCCTGAGCTAATCCAGGTAACACAGGTACCACTGGGCGGCCACAGAGAAAGCCCTCAGTAAAAAGTAGCCATGAGAAAGCCAAGAGACCTCCCAGCTTAGCAGTTTCCTGCTAAGGAACAGGGCTGACCCCGTGATCCCTGGGTGATTTGCATGCCGTTAAATTTGCAAAGCACTGGTCTGTATGGGTAACCCCTACACTTACTCTGAGGTAGGTATTGCCAGGTTTTTTTAATTTATTATTTCACTGAAACAACCCTCTGAGGTTAGGACTCTTAATGACCCTGTTTTTACCAATGAGGAGACTGAGGATGAAAGAGTTTGAGTGGCTTAGCTAAAGTCACACATCTAGTGAGTAGGAAAGAGTGGAAACTGCCCCCACCATGTTCCTAAAACCCAAAGGATGAGACTATAAGGTAACAGGAGACCCTTGAAATTCAAATGGGAACATTCTAAGACCTCTTAAACCCAGGTTTATACATGTGGAATTCCTTGCTCATATTCCCACCTTTCTCTTGAATAACATTTTAGTTGAGGCACAATAAGTATAAATGTTGTTAATATAGGTGTTTTCTCTTGAGGTCCATTTTTCAGGAGAAAAAGTTTTATAAGTTGCAACCTTAGCTGCATTAAACAAGAGCAGTGCCATTAGGGTGTGGATTCTGGGTGGTCCCTGGGATGATCTGCTAAGTGACCTTCTCCAGCCTCAAAGTGCCCACCATTCACACCCCTTCCTCCACCAAAGTGCATATCACTGGATGCGGTGGACCTTCAGAGTAGCTCAGGAAGCCCCCTAACTTATTGATCGGCTCTGAGTTAATAGTAATGTGTTCCATTATCCATTCTGCAGAAAACTCCTGGAGGGTGAAGAGTGTCGGATTGGCTTTGGCCCGAGTCCTTTCTCCCTTCTAGAAGGACTCCCCAAAATCCCTGCCATATCCACTCATATAAAAGTCAAAAGCGAAGAGAAGATCAAGGTGGTAGAAAAGTCAGAGAAGGAAACTGTGATTGTGCAGGAACAGACAGAGGAGGTCCAGCTGACTGAGGAAGTGACTGAAGAAGAAGAGAAAGAGGCCAAAGAGGAGGAGGAAGGGGGAGAAGAAGCAGCAAAATCTCCCCCAGCAGAAGAGGCCGCATCTCCAGAGAAAGAGGAGGCCAAGTCCCCAGTGAAGGAAGAAGGCAAGTCCCCAGAAAAGGCTGAGTCCCCTGTGAAAGAAGAAGCAAAATCGCCAGCTGAGGCCAAGTCTCCTGAGAAGGCCAAGTCCCCAGAAGGAGTGAAGTCTCCAGAGAAGGCCAAGTCCCCAGAGAAGGAAGAGGCCAAATCCCCAGAGAAGGCCAAATCCCCTGTGAAGGAAGAGGCCAAATCCCCAGAGAAGGCCAAGTCCCCAGAGAAGGAAGAGGCCAAATCCCCAGAGAAGGCCAAGTCCCCAGAGAAGGAAGAGGCCAAATCCCCAGAGAAGGCCAAGTCCCCAGAGAAGGAAGAGGCCAAATCCCCAGAGAAGGCCAAGTCCCCAGAGAAGGAAGAGGCCAAATCCCCAGAGAAGGCCAAGTCCCCTGTGAAGGAAGAGGCCAAATCCCCAGAGAAGGCCAAGTCCCCTGTGAAGGAAGAGGCCAAATCCCCGGAGAAGGCCAAGTCCCCAGAGAAGGAAGAGGCCAAGTCCCCAGAGAAGGCCAAGTCCCCAGTGAAGGAAGAGGCCAAGTCCCCAGAGAAGGCCAAGTCCCCAGAGAAGGAAGAGGCCAAATCCCCAGAGAAGGCCAAATCCCCAGTGAAGGAAGAGGCCAAATCCCCAGAGAAGGCCAAGTCTCCCGTGAAGGAAGAAGCAAAGTCCCCGGAGAAGGCCAAAAGCCCTGTCAAGGAGGAGGCCAAATCCCCAGAGAAGGTCAAGTCTCCTGTGAAGGAGGTCCCAAAGAAGGAGGAGGCAAAGTCCCCCATGAAGGAGGAAGAGAAAGCCCAGGAGGTGAAAGCCAAAGAGCCCCCAAAGAAGACAGAGGAAGAGAAAGCTCCAGCCACACTGAAAACCGAGGAGAAGAAGGACAGCAAGAAAGATGAGGTGCCCAAGAAGGAGGCTCCAAAGCCCGAGGTCCAGGAGAAGAAGGACCCTGCTGTGGAAAAGCCCAAAGAACCCAAAGCTGAAGCCAAGAAGGAAGAGGCTGAAGATAAGAAAAAAGCAATCACCCCAGAGAAGGAGGCTGCTGCCAAGGGGAAGGAAGAAGCCAAACCCAAAGAGAAGACTGAGGTGGCCAAGAAGGAACCAGATGATGCCAAGGCCAAAGAACCCAGCAAAGCAGCAGAGAAAGAGCCGGAAAAGCCAAAGAAGGAAGAGACGCCAGCGGCACCTGAGAAAAAAGACGCCAAGGAGGGGAAGGCCACAGAGGCCAAGAAGCCTGAGGAGAAACCCAAAGCAGAGGCCCAAGCCAAGGAGCCCATCAAGGAGGCCTCCACACCAGGCAAAGCCAAGGCAGAAAAGGCTGAGAAATCCTCTAGCACAGACCAGAAAGACAGCAGGCCTCCAGAGAAGGCCACAGAAGACAAGGCCACCAAGGGAGAGAAGTAAGGCAGGGAGAGAGGAACATCCAGAGCAGCCAAAGAAACTCAGGAGGGTCTGGGAGCTCAAGGGTCGGTGTAACCAATTTTCATTTTTTCTCCCTTTTCTTTAAGAAGAAACTTTGCTTAGACTATGGGCCCTCCTTCACCAAACAGGAATTTCTTTTAGCAATGTGTTAGCAAGAGAGGGTCCTTCCAAACCCCGGCCCCACGCCCCAAACCCTCCCTAGGCGATGGACAATTATGTTATGATAGCTTATGTAGCCGAATGTGATATATGCAGAATGCCACATGTAAACACTTGACTATAAAAACTGCCCCCTCCTCTCCAAATAAGTGCATTTATTTCCTGTATGTGCAACTGACAGATGACCGCAATAATGAATGAGCAGTTAGAAACACATTATGCTTGAGATGTCTTAACCTATTCCTGAATGCCTTCTGTTTTCCAAAGGAGTGGTCGAGCCCTTGCCCAAAGCTCTCTGTCCTGGAAGAGCTGGAGCAGGTGGGGCTGGGCGCTGGCCACTGAACCATGCCAGGGCGCACTTTTCCACTGGAGTCCACTTTCAATTGCTTCTGTGCAATAAAACCAAGTGCTTATAAAATGAAAATGCTGCTGTTGTTATTTATTCTTTTCCCGTGGGCAGGCTGGGGGATGGGCGAGGGAGGTCTTGATCTCACTCTTAAGAATGCACAGGACTGAATGGGAATCAGAGGTCTTGTGCGGGTCTGGGACCAGTTACAAGGCCTCTCTTGGGCTATTTCCCGGGCACAGACCATGTGCCAGGCAATGTGCTCGGTGCTTTATCTTTAAAATCTTGCAGACAGGTGGCCTGGTGTGTGGTTTCTCAGTGAGGTCCGTGGACCACCTACATGAGCATCATCTGGGAGCCTTATGAATAGGCACACTCCTTGATTCCACCCTACACCACCGAATCAGAATCCGAGGGGTAGGCCTGGGACAGTGAATGCTTCACCAGGTCCCACTTGATTCTAATGCACGCTGAAGCCTGGGAACAGGTGAAGTCCTGAGGACACTGAGCCATCTATTTAAGAGTTCTGCATGTGTCCTTTTTTGTAAGGAGGGATGAGCTTTCTGAATAGGGGCCATATGTAGCTAATTCACCTGTAGTGAAGACTATAGTCACCACTATTGGGAACAATTTGTCAATAGTCACTTAACTGGACTCCAACATGCTTCTCCAGACACAAGTTTGAAAGCTGTGGTGCTCCTGTGGATTTATGTGGGGTCTTTACTGTAAAATTTTGACCTCACGACTTACTTGTAATGACTAGAATATGGCAAAGCGATGGGATGTCATTTCTGAGAGTAGATTACAAAAAGATTCTGGCTTCTGTTTTGCTTATTCTCTCTTGCTCATTCTACTTGCTTATTCCAATGGAAGAAGGAGAAGCCTACATGGCCAGGAACTGAAAGAGGCCCCTGGCCAACAGCCGGTGAGGAACTGCGGTCCTCAGTACAACAAGAAACCAAATCCTGCCAACAACCACACTGTTGAGCATAGATGCAGATTCCCCCCTGCTGAGCCTTCAGCCCCAGACAACACACTGGCTGTAGCCTTCTGAGAGACCTTAAGGAAGAAGCACCCAGCTAAACGGCACCTGGATGATAGATGTTTGTTGTTTTAAGCCACTAAGTTTTGGGGTAATATGTTACATAGAAATAGATGACTGGACTTCCCTGGTGGCACAGTGGTTAAGAATCCGCCTGCCAATGCAGGGGACACGGGTTTGAGTCCTGATCCAGGAAGATCCCACATGCCACGGAGCAACTAAGCCCGTGTGCCACAACTACTCTGCCTGTGCTCTAGAGCCTGTGAACCACAACTACTGAGCCCGTGTGCTGCAACTACTGAAGCCCACGTGCCTAGAGCCTGTGCTCCGCAACAAGAGAGGCCACCACAATGAGAAGCCCGTGCACTGCGAGAAAGAGTAGCCCCCACTCGCCACAACTAGAAAAGCCCGCTTGCAGCAACGAAGACCCAGCGCAGCCAAAAAATAAAAATAAAATAAAATAGTTAACTAATACAGCTTCTCTCTCAGGAAGGCCTTCTTTTCATGGAGATCCTAAGTAGCTATGGGCTTGCACCCTTCCAGGTACAAATCAGGGAGAGAGAGATTGTGTCCCCACCAGTTCAACCAAAGTCTGAGAACTGAGTCTCATTACATGGTCAGGTTATGTGCCCATCCTGAAATTAATGGAACATACTAATTGGACCTGCTGGGTCACATGTCAAACTCTAGATCCAGGGTGGAGGCAGCCATCTGAATTATATAAACTGGACCTGACATTTCAGAACTCAGGGATAAAGAGGATTCTAAAATCTTCTAGAGAGAGAGAGAGAGGAGGAAAAAAAAAAAAGGATCAAGAACAAGAATGGTCCCAAACTTCTCAATGATGGGAAATGCCTAGAAGTCTATACTGATAAATCAAGTGTGAGGATAGATAAAGGGCAATTTAAAGCATACAAGGTCCCAAAAAGTTACTTCCCATAAACCCTTTCTCTGAAATCACTAGGGGAACATGCTCCAACAACAGGAGACTATAAACCAAGAAATAGAAAATCTAAGAATACAGAAAACAGGGACTATAACAAAGAAGAGACAAGAAGGGAATCCCCAGGATGACGACAGAGGAGAGTTGATGGACAAGAGCTGTGCAGCCCTATCTAGACTAGAGTGGGTCTGGGGAGAGAAGGGGGGGTTCCAAGAAAAAAATTAAACTGATAAATTATTTGACATGATCCACCATGTATAAAATTGAATTGAAAGCCCTTTACTGAACTATTGGAGAGTGTGGGAAAATTTAGTCAATTTCAAAGAAAACAAAGTAACTCCAAGACAAACAAAAAAATTCCGTATAAGAGGAAGTGTAATTATAACACATTAGTCAAATCAACAGGTAACAATATTTACATAAAAATAACAAAAGCAATGAATATGGATTATACCAAAAAGCAAGATAAAAAATGGGAAAGGGAAAATGGAGTGTGTAATTGACAAAAATACTCATCTCTTATACTCCTCTGGAGAAAATGCTTAATATTGATAAATGAAAAGAAAGACTGAGAAACTATCACAGACTAGAGGAGACTAAGATGATATAATGACACAGGGCAATGTGGAACCCTGGACTGGATCCTGCAACATTCGTGGAAAACACGGTGACCTCCAAATAAAGATTGTAATTCAGTTAATAGTAATGTACCAACATTAATTTTAATTTTAGTTTTGACAAATGTACCATGATCATGTAAGATGTCAACACGAGATGGAGCTGGGTGAGAACATTCAGGAGCTCTCTATGCTGTCTTTGCAACTTTTCAGTAAATTTAAAATTAGTTCAAAATAAAAAGTTTAAGAAAAAAGTTTAAGATATATCAATAAATTGTATATGATTAAAAACATGGAGGTAAATACCAAAACCTAAGAGCTATGGTTGAAAATAAGAATAGGGACTTCCTTGGCAGCCCAGTGGTTAAGACTTCGACTTCCAATGCAGGGGGTGTGGGTTCGATCCCTGGTCAGGGAGCTAAGATCCCACGTCTCCCCGCCAATAAACCAAAACATAAAACAAGCAATATTGCAACAAATTCAATAAAGATTTTAAAAAAAAGAAAGAAAATAAGAATAGATGGGGGTTGGGAAGAGAAGGCAAAGGCCCCTGTATATTACTATAAGTAAATCATAACCAGTCAAAGCAAATAGGGACCCAAATAGCATCTAGTCCAATCCCATTATACAGATGAGGAAATTGAGGCCAGAGAGACAGGAGCCTGCCTAAGGCCCAACAGCCAGTTGGTAGCAGAGCTACATTTTCCTATTTGTTCTATAGAGAAAACATGAATTACATGGATATTAATTTTTTTAAGAATCTGATATTTAATAAATTATCCTCAGTGACCCTTACTTAGAAAATCTACATTTTCTTAGTTTTGAAACCACAGGGAAGACATGAAAGGTATTAGAGCTACAAGGGCTCTCTCTCATGAATCATTGTCTCAGCTGATGTCCACAGAAGAAAAGATGGGACTTGTCCAGACTAGAATCCATGGTCACCACTTACTGAGCATCCCCAAGGACTGGGCCCTGGACTGTACACTTTATGTCCACAGTCTAAAGCAGCCAGCCCAATGAAGTGAGCACTATTGAACCTGCATTTCTCAGTTGAGGAAACTGAGGCTCAGAGAAGCAGACTTTGCCCAAAGTCCAGAGCCAGGAAGAGGTGGAGCGTGGATTTAAATTCAGGCCTGCCTGACCACAGAACCCAGGCTCGTCCTTACTCTGCCATCCTGCCTCCATCCTCTCCAGGGACATATTACATGGCCACCCCTAAACCAGATGCTGAAGGTATTTAGAATGCCAAAAGCCCCAGCCCTCCTTGATGATATCATTCTCATGGTGGCTCTAAGTGGCACAGGCAGGGCAGAAGGATCTGACCAGGATGCCCCTCCTTTTTTGCCCTAACTGGACGTGTACCCAATGCTGTAGGCAGGATTCGCTGGCCAGATACCAGCCAGACTGACTTTAACCATCTGCCAAACAAAATCATCCTCCCTCTGGGAGGATAACAAACCTTAGGAAAAACCAATAGAGTCAATTTGCTATGGAATTGCTTGTCAGATGTTAGAGGCCTGGGGGACAGAGACGAAATGTGGAAGGAGCTGACTGCTTTAGGATATGCCCTTCCTGCTGGTTAGCTGTTGGCTCTGCAGATACAGCTGAGCTGATGAAAACCATCTTTCATTTTTTTCCCAGGGGGATTGTTTCAGAAAGAAGAGGTTAGGTTCTGTCTATAATAATGAACAACTACATCTCGGTGGCTTAACACAAAGAAAGCATCTTTCTCACTTATGCTATACACTCTGGGTAGGTCAGCAGGGGTCTCTGTTCATAATGGTCATTCAAAGGCCAAGCTAATAGGGGATCCATTTGGACCCAGGCTTCCAAGTTCACTAAGGCAGGGGCGAGAGGATGTGGCACACCAGGCACAGGCTCTTAAAACTTCTACCTAGAAGTGATACAGGTCTCTTCTGACAACATTTCATCAGCCAAAGCAATCCACACAGTTATATCTAATATCAGAGGGGATGGGCAGAGCAGTCCTACCAAGTGCCTGGAGGGAGGAGAGTAGGGACTCTTTTAGGGGGAATCAAACAGAATCAAACTAGTTTAAGCAAAATACTTGCTACTGATAATAATGATTGATATAACATATTAGCTTACATAACCAAGGAGTTTAAGAAGGTTGACTTGCTTCAGATACAGCTAGAGCCAGGAGAATTCTCAAGTAATGTTCCCCAAGATCCTGTCACTCGTTTCTTCATCTCTCAGCTGTTTCCTTTTGTGTAGGCTTCATTCTCAGGCAGGACCTCTTCATGTGGTCTCCAGAAGCTTCAGGCTTACATCCCACCTGTTTAGGAAACTTGGGAGGGAAAAAAGAACTCTTTTTCAATATTCCAGGAAAAGTCCAGGGGTTGATTCTCGTTGGGGCCCTCAAACTGAAACTGAGAGTTTGTGAGGTGTGGTTCCAAAAGAAAATTAGAGGATGGTTAGCAGAAGAAAAAGGAGTGGATGCTGGGCAGTAACAATGATAACTGTCCACAGTGGCTTGAGTGCTTGTAGCAGAAGATCCAAATAGGCAGTAATACCCAGTGTTTGTGGGTGTGCAGAGAAACTTGAACTTTCTGACACTAATGATTGGAATGAAAATTGACAAAACCTTCCTGGAAGGCAACATAATGAGACATATTAAAAGCCTTAAAAGCTTAGACACTCTAACCAAAGTACGCCACTTTTAGGAATGTATCCTAAATAATCAGGTCTGTACAGAAATATTCAAATACAAAATATATTCACTTCGTTTTATGTTTTGGAAAAATGGGAAATACTCTGAATATACAATAGGAGATTGGCTAAATAAATTAAATTACCTCTATTTTTTAAAATATTTATTTATTGTTTATTTTTATTTATTTTGGCTGTGCCGGGTCTTAGTTGCAGCATGCAGGTTCTTTTAGTTGTGGCATGTGGACTTCTTAGTTGTAGCATGCATGTGGGATCTAGTTCCCCAACCAGGGATCAAACCCCGGCCCCCTGCATTGGGAGCACGGAGTCTTACCCACTGGACCACCAGGGAAGTCCCTAAATTACCTCTATATTAGTAAACATGTTGCTGCAAAAAAGAAACAAGTTTTTAATTTTAAAAGTAATTTATATCAATGAGACCTAACAGATATCTATAGAACACTGCATGCAACAACAGTAGAATACACATTTCTTCTCCAGTGCACATGGAACATTCTCCAGGACAGATCATATATCTTAGGCCATAAACAAGCCTCAATAACTTTAAAAGGATTGAAAATGGAGGGACTTCCCTGGTGGTCCAGTGGTTAAGACTCTGAGCTCCCAATGCAGGGGACCCAGGTTCGATCCCTGGTCAGGGACCTAGATCCCACATGCCGCAGCTGAAGAGCCCACATGCCGCAATGAAGATCCTGCATGCGGCCACTAAGGCCTGACACAGCAAAATAAATAAATAAATATTTTAAAAAATAATAATACAATAAAAATGGGAGATAACAAGTGTTGGTGAGAATGTGGAGAAAATGGAAACCTTGTATCATACATTGCTGGTAGGAATGTTAAATGGTGTAGCTGCTGTGGAAAGCAGTTTGGTGGGTCCTCAAAAAGATAAACATAGAATTAGTATGTAACTGAGCAATTTCACTCCTAGCTATATACTCAAAAGAATTGAAAACAGATACTCAAACAAAAATATACACACATGTTCATAGCAGAACTATTCACAACAGCCAAAAGGTAGAAACAGTAGAAACTACTCTTCGTTGCGGTGCGCGGGCTTCTCATTGCAGTGACTTCTCTTATTGCAGAGCACAGGCTCTAGGCACACGGGCTTCAGTAGTTGTGGCTCATGGGCTCCAGAGAGCAGGCTCAGTAGTTGTGGCGCATGGGCTTAGTTGCTCCATGGCATGTGGGATCTTCCTGGACCAGGGCTCGAACCTGTGTCCCCTGCATTGGCAGGCAGATTCTTAACGACTGTGCCACCAGGGAAGCCCCTCAAGAGATATTTATTGATCTCCTACTGTACCCACCTTGTGCAAGATCCTGGAGATATAGAGGTGAGCAAGATAGAGGTGTGTTCTGCCTTTTCTGGAGCCTGCGGTCTAGTAGGAGAGCAAATAAAGAAGAGTAAACACAAAGGGTTATGTAATAAAATTGGTTGTATGTTACATTCTTGTGGGTCTCTGTTGGCTTTTGCCACTCGAGCTTCCATTTTTTCTTTTACTGATAAAAAGAGAAACCACATGTCCCCACTCTCATGCCATGTATTAGGGTGAATAATGATCCCCCAAAGATGTCTAAGTCCTAATCCCTGGACTTTTCATATGTGATTAAGTCAAGGATTTTGAGATGGGAGATTACCCTGAATTACTTGGATGGGCCCAATGTCATCATAAGGCTCCTTATTAGAGGGAGCAGGAGTCAGAGGAGAAAGTGATGTGATGATGGAAGCAGAGATTGGAGAGATGCACTTTGAAGATGGAGGAAGGGACCACAAGCCAAGTAAAACAGGAAGCTAGCTCTAGAAGCTGGAAAAAGCAAGGAAATAGATTCCCTCCTGGAGCCCCCAGCCCTGCCAAAATCTTGACTTTAGCCCAGTGAAATTGATTTTGCACTTCTGGCTTCCAAAATAGTAAGAGAATAAATCGGCGTTGGTTTTAGGCCAGTAAGT